>NC_090834.1:61324630-61948476 GCF_028021215.1 Eschrichtius robustus | reverse complement strand
CCCTGCTTTCTTCACACTTCTGCTCACAGCTTCTGCCCACGGGCCTCCTGCTCTTCCACCCCAGCAGGAGCCCTGGGTCAGGTCCCAGCTCTGCCTCTGCCTCTGCCTCTGCCTCTGCCTCTGGGCATGCGGGGGAGCCCTCCCCCCTCCCTGGGCCTGGCTGTCCCCTTGGGCACGGTGGGCAGGAGGGTGGGCCTCTGGGCCTGAATCCTGCGTCGGGCCCCACAGAAGGCAGTCGGTGGCAAGAAGGACCGGTCCCTTTTCCTGTTCACGGACCTCATCCTTTGCACCACCCTGAAGCGGAAGTCAGGCTCCCTGCGGCGCAGCTCCATGAGCCTGTGAGTGGCCGGGATACGGCTGGGGAGCTCGGGCAGGGGAGAGCGGTTGTCCCTCCGTGGGCCCACTCCCCAGCCCTGGCCAGAGCACCCCCTTGGCTCCCCACAGGTACACGGCAGCCAGCGTCATTGACACGGCCAGCAAGTACAAGCTGCTGTGGAAGCTGCCTCTGGAAGACGCAGACATCATCAAAGGTGGGGCTGGCTCAGGCCTGCCCGGGGTTCTGGGCTTTGGGGGTCTTCCTCTGAGAAGCCTGCCTGGGGGGTTTGAGCTGTGGTCAGGTTGGCTGGCTATCTGCTTTTCTGCTTTCTGGCCTCACTTTCCCATCCTGTCCAAGGGGGCTGGCGTGCGGGATCCGGTTTGTGCCCTGCAGAGCCGGACCAGGGCCTGTCCGTGCAGACCACCTTCTGACTGGGCAGGGGCCTGCCACGGGCTAGCAGGTGGACTAGGCTGCGGTGGTGCAGGGAGCGCAGACAAACCCGTAGCCTTGATTCAGTGCATAAGCGCGTTTAGGCACCTCATAGTAGATGATGGCGCACTGTTCTGGGCCACCAGTTTTGTGCCTGGGGAACAGACTCAAGTCAGTCCAGTCAAAAGGCTAGTTGGAATGATCCTTTTGTTTGGGGTGGAGACTGTTGGGAGCTGAGGCAGCAGCTTCAAAGAACCCCCCTCCTCCCCCACTCTCCTCTGTGCCGGTTCTCCTCACTGCTGTCAGCTTTCTCTGCCTCCTCGTAACTCCTGTGATCCCTCATGGCCTTTTCTGCATCGCGGCCTTTCTCCCTCAGCTCTCAGCCCCAGCTGCTCCAGGATGCTCAGTTCACCTTCCTGAGTGGGGTGGTGGTTCTGGGATGGTGGTGAGGGCACCTCTGGACCGGCAGGCAGGTCAGGCCCAGACTCTGTCCCTGAGCTCTCTTGAGGTGGCCCTCGGGGTGAGGGAGAGACTCACTCAGCCCCTAGGTGAACCCAGGCCTGCCCCACACGGGCCCCTGTGTAGGAAGACAAGCTGATTATTGGTCCGGTTCATCTCTTCTCACTAGAGAACAGGCCGGTGGAGAAAATGACTACCTTTAGGTTAGGTGTCCACACCTGGTCCAGTCAGCTGTGGCCAGAGAGGGGCAGGGTCATAGGGAAGAAAGCGTGGCTGCCCAGGTGGGGGAGGGTTCTGGGGGAACAGTTTCCCCTCAGAAGGAGCAGGAGATATCCTCAGCCCTGGCTTGTCTAGTACCCTCCACTGCCGTCTACTCAGCCCATTGGTGGGCCACTGGTCCAGGGCATTCGCCCCCAGCCAGGCCTGTAGGGCCAGCTACTTGGTAGTGGTCAGGTACGGGATAGGACCAGAGAATCTAGGTCGTCAGCTCATTGCTCCCTCCTTTGTGGGGGAATTGAGTCCCCGGTCAGCAAATTTGACTGCCGGAGGCTCTGCCTGCCCAGCTGACTCCCCTCTGGGAGGCTGTACCACCCAGCACTCCAGCGTCAGCTGGAGCCTGCATAACCTGCAGGGCCGTCTGCTGTTTATCCTTTGTGCTCTTCCAGGGAGTTCTCCAAGGGACCGACACCCTGTGCCAGGTGGCTGTGAATCAGGCCCAGTCCCCTGCTCTTGGGCCTGGAGGTTCTGTCCAAGCTGCCCATTAACTTTGGGGTTAATGTTAACCTGAGGTCTTGTGGTTTACAAGCTGTCAGTTAGTCAGGCTGTTCCCTGCACCCAACTGCAAGTTGTGAGGGGAAGGGAGGAGTGTCTGTCCAAGCCTGACCTTGTCTGTGTCTGGATCTGCCCATGGCCTTCTTCTGTCCCCACTAGGGGCATCCCAAGCCGCCAATCGAGAGAACATCCAGAAAGCTATCAGCCGCCTGGACGAGGACCTGACCACCCTGGGCCAGATGAGCAAGCTCTCTGAGAGCCTCGGTTTCCCCCACCAGGTCTGCCCCTTCTGCCTGAGATTCCCTAACCCAGTCTGAAGGAGAAATAACAGCCTTGTCATTTGCCTGAGGGAGAGGACATCCCTGTCAGTTACCTGAGGGGGAAAATACAGCCTCACCCCATCTGAAGGAAGTCATGTGTTCCAGGCCTAAAGGTGGAGACACAGCTCCATCCCCAGCTGAGGGAGGAGGGAGGGCCCATCATGTCTATGGGAGGGATCCAGGCTACCTTGTGGTCTCAGGGGGTAAAGAGAGTCCCATTTTCTGTCTGAGGGAAAAGGCAGATCCCCAGTCCCATCCCCAGGTCAGGATCAGGCTGTGGGGAGAAGTGAGGCCCTGAGGCCTGGGCCCCCATCCTTGCAGAGCCTGGACGATGCACTGCGGGACCTCTCAGCTGCCATGCACCGGGACTTGTCGGAGAAGCAGGCGCTGTGCTATGCGCTTTCCTTCCCTCCTACCAAGCTGGAGCTGTGCACCACGAGGCCCGAGGGCACCGACTCCTTCATCTTTGAGTTCCCCCACCCTGACGCCCGCCTTGGCTTCGAGCAGGCCTTTGATGAGGCCAAGAGGAAACTGGGTAAGCCAGGGCCCGGGCCAGTGCCCTCCTCCCAGAACCTCCAGGCAGTGGGCAGCACCTTGCAGCTGTCTGTGACATCAGGAGCCAGAAATCCCGAGACTGCCAAGTCCTGTGTTCCAGTCCCTGCTGGTGGGAGGGTGGACTTAGACTTCTGCAGAGAAATATAGGACTTACCCAGGGCCTCCTTGGCAGGGATTCTGTGGATAGGGTCAGCTTAGGGCAGGGGCCCTATCGTGGGAGTAGATGGCCAGGACCTCCCCCCCAGCCCCATACACACACATACACACACCACATATACACACACACACACACACACACACACACACATACTGAGCAGGCCTGGATCAGGGAAAGCTGTTGATTGGGGTCCATAGAAAATCCTTAGAGACCTCTGGGTCTACCCCTTTCATTGTACAGATGGGAAAATTGAGGCCAAGGACAAGTAGGACATAACCCACAGCCACCTCATTCTCCCTGGAGAGACCCTGAGAGGCAGGAGAGGAAGGGAGACGGGCAAGGTCAGGACCAGGGTGAGGTGGGTGCTAAGTAATGTCTGTCTGTCCATCTCCTCTACAGCCTCCAGCAAAAGCTGTCTAGACCCTGAGTTCCTGAAGGCCATTCCCATCATGAAAACCCGCAGCGGCATGCAGGTGTGTGTATGCACCTGGGTAGGTGGGGGCATGTAGTCTAAGCCAGCATGTGTTTGTGTGTTTTTGTTCTGTGTACAGCATCATGTACATGTCTTGAACATTGGAATGGCTCCCTATGTCTTTGTACAGCTCTCTGCACAAGCACATGGACAGTGCATATGTGTCGCATGTATATGGGTACATTCGTGCATGTATGTATCTGTGCATGTGAACAGAACTATACCATTGATGTGAAAGTGTCTAATTTATGTGCTTGTATACGTCTGCATACATATGGACAAAAGTTCCCATTTTTCGCATTTGTTACACACATACATGTATGTGTGATCATATTTGGAGTAGATATATGTGTACACACATATATGAATATATGATACCTATATCACAGAGGGATGTGTGCATTTGATGTGTAAAGAGTGTCATGTGTGCTGTATGTGTGCGCGTGTATGCATAGTGTGTGTTGAGGATCCATACGCACCCACGAGGGCCTGGAGAGCAGAGTGGAGTTGGCAGCAATTCCTCCATTCATCTTCCCCTATCCTTTGGCGCTTTCTGCAGTTCTCATGCGCAGCCCCGACCCTGAGCAGCTGCCCCGAGCCCACGCCCGAGGTGTGGGTGTGCAACAGCGATGGCTACGTGGGCCAGGTGTGCCTGCTGAGCCTGCGCGCGGAGCCTGATGTGGAGGCCTGCATCGCCGTCTGCTCCGCCCGCATCCTCTGCATCGGGGCGGTGCCAGGCCTGCAGCGCCGGTGCCACAGGTGAGGCGCGGGCCACGGCCGGGGCCTGGGGACAGAGTCCCCACCCCCAACACACACTGAGGCCCTTCTGAAGTGGTGTGGGCGTGTCCTGTGAATGTGGGCGGGGCCTGGAGGGTGTGCCGGCGAGTGCGGCAGAACCTGGCTACTAGCGGCTCTCGTTTGTCCCCACACTTCGTCTCTCAGGGAGCAGACTGCATCTCTGAGGAACCCCCCAGAGACGGCACCCGAGCCCACCGGGCCAGAACTGGACGTCGAGGCAGCAGACGAGGAAGCGGCGACGCTGGCCGAGCCGGGGCCCCAGCCCTGCCTGCACATTTCCATTGCGGGCTCGGGCCTGGAGATGGCACCAGGCACCCCCGAGGGTGACCCCCGCCCGGAGTTGGTGCCCTTTGACAGTGACTCTGACGATGAGTCTTCGCCCAGCCCCTCAGGGACCCTGCAGAGCCAGGCCAGCCGGTCCACCATCTCCTCTAGCTTTGGCAGTGAGTATCCAGCTGGGACTGTCAGGCAGGGTGGACTGCCCAGAGCAGGGGGCAGCCCAGCTGTTACTGATGGGTGAGTAGGGATGGGCATAGGCAAAGGCATGGAATCAAGCCTCAGGATGTTAGCACAGAGAGCACTGGAGGCAGCGGCTATGACACCAAGGATCCAGAGAGCATGGGATCGTCTGGCTGGATCCTGAGGACCCTGGAATGTCCAGTTGAGGAAGATGGAGTAGGTGGGGTGGAGTGGTTGGTCCCTCTGTCCATGGTGGTGGATTGGAGGGGGCCAGGCTAGGACTAGGAGCCTGTAGCACGGAGCTGTCAGTCAGCAGGGTAACAAGGGCTGAGCTGATGCAGAGGTCTGGGGGTGTGGGGAGAACAATGGTGGGAGGCCCTGAGGCGAAGCATGGCCCAGAAGGGTGCATTGAGGGAAGAGTAAGGCCTAGAAAGATACCGGGTCTTGGGCCTGGCAGAGGGGAATGGAGAAAGAGACCTTTGTCTTTCTCAGATGAGGAGACCCCGAGCTCCAAGGAGGCCACAGCAGAGACTACCAGTTCGGAGGAGGAGCAGGAGCCTGGCTTCCTACCACTGTCTGGCTCCTTCGGGCCTGGCAGTCCCTGCAGCACAAGCCCAATGGATGGGAGAGCCCTTCGCCGGTCCAGCCGTGGCTCCTTCACCCGTGGCAGCCTGGAGGACCTGCTGAGTGTTGACCCTGAGGCCTACCAGAGCTCTGTGTGGCTGGGCACTGAGGATGGCTGGTAGGAACAGGGGAGGTGCCGGGGTCACAGTGCCAGAACCTGAGGTCCCTGTTTTAGAAATTGTATGGTGTCCTGAAGCAGAAGTAGGAGGGCTTTGGTTCAGACCTCAAGGGTACTGCCAGCCGGGGCTGCCAGAGGGTCTGAAACCCACAGGGAGGCCGTGGGATTTTGGTACCTTGGGCGGGCACCTGCCAGGAGGAGATCCTGGTGGAGGCAAGTAGGCAAATAGGGTTGACTCCAGGGATTGGTATGCCCAAGCACTTGTCACAGGTACACACCACTGATCCACAGTGTCCACGTGTACCAGTCCTCTGACAGCATCCGTGATCGCAGGAACAGCTTGAAGCTCCAGCACGCGGCCTCTGTGACCTGCATCCTGTAAGGCCCCTGGATGGCTCTTCTGGTTCAGACCCTTCTCAGCTACACATGCAGACCTCCTTCTGCCCACTCGGGTCCCCTTCCCTACTGGCCCCTCCTTTCAGTGGCCAGAGGCCTGCCCTAGGCTAACTGTGCCTCTCACACACCGTGTCCTTGTGCAAGTCACTACCTCTTCTTAGACTCAGGTGCCCACCACCTAGAGAACGGGGGGTGGGAGGAGGTGGTCTCTCAGGAACCATAGCCATTCCATCTGTGAGTCCCTGGGCCCAGGTGGTGATCTCCTTTGGCTTCTTGAAACCCTTGATGACTCCTTTTCCTTGCCTAGGTATCTGAATAACCAGGTGTTTGTGTCTCTGGCCAATGGAGAGCTCGTGGTCTACCAAAGAGAAGTAGGTGAGTGCCCACCCCTCCCCCTCCCCCCGGAGCCCCTTGCTGGTATTGGATTTCCCTCTTGAGCAAGCTGGGGCCTTGGGGCCACAAGTCTGGGTAACTCCCAGGTCTTCTCTGGGCTTTGGTGTCCTCATTGATAAATGAGGTTATCAGCACCTTATTTCAAGGGAGGGTGAGGCTCAATGCAATACGAGATTGAATTTGCTGTTTTCTTTACCCCACTCCCACTCCAGGCCATTTCTGGGACCCCCAGAACTTCAAATTGGTGACCCTGGGTGCTCAGGGGAGCCCCATCACCAAGATGGTGTCTGTGGGTGGGCGGCTGTGGTGTGGCTGCCAGAACCGAGTCCTTGTCCTGAGTCCTGACACACTGCAGCTGGAGGTATTGGGGATGGCGGTGGGGTTGGGGAATTGGTGCTTGGCGTGAGCCAGGCCCACGAGAGAGGAGATGAGACCACGGGGCCATAAAAAAGCATCCAGCTGAGAGGTCAGGGCTTTCCCCTGACCACTGTATGAATCCGGGCCAGCCCCTGTCCTTCTCAAATCCTTATTTCCTTTCTAGCTGATCAGGGCTACAGTAAGTGCCCCATGTACATTAGAATTCTTTATTCCTCCTCCCCGCCCCCAACCCCATTTCTCAACTCAGGTATTGGGGTCTTTGGGGGGTGGACAAAGGTCCTTCCTGATGTCAGTATCCCTTAGCATTACTCTGGCCTTTAGTCCTGATTTGATTTATATATACATTAGAGATTGTCAGCCTGGTAGTATCCAGGGGTAACTAGTTCCCTTGATTTTCCTTTCACTTACCCCATCGTTGGCTGGGCTGGGAGTGTAGAGGTGTAGAGCCAGGTTCAGGCCCAGGTTTGTGACTGACTTGCTGATGCTCTTGGGCAGGTTCCTTTCCCTTCTAGATTTCAGTTCCCCAGCTGTACAGGGTGAGGCCAGTGATTGCTCTTAAAACTCTTCAAGATTTGAACTTCTCTGATCATTAACTCACTCAAGTTTCATGGGGAAAGGGCACTTCCATTTTAATTCCTGAGGTTTCAGTGGGGAGGCTCCAGTGAAACCAAGGTTTGAAAGGTTAATCATCCAGACCAAGGAGCAAGGCTGCCTTTGCTGTCAATCCGGTGGGCTTTCTGGAGAGGTTTGGTGTGATTTGTAAGGAGGGAGGGATGGGCGCTGGTGAAGCACAAGGCAGGGAGGGGCCAGCGAAGGCAGGCCTGTCAGTCACCCATCTGCTCTCTACCCCCGCCCCCCAGCATACATTCTCCGTGGGGCAGGATTCCAGCCGCAGCGTGGCTTGCATGGTGGACTCCAGCCTGGGCGTGTGGGTGACACTGAAAGGTAGTGCCCATGTGTGTCTCTACCATCCAGACACCTTTGAGCAGCTGGCAGAGGTAGATGTCACACCTCCCGTGCACAGGATGCTGGCAGGTACTGACCTCAGTCTACCACTGCCCCTTCCCTTGGAGCCTTTCTGTCCCTGGCATTGAGGAGGCTGAGCCAGGGCCAGGACTCGGCCCCAGCACTGGTCTGTCTCCCACCCCAGGCTCAGATGCCATCATCCGGCAGCACAAGGCTGCCTGCCTAAGGATCACAGCACTGCTGGTGTGTGAAGAGCTGCTGTGGGTGGGCACCAGTGCCGGCGTCGTGCTCACCATGCCCACCTCCCCCAGTACCGTCAGCTGCCCTCGGGCGCCTCTCAGCCCTGCTGGCCTAGGCCAGGGACACACTGGCCATGTCCGCTTCTTGGCCGCAGTCCAGCTTCCAGATGGCTTCAACCTGCTCTGCTCAACCCCACCACCTCCCCCAGACACAGGTGGGTCTGCACATCCTACCCCAACCCATGGACCTCGGCTTTGGGTTTAGGACTCCCCACTGTCCTGCCAGAAGGTTAAGAGGGAGGAAAAATGTAATACAGAGCTGGAAGTGGCATATATTACAGGAAATAGGCTATAGAAACCCCAAAATAAAATCTATTAGGATACTGTGTGTGTGTGTGTGTGTGTGTGTGTGTGTGTGTGTGTGTGTGTGTGTAAAATTCTGTCCAGAGAATGTCATGAGAACGAGGGAGTGAACTATAAGCTAAGAATTAGAATACGGCACAGGAAGGGATATATACAACAGGAAATAAAACAGGACTGGAAATGATGTATAGGGCAGGAAGTAGAGTCAGGAAGTGATGTGCAGAGCAGGAAGTAGAAATAGAATGGCAGAAATAGAATGGCAGATAGGCTAGGAAAGGGACTGTGAGGATTAGAAAGTGAAACATATTAGGAAATGTACATGAAGGAGGTCACAGTTAGCAAAGTCTTGTTTGGCAGGACAGGAAATCATACTCCCAAGAGGTAGTAGCTGTGGCATCAGGAAGCAGGGAAGCCTCGGTCAGGAGTTGTCTGGGTCCAGAGAAGACTTAACTTGCCTAACTGGGAAAGGGCTGTTGGAAGTGGGAAATGAGTATGAAGAGAGCCAGGTTGAGATGGTGCCACCCCCAGTCACCCCCAGGCTGACGGATCCTCCCCTCCGCCCCCCAGGCCCCGAGAAGCTGCCCTCACTGGAGCATCGGGACTCCCCTCGGCACCGAGGCCCTGCCTCGGCCAGGCCTAAAATGCTGGTTATCAGTGGAGGCGACGGCTACGAGGACTTCCGACTTAGCAGTGGGGGCAGCGGCAGCAGCGAGACTGTGGGCCGAGACGACAGCACAAACCACCTCCTCCTGTGGAGGGTGTGACCTTGTCCATGGTGGCCCAGGACTCGCCCGCCCACCTGCCCTCAGCCTGCTTGCCTCTTCCAAGCCCATAGGCGGACCCTGACCAGGAGTGTCTGACCAGGGCCGCGCCCCTGCCTGCACAGGCCGCCTCCCATCCTCGTGGAAGCATTCCTGACGGAGCACCTGTGGGCCAGCCGGGCCAGGGCCTTTCCCGGACCTCTCTCTGGCTGCTCCGGTGCTCCCAGTCATAAGGGGGGTGGGGAGGGTGGCACGTGGGCTGCCCAGGACCTCTGTCCCTGGAGCTTCTACCAAAGACACGGCCGGGCCTGGACCCCACAGGGCTGGGGAGGGCCATGTGCAATATTTGGAGGGTTTTCTGGGGGCAGTGGGAGGGCTAGGGGATGGAATCCTTTCCCATGTACAGTATTTATGTTTCTTTTTAGATGTGTATCTTCCCAAGCACTTATTTATGCAGTGACCTGGGGCAGGGAGTGATTTGAGAAAATGACAGAAGAAAAAAAAAAAAAGAACCCAATTCCTGCCCTAGGAACCACCCTGGGACCCTAACCAGCCTTCCTGGAGGGACCAGTCCCCCTCTCATTATGTACGCACACACACACTGCATGTTCGGGGCACTAAAACACTGCCTCTTAACATACACTTTCCACGGCCTCGTCCTGACTGGGCTGCCCTCCAGTATCCAGAGAAAAGGGCCAAGTCCCCTCAGTCATCCAGAACAAGGTGATGACTACGGGGGGCAGTGACTCCCATCCAGGGGGGCTTCCCCAGGCCTTGGCATTTCCTTGCTTGTTGGCAGTGTCTTAGTGGTTTCTGAATTTGGGAACACTGACTGGGCCTTGGCCAGGGCTCTCTCCTGGCCTGAGCAGGAAAGGGCCCTTGCTCTCCTCACAGTTGCCCCCCAGCCCCTGTGTCTCATGCACTGGCACATATGGTCACCTTGGGAGGGTGGACCTAGGGGCCCCCTCACGCTGACCACTGACTCCCTCTCTTCACACCCTTTCCTGCCAGGGGCAGCCCTTCCAGGAAGGATGCCCAAAGCTGAGGGGCTGGACATGGCCTCTTTGGCTGGGAAGGCTACCATGGAGGGCAGCCTCTCCCCTGCCCCCCGACTGCAGGAGCCAGTCTGACCCCAGCCCCCGTGCTTCAGCTGCAGCTCCAAAGGTTTGGTGTCAGTTGGGGTTTGTTTTTGTTCTGTTTGGTTCTGTTTTTGTTTGGGGTCGGTGGGTCATTGCGGTCTTAGACTATGTTTCTCTTGCTACCAAACAGTCATGTATTAACTTTCCTTGGATGATGAAGTTTAAAGAGTCAATAAATAGAAACACCAAATGACTGGTCCCCATCGGCAGCCACGGAGGCCTCCTGCCAGCAACCTCAGGGCTCCCTAGCTGCGTGGGCCTCCCAACACCCACCCACTTGGGCAGAAGTGGGACTCAGAGACCCAAAAGAGTGCTGAGATGGCAAGGTGGCCACTGATTTGCTGTGCTTTCCCAGGCAGGTCACCGCCTCTGTCTGGGCTGCAGCTTCCTCGTCAGGAAAACCAGGAGTTGTGCTAATCAGATGCTTTATGATCAGGGCTGCATGTTAGAATCCCTTATAGGTTACATTGTAAACACAAAGCATAATACATAAATTATACTTACATCTAAATACACATTCCCAGGCTCCCCCTAGCTCCTGAGTCAGTGGGTCTTGGATAAGGCTTGGGAATCTGAAGCTGACACATGCTGTAAGGGAAAAATGAAGCGAAGGTGAGCCTGTCTACAATTCCAGGAATTGGTGCTCTCCAGCAAAGCCTCATGAGGCTCGGAATCTGACGGAGGCCAAGGTGAGCAGGGGTAGAATCCAAGTCTGTCTGATTTCTGGTCATTAAATCAGACACAAGGATGTAAAGGCAAACAACATGGGGCCATTCTTTGCAGGGGCAGAGAGCCCTTCCCACCAGGGTACACTGGCAAGACGCAAGGGGATGACTTCTAGAAAAGGACAAATTGTGCCTCCGCTCTCCTGAACACGTTTCAACATTTTCCAACCTAAACGATTAAGACGTTACAGAAATCAGTTGCTAAAGGGGAGTGCAGGCTTATGCTTTGCACACTGGTGTACACATATCTCAGGTCTGCCAGGCCCTTGATGCCATGGGACATGCATGAAACATCTCCTTGCAGCATCACTACTGGGACAGTCTGGAGGAAGGGATTACAGAAAACACAGAGTAGAAGGCCACATTCATGTGGTGGAATTTATGAAACAGCATAGAAGGAGCACAGGCTTTGAAGCTGAACAGAAACCTCAACTTTGCCACTAACTAGCCATGGGACTTTGGATGAGCTATATCCCTTCTGAGTCTCCATTTCCTCATGTGTAAATCGGGGCTGACAATCCTTTCCCCCACAGGACTCTTGCTTGGTGTGCACAGGTCTTTGGATTGCAAGGAAGAGATTCATTCTGCCCAGAAATAGAAGGGGAGCTAATTAGTGGAGACGTGAACTGGAAGCACATAGCTCTCAGCATGGTGGCCCAGCTATTGCTGCTCCATCTTGAGACCCCTGGCCTCTCCACCTTGAGTCTCTGGTCCCTGCCTCGCCGCCAGCCAGCTGCTGTTCTCTCTGCTTCCCAGCTTCTGCTGCCTTAGGCCCTCTTCCGCCTCTGGACAGACTTCACTTTCAGCACTGGTTACCCAAGGCTGAATCCTCATCATTTTTCCTCAAGTGCCTTGGTAGGAATGGGCCCGGCCCAGCCCACTCTTCTTAGGAGGTCACATCCCAGGGCATTGGGCGGCCTGTGGGGAGGTGCACAGCCCTGAGCAGGTCAGCTGTGGGCAGGGAGGTCCTGGGATGCACAGCCCAGGGGAGAGCCTGGAAGAACTAGCTCCTGGAAAGCAGTCCTTCTCAATCTTGGCTGTACATTCTAATCACCTGAGGGGCCCAGGCCACATTCCAGGCCAATTAAATCAGAATGCTGAGAGTGGGACCCAGGTGTCAGCAGTTTTTTTCAGGAAAACTTAATTGAAGTATAACATTTGTACAGAAAGATATTCAAGTCATTAGTGGGCAGCTAGGTAAGTTTTCATAAACACACCCAGATCAAGAGATAGAACCTTCTGGGACTTCCCTGGCAGTCGAGCAGTTAAGACTCCGCGCTTCCATTGCAGGAGGGGGCGCGGGTTCAATCCCTGGTCAGGGAACTAAAATCCCACATGCCGCGCGGTGCGGCCAAAAAAAAAAGAACGTTCCACCGTGCAGAAGCTCCCCGCATGCCCCTTCCCAGTCTCCCCTTCTAGGGTAACTACCACCCTGGCTTCTGACACCATGGTTTAGTTTTGCTAGTGAGGTGGAGAACACTGCTTTAAAGGGCACGGCCAGGGACTTCACCAGCGGTCCAGTGGTTAGGACTCTGCACTTTCACAGCTGCGGGCCCGGGTTCAGTCCCTGATAGGGGAACTAAGATCCCACTGGGTTTGATGTGAGAGGGAAGGAACAGCTTGAATCAAGGCAAGGAGGGGTGGGGGAGCCTGGAGCGAGGGGTCTGAGGTGTAGGCCCAGCTGGAGCAGAGGGGAAAGAGGAAGAGGCAGGGAAGCCAGAATGTGAGCTCCAGGAGGGGGGACATTTTGTTCATTGCTCCATCCCCAGGCCACCTGCAGTGCCTGACGCACGGCAGGTGCTCAATAAGTATTTAATTAAATCTAGAGAATTCAGTTGGGATCCCCCTCTAGGTCTTGAATGTCACAAAACAATAGCCCCAGCTCCCATTTATTGTTTGCTGCAAGCCAGGAGCATGGATCATCCGGTTTAATCCTCAGTGGTCCTGGGAGGTTGGTACCATTATTATCATCCTTTTCAGATGAGGAAACTGAGGTACAGAGAGGTTAAAAGCCTTCCTCAAGGTCACCTGCCTACTAAGCAGTAGAGCCTGGATTCACATGTGATCTGTCTACTCAGGTCTCTGTGCCTCATAGAAGAGAGGCAGGGCAGCCACATGGGGCGGCTGAAGGACAGGACACAGAGTCTGAGCAGCCAGAGACACATCCAGTCACTCTTGAGGTATCTGGCTCACGTTCCTCAGACCAGCCCTGGGAAGGATGTCCTGACTTCAGAAGAGAGAGTCAGGGCCAAAAGCCATCTCCTCTCCAAGGGGGTTCTCCAGGTGTTTCCTTGGGCTAGGGACAAACAGCAGGGTTTAGGTAGACGTCTACCTCACAAGGAAGATGAGGCACAGAAAGGGATAGAGACTTACCTAACATCACACAGCAAGGCAGCATTGAGGCTGGGGTGGGTGTACAGGAGAACCAGGCAGGAAGATTTCCTGTGGTCAGAAAAGTAAGAAAGTTTACCCAGGTGACCTCTGAGAGCTCTTCACATCTTTTGCATGCCTGCCAAACACCAAGTCTCTCTTCTGTCCTCACAGACCTTAAGCCACAGGCCAGGTTGCAGGAAGCGGCAAGGGGAAGTGCTATTTTGGGCCCATTATGGCCAATGAGGAGCCCTGCCTGGAAAAGGCAAGTGAAGGGGCTGGGTCAGGGGCAGGATGCAGGGCTGAACGGGGAGGGGACAACGTGCAGGCCTCAGGGAGAAATGGGGGCAGAGCCCAGATGCTGGGCTGTGGAGAGACACAGGGCAAACACTTGAGGGTGGGGGACCAGAGGGAGCAGATGGGGGTTCTGAGCCCAGCAGCCTAGAATAAGCTGGTATCCCCCAAACGGAGTCTCAGCAGATCCTCACAACACCCTGGGCAGGTGAGCTTGCACTCAGAGAGGTGAAGTCACTAGCCTAAGGCCATACAACCTGACAATTGCAGAACTAGGACTTGACCCCTAACTGTGTGACACCAAAGCCCAACCCCAGTGGGATTCCAGACCCAAGCCAGGGTCTGGACCTAAATGTGGACAGAACCCAGCTCTCAGGCCTAGCAGCCCCAGCTCAGCTCCTGCCCCAAGCTGAGCCCCACCCTGGCCTCCCAACCCCAGTTTTTCCTTAAACCAAGCCCACCCTCCCCCTGGAGCTAAGGCACAAACACAGGAGGACAGCCCACCTTCTGAGGTAGAACTTGGCCAGTTGGGGGGTTAGCCAAGTGCAGAGTTTTGAAATTTAAATCTGAGCTGGGACATTTCCTCTTGCTTTGGACGTCCACGTTGGAATTTAAGGGTAGCCAGCAGAGGGCACCACCATTTCTGGTCCATAACCCCAGAGGCTGCCATCTGCTCAGATCCCCGGCAGACACCCCCCTTCCTCTAATCCTGTGGCCCAGGATCCCCACCCCACCTCGGGGAGAGTCTCAGTGGGACATGGAGTCCATGTCCCTGCCTCTGGATCACCACAGCTCATCCCAGCTTATTGTGCTGTGCCACCTAGGATGAGGTGTGGGCCTTCTCTGGGCTCACTTCTCTGGCTGCACTATGAGAGGTTCAACGAGATCGTCTCTGAGGTCCTTGAGCTCAGGGCTTGTAATGCTAAGATTCCGTAGATCCATCTGAGATGTCAGGAGTTTTAAAAGCCTGTGATTCTGAGAGTCCTTTGTTCTCGAGCCTGTGGTTCTCCAACCTCCATAAAAAACCGATCTAAATCTCTCCCGCAGCCTCCACAACCCCTTCCCTGTCTCCTCACTGTAACGGCTAAATGTTCCCAGACTCTTGGGCAGGGTCCCAGCTGCAGCTTGCTGTGGTTCAGAGGACAGGAGGGACTGCCTCGGCCCCTCCATCCCTGGTCATTTCTTCTGTCTCTGGTGGCTGCTCACCCTTCCCACTTGGCCACGTCAGGCAGATCGCCTCCTCCCACAGAGAACTAGAATGACCTCCAGGCAACAAGTTTGGCAGCCTAATTTTCAGATGGGGAAGCTGAGTTGGGGAAGGATTTGAGAGCTGGTAGTAGAGACAGGCCTGGACCCTCTATAGGATGTCTGATTAATAGCCAGTGCTCCTTGACCAAAAAGCATATCCCCATTTGGTCTACTGGGTGCATGTGAAATGCCACCATTTGAACTCCAGTACTTGGAACTGGGGCATAGAAGGTCCCCTTACAAAGAAAACATTTGCAGGGATAGAGAGCATCCTGGCTGCTCTAGCCCCCTCAGCAGGTCCCCAGCATGGATCTTCTCTGGACTCCTTCTGTGGGCTCGGATGTGGGATATGTGACCCTGGGATCACCCCTGACCTAGCCCTGGGGGTGTCCGTTGACATACAAGGGGCCTGGCTGGTGCTATGATCCCAACATCAGTGACCCGGAGCTCTTTCTGCCCTTCCCGCACAACCTGGGCCTGGCCCAAGGAAATAGAAACTCTTCCCCTTTCCCCCTCCCTCTGCAGGTGTCCAGTTCTCCTCCTGGGATCTCCTGGACCCTGGAGACCTGACCTTTCCCACCCCCTCACCCCATGGCTCAGATGCTATGACAGTTTATTTAGAATTTTTCACCTCCCCTCATAATGTATCCCTAACAACTTATTTACCTTCCTCCACCTCTGCCATGAGCTGTGATTATCCTGATCCCAGCCAGGCCTCTGCCCCCCCAAGCATAAGGCCCTCCCTACTGTCTGCATCTCCTCCCAGCCCTGCTGTCCTGGGAGGGCCACCTGGGATCCCCTGAATGGTACTGAGTGGGGGAAACCCTGGCTCTTGAGCTGCTGCCTCCAGTTCTGGCCCACCATATGGCACAGCTCCAAGGGGCACGATTCACAGAGCTGGGAATACAATATGAATAGTGCCCTGGGGTCCTTAGTCACACCCTGCTGGGCACCCTGATGGCTGGCATTGGGAATCAGCAGGGTGGGACAGCTGGTGGTAGGGAAGGGACAGCAGTGTATCATCTGTCCTGCTGGAAGGAGGGACTAACTATCCTGGCAGAGAGGGGAGGGGCGGGGAATGGAGACAGGAAAGGCCTCCTGGAGGAAGGAGGTTTGGGCTGGGCTCTGAAGAATGGGCAGGAGACCACCAAGTGGGCCTCCATTATAGATTCACTTTCACCAGGCCTTTCTCAACAACTAGGTGGGGTTTCTGCGGGTGGACCTGGGCCTCTTCAACAAGGCAAAGTGAGGTCGTTGTCCCTGGCTGCCAATTTCCAGGAGGAAAACGAGACCCAGGGAGGGACAGTGGTGGCCCCGTTAGCACTGGCAATGGTGACAGGTCTCAGAGTAGCATCCAAGTCTCCAGTCTATCCTGCATCTTGCAACCCCTTCTTTATTGGTTTGGAGCCCAGAAGGGGCTGATCCGAGAGACCTTGTCCGGCGCAGCCCCCTGCAGTTCCAGGGGAGCGCGAGAGATGGCGACACAGAGCAGCACGGCCTGGCTGCAGAGCGCCAGCCCCATGGCGGTCTCCAGGGGCGGGGGGCGGGGGTCGCGAACCTGGGCTCTGACGTCAGAGGCGGGGCCGACGGCCGTGACGCGCGGGGGCGGGGCTGCGCGCCTTCCCGGACCAGGCGGCGATTCATTCAAAAGGCGCGCAAGCTGCGCGGCCGCCCGTGCGCTCGCCGAGCCGGGCTCGGGCACCGCGTCGGCCTGGGAGCTGGGCTGCTGGAGCTGCCTCGGGGCGGCCAGGTAAGGAGCACGCGCGGAGTCCCAGCCCGGAGTCCAATCCCGGAGGCCGGGGCCAGAGGGATGCGGGCCCGAGCGGCGCCCCCTGCCTCCCAGCGTCTCTGAGGAAGTTCGCCGGCGCGGCGGATGCCGCAGCCCGGGCCCCGCGCCCCCCCCCCCCGCCCCCGCGTCTTGTCCCGGCGCCTTCCGCGCACGGACCCCCGCCCGTCTCTGAGCCCCCTGCCCGGGGACCTGTGCGTCCTCCGGCCGCGGCTCCAGGCCCGGCCGTGCGTGAGGGGGAGGCGGCGGCGGAACTTGCAGTTTGAGGAGCCGGCGGGCCCCGGAGACGCCCCGGCCTGGGATACTTGGACTGAGACCAGGACGGGGTGCGGGGCGGGACGGCGGCTCCTCAGTGTGGCTGCGGCGCGGGGAGGCCGGAGGGGGAGTTCTAAACGGTGTCAGCCCGTGACTGTGGGTGACACGGCGCGTGAGGCGGCCCAGCCAGGGCGAACGTGTGGCCCGGACACTGGGCGGTGACGTCGGGCCGAGGGGGAGACACCGAGGGGCTCTGTGTGTCTGTGACAGGCAGAGTGTGTGCGTGTGACTGTGTGAGACACCCCGGGTCACTAACGGTGACCGTGACCCCAGCCCACTGTGAGTGAGACCCCGGGTTACTGGGGTCACTGAGTGTGTGTGTAGCCTGGGGTGTGACCAGGGCAGGGTCAGGGCCCTCATGAACGTGAGTGAACATGGTATAGAGGGAGAGGAACCCCAAGTGACTGTGAGAACCAGCCCCTGAAGCACTGGAGTCATAGTGTGCTGTGGGGTCAAGTAGTGCAGTGTGTGTGTGTGTGTGTGTGTGTCCGCCCGTGTCCGCGTCTGCACCTCAGGGAAATGAGTAAGAGGCGGAAAGAGGAGGGACCTCAAACACCTACTAGCAGATGGGGGCTGGAAGGAGAGGGGCCAGGGAGGGGACAAAGGTCTCTCCAGGACTGTCCCCAAGAGGGCGTCCCTCAGGAGCTCAGTTTAGTGAGGGGGGTGGACCCTGAGTGACTTGCCCTGGCAGAGGGAGAGGGGCCAAGGCTGAGGGGCATCTGGTGGGGTGATACGTCTGGCAGCAGCTGAGGGCCCCTGAGGTAACCTCAGGCTACACACACATACACACACACACACACACACACACACACGGTCCGAGAGGCCTGGCTAAGCTCTGTTCCTGGTAACCTGTATTCTCACTGGGCCCAGGCATATTCTTGCTCTCAGATCCCGCCCGCCCTCGCTGGGCCTCAGTTTCCCTGTCTGCACACTGAGGTGTTGGGCTGTGAATGGACTGTGAATCATCACTTCGGGATCCTGTGTTGTTTTGGGGTCAACTGTCTCTGTTCTCCCCTACCTCCCTTCAGGCAGAAAGACTGCAGTAGGGGGTGGGGGCAGGCTGTCTGCTGGGGACAAAGTGGCCCAGGGGCTGTGCCCAGGTGCTGGTGACAGGGTTGGAAGCACAGCTCCTCAGATCAAGCCGAAAATTCTGACCCATAGACATTGACTTCTCTGGTCCCCATCTCCTTTCTTCAGTTCCCTTCTTGGGGGGAGCGGGGGCGTGTTCCTGGGGGCATGAGTCATCTCTGCTTTGGAGAGCTGGAGCACGGCCTCTTCACCATCTGGGCTAGACCCTCCTGAGGCCCCCACCCACACAAAAGGGTCTCTTGGGTTCATGCAAAGTGGAATGGAAATCAGGCTCCCTAGCCCAGGAGAGGTGAGGAGACACCTGCTGAAGGATCTGGAAGTTCTCTCCTGTCACCCTCTGAAAACGTTGATTGCATTCTGGGTCGGGGAGAGAGTTGGGGAGACAGTGCCAGGTGCTATGCTGAATGCTTTATGGTGTGCTCTTGTTGAATCCTCACAGTAGTTCTGGGATGTGATGACTGTTTTTCAGAGAAGGAAACAGAACCTCAGAGAAGCAAAGTGACTTGCCCAAGGTCACACAGAGTCAGGACAGTGCCAGGACTGGAATTCAGGTCTCCTGCGCCTGAAGCCCTGTAAGATGCTTGGAGAGGGCCACTCCCCTTCCTAATATCTGCTCATGGCTTATCTGGGCTTCCTTCCCTCAAATGCAGGCTGGCAACATGGCCTCGGCAGGGTGTGCCATTGTGAGTTCTGAGTATGGTGTACATATGTCTAGAACATTAGGGGTGGCTGGGTTACTTGGTCTTCCTGTTCCTCCTCCTCCTCCCTCCCCCTAGCTCTCACCTCCTAGACAGAGGTCACCAGAAAGTCCTGTCTCCTGCCTTCTAGAGCCTGTAACTGGTTTTGGGAGCATCCATGTGGCTCTGAAGAATGTTGGGAGTCAGCAGCATAGCCCAGGCTCCAAGAGTGGCAGGAGAATTGAGAGTCCCACTTGACCTTCACCATACCTGAGAGGCCCTATGCCCCTGCTCAGAGTTGTTCTAGGGGTACTTTCCCCAATCCACCCACACACTGCAGGGGTTGAGGGACAGGCTAGGAGTGACCTTGAGCTTGTGCCTACCCTCTCAGGGCCTCAGTGTCCCCATTCTTCCCTGAGGCCCCTGCTAGCTCTGCCCACAGCTGCTGCTTTGCCGAGAGCTGGAGCTGGGGATCCGGGTGTCCCTCTGTCCTCTCTGGAATGACTAGAGTTGTGCTTCTTTTTTTTTTTTTTTTTTTTTAAAGGAGGCAATCTTAAACTTTTTTTCCGGGGGGCGGGGGGGGGCGGGGTATTTATTTATTTATTTATTTATTTATTTATTTATGGCTGTGTTGGGTCTTCGTTTCTGTGCGAGGGCTTTCTCTAATTGCGGCAAGTGGGGGCCACTCTTCATCGCGGTGCGTGGGCCTCTCATCATCGAGACCTCTCTTGTTGCGGAGCACAGGCTCCAGACGCGCAGGCTCAGTAATTGTGGCTCACGGGCCTAGTTGCTCCGCGGCATGTGGGATCTTCCCAGACCAGGGCTCGAACCCGTGTCCCCTGCATTGGCAGGCAGACTCCCAACCACTGCGCCACCAGGGAAGCCCGAGTTGTGCTTCTTGGGGCTGATCAGAATAGTTGTCTTGGTCTTCTGGGGCTGAGCCTGAGTTATTTCCATCCCCAGCAAAGAGGTGGGAATAGCTCAGGGCCCTGAAAGGGGAGGGAGAGGGGAAGGGTTAACCAAGGGTTAACCTCCTCTTCTGGTCCCAGCCCCACCCTGTGCCCTGCCCAAGCCAAACCTTTTTGGGAACTTGGGCCGCCTGGACCACAGGGATGGTGGTGGGGCCCGGCTGCGTTTCCAGTGTGGCCCCAGTTGGGACTCGTGTGACAGTTGCTGGAGGCAGGTGCCCATTTCTGGCCAAGGAGGGGAAGCTTTCAGCCCCCTTCCCCTGCTCATAGGGTCAGCCTCATTTTACAGAGGGAGAGACGAGGTTCTGAGAAGTGCTGGGACTTACCAAGGCCCCGCACAACCCTGATATTCTGCCTCTCACCCTCCAGACAGGGAACCTACCTTCTGTCCTGCCACACATCCCCCAGCAGACTGGACGTGGCCCAGGACTGGAAGCAGGCCCGAGACATGCCTTCGCAAAATCAGGGCGCCTCTTAGGTTCCAGCTCGGGCCTTGCTGTCCTTGCCCAGACTCCTGTGTTGGCCTCTCTGCCTCCGTTTCCAGTTCCCTCACACACGGCGCCAGAGTGGCCTCCCTAAGGTAACTTGTACTGTTTGCCTGCAAAATATAGTCCAGACTCCTCATCCTAGCATCGAGGTTTTCCTTCTAGGACCCTTTTGAACTTTACATTTTCACCCTCATCCCTCCCTACCAGATGCCTTGGTTGTACTCTGCCTTTGCATTTGCTGTCTCCCCTTTCTAGAACCCTCCTGACCATTCAGGGTACAGCCCCAGCCTCACCGCCTCCCCCAGGAAGCCCTCCCAGCCCAGCGTTAGTCCTTCTTCATTGTGCAGTCCATGTGCCACATGTCCCCCCTCACCTCTGGGAATAGTCACAGGGGTGGGGTCCTCATGGGCACCGCACGCCCAGCTGGGTGGGGCCGGCCTGGCCAACAGCCTCTCCTCTCCTGCTGCCATATCTGTGTTGGCCAGGCCTCTTCCTGGGGAAGGGTAGCCATCGTAGGCTGAGGGCCTACTGTGTGCTAGGATGCACAGGGAGGTTGGTACCCAGGGTCTCCAGTGCTCCCGAGTGTGTGCTGGGGGTTAGGGGCAAAAACTCAAGGCCACTCCTGTGTGTAGGGGCCAGTTTGCTGCTTGCCCTGGGCTCCTCAGGCAAAGCTCTCATTCTGGGCCAGCAGAGGACGCTCCCCCCTGAGGCCCTAATGTGTGTTAGGCCCTGGGTGCAGGGCTCCTTGCAGCAGCACTAGCAGGGCATCCCCTTCTTTCCCAAGCTGCTCAGTGGGGAGCCCAGACTCAGCGGGCAGAAGGGTCCAGTCCTAGTCTGAGTCACACAGTCACTGGTGCTGGACTCTGGCACTCAAGCTCGTGCCCAGCCCCCAGCCCCATCTCCGCCTCCCACCTGGTGCCTAGCGAGGGTTGTCTGACAACTCTGGCGTCAGTTTTCAAAGAAGGACCAGGCTGGCTACCTGCAGGGGGAGGAGGAAGTGGTGGTAGGGCTGCTCAGGCCCACTCCCTCCGTTATAGGGCCAGCCCTTCTGCCAGGTTAGGCAGGAGGGCTGGACCAGAGGGGGAGACATTTTGCCTGAGATCAGCCAGCAGCCCCCCCACCACCACCCCAACTCAGGATTGGGACATGACCTCTGGCAGACCTTAGCACCCAGCTGGGGTGGCAGGGAAGACGGAGGTGCCGATGCTGCATCCCTGCTCTGTGTTCAGCCCTGGGTAGGACCATGAGGCTCTCATCCTCAGCCTCATGCCCAGGTCATCAGCAGCCCCATCCAGGTACAGGCATTGAGAAGAGGGCCCAGAGATGGGTCAGGGACTTGCAAGACTCCAGTGTCACTGGGATCCTAACCCAGGTATGTTTGCCTGGAAGGCCAGAGCTTTTTCCCAGGCCACGCTGGGAAAGATGAGTGCTCTATAAATAAACTGCCCATGTGGCTACGAGTGTGTGCCCTGGCTACTTGGCACAGGAGAGGGATGGAGGGGCCTCTGCAGCCAGTTAGAGGCAGGGTCTGAGTGTGTGGGTGGAGAGAGAAGGAAGGAGGGCTTCCAGAAGGAGGGACCCAACTTGGACCTGGACACCCTCACGGTAAGAAGGAGCAGTGAGCGCAGGGATGGAGCCATGCCCCGCCTCCTGCGTGCACTTGCTGCCTCCCTCCCTGAGGGGGACCTCGAACAATGATGGCTGAAGGGGCCAGGAGAGGGGCGGGTCCACCCTGACAGGGAGACTGGGAAGGCTTCCTGCAGGAGGTGGCACCTGGGCTGAGGCCTGATTGTAAGAAGAGTCGATGTTCCCTGATGAACCATGGATCCTCCAACCATGCCAGGAGGTCAGCTGGACAGGCACAGTTGTCCCAAATCACAGAGGCGGAAACAAGTTCAGGGATGTAGGGCTGGGTCCTGACTGCTCAGCACCCCTCGCCTTCCTGACTGTGGCTTCAGTTGGCGTGGGAGCAGGTGGACACAGGCCTGTGTAAGGGCTGGGGAATGGGCACCCAGGGTCCACCTGGCGAGTCCAAGACTCATCCACCCATGCTGTTGGGACCGATGTTGGGTTCCCCAAGCACTCTTGCCTGCTCCCGAGCCACTGGGTGACCTTGGTTGGATGCTGCTTGGTTCTGAGCTTGGCTCCTCCTCTGGCCCTTGTGGGCTGTTGAGGACTGGTGCTCAGGAGAGGCCTGGTCAGGCCAGGCCCTGACCAGTATTGCTTACAGTGGGCTCCGTTTATCCCCTCAGCATCCCTGGAGACAGGGACCAGAACCCCTGTTTGCAGGGGAGGACCCTGAAGCTCAGGGTGGGTAAGTAACTTGCCCAAGGTCACAGAGCTCCTAAGTGATGACCTAGAGCTTGAACCCAGGTGTGACTGCTCCGGGTCCAGCCTCCCCTTCAGGCTGACCTCCATCCTCAGGCTCTGTTGGTTAGGGCCTGACCTGGGATTGCTGGGGGCAGGGGAGTCTCTTTGCCCCAGCACCTTGAGTCTGGAGGAGTCGGAGAACAGGGCAGGCTGGGCCTGTGATCTCCCCTCAGTCTCTTTCAAAGCCTCCCCAAGTCAGCCTGGTCGGGGCTGAGCAACTCTGGGCGCCCTGGCACAGTGATCGGTACAGATGCACGGCTGGGGCAGGAGGCAAAGGTGGCTTCTCGGAGAAGAAGGTAGCAGTGGTGAGAGCTGGTGGGCAGTGGGGTGTCCTCCAGCCCTCATAGCGCTTTGCCATCCTGTCCTGGGAACTGGCGCAGCCTCCCTGCAGGAAGGCTCTGGTTCTGAGTGCTTGGGTGCTGGGCTGGAGCAGGGCGTGTGGGAGCAGCGGGAATGCCAGGTCTGGGGTGGCAAGAGCAGGGGCTGCCAGCTGCCTGTCCCCACTCCGCATGGGGAAACCTTGTCTCCTTTCAGACCAAGTGGTTACAGGGTACTACTCTGAATCTCAGTTTCCTCATTTGTGAAGCCTGGAACTCTGTCTTTGAGGCCTGGTAAGGGAATGGGCATGTAGTAGGTTCTTAGTGAGGGGTGTTGGGGAGCCCCAGCTCTGCCTCAGAGAGAACTGTCTAGTTTGGGCCCCTGCCACACCCCCCAGCCCCAGGCTTAGGCCAGGGAGGGGGCAGGGATTGCATCTGCACCCAGACTGGGAGGGGCTGGGTGGGCCCTGTCTGGCTGTCTCAGCCCTTTTCTTAGCCTCAAGGGCCAATTAGCCCCCTCAGCCCCACCTGCCCACCTCACACCCCTGAGCCTTCTAAGCCCAGGCCTGGTCGGGGGCCAGGGAGCAGCTGCTGCCTGGTGTGCCTGGAGTCCTCACCCCAGGGTTGTGACCTGGGAGATCTTGGCTGCCTGAGGCTGGGCTGGGGGTGGGAATGGGGGAGCCCTTCTCACTGAGTGGCCCTGAGGCAGCCTCTGCACATCTCTGGGCTCCCAGCCCCGCATTAGTCCCTAGGGAGCTGGGCTCTACCCTGGGATCTTCCTCTTCCTCCTTCCCTGGGCTTCCTGCTTCTCACAGGTCCCAGTGCCTTTTCCTACTGGAGCTGTGGTAGGCTAGGGCACTATGCAAATGAGTATGGATGCAGGAAACCTCAGAGGCCCCAGAGACCCCCATGGCGGCAGTACCTCCTTCCCTGGTGCCTGCCCGTGTGCTTTGTAATAGTTTTTCAGGTGAGCCGCCTCCTGTGTGCCGCCAGCTCCCTAGTCTCTGCCATCAGGTTGGCAAACGCTCAGAACATCTGTTTTGCGCCAGGCCCTGGGCCAGACTCCTGGGTAGGAGGGGCCAGAGTGAGGTGGGAAGCTGTCAGGTAGGCCTGGGCTCCACCCCCGCTTTACCTCCCCCCCCCCCCCCCCCCCCCCCGCTGAGTGACCTGCCACAACCTCAGTTACCCAAGGGTGAAGCAGGGACGCTCACCTCTCCTGTGAGGAGTGGAGGCAACCCAGGATGAGGGCCTGGCCCGAGGCGATGGGAGTCTGTTCCCTTCCCTGTGAGGGCGGAGGATGAAAAGGAGGCAATGCCTAGCTGTCCTCACTACCGCCCACTGTGGGCACTGCCCTACTTCAGCCCCAGTTGCCAAGGAACCACTGGCTTCCTTGCTAACCTGGATTTCTCTATTGATGGGCGGCCTTTGTCTTCCTGCCTAGGGTGCAGCCACTGCCGAGAAAGGCCTGTGTCCAGCTGTGTTTCCAGGCAACCCTAGCCCCTGGAGGCTGCAGGGAGGTCCCCAGGCCGTCAAGCCACTGGCTGGGAAACAGAAATACCTGCCCCCCACCCCCTGCTCCAGGTGGGTACCTGCTTCCCACCTCCGTCTCCCCAGCCCTGCCTCACTTGGCAGGCAGCCCAGCAAGCCCTCTGAGATGAAAGTTGTTCCTTACCTCTCCCTCCCCGGCTAACCCTTCAAGGCCCTGGGGGAAATGCAGGCTTCTCAGCTTGCAGCCTAAGCTTGGTGTGACCTGGGCTCTGCCCCCCAACCTTTCCTCTCCCTTCCTACCCCTCCCACCCCCCAGATTGTCAGTGTGGCTCATCGGGCACCTCTCGTGTACCAGGCTCCACGCCAAGCATTGTACATAAACATAAGAGAATCTCGTTTGTACCTCGTACCTCCCATCGAGTGTGTGCCATAACCCCCTCCACGATTTACACGTGGGGAATCTGAGGCACGGTGAATGCTTACTGAGGGCCTGCTCTGTGTCGGGCTCTGTGCTGAGCATTTAATGTGCGTTCTCTCGGCCTCACAACAGCCCTCTGAGGGATGGGGAATGGGGGTGGGGTCCACAGCCACAGAGCCAGTGAAGAGCAGAGCAAGGAAGGCTGGTTCTCCCCAAGTCAGGCAAGGGCTTCAGATCTGGGTTCAATCCCCCACCCCGAGCCCAGCCTCTAGGCTGTTAATCGTCAGCCTGCTCCCTGGCCCTCTTGACCTTGGGAGAAGGTGGACCCTCTCCTGAGTGCCTTTTCTGATCCCCCTGGTTCAGCACGTACCTATTCACGTGCTGGGCACCCTGCACGGGGGCAGCACGTCAGTGGGGAAGGGCTGGGTGCGTAGCCTGGTCACACCCAGGGCGAGAACTGCACAAGTGAGGTGCTGGTTGGGGGCTTCCAGGAGGAAGTGACTTCGAGCTAAGCTCTGAAGGAAGGGTAGCTGTCAGTCGGGTGATGGGAGGGGTTTCTGGGCAGAGGAAACAGCAGGTACCAGTGCCAGGTGAGAGAGGCAAGTGTGGGGGACAGAAAGAAGCTCAGAGTGGCTGGAGTTGTGGGGAGGGACAGGGGTCAGATCTGGGTGTTGAGACGCCTAAGCTGCAGTGGGGCTGAAGTGGAGGCCAGGGAGGAGGCCAGGGGGCAGGCGAGGGGTGGGGTGAGCATGGAGCTGTGGGAGACCCTTGGAGGAGGCCGCCACGGAGGCGGGTGAGGCTGGAGAGGGAATGCGTGGAGATGGGGCCCCAGGCTGGGGCTGGGTGACCCTACGAGCTTCAGTTCTGGGAAAGGGGAAGCTGCTGAGGCCTGAGGAGGCCCGGGTGGTGACACAGCTTCCTCTTTCTCTGAGGCCTCCGGGGGGGGGGGCTGCACCTCCCTGGGGCTCTGGCACCTCCCGCTGGGGCCCTGGTCACAGCTTTGCTAGTTGGCTTTCTTCCAGGGAATTTCTGGTTCTAATTGTTTGGGCAGTTTTTTTGGAGGGTGGGGATGGGCTGAGCGTGAGGAACCCCTCCCACCACCCCACGCCCCCCGTGAACCTGTTTTCTCAGAGGCCTCCTGCTCCAGACACCGGGGCAGGGTTTTGTGGTGGGTGAGACAGACATCCCTGCCCTCGCTGCTGTCTGGTGGAGGGGGGCGGGGGCAAGCAATAAACAAGTAAGCAAACAAACAGTTATAAGCCTTGGTGGGAGGTGGAGAGGGAAAGAAGGGGTGACAGGGAGGAAATCACATGACCTATGTCAGGCTCGTTACCTCATTTAAACCTCATGACAGCCTTGCTCTGGGACATAAACATCCCCATCTTGCAGGTGAGGAAACAGACCCAGCAAGGTGAAGCAGGGGCTCAGGTCCCCCAGGGAGTTGGTGACAGTGGGAACAGGCCTCAGGCTGAGATTTCAGGGAGGAGTGGCCTCTAAGCTAACTTCCTTCTCTGCCCCTGGGGCCTTGTAGGGTGGTTCTCCTCTGCCAGGAGCCCTGAGGCCAGAGAAGACCGGGCTGAGGGTCTGCCCATCTTTGACAGCCCTCCCCCAGGAAGCCCTCAGGAGGTGCCCGGAGGTGCAGGGCTTTGGAAGGTCACTGATTGCCCTGCCTTCTGGAAGGCAGAGGGGTGGGGATGGAGCCTTCTCAGACTCCCCTCCCCCAGCCAAGGGGCTTGATCTGAACTTGCTTTTCAGTCAGGGTTCCAGGGCTCAGAGCGTAGGTGCCGGAGGCTGGGTGGGGAGAAGGCGCAGAGGGGAGTCAGAGCAGCAGGGGTCCACGTGCGTGCAGGGGTGTTCTGGGTGGAGGCCAGCGGCTGCCTGACTGGGCAGGTCCTCTGGGGGCTCAGGCTGATTGTGGGGGCCGGGGGAGAGACTCGGGCAGCCAGACTGGAGTAAGTGCTGGTTTGGGGTAATTAGAAGGCACATAATTAGAAGGCGTCAGGGCGCTAGGCAGCAAGCGTCTGTGAATGTGCCTGAGTGGGCCCTCGCTGGCTTTGAGTCTGGGCCTTTGGACCCCATTTTCCTCCTCGAAGTCTTGAGATCATAGCTCCCTGTCTGTCTGGAGGTGAGCAGCTGCACAGCCCCTCCCTGATGGCTCAGGTCACCCAGCAGGTGCCAGTCACGGCCAGGGGTGGGACTGGGGGGAGTCTCTCCTCGGTGGCTGTTGGGTCTCTTACTTTCCACCCCTGCCCCAGCTCTCTGGCCCACCCTGGGGATATGGACGGGTGCTGTATCTGGGGGCTGGACAGGGCTACGGGGCCGGCCTGAGGTCTTGGGGCTCGTGGTCAAGTCTGTGGGTGAGCTCCCATGAAGAACCAAGGAGGGGGCCTTGGAGAGATGGGCTTGAGTAGGAACTGGGCCTGGGCAGGGGGGACACTTGTGACCATGTTGGAGGAGGGACCGGTGGAGGATGGGTCAGAGGATGCCACCTGTTGGGTGCTGACTGCCAGGGTGCAGCCTTCACTCTACTCTGTGGCTGGACCTTCTGTCCCAGGTTTTCCCCTGAGCTGGCCTTGGGCCGAGAGCCACTGCCAGTGACCTGGAGAGTCCCGAGGATAGTGTGACCACTGCCCCAGCCCCTCCCCTGGGTGTAATTCAAACCCCTGGCCCGCCAAGGTCTGTGCCAGGCCAGGCCCACGCGCAGCCGGATCAGTTTCCTCTGGCTCCTTTTCCTGGTGGGAAGTCCGGGCCGCCTGTAGGCCAAGGAGCTCTCGGCTCTTCCGTGACCTGGGGTTTACTTACTGCAGGCAGTGCTTCTCCTGCCAGACTGGGCATCAGACAGCCCCGGGGTTCTAGGCAGGGCCCCCTCAACATGCTGGGCTTGGCTGCTCAAGGCTGCCCCTTGGGGGTCAGAGGCTGCCTGTGGCCTGTACCTGAGGCCCTCCATATACACCCCTCTCTCACCCTCCTGAGCCTGGAGACAGGCCTCCTGGAAAGAGGTCATCGAACTCCCTTTTTCTGCCACTATCCCTTTTGTGCAATCCAAATTTTTCTTCCTGCTCTTCCAACCTCGTCTACTGGCTGGAGACTTTTCTACAGAGGAGGCCACACCCTGGAGCCTGGGGGCTCAGCCTCAGGCCCGTGCCCGTCACCCTCTATGCCCTCACATGCCTTATTTGGTTTCTTGGCACTTCCCTCCATCTGGCACGGGACGCTCACTGTTTATCTGTTGGTCGTTGGTCTCCCCTGGGGTGTGAGCTCCCTGAGGACAGCGCCTGTCTTGTTCATACCTTTTCCCGTGCTGAGGGCAGTGCCCAGCACACAGCAGGTGCCCAAGAGAAGACAGAAGGCTTGAATGCTGGCTGCCACTCCCACCCCTACAGGTCTGCCCGCGGCTCAAGAGATGCAGTCAGACACATCCCAGATCTCTGGAGAAGTCTGCTGGGCGGGACCGTGGGACCCGTGGGAGGACCAGCACTGTGATGGGGTTGGGGGTGGGGGAGCTTTGGGGAAATGGAAGTCTAGAGAGGCTTCCACAACAAGAGGCCTTTGTGTTGGGCTTTGAAGTGTGGCGGAAAAGGCCTTCCTTGGAGCAGAAACAGCAAGAGTGAAGGCAGAGAAGCAGGAGAGGCGGGCATGCTTGTGGGCCCCAAGGAGTTCTGAGAGGCAGGAGCCTGAGAGCTGGGGATGCAAGCGGGGAGGCCGGGCGTGGGGTCGCTGTCAGTGCTCTCGTTCCTCCCACCCTCGGGGCTGAGGCTGTAGGCTTCCTTCCTCCCCTGCTCCCCTGCCCGGGCCTAGGGCAGCTGGCTGTTTATGGAAGAGGCAGGAAGCCCTTCCTCCTCTGGGAAGCTGCCCTGGGAGGCTGGCCCCAGATAGGGTGCCCCCACCTCTGCTAGGACCTGCAGTGGACCAGAGGGCAGGGCCGGTGAGTGTAGGCCAAGCCGCCCCAGCATTCTGCCCGCCTGGTGACACCTCTCGATGTTCCTGTCCAGCCCCGTCCTGGAAGGAGCACTGGGAGGACGGCAGCTGCCTGCCTGCCTGCCTGTCCCGTCTCAGTCTGAGCCTCCCCTCCATCTGCCTGAGGCTGGCGACCCACTGGGGCTTGAGGATGAAGCTGAGCCCACCGCACTGGCCCCTATCCTGCCTCCTTGTGGTGAGTTGGGGATGGGACCGTGGGGAAGGTGAGTCCTGAGCCCTGCGCTCAGGAACCTCTTGCCCTGGCGGGTGCTGCGGTTGGTTACCTGGATCTTCTTTTTTTTTTTTTTTTTTAAACATCTTTATTGGAGTATAATTGCTTTACAATGGTGTGTTAGTTTCTGCTTTATAACAAAGTGAATCAGTTATACATATACATATGTTCCCATATCTCTTCCCTCTTGCGTCTCCCTCCCTCCCACCCTCCCTATCCCACCCCTCTAGGTGGTCACAAACCACCGAGCTGATCTCCCTGTGCTATGCGGCTGCTTCCCACTAGCTATCTATTTTACATTTGTTAGTGTATATATGTCCATGCCACTCTCTCACCCTGTCACATCTTACCCCTCCCCCTCCCCATATCCTCAAGTCCATTCTCTAGTAGGTCTTTGTCTTTATTCCCGTCTTGCCACTAGGTTCTTCATGACCTTTTTTTTTTTTTTTCCTTAGATTCCATATATATGTGTTAGCATACTGTATTTGTTTTTCTCTTTCTGACTTTCTTCACTCTGTATGACAGACTCTAACTCCATCCACCTCACTACAAATACCTCCATTTCGTTTCTTTTTATGGCTGAGTCATATTCCATTGTATATATGTGCCACATCTTTATCCATTCATCCGATGATGGACACTTAGGTTGCTTCCATGTCCTGGCTATTAGAAATAGAGCTGCAATGAACATTTTGGTACATGACTCTTTTTGAATTATGGTTTTCTCAGGGTATATGCCCAGTAGTGGGATTGCTGGGTCGTATGGTAGTTCTATTTTTAGTTTTTTAAGGAACCTCCATACTGTTCTCCATAGTGGCTGTATCAATTTACATTCCCAACAGTGCAAGAGTGTTCCCTTTTCTCCACACCCTCTCCAGCATTTATTGTTTCTAGATTCTTGATGATGGCCATTCTGACCGGTGTGAGATGATATCTCATTGTAGTTTTTTTTTTTTTTTTTAAAGATTTTAATTAATTTATTTATTTTTATTTTTGGCTGTGTCGGGTCTTCGTTTCTGTGGGAGGGCTTTCTCTAGTTGCGGCGAGCGGGGGCCACTCTTTATCGTGGTGCACGGGCCTCTCACTGTCGCGGCCTCTCTTGTTGCGGAGCACAGGCTCCAGACGCGCAGGCTCAGTAGCTGTGGCTCACGGGCCCAGTTGCTCCGCGGCATGTGGGATCCTCCCAGACCAGGGCTCGAACCCGTGTCCCCTGCATTGGCAGGCAGACTCTCAACCACTGCGCCACCAGGGAAACCCCTCATTGTAGTTTTGATTTGCATTTCTCTAATGATTAATGATGTTGAGCATTCTTTCATGTGTCTGTTGGCAATCTGATATCTTCTTTGGAGAAATGTCTATTTAGGTCTTCTGCCCATTTTTGGATTGGGTTGTTTGTTTTTTTGTTATTGAGCTGCATGAGCTGCTTATAAATCTTGGAGATTAATCCTTTGTCAGTTGCTTCATTTGAAAATATTTTCTCCCATTCTGAGGGTTGTCTTTGTGGCTCTTCTTTTGAAGAATCGAGGCAGTCTGACCCTAGGAAGTGCCTCCTGCCCCACGTGCTCCTGGTGCCGTTGGCCTCTCAGTGTTTGGCACGTGCTGGAGCCGGGTCTAGGGCCTGAGGAGGTCTCTAGCACCTCCCGTGTGACATTCCCTCTGCCCTTCAGGGTAGCTGGCTCTACACTGTGCCTGCCCCAAACTGGGGCCCAACTGGAGGACTGGGGGATCTCCCCTGCGGGCAGGATTCAGGGCAGATAGTTCACACCTGGAATGGGAAGAGAGGGAGCTCCGAGAGGAATAGGGGGAGGACACAAATGGAGAAGATCCTTCCTTTGGGGCCTGTCATGCCCTGTGTGGGTCCCAGGGTGTGAACGGGCTGGCCTTGTGTTGTGGGAAGGTCACGGAGGAGGATGTGGTCCCAGAGACTCAGCCGAGGCCCCGAGGCACCATCTGCAGCCTCGTCCCCAGGGATGATGAACTGAGGCTGGTTAATGACATTTTCAGCTGTGGTGTGGGGACCAAGGCAGCAGGAAGGGGGGGCGGAACCTGAGAGAGGAATTTGGAAGAATTTCCTCCTCATCATCCTGGTTAGCTAGAAGGGCGTGACTCACAGACCCAGGGGCTCAAGATCCTGATCTGGCCCTGTCTGAGGCGTTTCAGCACTTTCCAGAAGCAGATGTGGTTCTCCCCTTGCCTAGGCAATGGCAATGCAGCAGGTCTGGGACGGGCAGATTTTACTTGTAGCACAAGGGATTGAGGTTAGAGAGTGTCCCCAAAGCCTGGGGGTGGCCCTGTATATTGGTGGCCCTTGTGCCTGGGGTGACTGAAAGTGGGTGGGGGGTAGGTGGCCCCAGAGATGCCATGTCCTAGTGCTTTCCGCTCCCTCAGTGTGTCCTGCCCTCTTTTCTTCCAGCTGTTGCCCTGGCCTCTGGCCACTGCAACATCAACAACTCCTTGGCCGTGCCCACCTGGCGAGGAGCCCAACCTGGTGAGCTCGCCCTGCCCATCCACCTCTCCTGGGAAGACTGTTGAGGGCCAGGGGCAGGGACCTCAGGCCTGGCTCCTGGCTTTGTTCTCACTCTTTCCCTCCTGCAGGAACCAGGGCAGGGCACATTATGCAGGTCCTGCCCCCCAGGCACCTTCTCAGCTTCCTGGGGCTCTAGCCCTTGCCAGCCGCACTCCCGCTGCAGCCCTCGAGGGAGGCTGGAGGCCCAGGTGGGCACGGCAACTCGAGACACACTATGTGGAAACTGCCAGCCTGGGTGAGCCATGGGGTGGGGTGTGGGTGTTCATGACCAGGTGACCAGGACTTGAGATCCTGGGATCCCAGCCTCACTCACCTCTTGAGTGGGCCGCGGTCTTCCCATCTGTGAAATGGGGTGGGTCAGGACCAGTGAGGGTGCCCAGTAGGAAGGTCCAGCCTCTCTTAAGGATAGTTTTTGGGCTTCAGTAACATCTTCCCTCCCTGCAGGTGGTTTGCCCCGTCAGAGGTCCCCCGTGTTCCCTGTCAGCCGTGCTCCTGGACACCCCTGGGTACTCGCGGCTGTTACGGTGAGTGGCAGGTGGTGGCTAGGACTGGCGGGGTATGTGTGGGGAGGGGTCTGGCGAGCTTAAGCCCAAGGGTCCCGCAGTGTCCGTCTGGGGCAGTGGGGTCCTCACACCCCTAGCCCAGGGGAGGGTGTGCAGCCACAGGGTGTCCAGCAGGTCCACTGGCTGTGTCTTCTCACCCCGCCTTTGAGTGGCAGAGACTGTCCAGCAGGTGGCTGCCACAGCTAGGGGCTCACATCCTGACCGGTCTCCTGTCCTTATCCCCTCGAAACAACCCATGTAGCTGAGTGTGAGCACATACGCTTACACACATGCACCTCCTCTCACCTGTTGAGTTGGTCACCTTCTGAGGCAACTAACTCATGGGTCAGGCTGTGGGGAGGCGGGATCCAGTGTCGCTGTGCCCAGGCATGTGCACCGTTGCCTTTTGTTCACCCCTCTGACCCATCATGAGGGGTGGACAGAGGCCTCAGGGTCTGGCCATCCTGAGGGCTGAGGAGGCCTTGCTCAGGCTGGCTGACTGGTCAGATGGCCAAAAAGGAGGGGGTGAGTTGCCCTTTACTTCCCCACCATGGTGGAGAGTGGGTGCTCTGGACATGCCGGTACCACCCACCGCCCCGACCCCTGCCCACAGTAACCCGGGCCCTGGGCCTCTCTGAGTGTGTTTCTCTCTGCCTCTGTCTTTCCTCCATGCCTCCATCCTCCGTGGTGCTCAGAGCGGGGACAACGGGCCCGACGTGGCGTGGAGGTGGCAGCAGGGGCGAGCGGCGCAGGGGAGACGCGGCAGCCTGGGAACAGCACGCGGGCGGGCAGCCCTGAAGAGACGGCTGCCCAGTACGCGGTTATTGCCATTGTGCCCATCTTCTGCCTCATGGGGCTGCTAGGCATCCTGGTGTGTAACCTGCTCAAGCGGAAGGGCTACCACTGCACGGCCCACAAGGAGGTCGGGCCTGGCCCTGGAGGCGGAGGCAGCGGTGAGGCCCAGCCTGGGGCTGGGTGGGGAGGCCAGAGGGCGCAGGCTGAGAACCTACTTGGTCTGGAGGGTCTGACGGGGAGGGGCCTGCAGAGGGCTACTCGGGAGAGTTTCCCAGAGGTGCCGCACGTGGGCCGCAGAGGAGACACTGTGGACTGACAAAGTGGAAGGAAGGGTGAGGTGGCCCGAGGTGGCAACTGGGGCGGAGCAGAGGCAGAGCGGAGGTCAAGTGGCTTTAGTGGGATTCCCTCCCTGTGTGAGGCCCTACCCAGGTGTAAGGGCCTGGACTCCTCAGGGGCTGCAGTTGTGTGTGTGGTTCAAGGGTTGGACTGCTTTCTGGGTACTCAGGGTGACCTCCGACCTCTGGCCTGAAGGGCTGGCAGGGCAGCTGTCCTGGACCGGGACCATGAGAGGCTCAGGTTTCAGCTCCAGGCTGTGGTTTGAGTTACGAGCCCTGGAACCAGAGGGAGAGACATGTTCCTCCTGCCCCTACCCCAGGGCCCTGGGTCCCTTTTCTTCTTCCCCTTACCCCCCCGCGCTGTCCCCCGAGGGCCAGTAGGGCCGGGATCCCACACGCACATACACTGCTCACAGAACTTGGGGGCCAAGTCAAGATAGAATGGCGCCTGCCATGCCAGCGCCATTTTCAACCTCTGACACTGCAGTCTGCAGGGGGCAGGAGGGGGACAGGCGCTTTAGGCAGGCAGGAAAGTGGCAACTCAGGCCATTTTGCCTGGAACTGCACTTGTTTTCCTGGCCTAGGACTCCCTTTAACTGTTGGCTACTGCCTGGGTGCGAGTCCTAGGAGTTCTGTTTGCTGCTGGCCCAGGAATGATTGCATGGCTCATTCTCATGCCCTTGAGGTTCGGGTCCTCAGTTAGTTATACCGATAGGGCGGTGTGCAGGGAGGTGATAGGCCTGGGACGGCAGAGTTTGCCGGGGCTGTCGGAGGTTCTAGGCAGAGAGGCAGCCCACAGCTCCCTGAGGCTAAAGAGAGGAGAGGGCAGGCCCTGAGAGAGGCTGGTTCCCTCATCCCACACACTCTGCAGGGACGGTGGAGTTCAGATGGCCCTGAAACCGCTAAGCCCCTGGTGCTGCTGGGTGCAGGGAGCAATGATGCTAAGTAGTGAAGGTGATAATGGGCTCAGAATCAGAGCTGAGGCCCTTAGGTACGCATACACCCAGGCCAGGGGCGCCCTCTGCTGCCATGTCCTGGTGTAGCCTGTGAGCCCAGAGTGTGCCCCTGCCTCCTTCCCTAGGATCATGGTTCTCTGCTCTTCCCCAGGGGTCAACCCTGCCTACCAGACTGAGGACGCCAATGAGGACACCATTGGGGTCCTGGTGCGCCTGATTACGGAGAAGAAAGGTGAGGGGGGAGGTCTGACCCCATCCCTCCCAGAGCTCTGCTCTGCCCCTCCCGCCGGGATACCTCAGGCCAGCGTGCCCCTCTCTGACCACTGTGGTTCATGAGGCTGCCGCCTCTCTGCCTGCTCTTGCCTGGTGAGAGGTGGAGGAAAAGGCACACAGCCTGGGCCAGCGAGGGGGTGGCGGGTAGGTAGGGGGATTTGTGCTGGGGCAGGAGGTTGGGGGGAGTGTCCCTCACAGCCCAGAGCCGGGTTCTGACTACAGCTGCCCACAGAGAATGCAGCGGCCCTGGAGGAGCTGCTGAAGGAGTATCACAGCAAACAGCTGGCGCAGACCAGCCACAGGCCTCTGCCCAGGTAAGTGGGCAGGTGGGCAAGGAGGGCCCCAAACCACAGGTAATCAGCCTGCCTCCTGGGGACTCACCACTTGGGTATGTTGCCCCTCCTGTCACCCCGCTTCCCCTTCACTACCTCCTGGGGTCTCCTGGGCCTGCCCTGCCCCAGTGACTGCTCCCACCTGTGTCTTCCACAGGCTGCCGCCGGGCCCACCCAGCACGCCGCACGTCTGCCCACATCGCCACCACCTCCACACTGTGCAGGGCCTGGCCTCACTCTCTGGCCCCTGCTGCTCCCGTTGTAGCCAGAAGTGGCCCGAGGTGCTGCTGTCCCCCGAGGCTGCAGCTGCCACCACTCCTACTCCCAGACTCCTGCCCAACCCAGCCAGGGCGCCCAAGGTCGGGGCCAAGGCAGGACGCCAGGGCGAGATCACCATCTTGTCTGTGGGCAGGTGAGGAGGGCATAGACACAGCAGGGTGCCACGACATGACATGACAGCTCTGGGGGAGGCAGGGCCCTAGCCTGATCCATGAACAGTGGTTCAGTGGTGGCCTCACCTTTCCTGGCCTCAGTGGGCCTCTTTGCAGTGGGGGTGGCCAGGGAAAAGCCAAGTCTTCCCAGCTACGCTCTCTCACATGGAGTCCTTGGGCCCCCAGGGCAGGGTCACAGCCCCCATCACACCTGCGCCGCCTCAGGCTAAGAGCCTGTCCACCTGCAGCCTAGTGTCGGGAGGTGTTGGGAGCTTGTCAGTGGGTGGGAAGACGTGGGGAGGGCTCAGGCTCTGACCCATGAACTTGCTGTGTGACCCTGGCGGGTGCTGCGCCCTCCACACCTGGGGTCCCTCCTCTAATGGAGGATGATCGCACTACCTCTCCTCACAGGTTCCGTGTGGCCCGAATTCCTGAGCAGCGGACGAGTTCAGTGGCCTCGGAGGTGAAGACCATCACGGAGGCCGGGCCCTCAGGGGGTGATCTCCCTGACCCCCCACGATGTGGCCTCTCCAGTGAGCAGCGGGCACTGCTGGGAAGTGGTGGAAGCCACCCTAAATGGCTGAAGCTCCCAGCAGAGAACAAGGCCGAGGTGAGGACCAGAGGGGAAAGGTGTCTGTTGGCACCTGTGCCAACCCCAACTGCAGATGGGGCAGGGGTGGAGGTACAGAGGGCTACTTTCTTGGAGTCCAGAAGCCCCCTGACAGCTCTGACCCCTCACCCCTGCCCCCCAGGAGAACCGCTATGTGGTCCGGCTGAGTGAGAGCAACCTGGTCATCTGAGGGGCTGTCTCGTCTGAGGACACTGCAGCCCTGCCCTGGGAGGTTCCGAAGGCTTCCTGGAGGAGGTAGAGCTGCAGCTGAGCCAGTGAGGATCCAGAATGGCCCAGCAGACAGAACAGCCAAGGCCAAGGCCTGGAGGTGGGAGCGTCCACCCCAGTGAGGAGGCAGGCCAGCCGGCCGGCGGGTGCTGTGTGCAGGAGCAGGTTGAGAGCCCCTCCCGTCCCTGCCGCCCATTTCCTTCCCTGCAGGATGTCCCTGACGCCGTGCCCTGCCCTGGCTGGATCCTAGGAGCCCACAGGGTCCTCTGCACCACCGGGTGGCTAGGCCTCAGTGGTGGGGAGGGGCCCTCTACCTGGCCCCCCTGGCTCCACGCCTTAGTGATGAGCCACCCCTTGCCTCTGTAGAGGGGACCTCCCCCTCCTTTCTGACAGGTCCTGCAAAGGGAGGGATCAACAAAAAGCCATGAGCTAGGAACCGAGTTCCTGGGCAAGCCCCTGGCCATTACTGGGTCCCAATTCTTCTGACTGTGAAGCGGGGAGAGAGTGGCGTCTCGGTGCCCAGGGCCTTCCAGCATCTTGCAGGCTCTGGGCTGGGTCGTGTAGATGGAGAGCTTGACCCCTTGCCACCCCTCCCACTAGTAGTTTTATCTGGCCCCGTTTTTGCTGCTTCAGGGCCACCACCTTCAAGGCTCCCATGGGGCTGCCCATCCATGGCTCTGCCTACGGAAGGGGCATAATGCACGTGCCTGCCCCTGACCCTGCTGTTTGTTTTTATTGAAATTGAAAAAACAGACTTGACCTGGGCAGGGCTGTGGTACAGAGCCCCAGCCTGCCCAGCCACCCACAAGATCTCAGGCACTTTGGAGGGTAAGGGGTGAGGCTTCTGGCCTCGGTGGTTTCTGTGTCCCTGTGGTGTTGGTGTGTTCGTCCCCTGGCCTGGGCAGTGCGGGCGACTGCCCAGCCCGCGTCTCCACTCTGGCTCAGCAACCTCGTTATTTATGTGGGGCTGTGCAGGCATGGGCCCACTGCTGTCCCCATTTCTCTTATTTATTGAAACTTTGCTGTTGTCCCACCCTTGTGTCTCCACGCCCATCCATTTGTTGAATAATAAAAGGTGGGAAAGTAGTGTCATGAGGAGCTTCTTTTTCCCTGTGTCTCTTCCCAGGTCTGCCCAGTGAATAGTTCTGTGTCGGGCTCCGTGTGTGGGACAGGCCATCCCTCCCCTGGCAGCGCCTGCTGTTTGGCAGGTGGACACCAGGCAGCAGCTGAAGTGGGGCCGGAGGAGGCCTCTCAGGTCACCTGGTTCTCACTGAAGGCTCTAGAAGCAGTGCTGTCCAACGGAAATAGAGTGTGCGCCACGTATGTAATTAAAATTTTTCTAAGAGCCACATTTTAACAAGTAAAAAGGAACAAGTGAACTTATTTTAAATGATACCGACAATGTATTTTACTTAAACCAGTATATATAAAATACTTTCATTTCAATATAAAATCAGTATAAAAATTATGAATGAACCATTTTTTTGCTTTGAAATGTGGTATGTAAAATACACTTAAAGCACATCTTAATATGAAGTAGCAGCATATTTCAAGGGCTTGATAACCACATGTGGCTAGTGGCTCCTGTATTGGACAGCACACCTCTAGAGGAAGTGGAGCCTGGCACATGGATGGGGTAAGTAAGGCATATTGAGGGCTGGAGAATGTGGGAAGGGGAGCTGTGTTCCACAGAGAGGGAACAGCATGTACAAAGGCCGGACGGCAATGAAAATATGAGGAGCTGGAGAAGCTGCAAGTACAGAGTGACTAAGGTGTGAAGGCTGGGCTGGGGGTGGCAGCAGAAGGCAGCCACATGGGCTCTTGGAAGCCACTGGCCCTATGCCAGGGATGCCCAAGAGCCTCTAGAGCATTCAGGAAGGGGAAAAAGTATGACTGGCCAGCTCATTCCTGACCACTGTGGAGGGTGGAGGAGCTGTGGGAGCAGGGATCCACAGGAGGCTGTTGCAGCCATCCAGACGAGACGGGGGAGCAGGGGTTTGCGGGGGCGATGGAAAGACTCCTGGGACAGAGGACAGAACTGCTAGGGCTTGGTGCCGGGATGTGGCTCACGGGATTAGGGCCAGCTGGGTGGGGAGCAGTGATGCAGACCCACGGGATGTCCTGAGGCACCTGCATGTGAAGGCCCGCGGCGCTCGAGAGACAGACCTGGGCTACGAGGATACCTGGAAGCACTCAGATGGGCATTTGCACCAGGACTGGACTGGGAGGGAGCACGTTCCAGGGAGAGAGCTCAGGGAAGGCCCAAAAAGGTGGGAAGGAAAGCAAGCAGGAGAGTGCAGCATCCTGGAAGCCAGGGAAGGACGAGAGTGTGGGGAGCAGGGTGGGTCACAAGGCCAGGCGCTGCTGCAAGGTCAGGACTAGCGTCCCCTGGCTAGCCGACACAGGGATGTGGCGAGAGCAGAGCCAAGTCCCAGTGGGCTGAGCTTCCTGCAGAAGCCTGACTGTGCCAGGTAATAGCTGGTGGGCCCTCAGGCTCCAGGGAGAGAGGGTTTTTTAGTTAATTCCAGGTTCTTTTGGTGTTTTTGGTATGGTTTTAAAAGACAGAGGGTCTTCTCTGGTGGTCCAGTGGTTAAGACTCCGCGCATCCACTGCAGGGGGAGCGGGTTCAATCCCTGGTCGAGGAACTAAGATGCCCGTGTGCTGCGTGGTGTGGCCAAAAAAGAAAAAAGAAAAAAAAAAAAAAAAAGATGGAAGGAAAGGACATATTTCAACACTAATGGGAAAGAGGCCCAAAGAGAGGCTGAAGAACCAAAAAGTGACGGTTCATGGAACTTGGGGAGGTGTGGAAAGGGACACCCTGCGGGAGGCCCAGGCTTCACACAGGGCAGAAGCCATGGCAAGGGGCCGGCCTAGCAGCTTCAGAGAAAAATCCCCGCCTGAGGGGAGGCTGAGCTTTGAGATTCGACCTCTCCCTTCCTCTCACCTCTCTTAGGGCACAGGCTTCTCTCTGGGGCTTCTCAGGTGGGCAGGAAAGGGAGGGCACCTCTGAGGACCCAGGAGGCAAAGCATCACCTGCTCTAGGAGAGGGGAGGGAAGGAGGTAGGGGACCAGTGGGCATCACCAGTGCACCCCGGGGAATGTTCCCTGGGGCCACCGTGGTGCGACTGGTGTCCCTACTTGCCAGCTGTTCAGCTGCACCTCAGGGTGTGGCTTCTCAAATTTGGCTGTCCCCTCAGCCAACCCCACTTCACCGAGGACTTGTGTGACACACTGAGATGATGAGGACGAGACAGTGCCCTGGGGGAAAGGGGTGGGAGGCTGAGCCCTCCCACTCTCTGGCCTCCTTTCCCAGGGGGAAGTTTGACTCTGGTCTCTGGATGTCCTCTTGCCTGGGGTGAGGCACATACAGATGCCAGCGATGGTGGAGGCCGAGGCTGGGTCTGGGCTTCCCAGGTTAGGTAACGCACACCCCATCTCAGTGCTGGGCCCTGGGGTAATAAGCACTGCTCCCCTCCAGACCACTCCCACCACCCCAATTTCCTGCTTGCTGGAAGGTAAGAGAAGGGATAGTCTCTTGTCCCTGGAGGATATTGAGGTGAGCTCCCAAAAGAGTGGGATGCGGAGCTGAGGGATCAGGTAGGGGTGTGTCTGATACTCTTGGCTTTTAGGGCCCCTGCCCTCACGTGGAAGCTTTCTTGGCTCTAAATCCTGCTCTTGAGCTCAAGGTAGGCCCAGGCTGTTGGCAGGGCTGGGAGCTGGAGGACACGGTGGGGCCCTGGGCCAACCACTGAGGACAGTTCTCAGAGTGCCCTCTCTCACTCCATAACCCGTCCTCCATGGGCCAGAATGGTGGGTGCTGGGGCCCTGGTCTCTGCCTTCCACCTGCTCCTGGCCCCCAGCCCTGCCACTGACCTGGAGCTGAGTCCCTGGGAAAAATCCCCTTCCTGTGCAGGGGAAGAGAGCCCAGCAATGCCCTCCCCTACCACACCCAACAGAGCTTTCTGCCATCACAAGGGAGGGAGAATGAGTTTCATGTCAGATGAGGACAGGAGAGGAAACTGGGGAAGGTGCTATGGAGGCCCAGGGTACCGTTTGGTAGAAAGGGCTGGAGAGTCAGGAGTCCTGAGTGTTAGCTACAGCCAGGTCACTTAGCCTCTTTGGGCCTCAAGTATTCTCTCCATTTGAGGAAGCTGAATACTTGGAGGCTGGGAGAGCGTGGACTGCAGGGGCCAGGCCCTAGGATGGGATGGTGGCTGTGATAACCAGGGAGAGAAGCCCAGGCCTGGACTAGGGCAGTGGCTTTGCCCAGCAGGGCAACGAGAGAGATGTTTAGGATGTAAATAAAACTGACAGCACTTGATGACCATTTGGATGGAGACCATATGACTGCCTTCAACTGTCCTTCTGGGACTACAAACCACACTAAGCCCTTCCCTTGGTTTCCCACCTGACCAATTTACCCTTGAAGTGAGTACAGGCATTGCCTCCTCCAGGGTGGGCAGGAGAACGTGGGGCGTGGGGCCTGGGGCTTGGTGCCTGGGCTTTGGAGCCAGACCAAGTGTAAGTTCCAACTCCGCCCCTCACTAGCTCTGTAACCTTGGCCGAGGTACTTACTTAACCCTCCTTAGCTGCCCCCTACCAAGGACAGGGCTAACAACAGGGCTCACCTCCCATCCTGCTGTGAGGATTATGAGTTACGAAGCGTAAAGCACAGTGCCGGCCACATGGTGGGTACTCGGTATCACACACCTCAGTCCAGGTGCCGACGGCCACTTGCCAGGCCCCTCAACTGTGAGTCCCAGGGCCGCCCCGGAGATGCAGCGTAGGTGTTACCTGACTGGTGAAAACAAGTTTAGGATCAACTGGGGAGAAGCCCAGGGGACTCTCACTGGCCCAGGAGGTGTCTGTGTCCCCCTCCCCCAAGAACCACCAGTCTGGTCATCCCAGACTTTTTTTGGAAATTTTTTTAATAGTTATTGAATGTTCTACAGCTTACAGTAAATATCATAGTTACAAATTCTTGGCTTCAATCTTTCAGAGTGATCACTATCTGATCTTCAAAACAAAACGAAACAAAAGCCCAAAAGAATCCAAAACAATAAAACAAAACCAGATTTACACTTCATACACACAAGCGAGGCCGTGGGGCTTTCCAATCTTTACACTCCAGGCTGTGTTTTGAAAACACCTATAAGTTCTTTGATCAAACTACTTGGAAGACACTGGTCAAAGGCTTATTATTATTATTTTAAATGTTTTTCTTTTTAAAATGTGAGTTCCAATAAAATTTAAAAATTAGATTCCAACCTGTAGCTTAAAATGAATTAAAAAATACAAAATCATATGCAACGCTCTCTCACAGGGATGGTACATGTCACGAGAACAAGTTTTCTCTGTCGTGTGACATGAACAGGGATGCAGATACCTTTTAGTCAGGAGATGGGAACAGGCCCTTGGGCCTTTAAAGGTCACTACAGACAACTCCACGTTGCTAGAGGCCTGGCCTTACATCCCCTTGGGTAAGGAAGAGCTGGAGTCCCACCACAGATCCAGATAATCTGGCTGACCCAAGAAGGTGGTCTTTGGGCAGTCCCACTCTTTCCCTGACTCTCAGGCATGAGGAGGAAGGCTGGAGCCTGGAGATGCTGGTCTTGCTGGGGTCAGGCCCAAAGATGACTTCACCCATTTGAGTCCTATGGGCTGGTACTTATCAGCAAAGCTGTTGTATCTGTTCTCCTCAGAAAGGAAAATACCCCCTCTACCAGGAGCTGGACTGGGTACAGGGCCTCACTGCCACAGCAAGAATACCCAGGGACTACGCATGCAGCCACAGGGAAGCAAGAGTTCTAGTTTCCCTTTCTGGCTCTGTGACAACCAACCCCAATCACCTGGCCACTGGGCTGGACTCAACAGCACGCAAGATAGAAAATACCCATTGGAGAAAGTGAGGGAGTGAGACCCAAGTCTGGCTCAGGCAAGGTTGGTTATGGAATGTTGAAACTGGCCTGTCAGGAATTTTAAAGGCTGGGCCCTAGAACCATGTAATGCCTAATTTCAGAAACAAGCTGTCTAGGAGAAGGGAACATGGACAGGTAAAGGACAAATCCTGCCACAGCCTGGCACACCCATAGTAGGCTGAGCTCTCAGAGGCTCAGCTGTGGAATTAGATGTTAGCCTGGCTGGGTCTCCTCTGCTGTGATCCTGCTTTTGGAGGTAGGTCTGGCCTGGATTCCCCTGGGGCTGGACACCAGTATGGAGCCTCCTCCTCACCTGCCCCCTCCACTGCCCAACCTGCCCCTTCCGGATTCCCAAGCTTGGCAAGCAGCGGGGGACCACATATCCCATAGTGATGTGGAATACAGGAAAAGCAGAGCTTCCACATACTTTCACTCAACAGCAATTGAGGAGAAAATGCCATGGTGACATCTAAATGACTGCTCCAACCACAGTGCTGGGACCAAGAGCACTCCAAGACCCATGCCCTCTAGGCCCTCCCTCTCTGGCCACAGAGCAGAGCTGAGGATCTGATATGCAGGGCTCCAGGCCTGACTCAGCCAGAGTCCTGTCTGTACAATGAGGACACCAGAACTTGGTGACCAGAGGATCTGCACTACTTTTATGCTCCATGTGATTCATTTCTGAAGCCTACTCAGAACAAAGCCAGCCTCTCCAAAGAAGCACTCCCAGATCTCTGGGAGTGGGATACCTCAAACTTGGAACACTTTGGGTGCGCAAGGGTAAGAGTTGGGATAAGGAGAAAGGACTGCACAGTGTCTCTCTAGATCCTGGTCCTCACCCATGGGAAAAACAAGCCCAGAAACTTGAGTCAGATGTGCTTTTGGCCATTCAGGGCTACACCACGTCCCCTGGAAGTGCCAACTCGCCAGGTCTGGACAGTGGGCAGGCTCTCCAGGGTCAGAAAGTAAGGGTACGCAGGCTTCCCAGGGACATGGGTCTTTCAACAGACAGGTGCCTGGGGCTGCCCTTGAACATGTCTTCAGTCCTGGGCCTCATGACCCCAAAATGTTTTGCTCAAGTTAGGCCTTTTCTTGCAAATTCTCATCCTCTGGGTGCTGCCATCTGGATATGCCTCTGGGTTCCCAGGGCTCCTCATAAAAATCTGCTCAGCTGGGAGGACTGAGCTCCCTAGGTTTCCGTGGGGTCTTCCTCTGTTTGGGGGCAGACAGGTAGCCCATCCCTTCTGCATGCCTGCCACCCAGACCCAGCAGGTGCCAGCAGAAAGAGCAGAGGATTTGAAGAGTTCAAATCTTGGCTCTTTCTCTTATGAGCTGTGTGACCTTTGGCAAGTCTCTTAAGCCTTCTGAGACTTAGTTTTTCCATCTACAAAATGGGGATTTTTGGCAATCAATGTTGAAGTACTTTGTACACAGACAAAAAACTCTGGACAGGTGCGAGTGTCCTTTTTCAAGATATAGGGATGGGATATGTACTTTTGGGTCACTGCCAGGAGAGAAAGAGGAACAGCAGCAACTGTCCTGTCTCATGGGGAAGAAATTAAATACATTTTTCCAAAACATGGCAGAAACATAAATTCCAGGCTCTTAACCACTTGGGGGCACTCCAGCTTCCAGACTCCAGCTTCCTAGGCCCCAGGCTAATGAGAAGGAGCCAGGTAGAAGTGGTGGAAGCCAAGAGGGTTGGCTGGTGACTGGAACCACCTGTACCCCTGACCCTGGCCACCAAGCTTGTGGTACTGGGGAGAGGCAGTGGAGTGGGGTGGAGAGAGGGCTTTGCTGGTGCCACGCTGTAGCTTGCTATGTATGTGGGCACACCCCTTGTCCTTTCTGGCTTGCTGGTCTTCCTACAATGGCAGGGCCCTTCCAGCTCTGACCTCTGTCCAGCTTGACCATTGGGCCATCCAGTATCTTTGGATAACACCCATGGTACCCTCCCAACAGACGCCTGTGATCCTACCAGGTGTACTCATCCTACCACAGGCACACTACTGCCCCTGTTCTCCTGGGCTCAGTCCCTCTGCAATGACTCCCCAAGCTTGGCCAGGCTTGTGGATCTCTGCCAAAGCAAAAGGGTGAGGCCAGCTGAACTGGGACTCCAGTGCTCAGGCTGAAAAAGGGGCGCTGGGCCTGGGCCCTTCCAGACCACAGCCTTTTCACACCTTGTTTTTGCCTTGGGGTCTGTCTTTGATCTTGAATTACATACTAGGGCTAAGAGAGGGTACTGAGCATCGATGTTTCAGTCCATGAGCCTGTGTGTGGATTCAGACTGGAGGGACAGAGGCCACAGGCTGGGATTCAAATGGCTCTGCCACTTATGAGCAAGTCACTTTGCTTTTCCAAGTCTCAGTTTCCTCATGGATCAAATGAGAGAATAATCTATTTCACAGGGTTAAACCAGATGATGGATATGAAACTGCTTTGTGAACTGTGAGGTACTAGATGTTAGTTTTTACTTACTGATATAGAATGAACAAAAGTAAAAAGGTCATTCCTAGATCTCCTCCCTTTTTCCTCCTCTCTGTGGTCCTACCCTAGCCCATCTGGAGGCAGCAGGGTTCAGGGAAGCTTGTCAGGATACCAGCATTCTGCTCACTTTGGGCAAGTTCCCTTTCCTTCTAGAACCAGTTTCCTCATTTGTCAAATGGGTGTAATAACTCTGACCCTTTCTCTCAGGGCCAGTAAATTAAAGGCTGTGAAGTGCTCTGAAGTCTATGAGGCACCTGACAAATGCAAAGGTTTCCTATTATTATTATAATCATTATTATTATTTTGGCATTTTCTAAACATGTATGACATAATCTAAAACAACCTTCACCCACCCTTAGAAAACCAGAGACTAGGAGGAGGTATTTGCAAAAAATGGATTAACACTGGAAAACTTTCTATTGTTTTAAGATGAAACCTCTTCAGCACCCCAGAACAGACCATTTAGGACAGCTGGGCTTCTCCTTACTGGTGCTGCATTTCCCAGGAAAGCCAAGAAGGTGGGCCCCTAACTCCTGGCTCTGGGTTGAGGATGCTGCTGGGCTTTGCCCTCCTGGGAACAGCCAGATAGCCTCTGAGGTCCTTCTGGCCCAAGGGCTTCCTGATTTTCTCCCCTTTAGGGAGACATGGGAGGTAGGGGTAGGGATTACGTCCAAGTATGCATGAATTTAAAATGAAGAGAGTTATTTAAAAGTTATAAATGTTATCAATGATCCCATTCTGTACAGTAAAATGTTCCTCTCCCCGCATCCCCAAAGGGGCTGCTGGCCCAGCCAAGTGCTGGGTGCAGGGGGACAGTGCTAGACAACCGGGCTCCTGGCTGAGACCAGTGCGTCCCTCTTCTCCCAGGAGAGCCCATGTCTCCTTCTCCTCTCCTCTCAGGATGAGGGGCTACTGTCTTAAAAGCATGGACTCCTTTTCAGCCATCCCTAGGGCTGGAGTCAGGTATAGGATGAGAGTTCCACATGTCTTCACAGAATTTCCAAATGCTATTTCTTCATTTGCAATTTCTGTTCCTGCCATCTGCCCACATGTGACCTCTGCCCAGTCTTCAATCCCCGCCTTTGGAATCCATGGAGGGAAAGAGCAGAAACAAAAGCCCAGAGACTGTTCCCGAGCTCACCAGGTGTGGGCACTGCTGACTTCATTTTTACAAAACCAAGCCAATCCATCCCTAGGTAAATTTTCATGGGCAACATGCCCCAGGCAGGAAAGCTGCATTTAATGCTAATTTACGGCAAGGTCTAGGGAAGTCCTTTCCGCTTCACTGGGCCTCAGCTTCCTCATCTGTCAAACAGGGGAATGGATGAGATGGTTGCTAAGGTCCCTTCAGTTCCATGAGTCTATGAAATGTTTATTGCTATTGCTTTTCCTTCACTAGCCTGACCTTCAGAGCCGCCAGCACCCGCCTGGAATGTGGTTCCTTCACTGTGGCCGTGAATGGCACAAGGTAACCAAGAACTTGGCCTGTCTGCCAGCGCCATGGACAGACAGGTGAGCCCTGGCAGTGGGAAGGGCAAAGGGAAGGGAGAGAAATGCCATAGGTTTCCACTCTAATCAGGAGCAAGCTCCTCATCAGAGTGGATCCATGAGGGCCCAGGGGCCAAGGTCTGGATTACACAGGGCACCTGGCCTTCCAAGGCTTTGGGAGGCTGGGATCCCACCACCCTGCAGCTGCTTGGTAGGTCTGAGGTCAAAATCACCTTCTGAGGAAGTGCCAGGTCAGTTAACATCACTGTGCAAGTTAGAGGGTCCAGGCCCAGACAATTTGGCCAGAGACCTTACCGACCAAAGCCAGCAGGCAAGCGCCTCTCGACCCTCTTCCCTCTTCCTTTCCATAGTGCCCTCCCTCCCCCCACCCTCCCCCAAGTTCTCCCAAAGAAAGAATCTGGTTTTCCCAGGTTCTGATCTGGGGTATTATTAAGCTGCTATGAACACTCCTACCTAATCAGGTGGTTTTGTTCTTGGTCTGTTGCGATGGTTCTCAGAAGAGATTTCATGTGTGTCAGGACATGGTAATGTCTTAAACTAATCCTGCTTGAGGAAAATCAAAAAAGAAACAATCCCCCAGAGATGTGGCCTGCTCAACAGCTCTGAGTTCCTACCCTGGACCTGAGGATCACATCTCTTATGCTCTTCAAAGGAAATTGCGCCTTCAGCTGAACCACTGCAACAGACCCCACTCTCTGCCTGCTGCTAGACTAGGCTCCCGGGACTGGATTCTTGGGGAAGAAAAGAAGAGCAGAGAGGATGTGCCTGGTCAGGTAGGAGGAGGGCTAGAGCTGGAAGGGCAGTGGCTAAAAGGGGGACAGTGGGGAGAGGCAGGAGATTAGAAAAAGCAGCTTTTACAAAAACCGAAAATAAAAACCAAAACCGTTAAAGATGCATAAAGTGACCCTTGCACTTCCGTTGTCTCTTCTTGCAAATAGAGGTGGTGCTGCTAGGGAGCTGCTCCAGCACCTGTGTAAGACTTGAGTAGTTGCATACAATGTGTGACTCCAGATCTGCGGGAGGAAGGGGAAGGCCGTTAGTGACAGTGATATCCCTGAGGCCACTTCAGGAAGCTCCTGGACCCCCTCCCCTCACGCTGGGAGCCCTAAATGGAGCCCTCTGTGCCTTCCCAGTGGAGCTGCCTGTTTCCCGTCCAGTGCCAAGAGCTCCTGGAGGAGGAGGGCGGGGGAGATGAGGAAGTAGGGCAGAGGATTTTCAAAGTGACATCCCTGGAGCCCTGCAGTTCACTGGCACTGCCTCAGCAGCTGCGGAGGGCAGCAAGGAATCTGGTGGTGGGGATGGCCCAGGGTTTCTGCCTGGCCCCAGTCAGAGCCAACGTCTGACTGAGGTAAAAGTTCATTGGAAGAATGGGGCCCACAGGTAGAAGACGTCTGAAGACTGTATGGTAAAGAGCACAGAATTTACTACTAGAGGATTGGAGTTCAAGTCCCAGCTTAGTTTTTACTGGTTAAGTGATGTTGGACTATGTATTTACCTGTAAAATAGAGCTAATGATCCTTATTTCACAGAGCTACTGTGAGGATCATGAGAGAGCATACGTTCAGTATCTAGAATATATATAAAGTGACAGCTATTATTAAGAGCGATATTACTGAACCTGGAGCAGGAAAGTAACTGGTAACTGTCACCTGCCCCTTGCTGACACCTGTGCTTCAGACCAAGACAGGGGCTTTGAAACAATTCTGCTTTGTGACCCTCCTACCTCTCCCACCCTGGGCCCCACTCACTTGGATGGGCTGCAGGCTTTACCAGTGCGGGGGCACATAGCTGTACGTAGGGGTCCCTTGGGCCCTGTATGCTGGCATGGAGACAGGGTGTGCCCCGATCGCGGTGTGCTGGGGTGCAGTCAGCAGGGTACCTGAGCATCCAGAGAGAGAAGAGTAAACTTGATGAGGCCGTCCCAGAGCGCTGGGATGAAGAGGATGAAGCCACAGTCTTTCACACAGCTGCTGCCCACCCTTCCGCATCTTGCCAGGGGAAGCTTTCCTCATGCTCCGGGACAGTCACTCACTCATCTTCAGTGGCCTTTCACCCTTCTTTGTATGCTCCTCTCATTGCACTAACATCACACTGAGTGGTGATCGCTGGTTCACGTCGTTGTGTTCCCACTAACCTAGCTGTTCCTACGGGTAGGGTTCTGGTCTGATCTATCAGTATTTGGTCCCCAGGACCCAACCAGCAAGGCTGGCACCCAGCAGACATTCAATAGCTTGCTGACCTGATCTGGGGAGTGAGAGGCCTCAACGACGCCTACATTAGGGGGCAGAATAAAATCCCAACTCCCACCTCCTGCCCACTCAACCCCTCGTACTCTCTTCCCCCAGAAGGTGACCTAGCTGATTCTTTGAAAGTTGGATCTCTAAAGGTTATTCAGAGCCCTCTTTTCTTCTCATGCCTTTCTTTATAATGCCAGTTCATCCAAAGACTTCCCTAAACCTGCTCTTCCTCTGGCATCTCTCCCTGCCCCCATTCTCAAGGTTCCTGAGGGGCAGGGTTTCTGGAGTAAGCCAGAAATGAAGAAGGGGTCCTCTTGGACTCCTGCTTCTCCTAAGCCTCACAATTAATTATTGGACAGGTCCTTAAGCTCCTGCCTGCTAAATAACATTGCCCTATGCCCTCCTTTCTGGAACCCTGCTGCTACCAGAGTCCTAGCATCATCATGTCTCCTCTAAACCAGAGCTTCCCCCTGGCTAAGCCTGCCTCCACCTTGCAGCCAGAGAGAATGATTAAACCAAATTCCATCTCTCCTCTACTTAAACCCCTTTTCTATCTCCCCATTACCTAAAGGTATTCAAGACACTCCACCACTTTATCTCTGACAACTATTCCAGCCACCCTTCCAACTCCATGCCCCTATTTTCTAAGTGATTTAGACCATTTCCATTCTGTGAATGTGCTTTACCCATGTTTTTTTACCCCTGGACTGCCCTTCCCTTTTTTGTCTCTCTGGTTAGCCTCTGTTCACCCTTTAAGGCCTAGCTCAATATGTCCTCCTTGGTGAAATCTTCCCCATCCCTGTGGACAGAGTTAGAGGGTCCTCTTCTGTGTTCCTAGAACCCACAGGCACAGAATTTTTCATGCTATGCTACAATCGATTCCATGACTGTGTTCTCCACTCTGTCATGAGTTCCTGGAGGAAGGGAATGGACACCGACACAGATGCTGCCCTTACCTGCTGACATCGCCATGGTGGTGCCGGCCACCATGCCCATGGCCACGCCATTGGTCCTGGGAGCAGCGACAGGCGCCGGGTAGATGGCAGAGGGAATGCTGTTGGGCTGGACGACCGTGGTGTGGTGGATGACATGGGGCTGGGCAGCATACACCGGCTGTGTGTAGTAGGCTCCCTGGGGGAAAAGAGGCTGAGGTCACACAGGCTTCTGGAGAGGAGGGGAGAGGGGAGGGGAGCCTGTCCCAAACCCTAAGGGATGGGGTCAGAGAAGCTCTGGCCCAGGGACACAAGGTCTGGGGCTCTGCTTCTGTCTTCTACATGGCTGTGGACAGTTCAGTGCTGGGCTCAGCTTCTGGTCTGAAAAATAAGGCTTGAACCCTGTCCTACCTCGCTCCTAGAGCTGCTATGATGATCTACTATGTTTATCTTATTGCAATGTGCTTCTTCTTAGACTGCTTAAAATATAAAGGTAGGGACCACGATCAATGAGTGAAGAGGGCTGTGGACGAGGCTGGTGAACTTCGGAGCACTGTGCATGTGTACACATGAGGGATTACTGGTGGGAGTATCATACTGGTGTGAATGCTGCCATTTTACATACTGGAAAAATGTCATAAATGCAGAGCACTTCCCCAAATGTCTCTTACTATCTATTTCCCTCTAGGCAAAAAGGCTGAGGATGGAGACAATGGTCTGAGGTGACATCCCACTGCCTGGATCACATGACTGCTTTGTGCTGTCACAGCCCACAGGTCTGCTGACCTTTGGGCAGAGTAGACAGGGCATCCTGGATCATCTTAATCCAGAGCTTCTCAAATGTTTTTGCTAAATAATAACAAGAGCCTCAGCCTGTGGATTGAGGTAGACTGGGGGAGTGTGTAGACTGCAAGGTTATTGTTTGAATGACACAACAGCGACAGCTGATCAGAGCCACAAACTCTCTTTTCCTCTCTTCTTCACCTGCCTCCACCCCACCCAGGTTGGTGGCTCCTTTACCTGCAGAAGAAGTGGGCCCGGGCTTCTACATGTACCTACCTGGGCATACAGATTCTGCTGGGGGTAGGCACTTCTGATGGGATACATGGCCGTCTGATAGGGGTTGGGTGATGGGGAGTAGGGGGGCGGAGCAGTATTACTCTGGGTCGGTGGGACCTTGTATGGTGTCCCCGCAGTATATCCTGTACCAAGGCAATAAGAGAGACTTTCAATTAGCTGGCAGAACAGCATTGCTGGAAGGCAGCAGGTCCCAGTCACGACTCCCCAGACAAACATGGGCTGAATCCAGGCTGGAAACACAGATGAGAACAGACAGAGAACAGGGCTCCACCCAGAGAGCCCTGGCCCCAGAGGCAGCTCCCTCAGTGGCTGCATGTGTGGCATCTTTTATTTCTCTGTCTCAGGGCTCTGATCTATAAAATAAGAGGCTGGGACCACATGATCTCTTAAGGGACAGTCTGCAGCTCAGACAGTCTGGGACTCTGAGCCATGTGCCATGAGACAGGCAGGTGTGCACGGACGGGAGACCCTCAACCTGCTCGCTCTATACTGCACTCTCTTCTCGCTTTTCTGTCTCCGTACTCAGCACCTCAGGGCATCCTCTGCTGCTGCTTCTGTCTTGCTTTCTCCTGTACTCTCTCTTTTTCTCCTTGTATCTCTCTCCCTTTTTGGACTGCCCTCCACCATGTTCCCCTTCTTCCCTGCCAAGTTTTAAGGTGGAAACCCCACTGAAAACCCCATTCAGAGACCCTCATCTTCTGGGATGCTGAAAAACTTTGCTCTACACAGCTGGCCTTGCCTCCCCTCCTGGGGTTTGGGGGAGGGCCACCGCTGTCTGAAAAACTGAAGTCAGGGATCAAAAAGGTTCACATCGACCTGGAACCCAGGCCATGTGGGGTCAGCAGGGTGGACTGAAGCTGGGGTAGGGGCTGAGAAGTCAGGCCCCAGGAAGCTCACAATCAGCCATTCAAACAAATTGTGCTGCCTTTGAATTTTCTGGAAAAGAGAGTCAGATCCTAAGTTCGCAGGAAAAACCTGAAATATGAATCACTCAGGAACAAGACTGTGTTCTTAGAGAATCACAAAATGGAATGATTCTTTGGAACCCAAGTGATCATCAAGTAGCCCCCACTCTCTTACTCTGTACTAGGGGATCCTGGGGTTCAGAAAGAGCAAGTCTTTTTAGGAACATCACCTTCTTTCTGAGTTGAAGGGACAATGCCAAGGGACCCTGGCTTTGGATCTCCAATGGGGTGCCGCTGGGGCTTCTTCCCTGTCCCCATCCTGGCTTGGTCTGGCTGACACATCATTGAACCTCTCTTGGCCTCAGGTCTTTCGCCTACAAGATGCTCACCGAGGACCCTTTCAGTAACATGGAGCTGTTTTTACAAGAAGGGACTGGGGCCAGAGTGAAAAGCGTGCTTTACTGGAAGAGAAGAGGTCCAGGCTTCAGGTCAGGATTTCCTCCAATTTGCTGTGACCACTGGCAAGTCTCTAGGCCTTAGTTTCCTATTTTGTAAAATTAGAAGGCTAAAAATGAAGATCTCTTCCTGAACTAAAATCCCATTTTTCTAAAGACGCTGGGTCTCTTCTACCCTAACCCCAAGTTAAAGCAAGCTGCCACACAGTCACAAATCTCTCTCAAGTCACACCACAGCTTTGGCATGGCGACCCCCTGCCCCTGATGAGGTACTCAGGATATGAGAGCTGCTATTTAGTCACCACCCAAGGTACCACCGAAAAGCTGTCCTGCCCTCTCCCCTGGAATCATGTCATTTATCTTTCCACCTGCAGACCCATAGTTTGTTCCATGAGAAACTGGAGAAACTGATTTTGTGGTCAAATATGCTTGGGAAATAAGTAGGAATGGGGCTGGAAAAATACATTAATGAGAAGGTAGCACTGATAAGAACTAGAAACTAACTGGAAGTGGAGGTACGAGTCAGTTGAGAAAGAAGTCTAGAGCAGGTTCCTCCAAGTTTCTAGATTGTGCAGCTAATTATGAAATTTGGTCACAGGAGGAGAAGCAGATACTGTGGGGAAGACAGGGAGTCTAGGTTTGCAGACATCTAGAAGGAGCCATTTGAGGTGTACTTCACCTTGGAAAAACAGTTTACTTGTCTGTAAAACAAAGGGGATTCTCAAGATGGGCATGTCCCAAGAGTATACAATGGACTATGATGCCAAGGGATCCTGTTATTTTGCCATCCCCCCCAAAAAAACATAAGGACAAGGAGAAGGTGGGAGGGAAGGGGGAAGAGGGGGAGAAGGAGGAGAAATATAAAATAAGAGAGAAATAGGTTTTATTCCATGACACTGAGAAGTTTTAAAATGATAGGATGAACTGTGAATCTCCAAGATAGGGATATGCAGGAGACTATTTCCCAATTTGTTTTACCACAGGATCTTTTATTCATCCTGTTCACATTTAAAACATGCAAACTACAATTTTTTGTGTGTGACTGTAGCTTGTTTTGGTAAATCAAGTTTTACTGTAACACAGCCATGCCCATTCATTTACATACTGACTATGGCTGCTTTACTGGTAGAATGGTAGTTATGGCAGAGATCATAAGGCCCAAAAAGCCTAAGATATTTATTATCTGGCCCTTTACAGGAAAAGCCTGCTAACTCCTGATTTAAAGGAATAAAACAGGGTATGAGGAGTCCTGCCAGAGTGGAGAGCACCTCTCTTCCATGCAGGAGGGCAGGACACCCCTGAATCCTAAGATGCCTGTCTCTGAAAGCTACATAGCACAGGGTTGTGATTATGAGTAGTCTGGAGCCAGACTGACTGCCTGGGTCCAAACCCTAGCCCTCCTACTTAACAGCTGTAGAATACATCCGTCTCCTCATCTATAAAATGGGGATAATAATATCACTTACTTCATAGGGTTACTGTGATGAATACATTAACTAATAAGTGCAAAACCCTTAAAAGAATGCCTGACACATTAAAAGCAGTTCATAAAGGTTAGCTATTATTCTTTTCTCTCTCACTGTATAGAGAGATAGTAAGCTTCCTGTTCTAGGGGGTATACAAGCAGAGGCTGGTCTGAAAGATGACAGTACATAGGAGGTTAAACTATTATGACTTCTATGGTGTGATCCAGCTTGGAACACAGACTCCAGGATTCTAAGATTCTAAAATTTTATTAAACTATTAAACTATTAATATTAAGTTAGTAGTTAATATTAATATTAAATTATTAATATTAAGTTAAACTATTAAGGTTAAACTATTATGACTTTCATGGTGATCCAGCTTGGAACATAGACTCCAGGATTCTAAGATTCTAAAATTTTATTCTAAAATTTTAAAATGCCATGATTTTAAGATTCTTCAAAGTTAACAGGCCAACAGTGCTGGTGACTTTCCTTTATGCTCCCGGAGAATGTGTGCTGAAGTTTTATCCCCTGAGGAAGCCTGCACTAACCCTCTCTGTCACAAGGACAACCATCTTACAAAGTGTTAAGATTATCCCTCTGAGGAAAATCAAAAGGTTCCAAGAGACTGCAGTAGAATTTGGTTTCCACATCCAAGAATAACCTTGTCTACAAATGTATCCTTTCTTCATGTTATGAAATGAGACACACACAAACTCAAAATACAAATCAGTAGCCAAAACACACTTGGTGGCCGAAAAGATGATGCTGGAGAAGAAGGCCTTGCCTATTTGTCCAGACAGGTTGAGAAGGGAGAAGCAGAACTGCAGAGCTAGAAAAGACCTTAGAGATCATCAAGATCAACACAAACGTTTCACAGATGAGATGAGAGCAAGTGAGCGACGGCTCACGAGGACCCAGGACTCAGTGCTCCCTCCTCTGACTACAGTGGTCCCAGTCCTGGGCTCTGTCAGTGATTCAGGTCAATTCTTCTCTCAAGGAATACCTTCACTGGACTAGATAATATCAGAGGACCTTTCTAGTGCTGATATTCTAAGTTCTGAGTATTTCAGTGGGACTTTTATTAGAAAATCATTGCAGAGGACACTCCACAACTGACTGATGGTCCTGTCCATACCCTTAAGGATCACTGGAAATTCCCCTGGGGCTGTAGCCTGGGCTACCTTGGGTATCACAAAATTCAGGGTTTATTACTTTATGCACCTAAGTTAAAAAAAAAAAAAAAAAGCCGTTGGATTTGATGGAAACAAAACCAAGTCAAAACAGAAACTCACTGATTTTGCTCAAATGAACCTAGATTCAACTCACTCACTCAGGGCCTGGGTCTCCTGAAAAGAGTTCTACCTCAGTCTGAAGGTTACAGAATTAGGACTTTGGAATGCTATACCTTAAGGACATTAGAGACTTGAATTCAATCCTCTCCAATTCAGATGAAGAACCTAGAGCCCAGGGGAGCAGCAACTTTCCCAAAACTGCACAGCAAATCAGTGCAGGGCTGGGCCCAGAGTTCAGGGCTTACCATGCCCTGGGCAGAGCTCCTTTCTGAAATTATACGTCTCTGCAGTCCAATCTTGGACATTTGGTATATTGGCCTTTGTGTCCTCATTTCATTAAAGGCAATATTGTGAGAGAAAAAAGGAATTTGATCACTAGCAGTCCCAGCCCTGACTTATGAAAGAGGCTTTGTTTATGGTACCCTATTCTTTCTCTCAGGTTGCTAACCATAATTTTAGACTCCATCAAATAGGGTAATAAAGAGAGTGTGTACATTAGCAAGATAAAACTTTTTCAGCCCTCTCTTCAATCCTTCTGCACTGTCATAAATCTTTTTCAGTTGTAGAGCCCCTACCACCTTCAAACACATTGATCCTCACATCAAGGATGCCTTTTAGACTGATCAGTTTATTGACTATCAGATTTATATGTCTGGACAAAGCTCTATGTATGATTCTTGCCTTGACCCCCCAGTCTCCTTGTTGGCAGCTGAACAAGAGAGTGCTGAATAAGTAGGAGGGAGACCTAACTACAAACAGGCTTAGCAAGTGTTAGTGAAATTAAATTGAATTTGTCAAAGTGCCCTGAGTTTTCTGTGGTATTAGAAGCCACAAAATCTGTGTGCTGGGAGGAACTCTGGTGGGACATGGGGGGACCAGTCAATCCCACCTCTACTTACGGATTATAAGAAAGAGGGTACATCTTGGCCCTTTCTAGGGACTGTGATAGCCTGTGAGAGGACAGTGGGATATAGCTACTGGACTTTTCAGTGGAACTTCAGGAAGATGTCAACATAGTGGAAGGCAAGGCCTTCTAATACTCAGACTTTCTCATTGTGGAAAGGGTTGCTTCTGGAGGGAATGAATACTCCATACCTGGAGATGTGTGAGCAAAGGCTAGTTGGCCAACTACTGGTCTGGGCAGCTAGAGAGGAGGCCCCTGAAAGAGTGGAGGATATTGGGTATACAGCACCAAGGTGATAGAATCAGGAGCCTAATAGCTAGAGAGAACCTTAAAGATGACCTAGTCCAACCCACTCATTTTACATTTGGAAAAAACAAGGTCCAAAGCACAGACATGAATTATCCAAGGTTACACAGAACCAAGTCTAGAATCCAACTCTTTTGGTTTTCCACTCCAGGCTTCTTTCTGCTACACTACAGCAGGTGTGTCTATATGCACCTACCTCCATATGTGCAGATATAAGACAGAATATGCATGTATATGCCCATTTACATATATAATATCATAGGTACCTAGAAAAATTCCCTACTGCTATCATCCCTCTCTTAAATAACAGTAAAATTAATCTCAAGAAAAAAAGTCAGTAATAGAAACTTAACTTGGGTGATACACTTTTCTAGTTGTGCTGCTTACCAGTTGGATGGCATTGGGCATATTACCTTTCTGAGCCTCAGCTTTCAAACTGGAATAAAAATCCACCCAAATAGGACTATAGTGTAGATTAAATGAGAGGGTGATCATGAAAACATATTCTGCAAAAGGTGAGAGTTATGCTGTATAAACATAAGTTGATGTTGACCTGAAGGGGCAATGATAGCTAAGGAGAAAATAACATTTTAAAGAAAAAATTTAAATACAATGTATTCTTCTAATTTACTTACTTAATAGATTAACACTTCACTGAACCCCAGACCATCGGGCCTAATCTGCAACATCCCTCCGAGGGCCTGTGCAGCCCTTGCTGGCACAACTTAAGAGACTGGCGCTCACCACATCCAAAGCCAGCCACTCCTCTTTTGGACAACTGCAACACGGCACAAAGCTCTTCCTCATACAGAGTCAAAATGCCACTCAGTCATTTCTAAACACTGGTCCTCATTTTACCCAGTGGAGCCATTTTGTCTTAAAAATCAGATGTGAAGGTGAAACCATCAGTCACTCTACTGAGCCTCAAGTGAACGTGACCAATCTGACGGGCCAGATGGTTTCCAACCTTCACGAGGACTTCCTGCACATACCTTGCTCTCACAGTGTAGCCTTCACGAGGGCAGTGTTTCTCAAGCAGGGGGCAATTTTGCCCCCGGGGATATGCACAGGACAGTGCTCCCCCCCCCAACCAAGAATTATCTGCTCCCAATGTCCACAGTGCTGAGGTTGAAAAACCCTGTGCTAGCTGGAGGAGCCCCCTCTGTCCAAAAGTCCACAAGACTTTAAAGTGCCCTCTGTCCTTCCCTTGAAATGCAGTAACAGTCCTTCCCTCATCAAACTCATTGGCCAGGTGAGTACTTCCTTCTCTCTCCCTCACTGCTTTGTGTCTCCTCAAAGCAGGGTGTGTGATCAAAGAGGATGACCGTTTCTATAGGAGGAGGGCCAATTTTTTGGTGGGTAGGAGAGAGAACCTCTTAAAACAGTGTCCTATAAATGTCAGTTTTAAAAGTTCCCTTTCCTTTCTTCCTAAGAGACAAATCAGTCCCAACCAAGGGGAACAAGGAAAGGAGGAGACAGGCTGTATTTACTGAAAGCCGCAGAGGATGCTTGGTAAGTTCGGTTCTCGGTCCCGGTGTCCACTGGGAGGTGGAAGGTGCCTTCAGTGCCACAGGAAGACGAGTTCTGTGGCCAGGCCTGTTTCATCAGCAGAGTTGCTTAAGGGAAGACACAAGAATGGCATTAGGCAGAAATAAGAAGTGGGCACCACCAATCACAGACACAAAGCAAGGATCTTGTGCTGGACGGAAACATATAACCCAAGGGGCCCTGTTCAGACACACAGGATGGTTCAGCTTTCTGAGATGGGTGAGTGGTTGGGAGGAGTGCTGAAGTGACCTTCTAAACGATTTGAAATTGAGGAAACCTAACCTTATACTAACTAGGAGAGTCAGGATTTTCTACCCACTACCAAACCCATGAAAATGCTTATGAATACTGCCTTCTACTGCCTGACATTCTAGCCTAAGACTCTGGGATACTCCTTAGCCACCTGCTCGTTAACGTGTAGCAACTCGGAGCCTTTGACTATGACTGGGCCAGATCAACTGAGTACCCCTTTTTATGCCTGAAATCTGGAGGTGTATTTAACAAATTGTTTTCAAAGAGTGAGCCCAAAATACTAATAACCACATGACATGAACCTTGCTGGACTGCCATCTCCTCTAAAGGGACTGAGCTTTGGTGACTTAGAAGGCAAATGCTGTCCAGCGGGACACTCCCTGCAAACTTCTTCTCCTGTAGACCTAGCCAGGGCCAGACAAACCTCTTGCACACCTTTTATGTCTCCTGCTGAGGTGCTACTGGCACTCCACCTGAGATATCGCCTCATGATAATTAGAGATGATCTTTTGGGCCACTAAGAAAGCAAATGTCAAACTTGGGGTAGGTGTGAAATAGAGATGAGGCTCAGTTTGAAAGAAATCTGCAGAGACTTCCCAGGCTGACTCAAAGCTCAGCTTGAGAAATTTGAAGGATGATGCTTCCTATGGAATAGAAGTGGGGAGTGACTCAAAAAACTTACCTTCATGTGTCCTGTAGGGAAGGAGAGAGGAAATAGGGTTTCAAAGGGGGGGAGGGGAGGGATTGCCTAACATTTTAGGTATCTCCCTTGATATATTTTCAAACAATAGATGGAAAAAAAAATGTTTTTTTTTGGCCACACCGCGTGGCTTTTGGGATCCAAGTTCCCCGACCAGGGATTGACACGGGCCCTCGGCAGTGAAAGCGGGGAGTCCTAACCACAGGACCGCCAGGGAATTCCCGAGGAGAAATATTCTTGACCCAAATTTCTACTTATGGCTAAAGAATGATTTTAACAGTATCTTTTCCATTCAAATAAGGTCTTGGGAGACATGGATATGGGGTGTTTTAAAGTATATTAGCATTGGCAACAGTTGGATATACGTGAAACATTTTAACAAGGGGCTAGGTAAGACAGGGTGGTATGAGAAGCAAGTTTGCCTGTACCCTCTCATTCCATCAGGACAAGGATAGTCCACCTCCAGAGAGATCTCCATAAACCCCTCTGCCTGTCCAGGTAACAGGAAATGCCTCTGGTTCCTTCAGTCATGGAAGTACTGGGGTCAGAGGAGGAGGTTAAAGACTCTACTGTTTTTGCTGAACCAAGGATAGAAGTATAGCTGTTCTGGGCTGACTCTGCGCTTGCAACAATGGCTCGCAATATATACAGCGGATGCTGAGAAATGAGAAGGAAATCATGGGCAGGGAAGTGACACTAAAAGGAGAATTCTGGTAGAAGAAAATGGAGATCCAGCAGAATTCCAATGCAGAGTCCAGGGCCTTTGCTGGACATTACAACATGACTCTGCAGACAACACAGGAGGAGGGCAGTCAATTTAAACAATTATCATGGGTTTCTTTTCCTGGGGGGCGGGGATGGGTGGAGTGGTGGGAATTAATAAAGGACCCAATTAGTGTTGAAAAATCTTATTAAGATAGCTCCAAATTTAGAATCTGCCACTCCACGTGGCTGGAAAGCCCTGGCCACCTAAAACAACTCCCTAAAAAGTGAAACATGTAGCTCTGAGAAGTCAGATAGAGCAAGCCCAGGCCCTCAAGACCCCACAGGAATCCACCAGGGAGCAGGAGGCCTAAATTTGGCTGCTGAGAATTTGGAGGACCTGTTCTGGTCCAGTTTTTAACCCAAGTGGTGCATCTTTCCCATAATTTTAATCATAAGCCAAAAGTCTGACATTAGCCTAAAGGACCGTGTGACAATTAAAGTAAGTAAATCAAAATTAACCAAAGAGTGACTGAGGCCTACACCGCACTCAGCACTGAGGGGAGCGCCACGGTGGACAGGAGCACACGTGGGTCATGGTCACCGCACACCAGGTATTTATGGTCTCGCTGGGGATGCAACACAGCCACACGCCAACCAGAGAGTGAACAAGACAGCATTACACACAGTAAAATAATGTTCCAGATTAACCAGGAAAGAAGCAAGTGTGACTGTGCGTTTGATTATGTGTTTCCCAACTGAGCAAGTGAACCAACCTATACATGTTACTGAAGAAGTGGGTATTTTCTTCTGGTTTCATTATAAAGAAAACAAATACTAATATTTTCTATATTTTTCTGTATATATGAATACATAATAATTTAAATAACTGGATAAATATGAAGACTGAAAACAAAAAACAACAAATAACAGCTGTCGACTTGACTTCCTCATTAGTTAGCTATACGTCCATATACAATTCTAAAGAAACCCATTCTGCTGCTGGTAGTGATTCAGAGCTCAGCTCTGGGATGAAGACAATCCAACTGAAGCTTTTAGAGGCATGGTAATAGAGGACGCTGCTCTGACAGGTATGCCTGTTCTTGGGTGCCATGAAAGGTACCAACTCCTAGAAATGGTCTATATTTTGAATAAATACAAGTGTGTATACGTCAAATATTATTGAGGTGTACGTTTGAGACTACGTACTTTTGCACTTTATGTAGTACTATATATGTACTATTCCTCAATTTAAAAAAAGAGAGAGAGAGAACCCATGGCAGTGAAGGGCCACGGCCCAGTCACAGCATGCGGCCCACGTCCAAGTGCTGGGTTGTTCACATCCCTGGACACGGGGCCCTCACGCCCTCTGACACTTGAACAATTTGTTAAGCACACTTACAAGGAGGAGAGGCAGCAAGGGACCATCATCCTGAACAATGTATTAAGTCAGGAAATCTGAGTTCTAGCCTGGGCTGTGCCACTTATTAGCTGTGGGACCTTGGGCAAGTCACTATACCTTTCTAAACTTCAGGTCTGTTGTCTCATAAAATGGCAATAATAACCACTCCTTGATTGCTTCATAGTATTGACTGTGAGGATCAAAAATCAAGTGTCAGCCAGTCTTACAGTTTTTAATTCTGGTGTCTGTTCACTCTTCCATCCCCACAGGTGTGGACAGCTACAATGGAAGCTCTCATCACCTCTTACCTGAATTATTGCAACTGCTTCCTCACTGTTCTGTTTGTTTTTAAACCTGCCAACTCCAATCTCCAAGTTGCAGTCAGAGTGATATTTCTAAGACCTAAACCTAATCACAAGAACTTCTTTCTTAAAAACATTCCATGGTTCTCCATTACCTAACTCCTTGTGTGGCACTCAAGGCCCCTTGTGATCTACTCCTATGATCTCTCTAGACTCACTGTTCTCACTCTCAAACCCTACCCGACAGCCACACAAACTGTTCACCATTCTTGACTATGCCAAGAAGCATCGCTTCTCTGTATTTTTGCTCACACTGCTCACTCTTCCTGGCATGTCCTTCCCCAAATGCCACCTGGTAGACATTTATTAATCCATCAACCAGGAGCTGAAGACTCACCTCTACTATGAAGTCCTTTCTTTTCCCCACTTCTTGATCACAGCCCCCTCATGTATCCCACTTGGTTCACTATCCCAGTTCCTGTGATTCTTAGAAGCCCCTGTACTTGCTAGTTTGTCCATCTCCCCCGCTAAATTTTGAGCTCCTTGAAAACAGGAACCCTGTCTTACTGAACTTTGTATCTTCAAAGGGCCAGCTTAGGGTCTGGGACAGACCATTTTGTGAAGAGAAGAGCTCCATACATACACTTTAGTATTTCTATTTCAGATGCTATAACAGGAGGGGTGAGGAAGCAGGAGAGCTTCCCTCACTTTTTATGGAGTCTTCTGTTCAAGTTCATATATCCTGAGGCAAACAAACACGACTCCTCATAAACAATAAGAGAAACGGGTCTGTGACTAGCAAAATTGAAAGAATAAGATAATAAGAGGGCAAGCTGTTAGCATTTAAAGGGACCTCAGAGATCATCTGGAATAAAACACTTTATCTATGGCCTGGAGACATTAGCAAATTGCCCAAGATCACGCAGCCCACAGCAGCAGCAAGAAGAGATTTTCACAGCTCATCTCCTAAAAGACGTGCCACACACAAATTCAATTTTCAACATCCAAATAATTCAAGGTTAAAAGTTGAGAAAGTGTGCAGAGACTTTACAAAAACATTGTCCTGAGCAGCCCAGGTGAGGGTGGTGAAAGCAGCAAGTCCCTCCTATGGTCCCTTCCTGTCTATGACAAAAAAGGACCTAGTCAAGTTACACTGCTGGGACCCTCACAGGTGCCCAGAAGTTCCCGTGGTGCCTTGGGCCTGGAGTCCACACTGCCCAGAGAATCCAGCTCTGGACCCTGGCTTATTAGCACACTTGACCCTCACCTCTCACCATCCAGGAAAATGCCCCCAAAATGAGCCAGAGCTCAAGATCTGGGCTAAGGGAATAGATTGTATCTAAAGTTAACCAGGTCTTCAAACATGTGAGACTGCCAATGGAGATGGAAAATCTGATCGTGGGGCAGACTGGTGTTTGGCATTCTTACAGGCATAATCCAGGTACTCCTCCGCAGGGGCTGCCATAAAGCCAACAGAGGAGCCATAGAGACCCAGGAATTTTTGTTCACTTGTTTGTTTGAATTCAGCAGCCATGTGAGGGTAAAGGTTTCCGACCTAGGTCAGATGGGACCCAGAGGTGAGGAAGGGGAGAGACGCCTTTTAGTGCCATGATCCTTCACTGCTGCCCTAGGGGACGGTTCATGTGTGTCTCCAACCCATGATTTTGCACCATCAGACATGTTCCTGCATGCTTCAGGAACTGCTGCTGAGCCACCTGGGGGAGCCCAAGCCTAGGGGATGGGATTTGGGGAGGGAAGGAGAGGGGATCTACCGTTGTTACGAGATAACACATTCATAGGCCATAATACAGATGAGGAAAAATAGCTCTCCTACCATAAGCTGAATGCAGGAACTGAAACTCTGTTGGATAGAAATGTTAGTTGAAATTACCACTAAGAATCTGTGCAAAGTAGTACATATTGCAGTTACAAAAACAAACTTTGTCTTAAAAAAGCAGTTTCCCCCAGGCTACACAAGAAACAGTGAACGCAGAGGGTGCAAAGTACCTCTACCCTGGAGAGGGTGGCAGACTTGCCATCAGGAAAGCCCATTCATTGAGGAAGGGTACGTCCTTGGATGCCATGACATCTTCCAGGCAGCTGACCCAGAAGCTGCCTGGAAGTATGTCAGTCCAAGTTCCTGCTCTTTGCTTGTCCATGCTAAGAATAAATTTCAAGTCTCCCAAGCATTGCAAAGGGACTTCACACATGACAGAGGCTTTATGTGCTAGAGGAGGTAAAGGTTCAGGGACAAAACCATCATCTTTGGCCTCTGAAGAGCTCTGTTTAAAGTCCTAGAGGGCCAGGACCAATGCAGAGGCACTTAATTCCCTGAGACCTCTGGGAGAGCATGGTGCTGTACAAGGGGCACAGACTGTGGGCAGACAGCTTGGCTTTGAATCTGAGCTCCACTGCTTTTTAGCTGTGCAACTTTGGACACGTTATTTAACCTCTCTGAGCAAAACTGAAGGCAAGAAGCTCTAACTCACAAGATTACAGGAAAAAAATTAACATTTGTGACAAGACTTGCATAGTGTCTGGAACACGGCAGGTGTTCAGAAAACTCAAATTCCTTTTCCCTCCCCTTCCCCAGGTTCATCATATGCAAAATGGGAGTAATTGTGCTTTACAATGCTGCTATGAAATCAAGTGAGACAACAGATGACAATGACTGATAAACAGATTTTTTTTGTGAGGAGGTATTTCATTTTTATCTATATTAGTTATCCTGTTTATCCTTTCCCTTCATTTTCAAGTCAGATTACCATTAATATGACCCATCCTTTGGTCTCCAGATTTTGAAAACAAGTCTCTATTGGCTCTGCCTCCTGTGGGGCCAAACAGTTCTTAAGTAAGATCCCTGAAGTCGCTAAGAGCTTGGAAGAAAGCTTCAAGTACCCACATTGCTTTCAGAACCAATAAAGGAGTGAAATATTTCCCTGCATCCTGGATAGAGGACATCTTTGGGTATTCAGAGCTGCTAAAAAGAGCTCTTTCTGAAGCAACTTCTTGGTCTTCTTGAAAAAGCTGAGAGGAATTTAAACCTGAGAGCCTGGCTCTTTTGCAGGCTTCTATCCCGCAGGCATCTCTCAGCATCACAAACGGCCAGCTCTGGCAGGAAGCTGAGAGTACGTACACTGTCCTCTCTGACCTTGAGTCAGGTCCTCCACTGCAGTCAGGAGACCTGGTAAAAGCAGAGGCCAGCCTCCCAACATATGACACAGACCAGCTGTGTGTATGTGTAACTCCAAAGGGAAAAGGATCTGCCCAAAGTCACATCAAAATCAGTAGCAGAGTTAGTGCTATAACTCCGGTCTTCCAACTCCCAGTTCGGGGCTTTCTGACACAATGTGCTAATACCACCCTGTCTAGTGGACTGTGTGAGAAAATGGTCTGGGTTGGTTTAGCCACAGCTTAGAAATATGTTGACTTTTCAAAATGTAAAATTGGGGAAAATCAAGTTAGATGTGGGTTGATATTTTGTGTGCTTTAAAATTAAAACTTAATCAGTACTTTACACATGCCAGGAGCTTTCCAATCTCTCCCTTCCCCGTGTCCCCACAATCTCAGGATCTTCCTGTCTGCTCTCTCTTTCCTCTCTAATCTGACTGCTCTAGTCTAACACCTCAATTTCTCTCTAGCCGACTTCAACTATAATGTTGTGGTTAAGAATGCATGTGGGGGGGGCTTCCCTGGTGGCGCAGTGGTTAAGAATCCGCCTGCCAATGAAGAGGACACGGGTTCAAGCCCTGGTCTGGGAAGATCCCACATGCCGTGGAGCAACTAAGCCCGTGTGCCACAACTACTGAGCCTGCACTCTAGAGGCCATGAGACACAACTACTGAAGCCCGTGCGCCTAGAGCCCATGCTCCGCAACAAGAGAAGCCACCGCAATGGGAAGCCCGAACACCGCAACGAAGAGTAGTCCCCGCTCACTGCAACTAGAGAAAGCCTGCGTGCAGCAACAAAGACCCAACACAGCCAAAAATAAAAATAAATTAAATAAATTTTTTTAAAAAGACCCAATGCAGCCAAAAATAAATAAGTAAATAAAAAAAAAAAAAGAATGCATGCAGGGACTTCCCTGTTGGCGCAGTGGTTAAGAATCCACCTGCCGATGCAGGGGACATGGGTTCGATACCTGGTGCAGGAAGAACCCACGTGCCGTGGAGCAACTAAGCCCATGTACCACAACTACTGAGCCTGCGCTCTAGAGCCCACGAGCCACAACTACTGAGGCCACGCACCACAACTACTGTAGCCTGCACACCTAGAGCCCGTGCTCCACAACTAGAGAACCCTCCGCAATGAGAAGCACGCGCACGGCAACAAAGAGTAGCCCCCACTTGCTGCAACTACAGAAAGCCTGCGCAGCAACTAAGACCCAAAGCAGCCAAAAATAAATAAGATATAAATAAATTTATTTTAAAAAGTCACAATTGCCAAATAAAACAAATGGTATTTAAAAAAAAATTACTAAACAAGAAAATGAGGGTGTTATCATGACATTCAAGGCCTTTCCAAATCTGGCCCTCGCACATCTGTAGTCCAGATTCCTCTATTACGCTGCCACCCTAGAGCCTATGCTTCAACCATTCTCACTACTTCAAGGTTCTTCAGTGTCATTCCTCACATCTCCATGCCTTTGCCCAGGCTCTACTCTGCCTGGAATGCCCAACTCTTCCTTTGTATGTTTAAAAGAATGCCTCTTAACAGCAACAACAAAAAAACAACCAACCAAACAAAAAAGAATGCCTCTTACTTCTCCCTCAAGTCTCCACTGCTAGGTCCTCTGTGAAGCCTCCCCTACACCCTCAACCCCAGGCAGAGGTTGCTCCCTCCTCCATTTCCTCTCCTCTTGTACGTATTCCTTTTACAATATTCATCACACCGTACAGCCATGAATTTGTTCACACGTCAGCTTCCAAATGGACTGTAAGCTACTTCAGGCAAAGACAGCATCCTTCCTTTTTTCTGTTCTAGTGTGGAGGACATTCAGCAAATAAATACTTGTTGAGTAAATGAAGAGGAACTTACATAAAACCATCTACAACCATGAGGTAGGTAGCACATTTCTCAGAGAGGTGAGGTAACTTGTCTAAGGACTCACAACTAGTGAGTTGAGTAATCAGGATTCAAACCCAGGACTTACTAACTGCAGAGCCCACACTCTTTCTCCTGCCCCTTGAGTATTAAAGCACCAGCTGAGAGTGGCTTGTTTTTTTGAGCGTGGGGGTCAAGATGGTGGTAAAACCTCTGCATTGCTCCCAAACTGAAACAAACTTCGATACTTTCAAATCTATTTCAACCTCTATCCAAGGAGTGTTGGGCCTTTATTATTTTTGAAAAACAAGTTCCTCGCTGCAGCTTGAAAATGTGGCAAGTCTCTCACTCTTTTCCAAATCCACGTCCAGGAAGGGGTGGGTGGGTGGGTGGTGTGTGTGTGTGTGTATATGTGTCAATGGCAGCCTCAGGGGAAACCGAGGATGTGTGTATGTGCGTGTGTGTGTGTGTGTGTGTGTCAATGGCAGCCTCAGGGGAAACTAAGGGTGTGTGTGTGTGTGTGTGTGTGTGTGTGTCAACGGCAGCCTCAGGGGAAACCGAGCAAAAACTGAGTGTGGATACTGGGAGAGGAGAAAAGGTTCTGTGAGGAGGATACACGTCTCAGATATTCCAGCAAAAGATGGGCCAACTTTAAGTCCCAAGGAGAATGGAAGAAATTCTATTCCCGGAGGCTGAACTGTCCCAGTTCCCAGAGGGGACTCCCTGGACAATCAAGCGTGGACAGGCTGAGCCCAGAGCAATTAAGGACATGGAAAGGCCAGCAAGTGTTTAGGGCTTTTTTTTCCCAAATAGAGCCTCACCTCCCACCCCACTCACCACTGCTGTCTTCACTTTCTCCTTACCTGGAGCATAACTGGGGCTATTGGTGGGGTACAGGCTGGGATTGTAGGCAGGGGCTGCAGCTGGATAGGCTGTAGGGTAACCTATGAAGAGACAAGAAAGTTCCATTTAGTTGGGCAAGAAGAAAGCAGATTTCTGAGGAAACGGAATCCAAGTCCCAAGCTTGGCCTTCAGCCTCTTCATGGGCCACTTCAGGTAGTATATGTGACTGGTTTTAGCCTCTCAAGAAAAATCACCAATACCACAGTCCCAACATATACACATTTTTCTGTCTGTTTTTTAAAAGCAGTACAAGAAATATATGTCTATATGCTCACTGTAAAAAACCTTGAAACACTATGGAAGTATATATGGTAGAAAGTGTAAGTTTACTTTCACATTCCTGCCATAATACTACTCTCCTCCGCAGAGATAATAGCAGTTTGGCATCTATGTCTCCAGATAGTTTTCTATGCATTTTTATACACATATATTCAGTGGTGAGCTAGTAAATATTTAACGACTGGCTCAAGGGGATTGGGGTGGAGCCCTATTTGTAGCATTTGCTAAGTTCCATGGTGTAAGCACTCCCAGCCATGGCCAATTTCAAGCTACCAATATCACTGAATAAGTAGTTGAGAAGCTCACAACTGGCTCTAGAGAGCCCACACAAGCCTGATCCAGCCCACCACTGCATATTATACATAGGGATTTAAAAAAATTTTTTAAATTGTGACAAAATATATATAAGATAAAATTTGTGATTTTAACCATTTAAGTGTACAATTCAGTGGTACTAATTACATTCACAATGTTGTGCAACCATCCCCACTATGTATTTCTAAAAGTTTTTAACCACCCCAAACAGAACTCTGTACCCATTAAGCAATAACACTCCATTCCCTCTTCCCATAACCCGTCTTAACTTTTTTTTTTAAAAATATCTTTATTGGAGTATAATTGCTTTACAATGGTGTGTTAGTTTCTGCTTTATAACAAAGTGAATCAGTTCTACATATACATATATCCCCATATCTCTTTCCTCTTGCGTCTCCCTCCCTCCCACCCTCCCTATCCCACCCCTCTAGGTGGTCACAAAGCACCGAGCTGATCTCCCTGTGCTATGTGGCTGCTTCCCACTAGCTATCTATTTTACATTTGGTAGTGTATATATGTCCATGCCATTCTCTCACTTTGTCCCAGCTTACCCTTCCCCCTCCCCGTGTCCTCAAGTCCATTCTCTAGTAGGTCTGCATCTTTATTCCTGTCCTGCCCCTAGGTTCTTCATGATTAACTTCTAATCTATTTTCTGTCTCTATGAATTTGCCTATTCTAGATATTTTATGTATTCTAACACATGGAATCAAACACTATTTATCCTTTTGTGCCTGGCTTCTTAGCATAATTTTTTCAGAGTTCATTCATGTTTTAGCATGTATCAGAACTTCATTCCTTTTTATGACTAATATTCCACTGTATGTATATATATATATATATATATATATATATATATACCACATTTTGTTTATCCATTCATCTGTTGATGGACACTTGGGTTGTTTCCACCTTTTGGATATTGTGAATAATGCTGCTGTGAACACTGATATACAAGTATCAGTTTGAGTCCCTGTTTTCAATTTTGGGGGGTATATACTGAGGAGCAGAATTGCTGGGTTATATGGTAATTTTATCTTTAGCTTTTTGAGGAACCACCAAACTGTTTTTCACAGTGTATACCATTTTACACTCCCACCAGCAATGCACGAGGGTTCCAATTTTTACACATCCTCACCAACACTTGTTATTTTCTATTTTTTTAAAATTATAGCCATCCTAGCAGGTGTGAATCGGTATCTCTTTGTGGTTTTGATGCACATTTCCCTAATGATTAATGATGCTGAACGTCTTTTCATGTGCTTATTGGTCATTTGTACGTTTGTTTGGAGAAATGTCTATTCCAAACATTTGCCCATTTAAAAACTTGGGTTGTTTTGTTGTTGAATTGTAGGACTTTTTAATATATTCTGGATATTAAACCTTTATCAGATTTGTCATACTGAGTGAAGTAAGCCAGACAGAGAAAGACAAATATATGATATCACTTATATGTGGAATCTAAAAAAAAAAAAATGGTACAGAGAGCCTCCCATCAAGCCTCTTAGATAGCCTCAACCACCAGAGGGCAGACAGCAGAAGCAAGAAAAACTACAATCCTGCAGCCTGTGGACCAAAAACCACAGTTACAGAAAGATAGACAAGATGAAAAGGCAGAGGGCTATGTACCAGATGAAGGAACAAGAAAAAACCCCAGAAAAACAACTAAATGAAGTGGAGATAGGCAACCTTCCAGAAAAAGAATTCAGAATAATGATAGTGAAGATGATCCAGGACCTCGGAATAAGAATGGAGGCAAAGATTGAGAAGATGCAAGAAATGATTAACAAAGACGTAGAAGAATTAAAGAACAAACAAACAGAGATGACCAATACAATAACTGAAATGAAAACTACACTAGAAGGAATCAATAGCAGAATAACTGAGGCAGAAGAACGGATAAATGACCTGGAAGACAGAATGGTGGAATTCACTGCTGCGGAACAGACTAAAGAAAAAAGAATGAAAAGAAATGAAGACAGCTTAAGAGACCTCTGGGACAACATTAAACGCAACAACATTCGCATTATAGGGGTCCCAGAAGGTGAAGAGAGAGAGAAAGGACCAGAGAAAATATTTGAAGAGATTATAGTTGAAAACTTCCCTAACATGGGAAAGGAAATTAGCCACCCAAGTCCAGGAAGCGCAGAGAGTTCCATACAGGATAAACCCAAGGAGAAACACGCCGAGACACATAGTAATCAAAGTGGCAAAAATTAAACACAAAGAAAAATTATTGAAAGCAGCAAGGGAAAAACGACAAATAACATACAAGGGAACTCCCATAAGGTTAACAGCTGATTTTTCAGCAGAAACTCTGCAAGCCAGAAGGGAGTGGCATGATATACTTAAAGTGATGGAAGGGAAGAACCTACAACCAAGATTACTCTACCGGCAAGGATCTCATTTAGATTTGATGGAGAAATCAAAAGCTTTACAGACAAGCAAAAGCTAAGAGAATTCAGCACCACCAAACCAGCTCTACAACAAATGCTAAAGGAACTTCTCTAAGTGGGAAACACAAGAGAAGTAAAGGACCTACAAAAACAAACCCAAAACAATTAAGAAAATGGTCATAGGAACATACATATCGATAATTACCTTAAACGTGAATGGATTAAATGCCCCAACCAAAAGACATAGACTGGCTGAATGGATACAAAAACAAGACCCATATATATGCTGTCTACAAGAGACCCACTTTAGACCTAGGGACACATACAGACTGAAAGTGAGGGGATGGAAAAAGATATTCCATGCAAATGGAAATCAAAAGAAAGCTGGAGTAGCTATACTCATATCAGATGAAATAGACTTTAAAATAAAGAATGTTACAAGAGACAAGGAAGGACACTACATAATGATCAAGGGATCAATCCAAGAAGAAGATACAACAATTATAAATATATATGCACCCAACATAGGAGCACCTCAATACATAAGGCAACTGCTAACAGCTATAAAAGAGGAAATTGACAGTAACACAATCATAGTGGGGGACTTTAACACCTCACTTACACCAATGGACAGATCATCCAAAATGAAAATAAATAAGGAAACAGAAGCTTTAAATGACACAATAGACCAGATAGATTTAATTGATATATATAGGACATTCCATCCAAAAACAGCAGATTACACGTTCTTCTCAAGTGCGTACGGAACATTCTCCAGGATAGATCACATCTTGGGTCACAAATCAAGCCTCAGTAAATTTAAGAAAATTGAAATCATATCAAGCATCTTTTCTGACCACAATGCTATGAGATTAGAAATGAATTACAGGGAAAAGAACGTAAAAAAGACAAACACATGGAGGCTAAACAATACGTTACTAAATAACCAAGAGATCACTGAAGAAATCAAAGAGGAAATAAAAAAATACCTAGAGACAAATGACAATGAAAACACGATGACCCAAAACCTATGGGATGCAGCGAAAGCAGTTCTAAGAGGGAAGTTTATAGCTATACAAGCCTACCTAAAGAAACAAGAAAAATCTCAAATAAACAATCTAACCTTACACCTAAAGAAACTAGAGAAAGAAGAACAAACAAAACCCAAAGTTAGCAGAAGGAAAGAAATCATAAAGATCAGAGCAGAAATAAATGAAATAGAAACAAAGAAAACAATAGCAAAGATCAATAAAACTAAAAGTTGGTTATTTGAGAAGATAAACAAAATTGATAAGCCATTAGCCAGACTCATCAAGAAAAAGAGGGAGAGGACTCAAATCAATAAAATCAGAAATGAAAAAGGAGAAGTTACAACAGACACTGCAGAAATACAGAGCATCCTAAGAGACTACTACAGCAACTTTATGCCAATAAAATGGACAACCTGGAAGAAATGGACAAATTTTTAGAAAGGTATAACCTTCCAAGACTGAACCAGGAAGAAACAGAAAATATGAACAGACCAATCACAAGTAATGAAATTGAAACTGTGATTAAAAATCTTCCAACAAACAAAAGTCCAGGACCAGATGGCTTCACAGGTGAATTCTATCAAACATTTAGAGAAGAGCTAACACCTATCCTTCTCAAACTCTTCCAAAAAATTGCAGAGGAAAGAACACTCCCAAACTCATTCTATGAGGCCACCATCACCCTGATACCAAAACCAGACAAAGACACTACAAAAAAAGAAAATTACAGACCAATATCACTGATGAATATAGATGCAAAAATCCTCAACAAAATACTAGCAAACAGAATCCAACAACACATTAAAAGGATCATACACCACGATCAAGTGGGATTTATCCCAGGGATTCAAGGATTCTTCAATATACGCAAATCAATCAATGTGATACACCATATTAACAAATTGAAGAATAAAAACCATATGATCATCTCAATAGATGCAGAAAAAGCTTTCGACAAAATTCAACACCCATTCATGATAAAAACTCTCCAGAAAGTGGGCATAGAGGGAACCTACCTCAACATAATAAAGGCCATATATGACCAGCCCACAGCAAACATCATTCTCAAAGGTGAAAAACTGAAAGCATTTCCTCTAAGATCAGGAACGAGACAAGGATGTCCACTCTCACCACTATTATTCAACATAGTTCTGGAAGTCCTAGCCACGGCAATCAGAGAAGAAAAAGAAATAAAAGGAATACAAATTGGAAAAGAAGAAGTAAAACTGTCACTGTTTGCGGATGACATGATACTATACATAGAGAATCCTAAAAATGTCACCAGAAAACTGCTAGAGCTAATTAATGAATATGGTAAAGTTGCAGGATACAAAATTAATGCACAGAAATCTCTTGCATTCCTATACACTAATGATGAAAAATCTGAAAGAGAAATTATGGAAACACTCCCATTTACCATTGCAACAAAAAGAATAAAATACCTAGGAATAAACCTACCTAGGGAGACAAAAGACCTGTATGCAGAAAACTATAAGACACTGATGAAAGAAATTAAAGATGATACCAACAGATGGAGAGATATACCATGTTCTTGGATTGGAAGAATCAACATTGTGAAAATGAGTATACTACCCAAAGCAATCTACAGATTCAATGCAATCCCTATCAAATTACCAATGGCATTTTTTACGGAGCTAGAACAAATCATCTTAAAATTTGTATGGAGACACAAAAGACCCCGAATAGCCAAAGCAGTCTTGAGGCAAAAAAATGGAGCTGGAGGAATCAGACTCCCTGACTTCAGACTCTACTACAAAGCTACAGTAATCAAGACAATATGGTACTGGCACAAAAACAGAAACATAGATCAATGGAACAAGATAGAAAGCCCAGAGATTAACCCACGCACCTATGGTCAACTAATCTATGACAAAGGAGGCAAAGATATACAATGGAGAAAAGACAGTCTCTTCAATAAGTGGTGCTGGGAAAACTGGATAGCTACATGTAAAAGAATGAAATTAGAATACTCCCTAACACCATACACAAAAATAAACTCAAAATGGATTAGAGACAAAAAAAAAAAAAAATGGTACAAATGAACTTATTTACAAAACAGATATAGAGTCACAGATGTAGAAAACAAACTTATGGCTACTGGGGGGGAAAGTGGGGGGAGGGGGATAAATTGGGAGATTGGGATTGACATATACAACACTACTATATATAAAATAGATAACTAATAAGGACCTACTGTATAGCATAGGTCAGTTCTCTGTAATGAACTATATGGAAGAAGAATCTAAAAATGAGTGGATATATGTATATGTATAACTGATTCACTTTGCTGTTCAGCAGAAACTAACAACATTGTAAATCAACTATACTCCATTAAAAACTAAAAAAAAAAACTATCAGATTTAATTTTGATGAAGTCCAATTTATCTGTTTTTCCTTTGTTGCTCATGTTTTTGGTGTCATATCTTAAAATACACTTGCCAAATCCAAGGTCATGAAGATTTACCCTATATTTTCTTCTAAGAGTTGTAAGGCTTTGACACTCATATTTATATCATTGATCCTTTTTTTTTGGCTGTGCTGCACGGCTTGTGGTGATCTTAGTTCCCTGACCAGGGACTGAACCCGGGCCCTCGGCAGTGAAAGCACGAAGTCCTAACCACTGGACTGCTAGGGAATTCCCATCATTAATTCATTTTTGTATATGGTGTGAGATAAGGGTAAATGTTGTTTTAAATTCTATTTTTTAACTTTAACATTATAAGCATTTTCCCACATAATTTTCTTCAAAACATTTTTTAATATCTTGATAATATTCCATTATGTAGATATATCAAATTATTTAACCATAACTCTGTTTTTATAGGTTTAGGTTGTTTGCAAATTTTCATTATTATAAATAAAGGTATGAGAACAATCCAAATAAATCTTTGGCTGCATTTCTGATTATTTTTTCAGGAATGAGTTCTAGAAGTGAGCTTTCTAGGTCAAAAGATAGTGCTATTTTTAAAGCCCATTCATTCAACAAACATTTCAGTATCTACTCTGTGCCAGACACTGTGATCCCTGCCCTTGTGGAGCTTATATTTTAAGAGGGTTGGAGAAGGCAGTGGATAAATAGTAAATATTAAAAAAACAGTCTTAAGTGCTATGGAAAAGAGAAAAAGGGCAGGGTAAAGGGCATCAAGACGTGCCACGGTGTTGGGACTGCACTATTAAATAGGGTAACCAGTATAAGACACACTGAGAAAGTAAGGTTTCCACAAAGACTTGAAGGAAATAGAGTTAACCAAGCAAGATGGCTGAAGGAAGAGCATTTCACAGGAAGGAAACAGTCAGTTCAAAGGCCCTAAGTTGGGAGTATATGATATGGGACATGTCTGAGGAATAGCAAAGAGGCCAGTGTAGCTGAAGTGGAACAAGCGAGGGGGAAAGTAGTAGTAGAGCAGTCAGAGAGATAAAAGGCTGGTCAGTTCATGTAGGGCCTTCAGGCTACTGTAAGTACTTCAACTTTTACTCTGAGTGAAATGAGAAGCCATGATGGGGTCTTGAGCAGAATAATAACATGGTCTGACTTATGTTTGAAAAGAGTCACTCTGATTGCTGTGTGGAAAACAGACTATAATGGGGGAAGAGTAGAGAAGCGGAGAGACCAGTTAGGAGGCTACTGCAAACTCCTTGCAATAGATGATGGGGCTCAGATCAGGGAAGTAGCAGCAGAAATGATGAGAAGTGACATGCTAAGAGTCTTCACATACTTTGCCACACTGCTTTCTAGTAAGACTATCAATTTGTACTCACACTAGCAGTGTGTAAATGCCTGTCTCATTGCTCCCTGCAGTTTTTAAATGCTCATTGGTATTTTGACTGACAATGGAAAGCTGATTTTAAAAGTCAAAGATTAAATCCCTAAATCCCTAAAAGCTTCTTTGGGATTTATAAATATTGAGCTTTAATAGTGTATCTTTGTTAATATACCTTTCCCTAAATCCTTTCCAATTCCAAAGAAAATTCATCTCTCTTTACTCCCAATCATTTTCTGATTTCAGAACCAAGGCAGCCAACTTGTTGTCACTTAATTAGCAATATGGAGGTCTGCCACTTCTCAAGCAGAAAGTCAAGGGTTTAATCTGGGAAGCGAAGTGACCTGGTCTCATGGCTGAAATCTGTATTCAGCTTCATGTGAGAGATTGTACAGCCAAGGGTAATCATACCCCTATTATGTCATTTCAGATGTCTTTTACTTTAGGGGCAATTACAGGATCTTCCTTCAGTGTTTCTAAGTAGAATTATTTTTCATTCACTTGAATTTGGCAGGTATCAAAGAATGGAAGCATTAGAAAGAGCCCTCTTCATTTCTAGGTGACATCCTTAGGCTGAGAAAAAGGAAGGGATTAGGGTCACAGATTGCAGAGGTTAGAAGCACCTTCAAGGCCATTGGAGGCTAGGGCTACTCTGCAACACACTCACACATCATTCATCCCAGCTCTTACGCCTCTACTGACCATAATAAACTCTGTCCTTTCCTGAGACTCGGCAGCCCCCTCCACTGTGCAACTGCTCTGACTGTCTGAAAGGGACTTCTCATACTTCACCAAACTCTATCTGTACCTTCTACCCTGTAGAACAGAACAAATTTGAAGACACGTGCATCCCCAATGACAGAACTTTTCACAATGTACTTCAATGGTTTGTTTACATTTCCTGTCCTCCCCCTACCCCCATTCCCCAATCTGTAAGCTTCTTGAAGGCATAGCTATGTCTCATTTGCCTGTACACAACAGCTCTTGATCAGTTCCTATTTTCTACTCCCTGAACACACCACCACCTCCTCTTCCCCTCAGCCTGGACAGCAAGCATCCAAGCTTCTCAAACACAGGGTGGTGATGAATAGTCTGTGTGGCCAGTAGAGAGTATCGCTTCCTGACCATCAACTTCCCCTGTCCAAAAAGGGTATCATATGAAAGCTGGGCTTCCTTCCTACAACTTTTCTGGGTTTGTTTTATTTTGTTTCCTTGTCCCCAACTGATATTACTCATCCTGCTGCCTCTGTTGATGATGCTGGCATCTCTAGTGCCTAGCACAGATAACTGCAGAGAATAGGTACTCAATAAAGAGATTACCCAGGGCATTGTATTCTGGAGCTATGAAAGGTTTAAAAACAAAAGAAACAAATCCAAGAGGGTCCCTGGCTTAGAGAGTGTCACCAAGTAATGAGGGAGAAAAACAGTTGAGTGGACAGTTAGAATGCAGCCCTAAAAGTGCCATGACAAGGATGTAAAGTGAGCAGAGAAGGGGCCTTCATCAACCAACATTTATTTAGTACCTATTGTCTGCCAGGGATTATACTGGGCACTAGGTGTCCCTTGATGTGGACAAAAAAAGGGCAGGAAGAACATTCCAGGCAGAAGGATGAAGGGTAGCATTTTGGGGACATCCATAAGTGGCTTGGCTTGTATCTTCCTTGGCTCTACAAAGCAGGACTGATGGGTTAACCACACCTAAAAGGGTGGGTTGCCTTTTAGGTCTTGATCTCATCATTTTGTCTTCTTGTGACCATAGCTCCCTTTACAGTCATTGACCCTAACTTACCTTTTCAGTTTCATCTGTCCACTACCTATGCCCAAGTTTCATATTGCTAGACTGGACTGCTGTCCTGAACTCCAGACTCACAGTATCTAACTACCTACTTAACATCTCCACTTGGATGTTTGCTAGACATCAAGGCTATATGGGTAGAGGGGCTAAGAGTATGGTCTCTGGAGCTAGATCTAAGCTTAGGTTTGAATTCCAGCAACACCACTAATTATTTGTGTGACCTTGGGCCGCTTACTTAACCTCTCTGTGCTTTAGTTTTCCCATTTGTAAAGTGGGAATAATAATATTATTTACTTAATAGGTTGCTATAAGTATTAAATTAGTTAAGACCTCAAAGTATTAGGAGCCAGGCAAACAGTTAAGACTTCAAAAAGTTAGCTATTATTATTTTAAACTTATGACATTCAAAATTAAATATTTACTTTTATCTTCCCAGTCCCTTCCAAATCTGTTCTCTAAGCTTTTTCTCCACACCAGTAAATGACAACTCATTCTTCTAGCTCCTCAGGCCAAAAATCATCCTTGACTCTACTCTTTTTCTCCTATCCACATCTAATCCATCAGCAAATCCTTTCAGTTCCACCTTTAGAATATATTTAAAATCTGACCATATCTCATTGCCTACATACTTTCTATCCTAGTCCAAGTCATCATTATTTCTCACCTAGATTACTGCAATAGCTTCTTAATGGGTCTATTCTTCTACCTTTGATCCTATGCAGTCTATTTACCACAGCAGCCAGAACAGATCCATTAAAACATTAAATCAGATCATGACACTCCTCTCTTTAAGCCCCACAGTAGCTTCCCAAGACAATTATGGTGAAATCCTTTCAGTGACCCACCTGGACTTCAGCTACCTCTCTAACTTCCTCTCCTACTACTTGCCCCCATGCTAATCTACTCCAGCCACAATGACCTCCTTGCTGTTCTTCAAATGTGTCAAGCACTTTCCCATCTCAGAGCCTTTACCCTGTCTCTTTCTTCCCTTCTGGAACTCTGTTCAAAGGTTACCTTACATTCTTTCTAAAATACTACCTTCAACTTTCATTACTCTCTGTGCTCCTAATCATGCTTTGTTTTCCTTCACAGCAGTTAACAACCTGATATACTATATGTTTATGTATTTATGGGAGACTGCCTATCTCCCACTACTAGAATGTAAGCTTCAGGTCATAGTAACACTTGCTAGACTGTGGCTGTTACCTGCTGAAGTCTCCTCTCAGCACACTCCCAAGACTCTGGATAGGCTCTGCCCCACTAAAGTGAGTGGAGCGCACTCCAAGTCCCAGTTCCCCAAGACTGCCTGGATCTGTTGAAGTGCATTGGGGGTAAAGACATGGAGTTCAAATAATACACCATGGATATTTCACCCACCACTCAGACAAAAGATATTTTCATACATGCTATGTCATTCAAGCCTTAAAACAACACTAATGTTATTTTGCCCATTTTGTAGATAAGGAAATCAAGGCTCACAGAGGTAAAGTGATATTTTGGCTGAGATTATTCAGTAAATCAGTGGTGGGAACTGGCCTTTTCCACACTTACCAAATAACTATGACTTGCTCCTTGGAAACAAGTGTGCCCCTCCTGTATTTATATTCTTTGGAGGTCAAGAGTGAAGAGAATAAATGGACACAAATGAGCTTTTCTCCTCTGTACCTCAAAGGCTAGAGTAGTGATCAGGTTTCCTGGGATTCTGATGCATACACTTTAACTGCTTTACAGATGTTAATACAATCTAATCCCTTTTACTTGTTGTTACTAGGATTAGGACTGAAGAAATGTAAAGCTATTTTTTTGATTAATATGGAAATTAGAAATTACTTTCAAGAGAAATCAGAAACTATTTCTGAAACTACTTGATCTTTAGGAAGTAAAAATAGCAGAGTACCAAAAAGGTAGTGGAAGACTAACTCCTTGGGCCAGGAAGACAAAGAGGATTATTCCTTTGTGAGCAGGGGGAACACTTATGCAATGAAGACACTTTAGTTCTGAAGCTCACAATTAAAATGAAGAAAACTGTCCCCCAACCCTGGGGGTGACCAAAAAAACCAAACAAGCAAAACAAAAATATTTGGGGTTTCCCTGGTGGCACAGTGGTTGAGAGTCTGCCTGCCAATGCAGGGGACGCGGGTTCGAGCCCTGGTCTGGGAGGATCCCACATGCCGCGGAGCAACTAGGCCCGTGAGCCACAACTACTGAGCCTGCGTGTCTGGAGCCTGTGCTCCGCAACAAGAGAGGCCGCGATAGTGAGAGGCCCGCGCACCGCAATGAAGAGTGGCCCCCGCTCACCACAACCAGAGAAAGCCCTCGCACAGAAACACAGCCAAAAATAAATAAATGAATAAATAAATAAATAATTTTAAAAAAATCTTTAATTCTCTCAAAATAAAAAAGAAGAGGGCAAGAGGAAGGATATAGTTTTGAATCTGTAACGCGTTCTGAGCACTGTGCCAGGCACTTCTTTATCTGACTTAATTTTTACCCTAACTCCATGAAATACATTATTAGTCCCATTTTATAGATGAGGATATTGAAGCTTAGACTTATCTTACACAACTACTAAAAAGAGAGTGGAGACAGAACTGGGCCTGCTGAATGAGACAAAGTCCATTCTAACAACCTCCCTCAAAACATGAGTCTACTTCACGTAAACCTCTGGATTTGGCTGCCGTTTTCTTTGCCAACATTCTTTTATTTCAGATTCAAAACCTGAGATAACAGGAAATTACTCAGGAGAATCGATTTGGTCAAAGATGGTTCAGTTATTTTAAAAAAAAAAAAAAAAGCTATTCTGTTCCCACTCAGTATCCTAATATAGGTCATGCTCACGTTACTGAAAAGCATCACACAGGCACTGAATTACACAGCTAGAAGAGGAATTAGAGATGATTGAGTCTAATTTGACACTCAGCACTGTAATATCTTCTATAGTGGTCCACATGGCTGGCCACATGGCCTCTGCCAGCACACCTTCTAATGATGGTGTGTTCAGAATCTCTTGAGGCAGTCAAAGCTCCTGTTGGAGAGCTCTGGAGGTTAAGAAATTCTTTACTCTGTGCTAAAAATCAACCTTGTAAGGAATCTAACCCTGAACAGCTTCTAAACTACTGGTCCTAGTTCCACCCTCACAGAACATGTCTGTTTCCTCTGCTCCAGCACAACTGTCCACAGATATGAAGATATCAGTTATTCTTCCTGAATTTTCTCTTGCTCAAATCCAGACTCAATTCCTTCAACTCTTCCCCATCCTGACTGTCCACCTTTGGTCAGACTTCAATTTACAAACCATCTTCCCTTAAAATAATTCCATTTTCTTCCTGCCTTGCTCACTCTTCTTCTTTTCCCTTGATTTAAAAAAAAAAAAAAAAAAAAAGAACTGAATTGACACAACAAGACTGGTAATAAGTGGTCAATGAAGGCCTAAAGTGACTTAATCCAGATTTCTTCATCATTATCCATCAGCATAGTTAGCATCTAGCAGATGCTTACTGTGCCAAGCATCGTGCTAGGTTCTCTACATAGAGCTTACGGTCTAACAGGGAAGTAACATAGGTTATTTATATTAATCTATAGGCAATATATATGATATATAATCAGAGAATGTTGGGGTATTCTTGAAATGCTGAGGAAGGAGTGAAGAACAGGTCTGGGACAGTTGGGAATAGCTTTTCAGAAGAAGAAAGATTTTAGCTGGCCTTGAACAATGAATAAGAGGAGTTTGTCAGAGGTGTGTGAGGGTGGGGACAAAGAAATATATATTCATTTCATGCATGAAGGCATGAAAATGTATTCCATATCAGGCAAATGGCAAATAGTTCAGTGTGGTTGGAGGTTACAGTGAGTAGGGAAGAGTGGCAGGAAATGAAGGTTTAAAAAATACACTGGGGACAGATTGTAAAGAGATCTGAATGCCAGGCTAAGGCATGGAATTTAAGAATCCATTGGAGGATTTTAAACTGGGGAGTTTCAAATTTGTGTTTTATAAAAACGACTACAGTAGCAATGTAGAAAGGGGTTCAGAGTGGGTGAGATCAGAGAAGGAGGGACCAGATGGGAAGTTGGTTCAACAGCCCAAAGGCAAAGCTAAAACAGTAACAATGGGATAAAGAGAGTGGAACTACAAAGATGTTTAGGAGACAGAGCTCACAAAACTTCATCCTGATAGCAAAATCATTTTTATTGCACTGAGCTGAAAGGCTAAAAGTAAAGATGGGAAACATTCTAACGGCAAGGTTTGTGGGCTTTTTTCCCCCTTTTCTTTAAATAGGCAGAAGGAAAGAAAATAAATTAAATGGACCCTTGAATGTGTTCGCTCCAGATAAAAAGCCTAAATCTGAATTCCTCTTACTAGTTGGGAGGCCTGGCTGCTAAGAGTGCTATACTGGTGGGAATGTAGGTCAGCGGAGGCAGGCAGCAGTTCTGCAGTTCTGGCTCTGGACCAGCCCACCAGACCTGAATCTGAGGAAGCCTGTACACTGGATTCAAGGCCCACCCCCCCAGCCTCCCACTAGTGAGCCCCAGGGAAATATAAGGGTGTAAGTGAAGCATTGTTCTTAGTTGGGGCAAGGCAACTCCCCCTGAGGTAACAAGAAAGGGGGCACTATCCTGTAATCAACTGTGCTCTGAGTTATGTTGTTCCATCTTCTGGGAGAACTCATCCATTAGGTGAAAGGCCACCAACCTGCAGGTCATTCACCTTGGCTGGGCCCTAGAAGAGAAAGGCTGCTAAAACCAGAGCAGGCCTAGCTTGGTATGTCTTCAGTGTAAAAACAATATCACAACAAAAAAAGATAAGAAAATAGGCTATGTTAAAGCTGGTAATAAAATTGCTAAGTAAGTGTGTTCTATTCCTCAGGGGGAAACATTAAGGTAAGTGTGTTCTATTCCTCAGGGGGAAACATTCTTTTACAAATCTAAAAATATCGCGAAAGTTCCCTATTTGCCAAAATGGGAGAAATTTTAATGGAAAGCACATGGCCTATTCTGTCTCAATCACCACTCCAGGAGTGTGCTGCTGCTACCCCTCCCGCCCTGCCCCCAGCCCCCCCCCCCATCTATAAGACAGATGGGAGGTACTCAGCACTTTACAGACTGTTCGGTGAATGATTCCTGCCCTCCCTGCATTTATCTTTTGAAAGAGATAAAAAAGCAAGATGAAATTTTGCAAATTGATGATTTGGTCCATGAATCCCTTTCCCTCCCGGATCAATTCACTCTTTCATTTCATTATTCTGTTTAACAAGATTTGGTAAAGGAGAGAATCTTACTCAGATTCAATAAAATATACTGGGATACTTGGTTTTTCATGTGAAGAAAAAAAATTAGATTCCCACCTCTCACTTCTCCAATTCCAGAAAGACCAAAGACCTAAACTAAACAAAGAAACAAAAACTTTAAAACTATTAGAAAAAAAAAAAAAAAGGAGAATATCAGTTTGACCTTGGGATTAGAAAGTATCAATATTTCTTAGATGAGACCAAAAGGTTGATAAATTTAACTTATCAAAATTTAAATCTGTATGACAAGATGCTATAAACAGAGTTAAAAAGCAAGCCCAGAGTAAGAAAAGATATTTATCACACATTTAAAAAAGAACTAGTATCCAGAATAAAGAACTCATATTAATCAGTAAGAAAATGAAAATAAGGCAAGAGAATCTAATCATGCAATTCATGGAAGAAAAAACTCAAATGACTCGGGAGATGGAGGAGAAAAGAAAAAGATGTTCAACGACACTAGTAATCAGCAAAATGCAAGTAGATGGAATACAATATCATTTCACACCTATCAGACTGACAAATATTTTGAAGTCTGACAATATCAAGTGTTAGGAAGGATCTGAAACAATGGGAGTTAGTAAAAGCATTCTGAAAGGCTATTTTGTAATACCAAATAAAGACATACAACCTAGCAGAATCTGTTTCTAAGTATATAAGCTTGGGGAACTGGAATTTGAGCTGGGCCTTGTGGAATAGGCAGGATTCTGACAGGCAAAGATCAAAGAACTGGCATTCCCAAATAAAAAGAACAGTATAAGCAAGGCCATAGACAGGAAACCATTTGAGGAATAGCCAGACTCTTTTCCAAAGTGGCTATACCATTTTTACACTCCTAGCATCAGTATATAAGAGTTTTAATTTCTCCATATCCTTGCCAACACTTGTTATTACCTGCCTTTTTAAATTATAGCCATTCTAAGGGTGTTAAATAGAACCTTACTGTGGTTTTGATCTGCATTTCCCTGATGACTAATTACGTTGAACACCTTCTCATGTGTTTATTAGCCATTTGTATATTTTCTTTGGAGAACTGTCTATTCAGATTTTTTGCATATTTCTTAATTGGGTTGTCTTTTTATTATTGACTTGTAAGAGTTCTTGACATATAAATATTGGTACAAGTCCCTTATCTGCCAGATGATTTGCAAATATTTTATCCCAAATATGTGGGCTGTCTTTTTGTTTTCTTGACGGTGTCCTTTGAAGTACAAAGGTTTTAAATTTTGATTAAGTCCAATTTACCTATTTTTTTTCTTTGGCTTCTTGTGCTACTGGTATCATATGTAAGAAACCCTTGCCAAATCTAAGGTCACACAAAGATTTACCTCCAAGTTTTCTTAAGAGTTTTATAGTTCTAGGTCTTATATTTAGGTCTTTGAACCATTTTGAGTTAATTTTTGCATATGATGTGAAAGAGGGGTCCTATTTCATTCTTTCACATGTAGATATCTAGTTGTCCCAGCACCATATGTTGAAAAGACTGTTCTTTCCCCCAATGAATTGTTTTTGGTACCCTTGTTGAAAATCACTGACTGTAAATACGAGGGTTTATTTCTGGACACTCAATACTATTCCAGTGATCCATATGTCTACCCTTATGCCAAAAACACACTGTCTTGATTCCGTGTAGCTTTCTAATAAGTTTTGGGAAATTGGGAAGTGTGGGTCCTCTGAATTGTTCCTGTTCAAGATTGTTTCGGCTAATATGGGTCCTTTGAATTTCCATGTGAAGTTCAGGAACAGCTTGTCAAAATATGCAAACAAGTCAGCTGGGATTCTGATAGGGACTGTGTTGAATCTGTAGATCAATTTGGGGAGTATTACTATCTTAAAAATATTAAATCTTTCAATCCATGAACATGGGATATTTTTCTAATTATTTGGATCTTTAATTTCTTTCAAGAATGTTTTGTAGTTTTCAGAGTGTATGTTTTATGCTTCTTTTGTTAAATTTATTCTTATTTTTTTGTTTTGATGCTATTGTAAACAGAATTGTTTTCATAATTTCATTTTTGGATTATTTATTACAACTGTACAGAAATATGATTGATTTTTATATATTGATCTTATATCCTGCAACCTTGCTGAACTCATTTACTAGTTCTAATAGTTTCTGCATGGATTCCTCAGAATTTTCTATATGCAAGATCGTGTCATCTGCAAAGACAGATAGTTTACTTCTTCCATTCCAATCTGGATGACTTTTATTTCATTTTCTTGCCCAACTGCCCTGGTTAGAACAGAACCTCCAGCACAATGTTCAATAGAAGTGGTGAGACCTGAAATCCTTGCCTGTTCACAATGTTATGGGAAAAGCATTTAGTCTTTTTCTATTAAGTATGATGACAGCCATGGGTTTTTCATAAATGTCCTTTATCAGGTTGAGGAAGTTCCTTCTATTCCTAGTTTGTTGGAGTTTTTGTTCATTTCTTTGTTTTTATAAATCATGAAAGGGTATTAAAGTTTGTCAAAAGCTTTTTCTGTGTCTATTGAGATGATTATGTGAGTTCTGTCCTTTAATGTTTTAATATGGTGTGTTGCATTGATTGATTTTCCTGTGTTGAATGGATCTTCCCCCCTGGGATAAATCCCACTTGGTCATAGTGTATAATATAATCCTTTCTATACGTTATTGCTCATTTTGCTACTATTTTGTTGAGGACTTTTGCATTTATATTCAAGTGGGATATTAGTCTACAGTTTTCTTATGATGTCTTTGTCTGATTTTGGTATCAGGACAATATTTGCCTTATAGAATAAGTTAGAGAGTATTCCCCCCTCCTCTATTTTTTGGAAGAGTCTGTGGAAGGTGAGTGTTAATTCTTATTTAAATATTTGTTAGAACTCACCAATGAAGCTGTCTGTCCTGGGCTTTTCTTTGTAGAAAGTTTGTTTGTTTTTTTACTAATTCTGTATGTTATAGGTCTATTCAGATTTTCTACTTTCACACCATTGCAAAGTTGAAAAATCCTAAGTTGAATCATCATAAGTTGCGTATCATCTGTAGTTCATCCACTTCGCCTAGATATCTGATTTGTTGGCATACAATTGTTCATAATATGCCCTTATAATCCTTTTTATTTCTGTAAAATCAGTAATAATACCCCCTGTATCATTCCTGATTTTAGTAATTTAAGTCTTCTCTCTTTTATTCTTAATCAGTCTAAATAAAAGTTTGTTAATTTTGTTGCTCTTTTCAAAGAACCAACTTTTGATTTATTGATCTTCTCTATTGTTCTTCTGTTTGTTAATTTCATTGATTTCTACTCTAATCTTTATTATTTCCTTCCCTTTACTTGTTTTAGGTTTAGTTTACTCTTTTTTTCCCCCAGTGTGTTAAGGTGAAAGGTTAGGATACTGAGTTGAGATCATTCTTCATTTTTTATTTTTATTTATTTTTTTATTTTTTATTTATTTTTATTTTTGGCTGCGTTGGATCTTCGTTGCTGCTCCTGGGCTTTCTCTAGTTGCGGCAAGCAGGGGCTATTTATTGCAGTGGCTTCTCTTGCTGTGGAGCACGGGCTCTAGGCGTGCGGGCTTCAGTAGTTGTGGATCGCGGGCTCTAGACTGCAGGCTCAGCAGTTGTGGCGCACGGGCTTAGTTGCTCCGTGGCATGTGGGATCATCCCAGACCAGGGCTTGAACCCATGTCGCCTGCATTGGCAGGTGGATTCTTAACCACTGCACCACCAGGGAAGCCCCATTCTTCATTTTTAATGTTGGCATTTATAGCTATAAATTTCCTTCTAAGTATACTTCAGCTACATCCCATAAATTTTGGTATGGTGTGTTTTACTCATCTCCAAGTATTTTCTAATTTCCCTTGTGATTTCTTCTTTGACCCATTGATTATTCAGGAGTGTGTTATTTAATTTTAACTAAATTGTAAATTTCTCAAATTTCTTTTTATTATTAATTTATAATTTCATTCCATTGTGACTGGAGAACATACTCTGTATGACTTCAATCCTTTAAATGTACTGAGAGTTGTTTTATGGTCCAGCATATTGACTATCCTGGAGAATGTTTCATGTGTACTGGAGAAAACTAAATTCTGTTGTTGGCATGTCCTACAGATATCCCTTAGGTATAGCTGGTATACAGTGCTGTTTAAGTCTTCTGTTCCTTTGCTGATCTTCTGCCTAGTTGTCCAATCCATTATTGAAAGAGGTAATGAAGTCTCCAACTACTACTGTTGAACTGTGTCTTTTGCCCTTCATTTCTGTCAGTTTTTGTTTCACGTATTTTGGGATTCTATTGCTAGGTGTATATATGTTTATAATTGTTATACCTTCATGAATGATTGACTCTTTTATTATTATTATAAAATGTCCCTCTTTAACTCTAGCAACTTTTGTTGTTGTTTTAAAGTCTATTCTGTCTGATAAGAGCATAGCCACCCTAGCTTTCTTAAGGTTGCTGTTACATGATCTTTTCCCATCCTTTTACTTTCAACCTTTTTTAACTTTTATTTTAATTAATTAATTAATTTATTTATTTATTTATTTATTTTGATTTGTATTTGGCTGCTTTGGATCTTCGTTGCTGTGTGCGGGCTTTCTCTACTTGTGGCAAGCAGGGGCTACTCCTCGTTGCAACCTTTTTGTATCTCTGAATCTAAACTGTATCTCCTGTTGATAGTATATAGTTGGATCTTTTTTTAAAAATTGAGCATGACAATATCTGCCTTTTAACTTGATACGGAGCAGATTTAATGAAGGGACTGGAACAGCAGGCTGTGTTAAAACATGAGTAAAAATGTTGATACTAAGGGACTTCCCTGGTGGTGCAGTGGTTAAGAATCCGCCTGCCAACGCAGGGGACACGGGTTTGATCCCTGGTCCAGGAAGATCCCACATGCCGTTCAGCAACTAAACCCGTGCACCACAACTACTGAGCCTGCGCTCTAGAGCCCACAAGCCACAACTACTGAGCCCGCGTGCCACAACTACTGAAGCCTGCGCGCCTAGAGCCCATGCTCCGCAACAAGAGAAGCCACCACAATGAGAAGCCCGCATGCAGCAACGAAGACCCAATGCAGCCAAAAATAAATAAATAAATAAAATTTTTAAAAATGTTGATAGTAAAGGAAAAGAGTGGCTAAGACAGCTTGAGGAAGTAGGAGGATCCAGAGGAATGTTTTTTTTTAAACAACTTTATTGGAGTATAACTGCTTTACAATGGTGTGTTAGTTTCTGCTTTATAACAAAGTGAATCAGTTATACATATACATATGTTCCCAAATCTCTTCCCTCTTGCATCTCCCTCCCTTCCACCCTCCCTATCCCACCCCTCTAGGTGGTCACAAACCACCGAGCTGATCTCCCTGTGCTATGCGGCTGCTTCCAACTAGCTATCTATTTTACGTTTGGTAGTGTATATATGTCCATGCCACTCTCTCACTTTGTCTCAGCTTACCCTTCCCCCTCCCCATATCCTCAAGTCCATTCTCTAGTAGGTCTGTGTCTTTATTCCCGTCTTGCCACTACGTTCTTCATGACCTTTTTTTTTTTTCTTAGATTCCATATATATGTGTTAGCATACGGTATTTGTTTTTCTCTTTCTGACTTACTTCACTCTGTATGACAGACTCTAGGTCCATCCACCTCACTACAAATACCTCCATTTCGTTTCTTTCTATGGCTGAGTCATATTCCATTGTATATATGTGCCACATCTTCTTTATCCATTCATCCGATGATGGACACTTAGGTTGCTTCCATGTCCTGGCTATTGTAAATAGAGCTGCAATGAACATTGTGGTACATGACTCTTTTTGAATTATGGTTTTCTCAGGGTATATGCCCAGTAGTGGGACTGCTGGGTCGTATGGTAGTTCTATTTTTAGTTTTTTAAGGAACCTCCATACTGTTCTCCATAGTGGCTGTATCAATTTACATTCCCACCAACAGTGCAAGAGTGTTCCCTTTTCTCCACACCCTCTCCAGCATTTATTGTTTCTAGATTTTTTGATGAAGGCCATTCTGACTGGTGTGAGATGATATCTCATTGTAGTTTTGATTTGCATTTCTCTAATGATTAATGACGTTGAGCATTCTTTCATGTGATTGTTGGCAATCTGTATATCGTCTTTGAAGAAATGTCTATTTAGGTCTTCTGCCCATTTTTGGATTGGGTTGTTTGTTTTTTTGATATTGAGCTGCATGAACTGCTTATAAATTTTGGAGATTAATCCTTTGTCAGTTGCTTCATTTGCAAATATTTTCTCCCATTCTGAGCGTTGTCTTTTGTTCTTGTTTATGGTTTCCTTTGCTGTGCAAAAGCTTTTAAGTTTCATTAGGTCCCATTTGCTTATTTTTGTTTTTATTTCCATTTCTCTAGGAGGTGGGTCAAAAAGGATCTTGCTGTGATTTATGTCATAGAGTGTCCTGCCTATGTTTTCCTCTAAGAGTTTTATAGTGTCTGGTCTTACATTTAGGTCTTTAATCCATTTTGAGTTTATTTTTGTGTATGGTGTTAGGGAGTGTTCTAATTTCATAGTTTTACATGTACCTGTCCAATTTTCCCAGCATCACTTATTGAACAGTCTGTCTTTTCTCTACTGTATATTCTTGCCTCCTTTATCAAAGATAAGGTGACCATATGTGTGTGGGTTTATCTCTGGGCTTTCTATCCTGTTCCATTGATCTATATTTCTGTTTTTGTGCCAGTACCATACTGTCTTGATTACTGTAGCTTTGTAGGATAGTCTGAAGTCAGGGAGCCTGATTCCTCCAGCTCCATTTTTCGTTTTCAAGATTGCTTTGGCTATTCGGGGTCTTTTGTGTTTCCATACAAGTTGTGAAATTGTTTGTTCTAGTTCTGTGAAAAATGTCAGTGGTAGTTTGATAGGGATTGCACTGAATCTGTAGATTCCTTTGGGTAGTAGAGTCATTTTCACAATGTTGATTCTTCCAATCCAAGAACATGGTATATCTCTCCATCTGTTTGTATCATCTTTAATTTCTTTCATCAGTGTCTTATAATCTTCTGTATACAGGTCTTTTGTTTCCTTAGGTAGCTTTATTCCTAGATATTTTATTCTTTTTGTTGCAATGGTAAATGGGAGTGTTTTCTTTTTTTCTTTCTTTCTTTTTTTTTAATTAATTAATTTATTTATTTTTGGCTGCGTGGGTCTTTGTTGCTGCATGCGGGCTTTCTCTAGTTGTGGCGAGCGGGGGCTACTCTTCGTTGTGGTGTGCGGGCTTCTCATTGTGGTGGCTTCTCTTGTTGCAGAGCATGGGCTCTAGGTGCGCAGGATTCAGTAGTTGTGGCACGTGGGCTCAGTAGTTGTGGCTCAAGGGCTCTAGAGCACAGGTTCAGTAGTTGTGGCGCACGGGCTTAGTTGCTCTGTTGTATGTGGGATCTTCCCAGACCAGGGCTCGAACCCCACAGCCAACAATAAATAAATAAATAAATTTTTTAAAAATGTTGATAGTAAAGGAAAGGAGTGGCTATGACAGCTTGAGGAACTAGGACGATCCAGAGGAATTTTTTGTTTTGAATGAAGGAAAGACATTTTTTTCCCCTTAAAAATGAAGGAAATTAGGGGCATTGATCTAAATGCATCTTTATTTATGCTCAGGCAGTTAACACTCTTACACTCATTTATTTTACCATTCTGAAGCCTGCATCCTTTTAGCCTTTCTCAGCTAGCCCTTCCCCAGTGCTAGAATTAGTTGTGGGCTGGAAGGCCAGAAATTCAACCTTTCTAGAACTGTGTATATATTAAAAATTAATACCTGAGTGACTGTCTTCAAAAGTGAGCTAATACACAAATGGTGGTCAATTCAATTAAATAAATATTTACTTGAACACTTAATATGTTCTAGGTGCTATAATAAATGCAAAATGAAAACACATAATCTTTGCTCTCTATAAATTCACCATCTAATGGGAAAGACAAACAAACACATAAGTAACCCTGGTATTAGGCATCCTGGAACAAAGGCTGTCAAAGAGGGAAATACAAAGTGCTAATAGAACAGGGAAGAAGGACAAAAAGAATTTTAGCATCTAACTGGCTCCCTCTCCCTCCAATCCGGTCTGGCTTCCGGATTATAGAGGCTGCTGCAACTCCAAGTTAGTTACAAGAGAGACTTTAAGTAGAGTGTTACTTTTGCTCAGGCCATGTACCTTCCCCTACTGTTGATTCAAACAAGTAACACTGTTGTCGACATTTAGAGCAGGTGTCAAACTGAGACAAACTGTACAGTGTTATAGAAACAGCAGGAGCTTCATTTACAGGCAGACCTAGATTCAAATCCCAGCTCTTTTACTTCTTAGCTCTGTGACTTTGGGCAAATTTCTTCAACTCTCAGAGCCTCAGTTTTGATGTATTTTTAAAAAATAGACACAATAATTAATTTACTTGTTTGACATATATTTTCTGAGTACCTACTCTATGTCGGGACCAGTGCCTATTTTTCCTTCTCCTGTGTCTGCACATAGGCTGGCTAGGGAAGAAAGCAGGGCAGTCATGAACTTGCTTTGTAGACACCCATCTAAATATTCCTACTGACAGTCAGGAGGAGGAGTTTCCTGCTCTGGCCATCCTATGGGAGCCATCATAGTTCAGTAGGGAGAACAGGGGTTCTGAAGGAGGCAAGTGTGGATTCAAAAGTCAGATGTACAACATACCAGATGTGAAATCTTAGGCAAGTCCCTTTACCTGAGCCTCAGGAGCACAGGAATATCCTACACTATAGATTAGAAAATTAAAGGAGGTAGCATGCAAAATACCTAGCATAAATACTTGGCACAGAGTAGTAAGTGTTTTAATAAATGTTAGTCCCCCACCCCTACCCCTTTCATTAAAAGTTCTCTTTTGGAAATGGTTGTGTTTGCCCATGGATTTTAAGATTATTAAATGAGAATCTTAAATCTTAATTTTAAATCTTTAATCATATCCCTTACTCCTGCTTTTCCCTTCTCCTTACATGGCTCCAGGTGATTAAGCCTATTGCTATTTGGCCAAGCAGAGGCTGGACAAAAGCAATCTCATAGTCAGTGTGGCTTTTTGTAGAAACATCGAACCAGTAATTATGCTTTGAATACAGGTAATTTCTTGTGTACTGTTGTGTGTATAATGTGTATTTACAACCTTTTGTGCATTTAAAAGCATTTTTTGTCCTTTCAAAAATGTGTAAATATCAGTGTCCCACACTTTTGCATTTTTATTTCTCAATCATTTTCAGTCTATTATTTTTGTTTTGTGCTACTCGTTAATAGTGAATGTTAAAGCAACCTCAATGTCTACTAACAGGGCATTATCTGAAACAAATCTAAATGACACAACTCATAATTCCTTAAACAAATTGAAGCGTTAGAGGACAGCACATAGCATATAATCTCATTTTAAAGGATCTAGAAAAAAACAGATACCAAAGTGTTAATAGTGTATTGTCTCTGGATCAGGATTGGGTTTTCAAATAAACTAAAATATAGAACATGTCTTAGGTCAAAGAGCCCCAGAGAATGCTTCCATTTCAACACATTTTTTTTTGACTGCAGTGGGTCTTCGCTGCTGCGCACGGGCTTTCTCTAGTTGCAGCGAGTGGGAGCTACTCTTCGTTGCGGTGCGCGGGCTTCTCACTGTAGTGGCTTCTCTTGTTGAGGAGCACAGGCTCTAGGCGCGCGGGCTTTCAGTAGCTGTAGCACGCGGGCTTGGTAGTTGTGGCTCGGGGGCTCTAGAGCACAGGCTCAGCAGTGTGGCACATGGGCTTAGTTGCTCCGCAGCATGTGGGGTCTTCCTGGACCAGGCCTTGAGAACCCATGTCCCCTGCATCGGCAGGCAGATTCTTAACCACTGCGCCACCAGGGAAGTCCTCTCAACACATTTTTTGTTTAGAGCTGCCACTAAGTTACTATGTGACCTGGGCAAGACCCTTATAATCCTTATCAAATTCTGAATCTCTTATTGCATATGCAAAATAATAATAACAGCAACTATTAAATGAACATCTCCCATATTTTTACAGGTGAGAAAACTGAGGTTCTACAAAAATAACTGATTTGCTCATGGTAATGTTAGTGACAGTGAAGACTGAAACCAGATCTGATAAAGAAGAATAAGGTGGACTCTTTCTATGAGTTATTTTATTTTTTCCTCTTAACACTAAGGAGGCATCAGTAGAACTTTCTTTTTATAATGCAAATGATACTGTACAGTCTATTGGACTGAATTAGAAGGTGCACTGAATTATGATTAACTCATGGCCTCATTGTAACAGCTGAGTAACTAGATCAATCTAATCTTTTAAAATGCTATGGCTTGTTTTATTTTTATTTATTTATTTATTTATTTTTGGCTGCACTGGGTCTTCATTGCTGTGCGTGGGCTTTCTCTAGTTGCGGCGAGTGGAGGCTATTCTTCGTTGCGTGCACGGGCTTCTCATTGCGGTGGTTTCTCTTGTTGCGGAGCACGGGCTCTAGGCATGCAGTCTTCAGTAGTTGTGGCACGTGGCTCAGTAGTTGTGGCTCGTGGGCTCTAGAGCGCAGGCTCAGTAGTTGTGGTGCACAGTCTTAGTTGCTCTGCGGCATGTGGGATCTTCCCGGACCAGGGCTCAAACCCGTGTCCTCTGCACTGGCAGGCGGATTCTTAACTACTGCACCACCAGGGAAGTCCAAGTTATTTTATTACGGCCTATAATCAGTTGAAATTACAACGGGAAGTTCAAGAGCCTTACATGCTGTAGAGGAAAGAACATCTCCTAACTCTGAGTAGCTGAATGATCCCAGGCAAGTTAATTAACTACTCTGCACCTCAGTTTCCAAATCTGTAAAATGGGAATAGCATTATATCGCCACATAATCGCCAAGCTGTATTAAATTTAGAAATCCTAGCACTAAAAAAAAAAGTGGATTCCTCAAGTGTTATGAGAAAATTATCTGAGAAACATCTAAAAGGAAAGCTCCCTGACACACACTGGCCTCAGTACTCCCAAGAACTCAGTGAAAAAGGCATAACCATGCAACCTGTCATGTAAGCCAGAGGAAGCCTGAGATAAGTTCAGATTCCTCCTTCTCCCTTACTCCCCAAATCCAACATGCAGTCCTAACTTACTCATTCATATTCCACAAATACTGAATGTCTACTGAATGTCAGACACTGTTCTCTCTAAAAATGTCTCAAAGATGTTCTCTCCTCTCCATCCCAAATACCACTCCTTGTTCACATCTCTTGACTGAATTATTTTAAGGACCTCCTAACTTATCTTCTGACCTCCTTTTTCTCTCTCTCCAATCCATCCTCCTCCATCCAGAGAGACCTTTCAAAATTGCCACTCTGGTGGCCAAGGATAAAGTGCCAAACAAGTATCCAAACAAGGATAAAGATTATTGCCAAGGAGTAAGTTCCAAATTTCTTAGCGCGACATAAGGACCCTCTGTGTCTGGCTCCCATCCATCTGGATGTCCTATTATTTCCTCTTTTGCCAATCCTGGCCTGGCACTTTACACTACACCAATACCAAACACACAGCTATTCTAGCATACTCCATTCAACTGTTCTGTTTCCATGTCACTGTTCAGGCTATCCCTAATGCTTGGATTGTTCTTCCCTTGCCCTTCACTCATTCCCTTCTTCAGAAAGTTGCCCTTGACCTTACTCTCTCCAGGCCTGATTAGGGGGTCCCTTCTGGCTACTCTTATAACAGGCTATTCTTACAGTTTTTACCAAATTATATTTCCATTTTTCCCAAGCACTCATCCTCAATATGGTGGATCCTAGTATCAGTCCAGTGATGACCCACCCCTTCAGTCATGTTCCTCTTTGTCCTTATATGGCCTGGCCAGGGCTTCTGCTTGTACTCTCACTGTCCAGACCTACTCTTTTCAGTCTCCTTCCCTGCCTAATCACCCAGCCTACGGCTGATGCCATGGGTCTGGCCAACACAGACTCACCAGCTAACCACCATTTCTCTGCTGACTCAACTCCCACTGCAGAAAAAGGAGAATGGACTTTAGGTTCAGATATGGGCTCTAAGCTCAGTTTTGCCATTTCAGAGTATGTGAATTCAGGCAAACTTTTATCTCCACTCACTGAGCTTTGGCTTCCTCTTATGTAAAATGGAATAATAACTTTGCAGAGTTGAGATGATAATGCTAGCAATAAAGACAATATTACTACTTATTATGCATCAAGTATTATGCTAAGTACTTTACATTGATCTCATTTAATCCTCACAACCCGTTCATGAGGTAGGTTCTACTATTATCTTTATTTTATAGATGAGGAATCAACTAGAGAAGCTAATTTACTCACCCAGGTCATTTTGGTAGACCATGGACTGCCTAACCCAATGCTCATTTCCATCCCCCTCTGAGCTGCTGAGGCTGGAAAAGTTAAATACTCGCTTTCTCAGCCTTCCTAGTACTTAGGACTAGCCAGGTGGCCCAGTTCTGACCAATGAAATATACAAAGAAATCTCCTGGGGGAATTTTGGGAAAGCCTTTGCTTTCCTAGTAAAAGGACAAATATTACCGATGTTCCCCCACACCCCCTTTTTCCTTTCTTGATCACAGACGTGATGCCTACAGCTGTAGCAGTCATCTTAGATCAAGCAGGAAAAGCCAAAAGAGTCAGGGGATACTGGTCTTGAAATCACAGACCTAATAAATCAATGCCACCTGCCACTGACCTCCAGACTTCTTTTTTATATGAGAAAAATACACCTCCTATTTGTTTAAACTACCATTAATCAAGCCTTCCAGTAGCATCTTCAGGCATTTATAATTGATACAGAGTAATCAAATGATACAGCTAATAAGATTCAAAATTAAGCAGTCTTAACCGCTAAGCTATATGAGAAACACCCAGCACTGGACTTGGTAGGGAATGGGTACCCAAATGATGAAAATGATTATAATAATATCAATCACTCAGCCTTCCTCCTCAAGGCTCCATGTTCCTCTGGAAACTCAGGATTGTCAGTAACCTAAATCACAACGGAGCTGCTCAGGAATACGCCAACCCTATCGGACACTGCCCAGCCCTCTTGTCTGCACTTCTGAATTCAGTTCTCCCAGCTCAGGGGCCACCCTAAGGAGGGAAAAGGGAAGGAAGGTCTGGAGTCAGGTCTTGGCTGCTCACCCCTGCCTATCTCATGGTACCACAAAGATTCCAGTCCTCCTGCCATGCAGACATAAGACGAAAGAGTTCAAGGAACTCAGCATAAACTTACAATCGTAGCAGCACTTGTCGTGACAGTGATGGCTCAAGCTTCTCTCTCTGGCAGGCAGAGGCCTTTGGAGGTAACAAGAAGTGTGGTTCTGTAGCTTAAACAAGACCAAGGACTACTGATTTTTCTGTCTCTTTTCCTGCTGAGAGCAGTACTGGCAAAAATCTGATTTAGACCCTTAAATTCAAGTACCTTCCCCAACAACTAAGCAATTTTCAAGCAATCACACTTTTGACCTTACCCAACATGAGTCCTTTTAAAGCCAATTTTTTGGGCCAATTATTTAGTTTTCCTAAGATGTAGAGGGAAAAAGGTAGGATTGTTGGCTATCTTCCTAAAAACTGTAGCTTCTACTCCTCTGTCCAGGGTTTAGAACTGCCTGGTCACAGACCTCCCAATCTGTCTGAGAAGGGGCCAGCCACTCCTCTGTCACAGCTGACACGTCTCCAAGCTAACACATGGCCTCTGTTTCTAAAGCCGTTCTGAATCCAAAAGGTATTTCTCAGAGGAATTATGACATTTATGATGGCAAGATTCCTAGACAAGCTCACTGAATTGGGAAAGAAGAAAAACCCTATTTATTGAACATTTATTAAATGGAAGATATGAGCATCAGAATCACCTGGGGAGCTTGTGAAAACACAGATTGCTGGGGAACCACCTCTGGAGTTTGTAATTCAGTAGATCTGGGGTAGGGCCCAAGAATTTGCATTTCTAACAAATTCCTAGGCCTGGGGACTACCCTTAGAAGCCACTGCTATAAGGTATAAATCAATCAGTCATAGAGACTTTGGAAACTCACAATTGGCCACCTTCAGATGTTGGAAAAGTCTCTCCAAGCCTAAGAAGAGATTCACTGTATCAGGATATTCATCTTGCTTATAGCTCCCCACTTCTTTTAAGCAAAAATAAAACAATCCTCCCCACCCCACCCCTAAATCCCCCTAAAAGCAAATACTAACAGGCTTCTACAGGTTTCTCTTTAACTAAGGACCAGATTCCAAATGCTTCAGAACACTGGGCAATGCCTGTGGGTTTTTAGAAGAGAAATTCCTCTAGGAGCTCCAAGCAATACACTCTGGAAGAAAGGATAAGTCAGCAGTGGAGGTTCACCAATCTCCCAAAATATGCACAGACTACTCACTACCAGCTGCTATTAAGACAACAACAATAATTTTAAGACAATGACTCTCAAGCTTTGTCCATAACACACCTGTGCTTGATAGTAATGATCAGGGGTGGATGGGTACATAGAAGGAGAAGAGAGAGACTGTGTGTGTGTGTGTGTGTGTGTGTGTGTGTGTGAGAGAGAGAGAGAGAGAGAGAGAGAGAGAGAGAGAGGGTGTATGGGGGCAGGGGGAGATAAGGAAACAAACAAAAAAACCACATAATTCTGAGATATCCTTCATGGTGGCTTAGGAGCTGTCAGTGAGATACAGGTGAACTGAGGTACCAATTCCTTAAGCTCTGTAGGAATGTCTGGGAAGGAGCTCCTGGGCAACCTTGTTTATCTAGCATTCTCTACAAATATTATTTTCTGTGTAGAAGCATTGGCTTAGCGTTAACTGTGAATCACTGCTTTAGAAGAGAGTCTCAGAACAAAAACACTTATTCCAAACTCTGAGGTCAATCTGCCAGAGACTTATGGATCTCTGAATAGGTTTCATATTGGGACTTGATTAGTCATTTTAGTCATTTATTCATTCAATCAATCAGTATTCACTGAGAGTTTACTTGGTTAGGCACTGTGTTTAACACTGAGGACAGAGTGATTGACTGCAAGAGCAATGAGTGTTACAGAAATATAAACAAGTATAAGGCAGTAAATAATATAGCTCAGTGGTTAAGAGCATGGAGCATCCAAACTTAGACTTGATTCTGGCTCTACCACTTTATGGCTCTGTGACAGGGACAAGTCTTTCCATCTTTCTTGACTTGTATCTACATCTATTAAAACTTAGATAATAAGGATTAAGTAAAATAATGACATAGCTCTCAAACTGGATAAAGGAGCCCCTGTGGGTACCCAACAATACGCTAGAGGGTACATGAAAGCACTGAATAAATCGGATGCACTTTCTTGGAATGTTAATTTTACCAAATACAAAAAAAATACCAAACAATTTAAAGTATTTATTTTAAAGAAAACAAGTATGACTATATAAAGGTGACAAGGTAAAATTCATATGAATTTTGAAGATAAACTTCAAACAGACTTCAAATAAAGTTTAACCTTGGAGTACCTGCTCTGGGTTATCTCCAGGCTGAATTTGCTCCCCTCTGATGTCAGGTACATTAGGAAAGTTTCCAAACACTGTGCGTGGTGGATAATGGCTGCGCAACAAACAGCAACCATTACTGTTAATAAGAGATAGCTGTTATTACTAACCCACCCACAGGAGAAACAACTTAGCTCTATAGTGTTTGAGGCATAAGAGGGTGTCATCTCTACCCAGGTATCTTTTTTCCTAAGCTCTGGACTTCCTCCATTCCTACCCCCAAACCTTATGATTATTTGAGAAGTACAAGTCTGGGAATTAGGCCAATTGTGACCCCAAATGCCAGGGAGCTATCTTCAAAACACACACAAAAGAATGTTTCAGCACTAGTAAAGTTGCTAATCTCATCAATCTCCTGACCTCTCCTGAGGCCTCAGCCTGCCCAAGCAGTTAACCTCCAGGATAAGAACAGTCAGTGCACTCACTGACCCAGCTCCACTCCTGACTAGCTGTCTCCTCATTTGAAAAGTTCTTAGAGATTAATTATCTCCTTAAAGTCTCACAAACAAGTGACAGATAAGGTAGGCGTTATTTTTCCTACTTTACAGAGGAGGAAACTGAGGCCCTCGAAGTAAAATGAGTTGCAGTTTTTAGTTACAGACAGAGCCAGGATTCAAATTCAAGCCTTCTGACTTCAAACAGGGACTCTCCCCACTATATTAAGCAACAGAAATCATTCCAATGAGAATCTATACAGCATAGGAAAAAGTTCTTCCAGTCCTTTATCAAAGTCCACCCATTTTCAGTTGTATTCAGGGTTAATTATAATTTAAGATAAATACTATACTAAATACCATTCAGGGTTAAGTATAATTCAGTATAAGTACTAAATTATATTTCCATTAACTAAGAATCATAACTAATAGAAAATTAAATTAAATTGCATGAGCTTATTTAGCAGGAAAAGGGAACACACTCACTCGAGGTGGCTATGGCTTATCCCTAACTTTTCATAGGAGGATCCTTGTGAAAAGGTTTTCCATGGTTTCCTATTGATCTTGCCCAAGAATATCAGGAGCCCTAGGGCAAGAAGACCTGGGCTGACAGAAGCTACTGTCACTGTAGGAGAGGGTTCTGAATAAGGGTACTGAGTTCACCTCACCTTCCTTGTTTCTGAACTTTTCATCAATACCAGGGGTTCCAAGAAGGGGCACAGAAAATTGTGTTCAAGAAGAGGCAAAAGAAATAGATTAAGGGAATGAGTTAGCCAGTAGTTTTATAATGAAAGAAATCTAATGAAAATGTATAGATTAATGCCCAGAATGTTAGAGCTGGAAGGGAAATTGCTAAATAACTCACGTAAGTCCCTCATAGCCTGGATGGGAAGTGAAGGCAAGACTTGCCCAGTGTCTTGCAGTTATTAGTAGCAGAACCAGACCTGGAACTGAGAACTCCACCTCATGCTTCAAGACCTAGTTCCATGCTTGACTTCTCAGAACCCTTTCCTGATAACAACCTCTGACAGAGTTATGGCCCCTCCCCTACGCCCACTTTGTTTCCACAGCAATGTGTACATCTATTTATTATGTTAGGCTCTTGGAATATAGTGGCACATCCCTCTGAGACAGCATGTCTCACTGTACTGTAACTGTCTCCTTACATGTCTGTGTCTTTCCCCTTCTTACAGATCTGTGCTGGTTAAGGTAGCGAGTCCACGGAGAGGCAACATACACAAAGGACACAGAGTCATTGCATGTATGTGTCTTCACAAAATTGATAATCTTACAATTTGAAGAATAGAGGATATAAGAAACTGGAAGGTGAGAGCTCATCCTGACCAGTTCATTTAGCTCCCCCTTCCTGTGGCAAGAGAACCCTCTTGTCAAACAAAATCTCACCTGGAAGTTTACATATAAAATCGGCCTGAGCAGACATCTACTGGAGGGGAAGGGAGCACCTATGTTGCTTAACCCCGCCCTTTAATAGCTCCTAAGGCATCTTGAGGAGCAACCTCCTCATTTTTAAAAAATTTATTTATTATTCTTTTATTGAAGTATAGTTGGTGTACAATATTATATGTTACAAGTGTACAATATAGTGAGTCATAATTTTTAAAGGTTATAGTCCATTTATAGTTATTATAAAATATTGGTTATATTCCCCATGTTGTATAATATATCCCTAACCTCCTCATTTTTTGAATGAGCAAGCTGAGCCAAAATAAAGGAACCTTTAATTTCTAGGCCTTCCCCTCATTCAGAATGGTATAGAAATCAGAGTAGAGTCTTTGGAGCCCAGCAAAACTGTACTGAAATCCTCTTTGACCTTGGAAAAGTCATTTAACCTCCCTGCATCAGTTTTTTCATCTATAAAACTGAATAATAGCATCTATCTTGTGGAATGTTAGGAAGATTAAATGAGATGAACTATATAAAGCACCCAGCTCATATCTGGTATAACTTCTTACTCAATGAATAGTCACTATAGAACTAATATTATTAGATTCAGGGCTGGAACCTGGTGTTCCCCAGTGCTCTGTTCAGCAAACCTGCTGCCTATCCAAGAAAGTATTTCCAGAGGAAAGACATGAGGGCTAGCACCCTGGAGGGTGGCAAAGCAAGTCTGAAATACCTTAAAGCAAAAAACCTTAAATGAAATCTCTTCAGGCATAAAAGCACCTAAATCTTGATTCAAAGCTCTCAGCATGCTAATGAATAAAGATTTTTTTTCACCAGGGTAGAAGACAGGAAACAAAGTGAGCTATAGGACAGTATTTCCATCATTTAATGGAAATATGCCAATGACTGAATACACTGTTGTTACTTCAGCTAATTCTGAAAATCTGTCTGTCACTGTGAACAAATACATGGAAAGCACATGTTTCCTACCATCAAGCAGGATGATAGCTATTCTTTATTTGCAAAAAATATTGGATGTATTAAAACCTTACCTGGAAAAGAAAAAAAAATCCTTGCATTATATTTTCTTTTATGCAATGGTAACAAACCTTTATTTTATATGACACCATTTTTGTTTGTTTGTTTGTTTTTAGGATACCTATACTGGGAGTGATGTCCTGGAAGATGTCAGAATAGGAAGCTCCAAAAATCCGTCTCTCCACCAAACCCGAACTGGCAGAAACTGTCTGAAGTAACTATTTCAGAACAGGAGTCTAGTCAAAAAACATGCAGCATCCAGAGGGAGCTTGATGTAGAGGCTGGTAAATCTCAGTTAATTTCAGTCTTTTGCCCAGCAGCTACCATGCCCCTTCCCACAGGCAGGCAGCAGTCGGGGTGAAGGCCTGAGTTGCTGGCATGGCCTGCTGGAGCTAGAGCTGGCCATAATGACCTTGTCCTCTAAATACTGGGTTTGTTTATGTGTTTGATTGCTGATTGCTGCTTTTGCTGGCTGAGGGACCAGCACAGAGGCTAACAGCCACGGTTCAACCTCAAAGAGCTAAAGTTTATTCTAGGGGATTTAAGGAGACAAATGTTGAATGGATAAACAAAATGTGGCATAAATGGAATATTAACCAGCCATAAAAAGGAATGAATTTTTATATATGCTACAACATGGATGAAACTTGAAAACATTATGCTAAGTGAAATAAGCCAAATAAAAGGCAAATTGTATGATTCCACTCATGTGAGATATCTAAAGTAGGCAAATTCATAGAGGCAGAAAGTAGATTAGAGGTTACCAGGGGCTGGACGGAGGGGAAATGGAGAATTATTATTTCATGGATACAGAATTTCTGTTTGGGGTGATGAAAAAGTTCTGGAAATAATGAGTATGTTTATACAACATTGTGGTGTACTTAATGCCACTAAATTATACACTTAAAAATGGTTAAAATGGTAAATTTTATGTATATTTTACCACAATAAATAAAGTAAAAAAAAATTTTTTACATATACTTATTTTCCACTTAAGGTAACACAAGCTATAAGACCTTGGGAAAGTTACTTAACATAGTTGAACCTTATTCCCTCATATGTAATAGCTCTTCCTTTGACAGTTATCATGAGAATTCACAACAATGTTTATAAAGTGCCTGGCACTCCATTTGACAGTCATTAATGGTAGTTATTACTATAAAATAATTACCTACAGCAACAGTAATTTATAATTAATATAAATATAATGATAATAACTTAATTCAATGAATATTTAATGAGTAACTAACTGCCTGCTCTCTTCCAGGCACAGGAGGTTCCTGACTTTTATACTTAAGGAGCTCACAGTCTAGAAAGACATGAAATTAATGAACAACTTCTTCAGAGAACAGGAACCAAGAGGAGCAGGGGCATAATAACCCAATGCCAACACTTCTTTCTTTGGGGGAAAACACTGCTTTCTTTCCTACCAAAGTGGGAAATCATTTTGTGATCCAGGCAAGTAAATCAGTCACAAGCAAAGAGCAAATCAGTTTAATGTGCCTGATTCTTGCCCAGACAAGATTTAACCCATTTGCTTTCTGTACTGACATCACACATAATGTATCAGAGGCAGACACACTGCTTGTGTTCCCTTTAAAACCCAGAGAGGCCTTGCCTGACAGCCTGGTGTAGTGGGAAGTACACTGGAATCGGATTTAGATTCCAGTAAACCTAAGCTCTAGTCTTGGCTTTGCCACTTACAAGCAGTAAAAACTTGTACACACTTTTGACCTTTCTTAGTCTTTCTTCATCTGTAAAATGAGTATTTTAATAAAAATTTCTACCTCATACAACTGTTATAAGGATTCAATGAAATTACAAATGGTAAAGTTATAAAGTATTTTACTTCTTATCTATTATTACATGGGGTTCTGCGGACCCTTGTTTTCTAAAGCTTCAGAGAAAATTTGGTATAGGCGAGTCAAATTTTTTTCTTCCGGTTTTATTGAGATATAATTGACATACAGCACTGTATAAGTTTAAGGTGTACAGCATAATGATTTGACTTACATACATCATGAAATGGTTATCACAATAAGTTTAGTGAACATCCATAATCTCATATAGATACAAAATTAAAGAAATAGAAAAAAGTATTTTTTATTTGTGATGAGAACGCAGGATTTTCTCTTAATAAATTTCATATATAAAATACAGCAGTGTTAATTATATTTATCACGTCGTACATTACAGCCCTAGTACTTATTTAACTTGTAACTGAAAGTTAATTTTGTTTTTAGAAGTCAAATCTGGCTTTGTTAGCAAAGAAGCTGAGACCCAAAGTAAGCCAGTCCAAAGCTGACTACATAGGTAATGTAGGAGGTTTGAGGATACCTCTTCCTTTCTAAGAAGCTCGAAGGAATTGTTAGACTTCAACTATCATTGTCCTAAAAAAGAAAATTTGCTATAAACCAAGTAGGCAAGGGGAGAAGATCCCTTTTGTTTTCTCTGAGGATCTCTGTTGTCTCTTCATAACTTATAAGGAGAAAAATCCCCCTGTTCCATCTGGTCCATCCAAAGGGTTGACCAGTCACAACAGATCATCCAAATTAAATTCTCTGAGCCTCTCAGTTCATTCACCCACAAAGCAAGAACAATCTCTCCTGCACTGGCAACCTGTCCCAGACTCTTCCTGCCATGGCAGAGGGCTACTCATTAGAAAGGGCAGCCAGATCAAATGAGTCTTTCCCTCAACCCCATCTTATAATTCTCTGATGTGACCCCGTCCCCTCCCCTCCTCTTCTCTCTCCCTCCCTCCCTCTCTCCTTTCCTTCCTTCCTTTCTTTCTCTTCTCCTTCACTTCTCCCTTTGAAATTTACCGAGAATCTACTCTGTACCCATCTTTGTGCTAGGCTCTGGGGATATAATGATGACTAATAAAACAATGGCTACTAATGTTTTAGTACCTAATGAGAGCCTAACTACATACCAGATGTTTATATATATATATTCATTCTTGGAAATAAAGAAGCAGCATAAAGTAAGTAGAAAGAGAACTAGATTGGCTGCCAAAGTTTTGGTTTCTACTTCCAACTTTGATATTTGTCCATCCATCTATTTACCTAAAAAATATTTATAGACAATATTCATGGTATGCCAGGGGCAAGCTGGGTACTAGTAAATCAGATACTGAATTCACTGTGAACTGTAATAAGTTCTTTCCTTAGGCACTTGTAAGACCTCAGATTCCTCATCTGAGAATAAGATTGTACTTGAGGACCTCTAATGAAATTATAGCTCTAAATGAAAACATAATGACAGCCACCATCTGGACTGAGAATATAGATAGATAAGATGAGCAGAAGACGGGCTGGAGAGATCTGAATGGTCAGGTCATAAAAATCTCCTACTGCAAGCTAAGAAGTTTCGACTTTATCCAAAGGACAGTGAAGAATCATTAAAGGGTTTTAAGCACTTGAGTGATGTGGTCAAATTTTCAAGTTAGAAAAATGATTTTAGTTGATTTGTAAAGAATGCACTGGGGAGAAGGTATGTGATAGGAGTCAGAAGGACCAGTTAGGGGGCAGTGTAAATAATCCAAGAAAGAGTAATAATGGCCTGAATGATAAAGGGTAGGAAGGATGGGGAAGAAAGATCTAATCTGAGAAACATAAAGGTATGTATGTATGTATGTATGTATTTATTTATTTATTCTGAAAGGGAAAACTTGACTATTTAGTACTTTTTTTTTTGGCTGCATTGGGTCTTCGTCGCTGCGTGTGGGCTTTCTCTAGTTGCAGTGAGCGGGGGCTACTCTTCATTGCAGTTGACAGGCTTCTCATTGCGGTGGCTTCTCTTGTTGCGGAGCACGGGCTCTAGGCACGTGGGCTTCAGCAGTTGTGGCACACAGGCTCAGTAGTAGCATAACCTTGGGAAAGCTCATCCCCAGTCATTTTATCTGGAAAATAAGGGCTATCTCCCCAGACTTGTTATAAGAAATAAATAGGGAAAAAACCCACAAAAGTTCTTTGCTAAGAACAAAGTACAAATGTCAGTTAGTCTTAAAACCTCCACCAGGTGTTCCTTAACAGAGAAGGGTGAAAGGTACAGGGCCTGGGTCACTGCAGAGATTTTTTTTTTAAAACTTACTGATATATCAGATTATTCATTGTACTTGCAGGCTGTCAGCTTAATTATTAAGGTCCTCTAGCTGATAAACTGCCGTGTCAAATACAAATCTGCTTTTTTTTAACTTTTTTTTTTAAATTTATTTTTGGCTGCATTGGGTCTTCGTTGCTGCGCGAGGGCTTTCTCTAGTTGTGGCAAGTGGGGGCTACTCTTTGTTGTGGTGCATGGGCTTCTCATTGTGGTGGCTTCTCTTGTTGTGGCGCACGGGCTTCGGTAGTTACAGCACATGGGCTCAGTAGTTGCGGCACACGGGCTCAGTAGTTGCGGCATGTGGGCCCTAGAGCACATGGGCTTCAGTAGTTGTGGTGTGTGGGCTCAGCAGTTGTGGCTCGCAGGCTCAGTAGTTGTGGCGCACGGGCTTAGCTGCTCCGCAGCACGTGGCATCTTCCTGGGCCAGGGATGAAACCTGTGTCCCCTGCATTGGCAGGCGGATTCTTAACCACTGTGCCACCAGGGAAGTCCCCAAATCTGCTTCTTAAATTGACTTTATTTTTTTAAGTAAAGAAAGCATTCTAGGGGAAAACAAACTGGTGAAAAACGCTAGTGAAGTATTTGAACAGATCGATTTCCTAGCTTTGCAAACTTGAGGGTCATGTCTTTTGTGGGGGGTATATGAAGTATTTAACATGTTTGCTGCATGCTGAAGCAAGGAAATGCATTTAGGGCTCAAAACAGGAGTGGGGAGAGCATGTGAGCTGGTCTGGGCCAGCAGAAGATTGGGAAGTGGCCAGGACAGGATGTTGACAAGCAAGGTTTTCAAGGATAAAACCTTGGTTGTTACTTTGTGGTAGAGAGACAATGAATATACCGACCCAGAATGGGAAGACCTCCATACAAGACCTAGCTCCAACACTTTCCTCAAACACTTCTCCATCTTCTCACCTATAAAATGATGGGTTAGTGTAAGGGGGTCCATCTGTTCTCACATTTCAGAATTCTTTTCTAATTGGGTTTTTGAAACTTCACTACAAGTCAATGGTTGGCCCTGTTACATTTATTACTCTCAGCTGTCTTGTAAAGAAGGCATTCCTAGTCCTTTTTCTTTTTGCAAAGGATATACCAAGGCCCAGAAAGTTTAATAATTTATCTGATGTCACATAGTTTTTAAGGGGCAGAATCAGGTCTGTAATCTAAGTCACTAACTCCATATCCCATACTCTTTTCCCTACAGAGGTATACTCATTGCTGTGCATTGTGATAACCATTAACTGAGTGTCAACTATGAGCCTGCTGCCAGAGACTTTATAAACATGGACCCATGAACCAACCATCTGTATAGATCATCATCCCATTTCACAGTTGAGGAAACTGAGATTCAGAAAGGTTAAATAACTCACTCAAGCTCAAGCAGCTAATCAGTGGCAGAGCCTAGATTCTACTCCAGATCTGATAGGTTCCAAAACCTGTCCTCTCTTCAGCACATATACCAGACCTCTGGTGATCCTTGGACACTCTCATTATTAGAATATTTTAAGAAAAGAAGAGAAAAAGAAAGTAAAGAAAAATAGAGAATGTTTTGGTCTTGACTTCATTTCAAACTTCTAGCAGAGAAACATTTCTGAAGCCTTTCAGAAAAAGAAATGTCCAGTCTGTAAAAAGCCCATTGTCATGGTGAATCTATGTGACGCATATTCAAGTGTTCACTGTACTTACTATCTTTATTGTTGTTCACTGTACTTACTATCTTTATTGTCAGCTGGAGCTGCCACAACAAAATACCATAGACTGGGTGGCTTAAACAACAGAAATTTCTTTCTCACAATTCTGGAGGCTGGAAGTATGCGATCCGGGTGCCAGCCTGGTTGAGTTATAGTGAGGGCTCTCTCTTCCTGGTTTGCTGATGGCAGCCTTCTTGCTGTGTCCTCCCACGGCAGAGAGAGAGCTGTGGTGTCTCTTCCTCTTCTTATAAGCATACTAATCCCACTATGAAGGCCCCACCCTCATGATCTCATCTAAACCTAATTATCTCCCGAAGGCCCCGTCTCCAAATACTATGACATTGCGGGTTAGAGCTTCAACATATGAATCTGGGGGGACATAAACATTCAGTCTACAACACTATCTACACGTTCAGTATTTGAAAGTATATGAACAGATTATATTCTCTAAATTCACTTTTCCAAGGTGTTCAAGGAGCTAGTTATAACCACTTCATAGGATTACTGCAAGTATAAAAATAGTCTGTAAAACACTGAGCTCAATTTTTGGCACACAGTAAGTGCTCAGTAAAAGAGCTTTTAAAAGGAGGGAGACAGAGAGAGAGAGAGAGAGAACACTGTCAATTGGCTAGAAGACAGCTGTTCACTGGAATACATTGTATTGCTGTGATATTGTGACATAATAAGTATATATTTGGTTTTCATCCCTGTTCTTGGCACAGGGTTCCTAAAAACCCTTGAAATTTCCTAAGTGATAACAGCAATAAAGATGTCTTTTTGTTGTTGTTTTTTGTCCACGCTGCATGGCATGCAGGATCCTATGGCCTGACCGGGGATCAAACCCCTGCCCCTGCATTGGAAGTGCAGAGTCCTAACCACTGGACTGCCAGGGGATTCCCAAAGGACGTCTTGATATTCATGACAAACCCCTTTCAACCACACCGGAGTTTATGTTAATAAGGTAACTTTTGGAAAGCACCTAAGGATGGGGGCTAGTTGCCAAGGAAACCAAGCATGTTATTGAAGATTTGAAACTTTCAGTCCCACCTCTCCTCTTGACCTCTGGGGAGAGGAGAGGGGCTGCAGGTTGAATGAATCAGCAATGGCCAATCATACCTATGTACTGAAGCCAACATAAACACCAAGAAGGACGAGAGCTTTCTAGGTTGGTGAACATGTGGAGGTGCTGGGAGAGTGGCACCCTCTAGAGCAGCAGTCCCCAACCTTTTTGGCATGAGGGACAAGTTTCCTGGAAGACAATTTTTCCACAGACGGGGGGTGGGGTGCTCAGGCGGTAATGCGAGCTATGGGGAGCGACAGATGAAGCTTTCGCTCGCTGGCCTGCAACTCACCTCCTGCTGTGCGGCCTGGTTCCTAACAGGCCTGGACCTGTAGTTGTCCATGGCCCGGGGGTTGGAGACCCCTGCTCTAGAGGATCCACATTCCTTTCTGCATACATTGCCCTATGCATCTCTTCCATCTGCCTGTTCCTGAGCTATATCCTTTTATAATAAACCAATAATCTAGTGAGTAAACTGGCTTCCTAAGTTCTGTGAGCTGCTCTGGCAAATTAATTGAACCCAAGGAGGGGGGCTATGGGAACCTCTGATTTATAGCCAATCAGTCAGAAGCACAGGTCACAACCTGGACTTGTGATTGGCATCCGAAATGAGGACAGTTTTGCGGGGCAGAGCTCTCAACCTCTGAAATGACATTATCTCCAGGTAGACAGTGTCAGAATTGAGTTGAACTGTAGGACACCCAGCTGGTGTCAAAGAACAGCTTGGTGTGGGGAAAGAACCCGCACACTGGAATTAGTGTCAGAATTATAACTGCAAAGCTGTATTTTATTTCCCTCTTACATTTCAGAGAGAATTTCAAATCAGGAATTTTCCCAACTTCTCTATTCCCTGTGTCCACCACCCCATTACCCCTGAAGCAGATGATAGCACAATGGACTTGACCCTCCACTTCTACTGCCCCCTTCCCAGTCTACCCCAAATTGCCGGCCAGGAGCAGGCTCCTAGCTCCTCAAAGGTGAGGCTCCCTAGTCCTAGAAACTGAAAAGACAACCCTCTCCCCTAGCTTATCACTGGAAGCAGTGAAAGAAGCACATATTTTAAGACAAATCACCTTGCTATAACAGAAAGCATATCACTTTAATATCATAAAGATCCAAGTTCAAATCTTTCCTCATCCTTCAGAAGCTACATATACTGGCCAAGTAATACAACCTGAATTAAACTACCAGTTACTTTGCTAAAAGAAGAGTACTATGGGGTTTATGATTAATAAGATTATAATTAATATATATAAAGTACCTAGTATGTGCTTGCCAAATGGTAATTAACACTCTTTAACATAACCATTATTGTTACTAACAATAATAACAAATGTTTACTCTAAAGCATTGTATTTGGCATTTGTTTACAGATTATCTCACTTGGGTCTTTATTTCTTGCAATGTGGAGGAAAAGATAACCTGAAAATCTGCCTACTCCGTAACACTTAGAAAAGCTGGATAAAAAGTAAAACAAACAGTTTATGTTATATAACAGACACACGCAGACTTGAGATTTTAGGAAAGAAAAAAATCTCCAGGGTCAAAAAATGAAATGAAAAATCAGGAACTCTCACAGTGAGCTGATATTGGGATGCTCTGGGAAGGTTTTTTGGTCTGGGCAATCAAAGGGCTTGCTTTTCATAGCTATGGCGGGGATGGGAGATGAGGCTCTGGGCCTCGGAGAAACCAAGAGCTGGAACTCAAATTCCCCTGCATAAAGCTGAGAATTTAGAGAAGTCATAAGTCAGTTTAAAAGAAAAAAAAATTGTCTGAAAAGTAGAGAGACAACAGGAAGCTACGGGTAAAAAAGAAAGTTTCCCGAAGAATTTGAAACCTTGGCCTGTGTGAAGTTTGAATTTATTCTACTTATGTGGAGTTTATACTATCTGTGTAGTCTTAGAATCCCAGCAGAAAAATTAAATTAAAACATAGTTCCAGGGACTTCCCTGGTGGCACAGTGGTTAAAAATGTGCCTGCCAATGCAGGGGACACAGGTTCAATCCCTGGTCTGGGAAGATCCCACATGCAGCAGAGCAACTAAGCCCGCGAGCCACAACTACTGAGCCCACGTGCTGCAACTACTGAAGGCCGCGCACCTAGAGTCCATACTCCACAACAAGAGAAGCCACTGCAATGAGAAGCCCATGCACCACAACCAAGAGTAGTTCCCGCTCGCCGCAACTAGAGAAAGCCTGAGCGTAGCAACGAAGACCCAACTCAGCCAAAAAACCCCATAGTTCCAGGCTGATAATGATCTTCAGTGATTAGTAGAAACAAAGACAATCCTCCCTCTCTCCCTATGGAGTACTAATTATCTCATTTAATTCTTACAACTATCCTGTGAAATAGATAATATTATCTCAATTTATAAAATAAATTTAAATTTAGGGAGGTTAAGCAACTTGTCCAAAGTCATCTAGCTATTATCTGAAAGAGCTGAGATTTGAACTTGATTGTTGTTCATTCAGTTGAAACACATTTATCAATATATCATACTGCCTAATCTTCTTTGTGCAAATCAATAGATAAATGCAACTGTTTCTTCTCAGGTTTAACAACTCAGTAAGAATGAATGCAGCCAGAATCACAGGAAACCTGAAGGATTCCCCTGGGCTCTGTCTGCCAAAGCAGCTCAGTCTCCTCTGGCAAAGGAACTTAGATTGCTGGATACTCTGAACCAGGAAGAGAAAAAGCAACGGGCTCCCTGAGCTAGTGGGGCATAGGATACTGCCCATGGATCCTGGTTAGTAAAATTAATTGTATTAGAATAAACATATAAACATACAATAGAAGTCCAAAGAGAACATATTTACTATTAGGGTTAAATCAGGACAATAAAGCTGTTGTGATAAACACAAACATATGAAATTGAAAATCAGTGATGACAGCGTAGTCATATCAGGCTCAATCTCCAATATATTTCTGAATGTTATTTGGGTTGCATAGCATTGAGAAAATCCTGATTTACAAGCATAAGTAGCTGCAAATGTTAGCAGTTTTTTTTTTAATAAACACACATTCTTAGAAGCTTAAGCTAACACACTGATCATCTTATGTGTATGCATGCTTTATAAAAATAGTTCTAAATATTTTTCAAAAATCAAATCAAATATTTGAGGATGTTCTGAAGCCACACACCTCCCCCCCCATGCCCCCCAGCCAGTGTTCCTACAGAACAAAATTTGGAACAACCAGACAAAAAGTTCTCTGAGATCCCTCCATTCTCAGTCTAGGAGGCTATTCAGCATACATGGTAAAGAGCAAATTTATAGAAAGGAACCAGTACATTCCACCCCCTGCTCTCTTCCAGGGTGAAACTCTCAACCCCTCCCACCTCTAATCCTGCCACCAAGACCATTACTCTACTTTTTGAGCTCCAATTCCCATTTTTCCCCTTTTTCTACTCTTTACTCCAGCTGTACTGACTGTACCCTGACCATACCTTCTTACCTCCATGTGTTCATTCATACTGTTATCTTCACCTCGGATTTATATTTATTACATTTTTGAAGGCTCATGATACGCTAAACACCATGCTAGACAATTTACATACATTTTCTCACTACCTTCCATTATGATACATCCTACCCATCTTTATTTATTTGTAAATAATAACCATTAAGTACTTACTTTATGCCATATATTATATGATGAGTGCCTTACACTAGCTCATTTAATCCTTGCAGCAGCCCATGAAACAGGGTAATACTATTGCCCTCATTTTATAATGAGAACACCGAGGCTCTGGAAGGTTAAAAAGCTTGGCCAAGGACTTCCCTGGTAATGCAGTGGTTAAGAATCCGCCTGTCAATGCAGGGGACAGGATTGAGCCCTGGTCCGGGAAGATCCCACATGCCCCATAGCAACTAAGTCCATGCGCCACAACTACTGAGCCTGCGCTCTAGAGCCCACAAGCCACAACTACTGAGCCCGCGTGCCTAGAGCCTGTGCTCCGCAACAAGAGAAGCCACCGAATGAGAAGCCTGCGCACCGCAACGAAGAGTAGCGCCCGCTCGCCGCACCTAGAGAAAGCCCGCACGCAGCAACGAAGACCCAACGCAGCCAAAAATCAATCAATCAATAAATTAATTAATTAAAAAAAAAACCTTGCCCAAGGCCAAGTAACGGAGAGAATTCTCCCTGGAAAAGTGCTGCCTGAGCTCAGAGCCGAGATCTTAAAGGATAAGGTGAAGTTGTCAGGGGACAGTGGCATTCTAGACAGAGGGACAACATACACAAAGGCAGTGCAGTAGTAAACAGCACGGTATGCAGTCAGGAAAAAGATCAGCCTTCAGAATCAGCAGACCTGGGTTCAAATACCTATTTTTGTTTGTGGCCTCTTACTGCAACTGTTGTTTCTCATCTGTGCAATGGTGATAATAAACCACACCCTGTACAACTACTTCTAAGATTAAAGTTAAACATGATATGTAAAAGTGCCCAGCGCAGGGCTAGGCCCATGGTAGGTACTCAATAATAAATAAATGTTACCTCCCTTCCTTTCCCCTAGTTGGCAATTCAATAGACCATGATCTTAAGAATGTCATTTTCATCTGCACTAGACCCCAGACATGTCTCCCTTCTACAAGTTCCCAAGCTTTACTAGGGCTTTTGGAGGCGCAGTATACCAAAAGTCATTCACAATGTTATGAGATAACATCCTTAACCACCACTTCTCAAAATGAGAGCCATTCCCACACCACTCACCTGTGTAGGCCATGTTCTTAGGGTTGCCATAAGGAGCCCCAGGCTGCACGGGGCTATAAACAGGGTTCATTGTGGACAACTGAGAATCCTACGGAGACACAAACAAACAAACAAAAAAAACAGCGTTGATTAATGATTGCTCATTCTCCCTGACATCAACTTCCGATCTATAATCTTCAGGTTACACTCATAGAGAAGCAACACGGTATAGTAGAAAAGAGGACTACAAAAAAGGCATTTGTTTGTATTTGGCCCTATGCTAGACACTTTTCCCACTGTACACATGAAGATACTGAGAGGCAAAGAGGTGACACAATTTGCCTAATGTCAACCCCGGCCTTTTGATTCTCAGTTCAGTACTAGTCCCACTATCCCACAGATGCCTCTACCATGAGTGTACTGTGTGGCATTGGCCAAGTCCCGTCCCCTCTCTGGGCTTCAGTGTCCTGATGTAAAATCAATTACTTTAGGCTCTCTGAGGCCCTTTCTAATTCTAAGGATGCTAGCCTAGGAGCTGGGAAAGGATGCAATTCTACTCTTCACCAGGGGAGCCCGAGTACCTGGTGATAAACACACAGACTGCTGGAAGAGCAGCAAGTTTGTCACCCACCTTTTGCACTTACAGAGGACAGGATACTAGTTACTAGCAGTTTTGGGAAAAAATGGGAATTTACCGCCATTGATCATTTTAATGCAAGCAAGGAAACACAGCCAAGATCTCTTTCAAAGCTTATTCAAGGGAAAGAAACTTGGAAATTTGTGTGCAATAAGTATCACCTGCACAAGTGATCTGTTAATTATCTTAACGAAGCACATCCTCCATTCTGATTAATGGAAAATCTGTCATTAAGCTCTATTACCCAGCCAATTTGTCCCACCTTGTTTAGGGAACCAACTCTGACACACAGGCCAACACATGTTTGAAAATGTCTCCAAATATATTATTTACACTTCATAAAAATCAAACAATTCCCTCCTAACTAGGCTCACATGATAGATGGGCAATTTTTTAGGTCATTAACTTCTCCCATAGCACCTCAGGATAGGAAACAAGTCAAATGTTGAAGACAGGCAGCTGGCTTGATGACGATTGCTCTGAGATTAATTACTCTGTCCAGGGTTCTGGAATGAGAGGTGGAAGAAAGATGGGTTCCCAAAGAGAGGAAGGTGGGGCAGTCAAACAGGCAAAAAAGGAAATGACGTTGGTCAAATTCAGAGGATAGAACTTGAAATGTACCCAATGCGCAGCCCTGCCAAATCACCCCAGGGCAAGAGGCTAGATTAAACTACCACCAGTTGACAAACTGAAACTAGAGCAATTTGAGAATAAAAGTTACAGGAGATATACACATTCCAGCACAATTTAAGGAAAAAACACGCAACCAGAGTTGTCCAAGAATACAGCCAAGTACACTCTCTCTAAATATAAGCACTCTCCTGGCAAGGTGCTAAGAAAATTAAGAGAGTTCACAGATGTTAAAATATACTGCAAACTATAAAGTGGCATGCAGATGTAAATGATGACGGTGATTGCCTCGGATCTCTCTTCTACCCGATCGGTTCTCTGCTAAATAAGCCAGAGTAAGGAAGACTGTGCCAAGCAGCACAACGGGCCCTGTAAACATCTGAGCACTCTCCTACGGAGAAGGTACTCTGTGCTGCTGATTGGACAAAGTTAGAAATTGCTTTTCATAACCAAAGAAGCTCATCAGTTTTGAAACTGGTCTCCTGCTGCTCCAAAATGAGGGCCACAGTCTCAGGAGACCATGCCTGAGTAGCACTTCACAACAGCATGGATTCCAGTCTCAACTAATGACTGGCAGAAATGAGATCTGCCAGGGGTTCAGAATTTGGAATAAGAATAAGACAGCCACTTCTGGGGAGTGGCTCACAGGCAGACAGGGTTCCTGGCTTTCACGGGAAGGTCAGCCTTTTACAACAGAATCCACACACTGTTAATAGTTTCAGGGACAGGCTAAAAATGAGTAGGAAGATCACAAGCTCTACAATCAGGCAGATTTAGGTTAAAATCCTAGAACTGCCACATACCGAATGTGGGACCATAGGCAAGTCCACTAACTTTCCTGAGTATCAGTTTCCTCTAGCCTCAAAATGGAAAAGAATAACACATTCTTTGTAGAGTTGTTGTAAGGCTTTTGTGGTTTTTTTTTTAAAGCTAGGTTTACTGAGGCATAATATACATACAGTAAGATTTACTCCTTTTAGGTATACAGTTCTATGAGCCCTGAAAAATGTATATAGTTGTACAAACATCACCACAATTAAGATACAAAGTATCTTCACCACCCCCAAAAGTTCTCTCATCTTTGTGGTCAATACCCTGCCCACAACTCCCAGCTGTGGCAACCACTGATCTGTTTTGTGTTGTTGTTTTGTGTACTCACATATAAACTTTTATTTTAACAGATGAAAAAAGTGAGGCTGAAAAAAGGCAAATGAACAGTCCAAGGTCACAAAGTAAGTAAGGGACAAGGCCAAGACTAGCACCCCAAATGGATCAAAGACCTAAATGAGAGAGCTAAAAACATAAAACTCTTAGAAGAAAGAAGAAAAGATAGCCTAAACCTTTGTGACCTCAGATTTGGCAATGGTAATTATGATATCAAGAGCACAAACAACAAAAGGAAAAAAATAGATAAAATGGACTCATCAAAACTAAAAACTTTTGGGACTTCCCTGGTGGCGCAGTGGTTAAGAATCCACCTGCCAATGCAGGGAACATGGGTTTGAGCCCTGGTCCGGGAAGATCCCACATGCCGTGGTGCAACTAAGCCCGTGCGCCACAACTACTGATCCTGCACTCTAGAGCCCGAGAGCCACAACTACTGAAGCCACGCACCTAGAGCCCATGCTCCGCAACAAGAGAAATGCACCGCAACGAAGATTAGCCCCCGTTCTCCGCAACTAGAGAAAGCCTGCGTGCAGCAACGAAGACCCAACACAGCCAAAAATAAATACATAAATAGATAAATGTATTAAAAAAAACGGCAAGGACAACTAAAAGCTTTCATGTATTAAAGGACACCATCGAGAAAGTGAAAGACAACCCACAGAATGACAGAAGATTTTTGCAGATCATTTACATAAGGGATTTGTATTTAAAATACATAAGGAACTCTTAGCTCAATAATAAAAAGGCCAATAACCCAACTTAAAAAATGGGAAAAGAATCTCAACATACATTTCTTCAAGGAAGTTATATACATGGCCAATAAGCACATGAAAAGATGCAAATTGAAACCACAAGATACCACTTCACATACACTAGGATGGCTATAATCAAAAAGATAATAAAACGTGTTGGCAAGGATGTGGAGAAATCTAGACCCTTATACAAGGCTGGTGGGAATGTAAAACGATATGGCCACTTTGGGAAAACGTCTGACAGTTCCTCAAATAGTTAAACACAGAGTTACCACATGACCCAGCAATGCTGCTTCTAGATATATACCAAAAGAAATGAAAATGTATGAATACAAATGTTCATAGCAGCATTATCCATAATAGTCAAAAGGTGGAAACAATCCAAATGTTCATCTGATGAATGGATAAATGAAATGTGGTATATCCATACAATGGAATATTTGGCAATAAAAAGGAATGAAGTATTGATACATACTACAACATGGATGAACCTTGAAAACATATTAAGTGAAAGAAACCCCTCACAAAAGGCCACATATTCTGTGATTCCATTTTTATGAAATGTCCAGAATAGGCAAATCTACAGAGACAGAAAATAGATTTGTAGTTGTCTAGATTAGTCCATGATATATGAAATTCACATCTCTCTTAAAATAATTATTATAATGCAGTACTCACCCACATCTACTTTCACGCATACCTACTTCCTGAACGTTTCTTCCTGATAACTCCATAAGCAATTCAAACTCACAACGTTTAAAAGTAAACTCAACATTCTTCCCCAAGCCCATTCTTCCATCCAGTATTGGCCGTCTCACAGTTACTGACAATCCATCCACCTGGCACTTTAAGCGAGAAACCCTGAAAGTCATCCTAAATTCCTCCCACTCTTTCACACCCAATCAATCACCAAGTCCTCATAAACTTACCTTTCTCATTGCTACTGCTGTCTGGTTCAAATTTCAATATCTCTTGTCTGAAATATTAAACAGTCCTAAGAGGACTCTTTTCCCCCATTCTAACCAACTCTAATTAATTCTTGATATTCTTTATTAAAGCATAGGTTGGATAAGGGCATTATTCCCCTCAAAAGCCTTGGGAATAAAATCCCTACTTCTTCACACGGTATAGAAGATCCTCTATGCTCTATCTGGCATGGGGCTCAGGAATCTATGTATTTGTGTTTCCAAGGATATTTTGATGCCCAGTTTGAAGACACTGCTTGAGACTTTCTATGTCAAATGCCATTTGTCTTACATAAGCTTGATAGAGGAATTGAGATACAGCAGTGAACGAGACTAATAAAAATTCCTGCTTACATTCCAGTTGGGAGGGGGGAGGAAGACACAAAATTTTTTTAAAAAGTAAAATATACTGTATATCAGATGGCAGTAAATGCTAGAGAAATCCTCTGAAGGTGGATAGGGAGTACCAAGGGGAGGAGGTACAATTTTAAATAAGATGGTTAGAGAAAGTGTTATTGAGTGACATCTAAGCAGAGACCTGAAAAAGCTAAAGGAGCAAGCCATGCAGGTCTCTTGAGGGGAAACCGTCCAAGTAGAGAAAACAGCAAAGGCAAATGCCCTTAAGTGGAACCATGTCTGAGAAATAGCATGAAGGCCAGTTTAGCTGGAGCACACACAGTGAATGAAAGAGAAAAGAGTAGGCAGTGAGATCAGACAGGTGATGAAGGCCAAATCATGTACAGCCTTGTAGGCCAGTATAAGGATGTTGTTTTTTATTCTAAATGAGATTAGGAGTGTTTCAAGCAGAAGAGTGACTTGATTTGACTTCATTTTAAGAAGATTACTTTGACTGTTGAGCTGAGATCAGAGAGCAGGAAGGCAAGAGGAGAATCAGGGAGATGAGTTAGGATGCTATTAAAATGATCCACATGAAAGGTAATGGTGGCTTGAAATAGGGTGGTAGCAGTGGTGGTGGTGGTGGGAAGTAGTCATATTTTGGGTATAATCTGAAGATCAAGCTGATGGGAATTACTAACAGATTGACTATAGAGTATGAGAGGAAGAAAGACATCAAGGATGACTCCAAAGTTAACTTGAGAAACTGGAATAATAAAAATGCCACTTACTGGGATGAGAACTATGAAAGGAGTATGTTTTGGTGTGAAGGACAGAAATTTGGATTTGGACTTAAATTTGAGATGCCTAAGAATTCTGCTTAAAACAATGGTTGGTATACAATGAGCATTCTGTAAAGGTAAACAACCATTACTATTATAAATATTACCTCTACTACCAGCAGCTACTATTTATTGAAGATCTACCAGGTGACAAGTACTGTGCTAGCGACTTACCTTATTAGTCCCTATAAGTCTTATAAGATCACAATGATCTTGCAAAATAGGTATTATTTTCACTGTACTATAGGTGGATAAACTTAAGTCCAGAGAAATGAAGCAACTTGCCCAAAGTCTCATAACTAAGAATTGAGAGAATAACCAGTTCTGATTCCAATGCCCAAGCTACTTCCACTGTGCTAGATGAGTTTGAGTTTCCCAGTCTCCCTGGTCTCCCAACCCAGCACTGGTTTCTCCTCTGGAATAGCAGGCCCCTCCCTAACCCTCCTTTAACTCGGGGCCCCTTGTACTCTGTTTGGACCCTGATAGATCCCACCATGGAGGCAGTTCAAATCTACCTACTGGGTCCCTGCTGGACACACACAGGCAGTTATGAGAGAATAAAAGCACTGTCTGCCTGACTTCTATTCCTGCCAGCTGCCTAGGATCTTAGCTGTCATATGCTCCCGATCCAACCTGATTTTACTTCTTAAGTAAGACAAGTAAGATAAGTGCCTGCTGTGCAAGTCCCGTCTAGCTCCCTCTCCAGAGCCAAGTATGGAATTTCCCCTGTTCCCTGGGGTTGAACCACAGTAAGTCTACATTACTTGTGTCAGCAAACACAACTCTGCAGTAGCTTCCCATCTTATTCAGAATAAAATCCAAAGTCCTTATAAAGGTCTACAGGACCTTATATGATCTGGTCTCACATGCCCACCTCTCTAGTTGCAACTCCTACCACTATCCCTTGCTTTCTCCACTCCACTCACAATGACCTCCTTGTTCCCTGAACACACATGTATGCTTATGCCTCAGGGTCTTTGCACTTGAGCTTTCCCACACCTAAAATGCCCTTCCCCCAGATATTCAAATGGCATACTCCCTCACTTCATTCAGGTCTCTGCACAAATTTCACCTTGCCAGAAATTACTTCCTTAACCAACCTATCTAAAAATAACTCCTACTGTTATTCTCTGTCCCCAATTCCTGCTTTACTTTTCCTATTGACACCAATCACTAACTGATGTATTTTCTTGCATATTTGTTTATTCTTTCCCCCATTAGAGTTATAAGTTCCATGAGAACAAGGATTCTGTTTATTTTGTCTCGTATCCCCAATACCCAGAATATTACCAGCATATAATGGGCACTAAATGCATAGTTGAATAAATAACAAACCATCCCTCATGCTACTCCAAAAAACAACTCTGGAAAAAGTTTCAAGGTGCTTGGCACTTCTTGGCATATCTCAGTCAACTACTTGGCTTCACATCTCTACAGCTTTTACTTCCAATATTCAGAGAAGCCTCTACCGATAGCTCATCTTGGGCAGAACAAGCAATGGTGAGCCAGGTGGTGGCATGATGACTGAGGAAAACAGAGGTGCTAAAGACCTCCCTCCTAGTGGAGCTGGCTTTCATTCCCAGACCGTTTTGCAAATAGCCTGCTGCTGCCCTCAAAACCTCCTGAACTATTTCTTTCAAATCAACAGCAAAATCTATGAGCACAAAATGAGAAGAAAAAAGTTCCAGGGTTGAAGGATGAACACTTGGAAGTACCATATGCACAACAGGTTGCAGTGTTTAAAATTAGTGTTGTAGTGTACAAACTACTTAAAAATTTTTAAAGAACTTTACCATTTACAAAGCTTATACAGATGGTCCCCAAATCAGGATGGTTCGCTTAAGATTTCTCAACTTTACAATGGTATCAAAGCAATACGCATTCAGTAGGAACATACTTTGAATTCTGAATTTTGTTCTTTTCCTGAGCTAGTGGTATGCAGCACAAAACTCTCTTGTGATGCTGGGCAGCAGCAGCAGCAGTGAGCTGCAGCTCCAAGTCAGCCATGTGATCGAGGGTAACGAACGAACCGATTTACACTTGCAACCATTCTGTAAAAATATAACCATCCTGTTTTTCACTTAAAATATAGTATTCAATAAATTACATGAGATAGTCAACGTTACAAACTAGACTTTGTGTTAGACGATTTTGCCCAACTGTAGGCTGCTGTGTTCTGAGCATGTTTAAAGTAGGCTAGGCTAAACCATGATGTTTGGTAGGTTAGGTGTATTAAATGCATTTTCAATTCACAATGGGTTTATTGGGATGTAACCCCACTGTAAGTTGAGGAAGATCTGTAGTTTACAATGAGATTTTAGCCACTATTTCACCTGATCCTTTGAAGTAAAGCAACACAAGGATTATTAATTTCATCAGACAAAGAAATTAAAGTTTAAAGTTTTAATGCATATGAGGATGGACACTGTAGGGAAAAGATATAGATAGTGTCTGCCCAAAGGAGGTTATGGTCTAGCTAGGGAATTTTAAAAGTTAATAAAAATAAAGATGCCATAAGTAACACAAGGAGGTGGAACTTCTGGAATACCTAAACTGCTTAGCAAACTCTTCCCTAAAAGCAACAATAAAACTGAACAAGATTGTCAAAAATAACCATTTCGGGCCTCTGAAAATTAACCAAAGGCATACATCAAGTTGAGAAATGTTTATTCAAGAAGAATTACTGAACCATATTAAGAACAGTGAGAATCTGTGGCATTTTAGCCTGAAGCTGCTCCTACCCCACAACTCCCAGCTCTCTGGGGGTAATTCCATCAGGCCAGGCCAAGAGGATGACTCTTGCCAGAGTGGGCTGATTTAATTTGAAGCTGAGTGTAGAAAATTTGCTCTGGATACTGCCCAGAGTCATTGTCAAAAACAATAGAGGGACAATCTGGGGAACAATAGTAAGCTATCCAGGAAGGCCACTACTACAGCTGGCCTAAGGTCATAATGCTAGTTAGGGCAGGCAACAGGCCTGCAGATAAGCCAGAAATTTTAAAGGGAGTGCTGGGGAACAAAAGATAAGACCCACTATGGGATCCCTGGTGATCTATAAGGTTTCATACCTGCTAAAGAGAAACTGGAGAGGTCCTAGCTATCTACTGATCCTATGTGAATGCAAGGTCTTGAACACACTGAAAGTAAAGGTTGGAGCAGAACTGCAAATTGCCTGGACTTTGAATGCATTCCCTGATCAACAAACAAATCCATCAACAAAGGGTAGAAGATTTCCTGGCCTAGGACTGAAGCCAGTCATTGTTGATCACTAATCTATGCTGACCCAGGGGTGACCTTTAAGAAGCCAAGTTTAAAAATTAAAACAATAATTTAAAAAATATGACCAGAATAAACTTGCATGTTAAATAAATAATTAAATAAATATGCATGGTTAAAAAGAGAGACATCAGCAGTCACACACTACAAAGGAGACAGATACTACAGAATTGTCTGAACAAGTCACTGAATAAACCAAAAAAAAAAAAAAAAACACAAAAAACCCCCAGCAACAACCCTCCCATCCGCTAGTGGTGGAAGAATCTGAATCAAGAGTTGCTATATTATCTAAAACATAGTTTTTCAACAAAAAAAATCATAAAACATGCAAAGAAAGAGGGAAGTGTGACCCATTTACCGGGGCGGGGGGGGGGGGAAGAAAGGAGACTACATATAGATATTGTCTCTATGGGGGCCCAGATGTTGGAATCAGCAGATAAATATTTCAAAGCAGCTATTATAAGTACTTTAAAGAACTAAAGGAAGCCATATTTAAAGAATTAAATGAAAGTATGATGATAATTACTCATCAAATAGAGAATGTCAATAAATAGAAATTATAAAAAGAACCAAATGGAAATTGTTTGTTTTGTTTTGTTTTTTCACTTTTGGCCATGCTGCATGGCATGTTGGAACTTAGTTCCCTGACTAGGGATCGAACCCATGCCCCCTGTAGTGGAAGTGCAGAGTCTTAAATGCTGGACCACCAGGGAAGTCCCTGGAAGTTGTATTCTGAAATGAAACATTCAAGAGGACTCAAAAACAAATCTGAGCTGGCAGAACAAAGAATCATCAAACTCAAAGAGAGATCAACATAGATAATGCAATCTAAAAAACAAAATGAAAAATGAAGTCAGAGACCTGTGGGAAACTCTGGAGCAAACCAACATACAAGTAATGGGAGTTCTAGCAAGAAGAAAGAAAGGAGTAGAAAAAATATCTGAAGATATAGTCATCAAAAGCTTCCCAAATTTGATTTTAAAAACAAACAAACAAACATTAAACTACACCCAAGACAGACAGTGAACTCCAAGTGGGCTAAACACAAAAAGAGCCACACCTGTACACATCATTAACTGTTGAAAGCCAAAGAGAAAATTTTGAAAGTGGCAAGAGAAAAAAACTTATCAGATAAAAGGGATCAACAATAAGATTAACAGCTCAATTCTCATTAGAAACAATGGAGGCCAGCAGCAGTGGAAATAATAAATGTGCTGAAAGAAAGAAAAAAAAGTACCAACCATGATTTCTGACCCCAGTAAAACTATCATTCAAAATTAAAGGTAAGGGACTTCCCTGGTGGCACAGTGGTTAAGAATCTGCCTGCCAGTGCAGGGGACACGGGTTCAAGCCCTGGTCCGGGAAGATCCCACATGCCACGGAGCAACTAAGCCCGTGAGCCACAACTATTGAGCCTGTGCTCTAGAGCCCACAAGTCACAACTACTGAGCCCACATGCCACAACTACTGAAGCCTGCATGCCTAGAGCCTGTGCTCTGCAACGAGAAGCCACCGCAATGAGAAGCCCACGCACCACAACGAAGAGTAGCCCCCACTCTCCTCAACTAGAGAAAGCCCGTGGGGAGCCATGAAAACTCAATGCAGCCAAAAATTAAAATAAATAAATAAATTAATTTTTTTAAAAATCCAAAATTAAAGGCATAAAGACATTCTCAAATAGATAACAACTGAGATGATTCATTGCTAGCAACCTGCCTTTCAAAAACCCTAAAGACATACTAAAGCCTTCTGGCTGAAAGGAAATGGCACTACAGAGCAATTCAAATCCACATGAAAAGATAAAGAGCACCAGTAAAGGCGACTACATAGGTAAATATAAAGATAGTAAAAATATTTTTCTCTTAATACACTTAAAAGACAGTTATATACAATAACTTTAAAACTATATTGTTGGGTATATGAACATATAAAGATTTAATTTACAGAAAAACAAGGGCACAAAGTAAAAGACAGGGAAAATGGAGCTACACCTGAAAAAAGTTTCTAAATTTTATTCAAATTAAGTTAGTTTATATTTGAAGTAGATTGTATATGAAGTAGATTATAATCAATATGTAACTTGTAAAAAATGAAGATATATATTTAATCCCCAAAGCAACCACTAAGAAAACAACTTTTAAAATTTAACAAAAATATCAATGATATCAACAATAAAAAGGAACAAACCACTGATAAATATCACAGCATGAATTAACCTTGAAAACATTGGGCTAAGTTTAAGAAGCCAGAGCAAAAGACAACACATTGTGTGATTCCATTTATACAAAATGTTCAGAAAGGGCAAATCTATAGAAGCAGATAGATAAGAAGCAAGAAGAACTACAATCCTGCAGCCTCTGGAATGAAAACCACATTCACAGACAGCAAAATGAAAAGGCAGAGGACTATGTACCACATGAAGGAACAAGATAAAACCCCAGAAAAACAATTAAATGAAGTGGAGATGGGCAATCTTCCAGAAAAAGAATCCAGAATAATGACAGTGAGATGATCCAAGACCTCGGAAAAAGAATGGAGGCAAAGATTGAGACGATACAAGAAATGTTTAACAAAGACCTAGAAGAATTAAAGAACAAACAAACAGAGATGAACAATACAATAACTGAAAAGAAAAATATACTAGAAGGAATCAATAGCAGAATAACTGAGGCAGAAGAATTGATAAGTGACCTGAAAGACAGAACGGTGGAATTAACTGCCACAGAAAAGAATAAGGAAAAAAGAATGAAAAGAAATGAAGACAGCCTAAGAGACCTCTGGGACAACATTAAACGCAACAACATTCGCATTATAGGGGTCCCTGAAGGAGAAGAGAGAGAGAAAGAACCCAAGAAAATATTTGAAGAGATTATAGTCGAAAACTTCCCTAACATGGGAAAGGAAATGGGCACCCAAGTCCAAGAAGCGCAGAGAGTCCCAGGCAGGATAAACCCAAGGAGAAACACACCGAGACACACAGTAATCAAACTGGCAAAAATTAAAGACAAAGAAAATTTATTGAAAGCAGCAAGGGAAAAACGACAAATAACATACAAGGGAACTCCCATAAGGTTAACAGCTGATTTTTCAGCAGAAACTCTACAAGCCAGAAGGGAGTGGCACAATATATTTAAAGTGATGAAAGGGAAGAAACTACAACCAAGATTACTCTACCCAGCAAGGATCTCATTCAGATTCATGGAGAAATCAAAAGCTTTACAGACAAGCAAAAGCTAAGAGAATTCAGCACCACCAAACCAGCTCTATAGAAAATGCTAAAGGAACTTCTCTAAGTGGGAAACACAAGAGAAGAAAAGGACCTACAAAAACAAACCCATAACAATTAAGAAAATGGTAATAGGAACATACATATCGATAATTACCTGAAACGTGAATGGATTAAATGCTCCAACCAAAAGACACAGGCTCACTGAATGGATACAAAAACAAGACCCATATATATGCTGTCTACAAGAGACCTACTTCAGACCTAGGGACACATACAGACTGAAAGTGAGGGGATGAAAAAAGATATTCCACGCAAATGGAAATCAAAAGAAAGGTGGAGTAGCAATACTCATATCAGATAAAATAAACTTTAAAATAAAGAATGTTACAAGAGACAAGGAAGGACACTACATAATGATCAAGGGATCAATCCAAGAAGAAGATATAACAATTATAAATATATATGCACCCAATATAGGAGCACTTCAATACATAAGGAAACTGCTAACAGGTATAAAAGAGGAAATCGACAGTAACACAATAATAGTGGGGGACTTCAACACCTCACTTACACCAACGGACAGATCATCCAGACAGAAAACTAATAACGAAACACAAGCTTTAAATGCCACAACAGACCAGATAGATTTAATTGATATTTATAGGACATTCCATCCCAAAACAGCAGATTACACTTTCTTCTCAAGTGCACATGGAACATTCTCCAGGACAGATCACATCTTGGGTCACAAATCAAGCCTCGGGAAACTGAAGAAAACTGAAATCATATCAAGAATCTTTTCCGACCACAATGCTATGAGATTAGAAATCAACTACAGGGAAAACAACACATGGAGGCTAAACAATATGTTACTAAATAACCAAGAGATCACTGAAGAAATCAAAGAGGAAATCAAAAAATGCCTAGAGACAAATGACAATGAAAACACAACGATCCAAAACCTACGGAATACAGCAAAAGCAGTTTTAAGAGGGAAGTTTATAGCAATACAATCCTACCTCAAGAAACAAGAAAAATCTCAAATAAACAATCTAACCTTACACCTAAAGAAACTAGAGAAAGAAGAACAAACAAAACCCAAAGTTAGCAGAAGGAAAGAAATCATAAAGATCAGAGCAGAAATAAATGAAATAGAAACAAAGAAAACAATAGCAAAGATTAATAAAACTAAAAGCTTGTTCTTTGAGAAGATCAAAAAATTGATAAACCATTAGCCAGACTCATCAAGAAAAAGAGGGAGAGGACTCAAATCAATAAAATCAGAAATGAAAAAGGAGAAGTTACAACAGACACTGCAGAAATACAGAGCATCCTAAGAGACTACTACAGCAACTTTATGCCAATAAAATGGACAACCTGGAAGAAATGGACAAATTTTTAGAAAGGTATAACCTTCCAAGACTGAACCAGGAAGAAACAGAAAATATGAACAGACCAATCACAAGTAATGAAATTGAAACTGTGATTAAAAATCTTCCAACAAACAAAAGTCCAGGACCAGATGGCTTCACAGGTGAATTCTATCAAACATTTAGAGAAGAGCTAACACCCATCCTTCCCAAACTCTTCCAAAAAATTGCAGAGGAAGGAACACTCCCAAACTTATTCTACAAGGCCACCATCACCCTGATACCAAAACCAGACAGAGATACTACAAAAAAAGAAAATTACAGACCAAAATCACTGATGAATATAGATGCAAAAATCCTCAACAAAATACTAGCAAACAGAATCCAACAACACATTAAAAGGATCATACACCATGATCAAGTGGGATTTATCCCAGGGATGAAAGGATTCTTCAATATATGCAAATCAATCAATGTGATACAGCATATTAACAAATTGAAGAATAAAAACCATATGATCATCTCAATAGATGCAGAAATGGTGAAAAACTGAAAGCATTTCCTCTAAGATCAAGAACAAGACAAGGATGTCCACTCTCGCCACTATTATTCAACATAGTTTTGGAAGTCCTAGCCAAGGCAATCAGAGAAAAAAAAGAAATAAAAGGAATACAAATTGGAAAAGAAAAAGTAAAACTGTCACTGTTTGCAGATGACATACTACTATACATAGAGAATCCTAAAGACGCCACCAGAAAACTACTAGAGCTAATCAATGAATCTGGTAAAGTTGCAGCATACAAAATGAATGCACAGAAATCTCTTGTATTCCTGTACACTAACAATGAAAGATCAGAAACAGAAATTAAGGAAACAATCCCATTCACCATTGCAACAAAAAGAATAAAATACCTAGGAATAAACCTACCTAAGGAGGTAAAAGACCTGTACTCAGAAAACTATAAGACATTGTTGAAAGAAATCAAAGATGATACAAACAGATGGAGAGATATACCATGTTCTTGAATTGGAAGAATCAATATTGTGAAAATGACTATACTACCCAATGCAATCTACAGATTCAATGCAATCCCTATCACATTATCAGTGGCATTTTTTACAGAACTAGAACAAAAAATCTTAAAATTTGTATGGAGACACAAAAGACCCCAAAGAGCCAAAGCAGTCTTGAGGGAAAAAAATGGAGCTGGAGGATCAGACTCCCTGACTTCAGATTATACTACAAAGCTACAGTAATCAAGACAATATGGTACTGGCATAGAAACAGAAATATAGATCAATGGAAGAGGATAGAAAGCCCAGAGATAAACCCATGCACCTATGTCAACTAATCTATGACAAGGGAGGCAAGGATATATAATGGAGAAAAGACAGTCTCTTCAATAAGTGATGCTGGGAAAACTGGACAGCTACATGTAAAAGAATGAAATTAGAACACTCCCTAACACCATATACAAAAATAAACTTAAAATGGATTAAAGACCTAAATGTAAGACCAGACACTATAAAACTCTTAGAGGAAAACATAGGCAGAATACTCTTTGACATAAATCACAGCAAGATCCTTTTTGACCCACCTCCTAGAGTAATGGAAATAAAAACAAAAATAAACAAATGGGGCCTAATGAAACTTAAAAACTGTTGCACAGCAAAGGAAACTATAAGCAAAACGAAAAGATAACCCTCAGAATGGGAGAAAATATTTGCAAATGAATCAACGGACAAAAGATTAATCTCCAAAATATATGAACTCATGCAGCTCAATATTAGAAAAACAAACAACCCAATCAAAAAATGGGCAGAAGACCTAAATAGACATCTCTCCAAAGAAGACATACAGATGGCCAAGAGGCACATGAAAAGCTGCTCAACATCACTAATCATTAGAGAAATGCAAATCAAAACTGCAATGAGGTAGTTCATTCACCTCACACCAGTTAGAATGGGCATCATCAGAAAATCTACAAACAACAAATGCTGGAGAGGGTGTGGAGAAAAGGGAACCCTCTTGAACTGTTGGTGGGAATGTAAATTGATACAGCCACTAAGAAGAACAGTATGGAGGTTCCTTAAAGAACTAAAAATAGAATTATCATATGACCCAGCAATCCCACTACTGGACATATATCCAGAGAAAACCATAATTCAAAAAGTGCTGCATGTTCATTGCAGCACTATTTGTACAACAGCCAGGTCATGGAAGCAACCTAAATGCCCATCGACAGAGGAATGGATAAAGAAGATGTGGTACATACATACAATGAAATACTACTCAGCCATACAAAGGAACAAAATTGGGTCATTTGTAGAGACGTAGATGGACCTAGAGACTTTCATACAGAGTGAAGTAAGTCAGAAAGAGAAAAACAAATATTGTATATTAACGCATATATATGGAATCTAGAAAAATAGTACAGATGAACCAGTTTGCAAGACAGAAATAGAAACACAGATGTAGAGAACAAACATATGGACACCAAGGGGGGAAAGTTGGGGGGCGGGATGAATTGGGAGATTGGGATTGACATGTATACACTAATATGTATAAAACAGATAACTAATAAGAACCTACTGTATAAAAACTAAATAAATAAAATAAATAAAGGCAAAAAAAAGAAAAGAAAAAGGAGCAGATAGATATTTGGTTACCTGGGACCTGGAGAGGGAATGGGGATTGACATCACATGAGAGCAAGAGATCTCTTTGGGGTAACTAAAAATGGTCTAAAACTGGATTTTGGTGATAGTTGCACAACTCTGTAAATTCACTAAAAAGCACTGAATTGTACACTTAAAATGGTTGAGTTTCATCAAATATAAGTTATACCTCAATAAAGCTATTTAAAATAATACAAATTGGTAATTTTTGAATCAGCAAAGAAAAAATACAGATTTTTAAAAATAAGCTGAAAGGAATTAAGTTATTTAATTCATTACCCTCATTTTATACAGGTGAACTGAAACCTCTTGTGCCAAGCTCTGAGCAAAGTGTTACTAAGTCAGATATAACAGGACATGATTTCTGTCCCTGGGGTGTTTATATGAGGGAGACAGACATGGTGAACTGAAACCTCTTGTGCCATTTTATACAGGTGAACTGAAACCTCTTGTGCCAAGCTCTGAGCAAAGTGTTACTAAGTCAGATATAACAGGACATGATTTCTGTCCCTGGGGTGTTTATATGAGGGAGACAGACATGGACTGAGAATTAATAGCAAAATTGTACTGTTATTATACTGAGTGCTAGAATTTAAAGAAAGAACAACTAATTTAAGGGGCAGGGGGAGAAATGCTCTAACTACCACTAGATGGCAATATGCTCAGTTAAAGGATTCTATTTCCCACTCTCTCTTGTAGTTAAGTGTGGCTATGTGGTTAGTTCTGCTCAACGAGATATAACTGAAATATAGTATAGGACGTATGCTTAAACCCTGCTTAAAGGGAACAGTGTTAGCTGGGGGAGGTGCCCTTCCTTCTCCCCTTACTCGTTCCTGCTATCTAGAATTAGGACATAATGACTGGAGCTCATCAGCCTTTTCCGTGAAGCGACCTTGAGAATGGAAGTCTCAAACCAAGGACGGCAGAAGGAGCCTGGATCCTTGATCATTTGAGCCCTGGACTACCTCTGTACTCTTTAACATGAGAAAATAAAACCCTATGTTTTTAAACCACTGTTATTTTAGATTTGTTATATGTAGCTGAACCTAATCCTATTTAATTGGGGAGAGATATATATACGATTTCAAAAGAATGTGTCATTTGATCTATGTTTTGAAGGATGACAGGAATTCTACAGGGAGAAGGGGAAGGAAAAGCCATTCGTGAAATTATACCATGAGAGAGCAAGGCACATTCAGAGAATACTGAATAGTTCTGAAAGGCTGGAACACAGAATCTGAGGGAAAACATGGCAGGAATATTATCATCCTGTCCCCATTTCTCAATTGTGTCCTCTCAGCTCTTATGAAGTATCTCAGAGAATTCCCTGGCGGTCCAGTGATTAGAACTCTGCACTTTCACTGCCAAGGGTGCAGGTTCAATCCCTGGTCAGGGAACTAAGATCCAGCAAGCCGTGCAGCACAGCGGAAAAAAAAAAAAAGGATCTCAGAAAGCCAGATTGGGCATGGCGACAGGCCATTTTATGATCCCAGAGCTCTCTGAACTTGTCTGTTATAAATACTTGTTGCAGCTGTAATTTGCTTGCCCAATTCTTTTCTTCCTGCTACATTTTAAGCAACATAAGGTCAAGGGACCATATCTGTTTTATTCACTACTGAATTTCTAGTAAAGGGCCTGCTATAAAGCAGGGTGTTCAGTAAACATTTTTGACTAGATCAATGAAGTAACTAATGAGTAAGTTAAAAGAAAGCTTTATTGGAATTCAATAGTTTAATATCACATTAACTTCTTACCAAATTTAAGAAAACACAGTTTCGGCATTTTTTCCTCTTAATTCTATACACAAGGAAGCCCAGTTGTTTGTTTGTTTGTTTGTTTTAATAGATCTTTATTGGAGTATAATTGCTTCACAATACTGTTATTTTCTGTTGTACAACAAAGTGAATCAGCCATATGCATACATATGTCCTCATATCCCCTCCCTCTTGAGGCTCCCTCCCATCCTCCCTATCCCACCCCTCTAGGTGGTCGCAAAGCACCAAGCTGATCTCCCTGTGCTATGCGGCTGAAGGAAGCCCAGTTCTTATAGCAGCTATCTACTTCTTCATACTGTCTGCCAAATGTAATCAGACTGCACATTATATTTCTGCATTTTACAGTTCTGTATATATCATTTCGTCTCAGAAAATATTTCAATTTAAAGATGAAGTGGAGGAGAACTCTGATTTCTAGGAATCTGCCAAGAGGATCTCAATATCAAAAAGGCTCCCACAGTTAACAGATCTTTCCATCTAAAGGCTCAATACCACCTCTTGTGCCTAACTGTAAATAAAATGCTTATCTGCAAAATGTCACATTCTAACGACTAAAGCATTCAGCCCATTGAAATAGCTTTAAGAAAATGGCTTTTTCCTAGTCAAAAACACAACAAAATTGTCTTTCAAGCCAAATGCTTGCAAATAATACAAAATTTCTTCTCAAGGTTTTTGTTTTGTTTTGTTTTGCTTTGTGTTTAAGGGCAAACAAATTTCAGAGAAAATCTCCCTTAATATAGAATCCAATTATTCATTAAACCTCACAAGTACTTGGGACTTAGTATGTGTCATTTCTCTGTCCTTAAAATAATTCATCTTTTAGTTGGGAAACAGTTTTGTAAAATAATGACTACAAGAAAAGCGTTATATTAAAACAAAGTGCTTAAAACAGAGAGAAGTCATTTTGTTTGGCAGAAGGGTCAAGGAAGGCTTTCATAGTGCAGCACTTTTATAGCTTATAAGGATGGCGCAAGAGTTAACAATTATCACTTCACAGATAAAGAAACAGAATCCGAAAAGATAAATGATTTAGTTCAAGATTCCAGAGGTGGTTAGTGGAAAGCCAGGGACTATAACCTAGGTCTTTAGATTCCAAGTCCTGTGCCCTTCCATGACATCACGCTGTTTAGGTATCATGCACAATCCAGGCATGATACCTAAAATGGCTGTAATTTCAAAATAACATTTTCTTGCCTTCACACTTTAGAATCCAGCAGATTTGATCTTCTCTGAGTTCCCCTGAACTCTTCTCTCTTGCCTCTGAGTCTTTACACATGCTATTCTCCCTGTCTGAAATACCACCCTTCTCAATCACAGGTGTTTCTTCCTCAGTCTCCCTATCTTTTAGTCTGGACAGTTCCTACTCTTCTTTTCAGGGCTCAATTAAATGCTACTTTCATTGAGAAGCTTCTGTAGTATTTACCACATTACACAGTTGACTCTCAAACAATGCAGGGATTAGGGGTGCAAACCAACTATGCAGTCGAAAATCCAAGTATAACTTTTATAGTCAGCCCTCTGTATCCATGGTTCAGCATCTGTGGATTCAACCTCCCATGGATTGTGTAGTACTGTAGTACGTATTTATTGCAAAAAATCCATGTGTAAGTGGAACCACGCAGCTCAATCTGTGTTGTTCAAGAATCAACTGTAGGGACTTCCCCAGTGGCGCCGTGGTTAAGAATCCGCCTGCCAATGCAGGGGACACAGGTTCGAGCCCTGGTTCGGGAAGATCCCACAGGCTGCGGGGCAACTAAGCCTGTGCACCACAACTACTGAGCCTGCGCTCTGGAGCCCGCGAGCCACAACTACCAAAGCCCGCATGCCTAGAGCCCGTGCTCTGCAACAAGAGAAGCCACTGCAATGAGAAGCCTGCGCACCTCAATGAAGAGCAGCCCCCGCTCGCCACAACTAGAAAAAGTCCGCGCGCAGCAATGAAGACCCAAGGCAGCCAAAAATAAATAAATTAATTAATTAATTAATTAATTTAAAAAGAGTCAACTGTAATGTAATTGTATCACACTCCTGCTTGTAAAGCACATGACAGCAGGGATCCCTGACACCTAGAACAAAGTCAGGCACAAAGTATGTGCTTTGAAAATATTTGCTGAAAAAACACAGTTTCACAACCACATAATACAATGACTGTAAATTATCACACAACTCTAAAGCAAAGTTATAATTTGCTGGAAATGGGTTGCTGCGGCCACACTTGCTATAACATCCCAAACTACAAGAAACAGTGAGTAATCAGGCATTTCTAGAGACTATGAATCAGCAATCCTGAGAGTCCCTCTTTAATGGTTACACACAAGAGGCTAGATTTGCAATGCAAAGATATAAACCATATTTTATCTTTTTAGATAAGGCCTGTGACACAGTATAAAAATAATGGTGCTCCTTTTGAAAAGTACAAGTGCCATATTATCCATCACATTCTAGCTGCAGAGAGCTAGTTGGAAGAGGACTATGGTCATGACACCCAATAGCTTTACTTATTTTTATTTAGAAGCGAAAACTGAAGCACAGAGAAGGGAAAGGACTACCGTAAAAATACATGGCAAGTCAGGGTTGTGGACAGTGCCCTGAACAAAACCCAGTTCTCCTGCCCTTAGACCGGAGGCTTTCCACTGTATCACCTTGCTACCATCCTCTGGGTGGAAAGATGATCAAACAATTAAGTGGAAAGAGAAATGAACAAATAAGCTGTATGACAATACAGTTCCAGGAATGCCCCTCTGCCCTTTTGCTGGTCCTGTGTCTTTCTTGGCATTTCATTTTTTAAATATTTATTTATTTATTTGGCTGCACTGCATCTTAGTTGCGGCATGTGGGATCTAGTTCCCTGACCAGGGATCGAATCCGGGCCCCCTGCATTGGGAGCACGGAGTCTTAACCACTGGACCACCAGGTGAGTCCCTTTCTTGGCATTTTAGATCCATCTGTCATGAGACATAGGATACTAAGGGAATACAAAGAAATGCAGGTATTTGTTTGAAGAACCCATTCAGTCAAAGTGTAACCAGAATATGTTAGTTCCCTGAAGCAAACCCACGAAGCCCACTATATTGGGACTTCTCAACAGTAAGTTTATAGCACCCAAAGTCATCACCTTTCCTGGGGAAGTAACATGTGCAAAGTGCTGCCTAGCAATTTCATATAATGAATGGTTAAGAACATAGGTTGTTTTTTTTTGTTTTTTTTTTTTATAAATTTATTTATTTTTGGCTGTGTTGGGTCTTCATTTCTGTGCGAGGGCTTTCTCTAGTTGCGGCGAGCGGGGGCCACTCTTCATCGCGGTGCGCAGGCCTCTCACTATCGTGGCCTCTCTTGTTGCGGAGCACAGGCTCCAGACGCGCAGGCTCAGTAGTTGTGGCTCACGGGCCCAGTTGCTCCGCTGCATGTGGGATCTTCCCAGACCAGGGCTCGAACCCGTGTCCCCTGCATTGGCAGGCAGATTCTCAACCACTGCATCACCAGGGAAGCCCAAGAACATAGGTTTTTAAGTCACCGCAGCTGTGAGGCCTTGGATAGCTTACTTAATTTCAGTTTCCTCTTCTGTATAGTGGAAATACCAGGGGTAACTACATCCTAGGATTGTTGAGACGATTAAATGAGACAATATATGTTTTGCCAGAGGACATGTAAACACTTTACAAATGGTGGCTTTATCATTATTTCATCTGGGGAAGCATCCTCATCACATATGATTTCAATGGCCTGGGACCCGCAATGTCCATAGTGACACCCAGGACTGTGGACTATCCTCTTCCCAGGTCTATGGCTTTAGAAGGGTAATTAGAAAGCCTCAAAAGAGTAAGAGGGGTACTAGTCACCTTGAGGCTATCTGCTATAGGAAGGCAATTATCTCATCTATAAAATGGAAACACTACCATTTAATCCAAAGAATTGCTATGAAGATGAACAGGGAGCCATGAAGGATTAAAGTAACAAGGTGCCATAAACATATCTGTGTTTTAGAACAATATTTCATGAGAAGATGGAGGATGGTCTGGCAGGAGAGAAACAGAAGGTCTTAACTAAAAAAAAGGCAAAACAGAAAAGAAGGAAAGAATATAGGAAATATTTTGGAGTCAGAACTGACAGGATTTAGAAACTCTCTATATGCAGGGCTTGATGAGGGGAAAGTAAGGGGTTTCTAGGGTAAGCACTGAAAGATAGTGTTCATTTTTGAACAAGCAGAGGCAGAGATGTCCAATGAACAACTGGGAATCTGGAAATACTGATCTGAGAGACTACGACTGTTGCGAACTAACTACCCACCAACCATTATGTTCATTTGCTTAGAGGTTAGCAGAAGTGGTCCAGGGAATTCTCTGGCTGTCCAATGGTTAGGACTCGGCGCTTTCACTGGCATGGCCCGGGTTCAATCCCTGGTCAGGGAACTAAGATCCTACAAGCCACATTGCGCGGCTGAAAAAAAAAAAAGTAGTAGTCCAGTAAGCGTATAAAAGCAGTAAGGAATGAAGAAACATGGAAGAAGAATAACAGCACAGGAGAATATGTTGTCAGATGTAATTCAGAGCCGAGTAGGGCTCCCTTAAAGCATGTCTTTAGAACTTTCTCAGTCACTAAAGAAGCAAGCCTGCTTGGCTCCCAATATGCTTGCTTGCTTCCTTCTTTCAGTCAATAAACCTCACTAGGTCTTTATTTTATACCAGGCCCAGTACCAGCATTAGGGATATGAAGATGAATAAGTTATGGAACATGCCCTTAAGGACCTTGGTGCTAGTAAAGAAGGGAAACAGCTAAAGAGTCAAACAAGGACACCCATGTGCTGTGGTAGAGATGAGCATGGAGGTCTAGAGAACCTAACTCCATGCACCCCTTCTCCAGGATGTCTTCCCTGAATATTATATTAGCTAACATTTATGAAATGTTTAGCTAGGAGAGGAATTTTTCTTAGATATTTACACGTTACCTCCTTTAATTTTCACATCTACCTTATGAAGTACTATTTATTATTCCCAACTTACCAATGGGAAAACTGGACAGTTGGCCTACAAAGAACTCTCCTCTGAGCTCTCATTGTCCTCCCAAAGCATTTTATATCATCACACACTACTTTGTATCCTTGGTTTTTTAAAAATACCCCTTGAGGATAAAGCCGTAATTTATTCATGTCTTTATCTCCTACAGGACCAAATACACCAAAGGTATTCGGTATTTGCTGAACATCAAAATGACTGTTATGAAGTCACTTCTTTGTCCAAGTTTTACATCAGATCCTTAAAAAGCAATCATTTCTTATTCATTCAGTAGATCCATAGTAAGTATTCAGTCTAAGCCAATTACTGGTGCCAGGTATAGGCTAAACAGAAATAAACCAGACATAGACTCTACCATCAAGTTTATTGTGGCAACCACTAATGTCGTCTATTGTTTAAGATGAGCTCTATTTTCTTCAGATATTACACCCAGAGATCAGTGTGTATGTCTTCTGACTATTCAAACACTTAAAAGGAATAAACTATCAGTTGAAAGAATAAATGAATAAATGCTGGATACTGTGAACCTTGGACCAGGCCTTGCTCTGGCCACTAGGAAGCTCAGGGTTGAACCAAACCTTAGCAATAAACAAGAACTTCTGGATTCACTTACACTGTTTTCCTTATTTCCTCCTTCACTGTGAAACTCTTTATTTACTTTTGATCCTACTACATTATGCATATTTTAAAAACTAATTTCCTCTAGGGAAAAAACAAGTTGGGTATATAGTATTTAGTCAATCAAGCTTTGATGTGATGATGTGATATGATCATTCTCCTTTGCCCAGATGCTTTGCTGAAGGTCTGGAGACAAACCAGGCCCCATGTGCAAGTCAGCAGCATAGAGCTCTACTGCCTCTGAGCTCTAATAAAGGAAGCCTTTGCTGGAGGAACTATATTGCTTCAAAGACGCCAAGGCTCTACTCTTGAAAAGCTCCCACTTTAAGTTTTCAGCCCCTGCATTTATGTATAGGGCGGTTCTGGAACTAGACAGACCATATTGGTCTAGACACTTATCTCTGTCCCTGACCTACAAATCTCTTAGAATCCCTTATCTATTCCTATCTACCTACTTCTTGTGGCCGTTCTGAAGATCCAAAGGGAAAGCAGGTAAGAAGACAGTTCCTAAACTGTAAAGTATTACACTAACGTAAGGTGTTGAAGAAAAAGGGGTTTATTATTTGTAATATGATGCAAGTACAGTTGACCAAAATTTGGCAAGCAGTCTTGTAGGCACTGGACACTTAAAATACTGGAAGTTTTTTTTGGTTTGTGGTGGTAAATACATACCATAAAATTTACCATTTTAACCATTTTTAAGTATACAATTCTGTGGCATTAAGTACATTTACACTGGTGTGCAAATCACCACCATCTATTTCCAGAACATTTCCATCCCTCCCATCTGAAACTTTGTACCCATTAAACACTAACTCCTCATTCTCTCCTCTCCCTAGCAACCATCATGCTACTTTCCATTTCAGTTAGCATAATGTTTTCAAGGTTTATCCATATTGTAGCATGAAAACATTAGTTCTTAAAACATTCCAGGGAACTCCCTGGCGGTCCAGTGGTTAGAACTCAGTGCTTTCACTGCCAGGGCCCGGGTTCAATCCCTGGTGGGGGAACTAAGATTCTGCAAGACGTGGCACAGCAAAAAAAAAAAAAAAAAAAAAACCCAAAACCAAAAAAAATTCCAGACTTTCAATTTCAGATAAAGTTGATCACAAACTATAAGGCTGACCACCATTTACTTAGCTTTTCAAGATAAAATCAAAAGCTCACTGTAGGATTTTTTTTCCTTCTGGTTCTATTGAGATTTCCAAATTGATTTGCAATCTTGCACATCTATTTCCAACTATAGATCATTCAGATGGAGTAAACTGCTACTCTGAAAATAAATTCCAACGTGTTCATTAGGAAGCAAAATAACCCTCAATAAAAAAGACAATATGGTATCAGTGTTTGAATAAAGAAGGTTAATGTTTAGAAGAAGATACTGATCTGCTTTGATATTACCAAACATTTTCTTGGAGGAGGACAAGTATGTATCTGTCTGGTTTTCATAATACACCTATAAATGTTTCCTATTCCAAAGTAGCATGTTTTTAACATTTGCAAACAAATTTCTATTATCCACACTGATTTATATTATCCACATGGATTATTTTTTAACCAGCAAATCATATCTTTCCAAATGGCACTGGAAGACCAATGTGGATAATCTTACTACAAGCAATTAGAAAAGACCTCCTCCTTCTCTGTTGGGAGTGTCATTTGTTCTGCACCCCACCTGCCCCCTGCCCCTGCCCTCAGGACACCCAGGCCATCCCTCATTTCCCAGACTTTAATCCTATGTGCCTCTATACATTACATGTTCTGATTCTCATCTCTCTCCCCTCTTCAACTCCTGACATTTTTTTTCCACTGTAACCTCTGGACCTCAAGGTTAGCTAAATTTCTGTATGTATCTTCAACCTCTTCTGTGAATGCCCCCTTCACCTTCCTGCTCTAAGTAAAACCTGGCAGTCCCTTATAATATTTTCTCTGCACCCCTCTCAAAGGGTGGCTGGTTTTCTCTCACTCCCTATCTACCAGTGGGCCTTGAACCTCATTGTCCTTTCCAGACCCTCCTGTATGTAAACAACCAGTTTTGAATCTGACATTATCAGATTCAACATCACTCTTCCTTGCAGCCACTTACCACCCCCAAGTTACTCCCTTTTAATGCTTAAAGACTGTGGCTCCCAGCAATCCACTCCAACACCATTCTTGTCATAATTCTTGGTAATTTTAATAACTATATAAATAATGGTTACAACATACTGCCCTCCCAGTTACTTGACTGCCTCTCCTCTGTTGATCTTGACTTCCACTCTATTTCAGCCTCTCATTCCTCTGGTTATACTCTTGACTTTGTTGTTACCAAGAACTGCCAATCTTCTATAATCATAATCCCAAAGATTTCATTCTCCAACCACTATCTCTTATTTTTCCAGTTTTCTCACTGTAGTACCCCACCTCTAATAATCCTTTAGCCTATCAGGACATTTAATCTATTGATCCTACCTACCTATCCATCAGCTTCCTTACTCCTAACTCTGGCAGGTTTAAATTCCTCAGTCGATTTTTTTTTTTAATATAAATTTATTTATTTATTTATTTTTGTCTGCATTGGGTCTTCGTTGCTGCAAGTGGGCTTTCTCTAGTTGTGGTGAGAGGGGGCTACTCTTTGTTGTGGTGCACGGGTTTCTCATTGTGGTGGCTTCTCTTGTTGCGCAGCACAGGCTCTAGGTGCACGGGCTTCAGTAGTTGCAGCACGCGGGCTTCAGTAGTTGTGGGTCGCAGGCTCTAGAGCGCGGGCTCAGTAGTTGTGGCGCACGGGCTTAGTTGCTCCGCTGCATGTGGGATCTTCCCGGACCAGGGCTCGAACCCGTGTCCCCTGCATTGGCAGGCGGATTCTTAAACCACTGCGCCACCAGGGAAGTCCCTCAGTCGATTTTTAAAATCACTCCCTTGGCCCTCTATCACCTGTATTAACACTAGCTTGATTAAACCAACAACCCTGGTTAAATCTAATTCACCATCTACTCTCTGCCTACATTGGCACAGGTCTTGGGAGGAGGAAAACATATACAACTATACTCACTAAAGTTAAACTTTAAATTCATGGCACTATTTTCATGTGGACTCTAAATGCAACCTGACAGTCATTCTATATTTGCCAAGACCATTTACTTTCCTAGACAATTTCATGCTTTCTCTGCTCCTAATCTCACTTTCACCTAGTGATTTAGCTTATTTGTCTACATAAAATCAATCATCCAGAAGAGCACTTTCACAAGTCCCCATCCTTTTACCTATCAAACTGCATCTGAGCACATTAACTAACTTCTCTCCTATTACTATGGATAACAGTCCATGTCCAACCCTTCACTGATACACTAGATTACATCCCTTCATCAAACGAGAGGCATTTCCCCCCCCTTTTCCTCCCACGTCTTCAGGATTTTCCTTTTCTGCAGAATTATTCCTATTAACATACTGCTACTTGTCTTGTCTAAAAAATAAATAAGATAAACAAATAAAAACTCTTTCTTTATTCCATCTAACACATCAGCTACCAATCCATTTCTCTCCTTCCCTTCACGTCAAAGCTTCTAGAAAGAGCCATATATATATATTTGCTTTCTCTCATCTTTCCTCCCATTCTTCTGAACTCACTCCAACCAGACTTTCATTCCCACTATACCACCACAACTGTTCTTATCAAAGTCACCAATGACCTCTCCACCATGCTACAATTAGTGATCTATTTTCAGCTCTCATTTTCCTGGATATGTCACAGCAGCATGTCACCCAGTTGACCACTCTCTCCTTCTTTTAAATACTTCTTTCATTTGGTTTCCAGACACTACAGTGAGTTTGGGGAGGGGGGAGTGTTTTGTTTTCCCCCCATTATTCTGACAGCTTATTCTCAATTTCTAAACTTTATGGTGACCTAGGCTCAAATCTTGAGTCTCTTTTCTATCGTCATGCACTCCCAAGGTCACCTCATCTAATCTCATGATCTAAATACCACCATATTTTTATATTCACTCATCCCCTCCCCTGAAATCTGTTTCTCCTGTCTTTTCCCAGTTCAGCCAATGACAACTCCATCCTTTCAATTGCACAGGTCAAAATTTTGGTGTCAGTCTTGACTTCTCTTTTTCTTATACCTCACAACTAGTCCATCAGCAAATCTTTTTCAGTTCTACCTTTAAAATCAATTCTCATTACCCCCAATTCCACCATCTTAACCTAAGCCACCATCATCTCTTACCAGGATTAATGCAATTGCTTCCTAACTAGTCTCCTGCTTTTGCATTTACCACTTCTTCTATTCTCAACACAGCAGTCAAAATGATTCTATGAAAACGTATGGAAAAGTCACTCTTCTGACCAAAATCCTCAATGACTTCCCATCTCACTCAACAGAAAAGCCAAGTTACTAGAATCTAGAAGACCCAAAAAGATGTGCTCCCATCACAATCTTCCGCTCTCTTCTATTGATCTCCCCTCTGACCACTTCACTTCAGCCATCCTTGTCTTCTGCCGTTCCTTGAAACATACCAGGTCTGGCTTCAGAGCCTTGGCACTTGCTGTTCCCTCTGCCTGGAATGTTTCTCCTCTAGTACATTCTCTCACCTTCTTCAGGTCTTAATCAAAGGTCACCTTCTCCAGTGAGGCCTTCCTTGGCTCCTTATTTAAAAGTTAAGTCTTCACCACCCCCCCCATCACCCCATGGTCCTCCCTTCCTTGTTTTATTTTTCTTCTTTCCCACTTATCCACCATACTAAATATTTTACTTTTTACTTTGTTAATTATGTGTCTTTCTCAAAATTATAAGTCCCATGATGGTAGGGATTTTCAACTATTTTGTTCACTGTTGTACCCTTAGCACCTAGACCAAGACCCAGAACATGGCAGTTAATTTGAGAGGCTGCCCTTGTTCTGTGACTTGGATGACACACAGATCATGGATAATGAAAGCTCCCATTAGTCACTGCCTACTGTGTATCAGATGATAATCCCAGCTGACCTCACTGGGATATTATTATATTTACTCCTTATAATAATCCAGAGCTTTCAGGGGCCAGCTGATCATAAAGAAAACACACACGCATGCACACACACACACACCCAGAGAGCTAGGCTAAGAGAAAGGATCTCAAACAGAAAGGAGATATGATGGGACATTACTTATGGTAATACCATTCCAGTGGGAAGCAGCCCTATAAACAACCATCCGTGGTGGAAGTCTTCATGTTTACAAAGCACTTACAATCAAAGGATGCTCTCACGTGGTTTCTGTTTCACACTCTAAATGGCACAATTCTTCCCACAGACAGAGTTCCTGGGAGACTATCCTTTCACTCTCGCAACTTCAGAATCCAGCTAGCAGAGTAGACTCCCATAAATGTTTGTTAAATTTGAGGCATTTATTCTCCATTTTTACTCATGATGAAGCTGAGCTTTCAGCAACATTACATGACACACTCAAGGATGCATATCCTCTAGGTGACAGACCAGAGATTTAAACTCAATTTCCCTATTCTTTTTCCTGTGCCACATTGTTATTGTTATACAAAACTAACTGATTGAACACTGACCCTCTCTCCAACTTCAGCTATACTCTGAGAAAAGATATCATAGATGGGATCTTCACAAGGCAAGCCAAGTGCCCAAACTGAACCCCATAAGCTGGCAAGTCCCACATTCAAGCATCTCCCCAATTATTTTCCCCTTTGTTCACTCCCTTGATTCCTTTGTGTTCATACCTACCTGTCCAATTAGTGTGTAAAGTCCTTGGAGGGCAAAGGCCATATCTGATTCTTCCTTCTACCCCTCTAGCACAGGACTTAGCACATAATATGTACTTTGTGAATGTCTGTTAAATTAAAAATGCCCAAAAAGCCAAAGAAATAAAAAGATTGATTTTTGACTTTCCGAAGCATTTCTGTAGCCATCCAACAACTCAATGGGGAATCAGGGCTGAGATCTACTTTACAGATGAGAAAAGCCTCAAAGAAGAGAAGCAACTTGCCCATATTTTACCCTGACTCTTCACACTCCAAGCCCAGTGTTCCTTCCAACATGTCATGATGTTCACTATACTTCTTAGAGCCAAGAAGATGGTTAAGGCAAGAAAGAAGGATCAAGAGTGACAAAAAGACTGTTACATGTTATAAATTAATCACTTAACAACATAAAAAGCACATCCTGAATAAATATGCAAATATGACATCCATATCAGAGCGAAGAGACTTGGTTTAAAATAAACAAACCTACATTTAATGACACTCTACTATGTAAATCACTTGGAAGAGGCATAGATGATGAGAGATTAAGATATACTGTTTGCCCTTATGGAGCTCACAATCTAGTAGCAAAAATGAGACCCAATTACTCAGAGCTGAAACTACTGGTAGCAAACAAAATGAGAGAAGCAGCTTGAACTCAGAGTTCCAAACAAGAAAAGAAAGGCAAGACAATAATAGTTAAAGGAATTTTACAGGTAACCTATAAACTATTGCAGGAGTTTGGAGAAAGGAGGAGAGGATTTCTGTGACTGTGTGTCTTTAGTTTTTAGGTTTTTTGTTTTGTTTTGTTTTAGGCTTTTTGTTAGTTTTTGTTTTTTAAGGAGGAACATGATTTACCATGAAAACTGTGACAGAGTTTAGGAAGGGAATGGGCTTGGCTATTCATATGAGATGGGAGAAGAAAGAACAACAGAAGAGATGAAGACAAGACCAAAGGCTCAAACACTCCAACCTACATAAAGCTTCACATATCCTTCCAACTGGAACTAATCACTCTGTTCCAAACACACTTGGTGATAGCCCCATTCTAGACTTGCTTCAAGTCAGACCAGGTTGTTTACATGACTACTTCTCTCCTGGGCTATGAGCTCTGTGAAAGCAGAGGTTATCTTGTTAACCTATGGAGTTCCTCACTGGCTAATACAGAGCCAAGCACACTATTAAGTAACTGAAATGAACCAGAGAAGTTAGAGCTTGGTAGGATCTCAAAGATCATTTAATTCAAGCCTTTCATTTTGCAACAGAGAAAACAGAGACCCAGTAACTTGCTCAGTCACAGAGCAAGTCAGTAACAGATCCAGGACTGGACCTCAGGCCTCCAGACTCCCAGCCAGAACAGTGGCAATGAGACCACTTTTCTACCCAAAGCACAAGAGATCTTCTCTGCTTACTGGTTAGTTCAAAGCCTACTGGGCCCTTGCAATGGGAGGTCTAAGACCGATCAGGAGCTTCTGCATTCCAAACAGTTGAGACTCTAAATATGAGGCCAAATCTTTTGTCTCAGGACAAAAAGGCTCAGAAAAACCTGGCAGAACCACCCTTGTTAGATGCAAAGACCCCAGGATGCTCTGGGCTACAGGCCTGGGCACAGGATCAGGAAGAGTTTTACTGTGATGAAGCTGAAGAAAAACTGAAAAAAAAGCGGGGGGGGTGGGATGGGAGCAAAGGAGAGTTAGATTCCTGCCCAAAAGCACCAACACTAAGAAAGCACTCTTGATGAAAAGGAAAGAGATTGTATTAGAAGAGGCTAAAAGCTCAGAAAATGGAAGAGAGGGTAATTTCAGGACATGGTAAAGACTCCCCAGGGAAGCACCTGCCTAATTTGAACCTTAATGGTATAGACATCACACACAAAAAAATCAAACTGGAGACCACATGTGATGCCAAGAATAACCTAGTCAAGAATAATGCAGCTTGAGCGATCCAAGCCTCCTCACTCTCCAACACAGCTGCTGGCCCACTCACCACCACCCTCCATCAGAATCACCTGGGGTTCTTATTTACAACAGAGTTTTACAAATAACTTGATTTAAAATGGGCAAAGAACATCAACAGACATTTCTCCAGAGAAGACATGCGAATGGCCAACACACATATGAAAAGATGTTCAACATCACTAATCATCAGGGAAATGCAAATCAAATACCATCTCAAATCTGTGAGGATAGCCACTATTAAAAAAACAAAACAAACAAACAAAAAAAACAGAAAATAACAAGTGTTAGCATGGATGCAGAAAAACTGGAACCTTTGTGGACTATTTGTGGGAATGTAAAATGGTGCAGCCACTATGGAAAACCGTATGGAGGTTCCTCCAAAAAAGTAAAAATATAATTAGTATATGATCCAGCAATCCCACTTCTGGGTCTAGATTCAAAAGAATTGAAAATAGGATCTTGAAGAGATATGTGCACACCCATGTTCACTGCAGGATTATTCACAATATCCAAGAGGTGGAAGAAAATTAAATGTCCACTGACAGATGAATGGATAAAGAAAATGTGGTGTATATATACAAAATAATATTATTAAGCCTTAACAAAGAAGAAAATCCTGTCATATGCTACACTGTGAATAAGTGTATAATAGGCGAAATAAACCAGTCACAAAAAGACAAATACTACATGATTACACTTATATGAGGTATCTAAAGCAGACAAACCCTGAGAAACAGAAAAAATGGTGGTTGCCAGGGGCTGTTGGGGGATGGGGAATTGTTGTTTAATGGGTACAGTTTCAGTTTTGCCAGAGGAAAGTACTAGAAATCTGCTGAACAACAAGGTGCATATAGTTAATACTACTGTACTGCACACTTAAAAATGGTTAGGATGGGGACTTCCCTCGTGGTCCAGTGGTTAAGAATCTGCCTTCCAATGCAGGGGACGCTGGTTCGATCCCTGGTCGGGGAACTAAGATCCCACATGCTGCGGGGCAACTAAGCCCACGCACCACAACTACTGAGCCTGCACACTCTAGAGCCTGCGTGCCACAACTAGAGAGCCTGCACGCTGCAACAAAAGATCCCGCATGCTGCAACAAAGATCCCACATGTCACAACTAAGACCCAATGCAGCCAAATAAATTTAAAAAAAAAAAAGACCACCTGGGAGTCAGAATTTTAGACAAGCTTCCCCAGGTTTTTCTACTATGTGGCCAAATTCAGGAACCACGGGCTTCAAAATAAAGTCCAAACTTTATGTTAGCATCCAAAGCCCTCCATGAGCCCATCCCTCTCTATCTCTCCATTCTCACCACTTGCTCCTCCCTCAGGCCTCACTTTACTTGCCCTCTGGCTGATCCAAACAGAACTTTCTACAGTGATACAAATGTTCTACATCTGTGCTGTTCAATATAGAAGCTATTAGCCACATGTGGCTACTGAGCACCTGAAATGTGGCTACTGGCTACTGTACTGAACAGCACAGGACTAGAGCAATAGTTAGGACCCCAGAAGATAAAGAGTGGCCATTTAACTTTTTTTCCCTCACATATTATCACTACACATTCATTCATTCATTCATTCAACAAATATTCATTGCTTACTATGTGCCAAGTACTATTCTAGGTCCTGGGGAAACAACAGTAAACCAAAAGACAAACATCCCTGCTCTCAGACTTCCCTGGTGGCGCAGTGGTTAAGAATCCGCCTGCCAATGCAGGGGACACAGGTTCCAGCCCTGGGCTGGTAAGATTCCACATGCTGCAGAGCAACTAAGCCCGTGTGCCACAACTACTGAGCCTGCGCATCACACCTACTGAAGCCCATGCGCCTAGAGCCCATGCTCTGCAACAAGAGAAGCCACGGCGATAAGCCCGCGGACCACAACAAAGAGTAGCCCCCGCTCGCTGCAACTGGAGAAGAGTTCGCGCAAAACAATGAAGACCAAATGTAGTCCCAAACAAACAAACAAACAAACAAACAAACAAAACCCTGTTCTTAAAAAGCTTATGTTCTCGGGCTTCCCTGGTGGCGCAGTGGTTAAGAATCTGCCTGTTGGGGCTTCCCTGGTGGCACAGTGGTTGAGAATCTGCCTGCATGGGATCTGGGAAGATCCCATATGCCACGGAGCAACTAGGCCCGTGAGCCACAACTACTGAGCCTGCGCGTCTGGAGCCTGTGCTCCGCAACAAGAGAGGCCACGATAGTGAGAGGCCCGCGCACCGTGATGAAGAGTGGCCCCCGCTTGCCACAACTAGAGAAAGCCCTCGCACAGAAACGAAGACCCAACACAGCCAAAAATAAATATAAAAATAAATAAATAAATAAAAGATTACTATAAAAAAAAAAAAAGAATCTGCCTGTCAATGTAGGGGACACGGGTTCGAGTCCTGGTCTGGGAAGATCCCACATGCCGCGGAGCAACTAGGCCTGTGAGTCACAACTACTGAAGCCTGCGCACCTAGAGCCCGTGCTCAGCAACAAGAGAAGCCACGACAATGAGAGGCCCGCGCACCGCAACAAAGAGTAGCCCCCGCTCACTGCAACTAGAGAAAGCCTGCGCACAGCAACGAAGACCCAACACAGCCAAAAATAAATAAATAAATAAATAAATTTATATTAAAAAAAAAAGAAGCAGCAGCTTATGTTCTAATGAGGCAGTATAGGATAGTGGTCAAAGTAAGGACTTTGGAGCCAGAGAGCTTAGGTTCAGAGTCTGGCTCCACTGCTAACTACCTGTGTGCTCTCTGAAAATTACTTAACTTTTCCATGCCTCAGTTTTTCAATCTATCAAATGGGGATAATAATAGTACTGCCTAATAGGGTTTCTATAAGGATTAAATTAGTTAACATATGTAAAGTGCTTAGAACAGTGCCCCAAATATAAGAACTAGCTGTTACTATTATTACTGTATTTTGTTATTGTTATTAGTGGGAGCAAAGACAATCAACAAATAGTAACAAAAAATATGGCCTATTTAGAAATAGGTGATGCTTCTCTCTTTCAGAATTATGACTTAATCTAATAAAATGGCATAGTGAAATTTAAAAAAAAAATAAATATATGGCCATTTAGTGATATGGCAGAAAAATAAAGCAGGGTAAGGGAACAGGCAGTGCCAGGATAGGGACTGCAATTTTTAAGAGGATAGTTAGGGAAACCTTCACTGAGAAGGTGATACTTGAGAAAAGGTCCAAAAAGAGCAGTAAAGGAGCAAGCCACACAGATATCTGGGGAAGAACTGAATCGTCTCTGAGGTACTTGATATTACTAACACCATTTTATAGATGGGAGACCTGAGGTTCAGACTAAGGAACCTGTCCAAGGTCACACGGCTTATAAATGACTGAGCTTAGAGTCAAATCTGGGACTACTGACTCCAATTTCTTCTCCACTTCTGGACCCTGTTTGACCTCCATTCCTTTCTTCAGTGAAACAAGACCAATGAATCCTTTTCACATCAGTTTCCCATTCTGGCACTGAGATTTACAGATTCACTATGATTAGACAAGTTCTCTGGATTAATGGATTAACCAAAGGAGTTAAAGGCCCAGGCTGCCTTTAACTGCCCACTCTCACATGCACTCTCACCCACCACTTCCTAAGCAGCTCCACACCAGGACCCCATGTTAACTGCATGTTGTGCATAGAAAACAGGTATTTATCAAGACCAACAAGCCTCAAACACCAGGAAGGAGAGGTAAATTATACATCAGAAATAAAGGCCACTGCTTCCAACCAGGCCTTTGAGGGGAAAAGCTCTGCTATATTTGCACTGCCGGAGAACTATGATCAAGTTAGGTTCAACCTACTGAAACTTTCTAATCTAAACTTGGTACACAAGATCTACAGAAATAAGAAGAAAAGAACAAATCGCTATATCCTCACTTTATCTGTAAAGAAGTCAGTGAATCAAAATACTTTCAACAATATTTACTCTATACATTTTACCTGTGTTCATGAAACCTCTGTGAAAATATTGGCAATCTATTCCAGAAAACCATTAGTGCTGCCAGGAGCAGTGGATTCTAGTCCTCCTTTACAACTTATTAGAAAAGTCAGTTCCACTCCCTGGGTCCCACTTCTCTCATCAGTTAGAAGTAGAAGCTAGACTAGGTATTCTTTAAAGGTTCCATCCTCAACCCTTTATAGCACATTGTATTATAATAATGGCACAGTACCCTCGCACCTTCAGAGTCAGACCCAAAATTCATTCATTCAATAAACATTTGTGTAAGCTAGGCACTGAAAACACAAATATACTAAATGATAAATTCATGAAAGTTTCACATATATTGCCTTTCCTATTCACAGAAACATTTCAGAGCTGTGTTCCTACTAAAAACAAAATGTGGCTCCAATTTTTTTTTTTTCCCCTAATCACACTTAAAGAGAGTTTTGGGTCTTTTATTATTATATACTATACTTCACCTCCCCCCCCCAAAAAAACCCTCTCCCTATTAAATCACAGCTCACACTTGTATTTCCCTTCTTTAAATCACTCATAGTCCAAACTACTCAGTTAGGGTTTTTTCCCCACTTAATACATAGTGGGAGCACCTCTAATTCTGTACCTGTCTTTTTCTTTCTTTTTTAATGTTTTTTTTGTTTGTTTCTTTTTCTCTTTTAATTTTTCTTTATTTTTTTTCTTTTTAAATTTTTTTTTTTTTACTTTTTTTTATGAGCCTGGCAGAGTTCATTTCTGAGATTTAATTTCCTCATACATAATTTAATTTCCTTATACATAATTTAATTTCCTCATACATAAAATGGGTACAAAAATAGTACCCACCTAATAGGATTCCTTGAGTACTAAATACTACAATCCATATAGCTAGAACTAAAAAAGTCACTTTAATTAGTTATTATTATTACTATATGCCAAGCTCCCTGCTACATCCTCTACTCCTATAACTTCATTTTTTAAAATTTTTAAAATTTTATATTAGAGTATAGCCGATTAACAACTGTGATAGTTTCAGGTGCACAGCAAAGGGACTCAGCCATACATATGCATGTATCCATTCTCCCCCAAACACCCCTCCCATCCAGCCTGCCACGTAACATTGAGCGGAGTTCCCTGTGCTATATAGTAGGTCCTTGTTGGTTATCCATTTTAAATATAGCAGTGTGTACATATCAATCCCAAACTCCCTGACTATCCCTTCCCCCCATCCTTCCCCTGCAACCCTGTAACCATAAGTTCTTTCTCTAAGTCTGTGAGTCTGTTTTGTAAATAGGTTCATTTGTATCATTTATATTTCTCTTTCTCTGTCTGACTTACTTCACTCAGTATGACAATCTCTAGGTCCATCCTTGTTGCTACAAATGGCATTATTTAATTCTTTCTAATGGCTGAGTAATATGCCATTGTGTGTGTGTATGTATACATATATATTTTAAAAATATTTATTTACTTATTTATTTATGTGTGTGCATTTCTTTTTCTTACAACCAACTATTAGTTCCTTGAAAACATCTTATTTTTCTTTGCATCCCAAGTAAGACCTTTTTATAATTTATTTATAATCCATACCAAGACTAATTCAAAAGGATATTAAGTAGTTCATCTCATTAAGATATAAAAATAAGACAGTTAAAAATGAAAACAAATAAAAACCAGGGGCACAGATTTAAATCAAATGATCAAAATTCAGGTCCTATATCTACCATATACATGCCACATGATTATTAGCAAGTTATAACCTCTCTAGTAAGCAAGATACAACGCCACACTTCACAGTCTGTAAAACTCAGAAGTTAACAGAACCAGCAGCTGTGAAGCCAGGCACTGTTGGTTGGATTCAAATCATAACTCCATCACATATTAACTGTGTGAATTTGGGCACCTTACTTAACCCCTTTGGTTCCTAGTGTCTTCATCTGTTTCAATGGTGATAATACCACTTTTACAGCTGATATAAAAGTTAAATTAAATAATACATGTTAAGCACTCAGCACAGTGTCAGGCACATAGTAAGCACTCAATAAAAAGTAACTATAGGGCTTCCCTGGTGGCGCAGTGGTTGAGAATCTGCCTGCCAATGCAGGGGACGCGGGTTCGAGCCCTGGTCTGGGAAGATCCCACATGCCGTGGAGCAACTCGGCCCGTGAGCCACAATTACTGAGCCTGCGCGTCTGGAGCCTGTGCTCGGCAACGAGAGGCCGCGATAGTGAGAGGCCCGCGCACCGCGATGAAGAGTGGCCCCCGCTTGCCACAACTAGAGAAAGCCCTCGCACAGAAACGAAGACCCAACACAGCCATACATACATACATACATACATAAAAAGAATGTAAGCAGACAAGAATAGCATTAAAAAATATATAAAAAATTAAAAAAAAAAAAAAAGTAACTATAGTTACTTATACTCATACTGTAGTAACTATAGTATGTATGCATCATCTCCCGGTTGTTTATAAAGATGTGTTAGATAAGGAGAAAAAAGGTTCTGAAGTTTAAAGTGCTATGAAATGTTTGGAATACTTATTACTATTACTCGTATTCAAAACTATGCAGGAAATTAATAAAAATGAGGAAAAAACATGTCCAAAGACAGTTGTCTTAAACAACATTTTTCTAAATATAGTTCCATATAGCTAGCTCCCTCTTTTGCATTTCTGGCCTCCTTCCAAACATCTTTAATACTGCAGTAAAGCAGTAGTGGAAATGCAAGCTATGGAAACTGCAAATGTACTTGCAACTGACATGAAAGGTGAGGCTTGGGGTTTTACCACCAAGTTGGGACAAAACTGTCATCTCCTCCTTCTAGCCCTGCAGGCTGCTTGTGCAGGAATTGATAATCTGTAGCTGCCAGGAAGGCCAGCTTAAATTGAAGCAGCTGGTTGTGTTTCTCTGTTGTTTGCTTTTCTGATACTATTAGAACACAGTGGTGTCTGGGTCTGGGTCTGGCCTGCTCTACGGGATGACAGAAGGTACAGCCAGAACATGAAGGCAGCAGAGGACATAAAAAGGACAGGACACAATAAAAATACTCAAAAAGTCAGTGTAGCATGATCACCAATGGGAACTGTTTCATAAGCATTGTGCTGAATAAGCCAATATGTGTGTAGTCACTGTGATACAAATACGTTTTAATGCATTATGATCTGTGTACATGAAGAATGTCAAAGAAAAGGCTGATCTGCATCTCATATACAGAGTCCTAAAACAGCAGAACCAGAAGAGCCTTTAGAGATTATCCAGCACAGTATCATTGTTATTATGGATATAAGAACTAAGGGAAAGAGGCTTATCAGTGGTCACACAGACAAGGAGTAGAGCTGAGATCAGAACCCAGGACTCGGCCAATTGTGGACTTGAGTATAAAGTATGTAGGAAGGGAATATATTAAAAACCTTATCATTTGTGAACAAATCCCCAGAGATGGCTTAAGAATCCGCAAATTTAGAAATGCCATTAACTGTAAGTGGGAGCCATTCCTTAGCTAAGTAAATCACTCTCATCCACCACTGCCTCATCAAATACTTTTCAAATGCTCACCTCAGGAAAGTGGGAAATTATGACATGTCATGGACCCCTGAGGCCGCTCAAGAATAGCCAGAGCTACATACGGTAAGTTCATCAAAGTGAAATGTCTAAAACAAAGTCCTGATCTGTACATGGTAAAAAGGCAGAGAGTGCATTACTCAGCTGCCATCCAGTGTTCCCACAACTCATCTTTAAAGAATGAGTAAGCACATACAGTGATATTAATGGAAATAAAAGTAAAATCCTCACACCTAAAATTCTAGGCTTTTAAAAACCTAGCCCCAACCTCTACTCTCCGGCATCCTTCACTTGTCAACAATGCTCTAGGCAAATTAGACCAGTGTTTGGTTTTTTTTTTTTTTTTAATTAATTAATTTATTTATTTATTTATTTTTAGCTGTGTTGGGTCTTCGTTTCTGTGTGAGGGCTTTCTCTAGTTGCGGCGAGCGGGGCCCACTCTTCATCGCGGTGCGCGGGCCTCTCACTATCGTGGCCTCTCTTGTTGCGGAGCACAGGCTCCAGACGCGCAGGCTCAGCAGTTGTGGCACACGGGCTTCGTTGCTCCGCGGCATGTGGGATCTTCCCGGACCAGAGCTCAAACCCATGTCCCCTGCATTGGCAGGCAGATTCTCAACCACTGCGCCACCAGGGAAGCCCAGTGCTTGGCTTTTTAACTTTGTTTACAGAGGAATAGAAATGTGTGCTCTCAAACCTTGCACCATCCCTGTAAATTCAAATCCTAACCATCCTTCAGGCCCAGCTCAAGGCTCCCAACTCCAGGAGGCTTCCTCTGAAAAGCCCACATTAAAGGGATCTGTCCTCTTTGGCTCTGAATCTTTTTTACCTCATTTCTCATTGCCTTCCCCTCATCTCCCTCCACTTAATTCAACCTGTGCCCTGGCCACATCAGTTTAAATGCTTCTCTCCAAATGCAACGAACACTTACTGTCTCTGGAGCTTGGCTCTGTCTGGACTGTTCTTCCACTGTCAAAAATCACACCAATCCAGTTATAATTTACTAGAAAGAAAACTGGACAACCTGGACTTGGAATATGCGAGTTGGAACCCCAGCTCCAATAATTCCTAGCCAAGATCCCCACCCACAACTACCTAGCTCCTTCGACTAGGCAACATATTCACCATATGTAAAATTAGATAATAACAAATCTCAGAGGTTATTAGGCATACCCAATAACTTAGGCTCTCTGAGGGATATAAAGGTACACAAGGAATGATCTGTGCCCTCTAAGAGCTTATGATGTTATGTAAGTTGGGGAGAAGGAGGTAGCAGAGCCTGGTAAGGGGAAAATTGGCTAGAGTCAAGGCATCACGGTCCTGGTCTTACCTCTATCACAGAACCTGTGGGATTGGATAAATACCTTCCCTTTATTAGGTCTCAGTTTTCTTCCCCTGTGAAATGAGCAGGGGTTAGGTCAGGGATTTTTTTTGGGGGGGGGGGGGGCGGCGCACCATGCAGTTTGCAGGATCTTAGTTCCCCGACCAGGGATTAAACTTGGGCCCCTGGCATTGAATGCACTGAGTCCTAGCCACTGGACCACCAGGGAATTCCCTAGGTCAGGGATTTTTAAGGGCCCTGTCAGCTTTGATATTCTGTGGAAAATAACCATAGTACTAGACCATTCATGAGGTGAGCCAAAAGTGCAATACAGATAATGCCTAATGTAACCAGGCTGCTGAATTCAATGGAAGCTGCTCTGTGCCGGGCAGATCCAATGGAACTTCAAATGGGGGATGGGAAAGTTGAAGCCAAATGATGAATGCATCTGCTGCTAGGAGGTCATGGCTAATCACACGAACACTTCTCACAGGAAGCTCTGCACAAACACTCCACTGAGGTCCCAAAGTCCCTGCCCGTACAAAGGAGCCTCGTTGACCAGAGAAAGAGAGGGACCAGTCAGGAGCCTGGCAGGAGAGACAAAGGACAAAGCCAAATGAAACATAGCCCATCCTGCCCAGAGCTGAGGCCACATCTTGGGCCTTCTCAGTCCTCAGTTTTTTTGTGTGTTTTGTTTTTGTTTTTTTTTCTTGCCAGAACAGGTAAAGGGAGGAAAAGAACAGCAGGGCTCCACTGGTTGAATTTTTTAAAAACATGTGCTGGGCTTCCCTGGTGGCGCAGTGGTTCAGAATCTGCCTGCCAATGCAGGGGACACGGGTTCGAGCCCTGGTCTGGGAAGATCCCACATGCGCGGAGCAACTAGGCCCGTGAGCCACAATTACTGAGCCTGCGCGTCTGGAGCCTGTGCTCCGCAACAAGAGAGGCCGCAATAGTGAGAGGCCCGCGCACCGCGATGAAGAGTGGCCCACTTGCCGCAACTGGAGAAAGCCCTCGCACAGAAACGAAAACCCAACACAGCAATCAATCAGTCAATCAATCAATAAATAAATATTAAAAAAAAAAAAAAAAACATGTGCTGATGGGACTTCCCTGGTGGCGCAGTGGTTAAGAATCCGCCTGCCAATGCAGGGGACACAGGTTCGAGCCCTGGTCCGGGAAGATCCCACATGCCGTGGAGCAACTAAGCCCGTGAGCCACAATACTGAGCCTGTGCTCTAGAGCTCGTGCACCACAACTACTGAAGCCTGCACCCGCGCACCGCGACTACTGAAGCCTGCGTGCCTAAAGCCCGTGCTCTGCAACGAGAAGCCACCACAATGAGAAGGCCACGCACCGCAACGAAGAGTAGCCCCTGCTCGCCGCAACTAGAGAAAGCCCGCGCGCAGCAACAGAGACACAATGCAGCCAAAAATAAATAAATAAATAAATTTATAAAATAAAATAAACTTATTAAAAAAAAAAGAGTGGATTTTATGGTATATTATACCTTAATAAAGCTGTTTAAAAACAACACTTGGGAATTCCCTGGAGGTCTGGTGGTTAGGGCTCCATGCTTTCACTGCCAAGGGCCCAGGTTCAATCCCTGGTCAAGGAACTAAAATCCCACAAGCCACACGATGTGGCCAAAACAAACAAACAAACAAACAACTTGCCGAGGATCAGAGAGTTAGGAAGTGACAGACCCAGAATTCTAATTCTCAAAATCAATGCTTCCCTGGTGGCGCAGTGGTTGAGAATCTGCCTGCCAATGCAGGGGACACGGGTTCGAGCCCTGGTCTGGGAAGATCCCACATGCCGCGGAGCAACTGGGCCCGTGAGCCACAATTACTGAGCCTGCGCTTCTGGAGCCTGTGCTCCGCAACAAGAGAGGCCGCGATAGTGAGAGGCGCGCGCACCGCGATGAAGAGTGGCCCCTGCTTGCCACAACTAGAGAAAGCCCTCGTACAGAAACGAAGAACCAACACAGCCATAAATAAATTAAAAAAAAAAAATCAGTGCTTTTAACCATTATTCTATAGTGTCCTCAAGGAACTTAAAATCTAGAGCTATCTAGTTACTATTATTTACCTATAATATAGATAGACAGATAGATATAGGCTATAGATTTTGGAAAGAAAACAAAGCCTGAAACTGCAGGTGTTCAATAATGTTTAATTGAATTGAACTTAAAAATTATCGAATTTATTAATTTAATTCCTGACCTTGAGGCACTCACAGTATAAAATGAGGCTCAGACATGTTAAACTATCCCTAACTTGCAAGCTAGAAGGAAACATGTTCTATGTAAAAATAATTCCCTTGGGAAACATCTGGGTGAAGTGGTCTGGCCGGCCCCCACAGTTCCCAGACCTCTTGCAGTTAGTTAGCACTAATGATCTGTGAACGAAGGTGACATGTCTCACTTTCAGGAAGAAGTATTCAAAATCTGATATATGACCCTACAGCTCTGACATGCACTTCCTCCCTCCCTCCCTGCCTCCCTTTCTCTCTATTCTGCAAAGACATCTTGGAAGTCTTATGTTGAGATGGTGGCATCATAAGACAAAAGCAGCATAAATGCGCTAGTCATCACTTCCTGGAGGACAACTGCCCTCCAGGGTCACCTGGCCTGCAGTGGAATTCATATGAGCAAGAATTCAACAAATCTTTGTCATGTTAAGCCACTGAAATCTTGTGGCCAATTTGATACCACAGCATAATTCTGCATGTCCTAATATAAATGTTAACAAGAAACAAACGCAGAATATATGAATTCAGATCTATACTCTACCTCTTACTATTTTGGCTAAGTTATTTGAACTCACTGGTCCTTGATTTACTCAACTTTAAATGGAGGTAGTTAACACCATCCTCTCAGAGTTATTATGATAATTAAGTGAAATATACAAAAACAGCTTGCATAATGCAATTGCTTTTGGGGGAAAAAATGCTACATTGAACCATCAAAAATGTGACACTGAACCTGATGGTTGACTGAGAAATTCTAATGGGAGTCTATGCTGTCAAAAGCAAGAAAAAACATACTGTTTGGGAGAAGAACTGTGCTTTAACTAGTTCAGAAAGAGCAGTTATTAATTTTCGAGGGGGGTAAGAAACTATACTCCTGTCTGTATGGTACTTTATATGTCCAAATGACCTCTTATACACTGCTACATTTGATCTTCACGAGAATCCGGTAAAGATTCTTATTAAAGAAAGATTAATACAAGCCCCCAGAGCTTAATCTACACCTATCTAAGGATCAGTAGGAAAAGACAAGTGTTCTTTTAAAGTAACAGAATGAAAAAGTACTTCCCTGTCAGCAGCTTCCTCATCACTACCTCCAGGTGTGAAGGAAAGGTACCATAATTCACTCTGCCTCAAAAGAGCTTCCTCTGGCCAATTATAGTGCCTTCTATAAGATATTTATTCCAGGAAGGGGTAACACTTCAACAGTTATGTTACTTCTTATAAACCAAAGAAAACAACTATCTAATAAATAAAAGAAGGAAAAGAAAAAGTGCCACTCTCAATCTATTTAAATAACAAAAGAATTCTAGTGAAGGTATGAAAAACTATAACCATTCATGATATACAAATTATAAAAGCCCATGAACTAATACAGGGGCTCAATGAACATGTGCTGATTAATACAAAAATATCCAGAACAACTGTCTTGCCCTCAAGAGGACTATAAGTAGGAGAAATGATAAAAACTGGGCACACATAGCTAAAGTTAAAAAGTAAAAATGCCACAGAATATTAATAAATGGGAAATGAGGCTGAAGAAATCACTTCTCACAGGAAAGGCATCATGAAAGATGGCATTTTGGCTGAGTTCTAAGAATCAGAATCTTAGAAAACTCCTCAAAAGCACTAGGAACTCTGGCCCTTTGAGGGAACATTACAGAACTCTAGAAAATGAGCCTATAATAACAAGAGCTCTGAACTTGTTGCCATTAGTTCTCTGAAAGTACACTCCTAAACGCAAAAGTAAATATTTCTGTCCCTCAAGGAGATCAGGGGAAAACATCTCACAAGCGTCTTTTATACTGCACACCTTGGTCTTGACTCAGGGATACCAATCACTTTTTGAAATACCTGATATGACCCTGGGTGTTATTTTAACATGAAGGCAGATACTGTACCTTTTCAACATAAGATGGGAAGCATAAGCCATTCAAGTTGGGGTCAATTACACAAGCAGAAGATTTGGAACCATTCCTTTCAGCATGGGTCGCAACTTGATAGTAAATGCCTATGAAAAATGGCAGTGGGCCTTAGGAAACTAGAAAAAGAAGAGCAAATTAAATCCAAAATAAGCAGAAGAAAAAAACAATAAGAATTAGAGTAGAAATCACTAAAACTGAAAACAAAATCAATAGAGAAAAATCAACAAAACCAAAAGATCAATAAAATCAGTAAGCCTCTAACTAGGCTAAGAAAAAAAGAGAGAAGACACAAATAACTAATATCAGAAATGAAAAAGGGACATCACTACAGACCCCCTTGGAAATTAAAAGGATAATGAAGGAATATTATGAATAACTCTACATGATATAGACCAATTCATTGAAAGACTATCTGCCAAAACACACAAAAAGAAACAATCTGAATAGACCAATATCTATTAAAGAAATTGAATCAATAATTAATAATCTTCTAAAAGAGAAAGCACCAGGCCCAGGTGGGTTCACTGGTAAATTCTACCACATATTTAAGGAAGAAATTATACCAATTCTCTACAATTTCTTTCAGAGTACAGAAGCAGAGGGAATATTTCCTAACTCAATTCTATGAGTCCAGCATTACCCTAATACCGAAACCAGACAAAGACATTACAAGAAAAAAAAAATATTGGCCGATATCTCTCAAGAGCATAGATGCGAAAATCCTCAACAAAATATTAGCACATTGAATCTAAAAAAATATAAAAAGAATTATATACCATGAGCAAGCGGGATTTATCCCAGCTATGCAAGGCTGGTTCAACATTCAACATCAATTAATGTAATCCATCACAATAGACGAAAAAAAAAGAAAAATCACATAATCATATTAATAGATGCAGGAAAAAGCATTTGACAAAATCTAACATGCATTCATGATAAAAATTCTTAGTACACTAGAAAGAGAGGAGAACTTTCTTAACTTGATAATGACTACAAGAAACCTACAGCTAGCATCATACTTAATGGTGAGAAACTCAAACTGTTCCCCACTAAGATCCCATACAAAGCAAGGAGGTCCCCTCTTACCACTCCTTTCAACACCATACTGGAAGTCCTTGCTAATGCAGTAAGGCAAGAAAAGGAAATAAAAGGTACACAGGTTGGGAAGGAAGACGTAAAACTGTATTTGTTCACAAATGAAATAATCGTCTACATAGAAAATTCAAAAGAATTGACAAAAAACTCCTAGAATTAATAAGCGATTATAGCAAGGTTGCAGGCTAAAAGGTTAATTATAAAAGTCAACTGCTTTTCTATATATTAACAATGAACAGGTTAATGTGAAATTAAAAACACAATACCATTTACAATAGCATCAAAGAAAATTAAATACTTCGGTATAAATCTAATGAAATATTATAAGATCTATATAAGGAAAAGTACAAAACTCTGATGAATGAAATAAAAGAAGAACTAAATAAAATGGAAAGATATTCCATGTTTAGGGATAGAAAGACTCAATATTGTTAAGATGGCAGTTGTTCCCAACTTGATCTATGGATTCAATGCAATCCCAATAAAAATCCCAACAAATTATTTTATGGATATTGACAAGCTGATTCTAAAGTTTATATGGAGAGGAAAAAGACCCAGAATAGCCAACACAATATTGAAGGAAAAGAACAAAGTTGGAGGACTGATGCTACCAACTTCAAGACTTACAGCAATCAAGACCAAAGACCTTAACAGACATCTGACCAAAGAAGATATACAGATGGAAAACAGCATATAAAAAGATGCTCCATATCACATGTCATAAGGGAGATGCACATTAAAACAACAGAAGATGCCACTACACATCTATTAGAATGACCAAAATCTGGAATACTGACAACACCAAATGCTGGTGAGGATGTGGAGCAACAGGACACTTGTACATTGCTGGTGGGAATGCAAAATGGTACAGCCACTCTGGAAGACAGTCTGTTGGTTTCTTACAAAACTAAACGTATTCTTACCACATGAACCAGCAATCACACTCCTTGTTATTCATGTCCACACAAAAACCAGCACAAAGATATTTATAATAGCTTTATTCATAATTGTGAAAACTTTGAAGCAACCAAGATGTCCTTCAGCAGGTGAAAGTATAAATAAACTGTAGTACACCCAATGGAATATTATTCAGTTCTAAAAAGAAATAAGCTATCAAGCCATGAAAATACATGGAGAAAACTTAAATGTATATTACTAAATATATAATCTTAAAAGGCTACATATGTATGATTCCAACTATACGACACTCTGGAAAAGGCAAAAACTATGGAGATGGAATCTTTAAAAATGATATAAATGAACTTATTTACAAAACAGAAATAGACTCACAGACATAGAAAACAAATTTATGGTTACCAAACGGGATAATGGGGGCGGGCAGGAAGGAAGATAAATTAGGAGGTTAGGATTAACATATACACACTGCTATATATAAAATAGGTAAAAGACAAGGACCTACTGTATAGCACAGGGAACTATACTCAATATCTTATAATAACCTATAATGGAAAAGAATCTGAAAAAAAATATATATATATAAAACTGAATCACTCTGCTGTACTTGAAACTAACACAACGTTGTAAATTAACTATACTTCAATTTAAAAAGCTTTTAAAAAACTATGGAGACAATAAAAAGATCAGTGGTTGGTGGGGGTGCAGAGGGGAGAGTAGGATGAATAGACAGAAGATTTTCAGGGTAGTGAAATATTCTGTATGATATTATAATGATGTATATATGTCATTAAATATATGTCCAAACCCATAGGATGTATAACACCAGGAGTGAACCCTGAGGTAAACTATGGACTTCGGGTAATCTTGATGTGTCAATGTAAGCTAATCCTTGGTAAAAAATATATCATTCTGATGAGTGATATTGATAATGGGGGAGACTATGCACATGTGGGGGGGAGAGGTATATGGGAAATCTCTGTACCTCCCTCTCAATTTTGCTGTAAACCTAAAACTGCTCTAAGAAAATGGAGTCTTTTTATTATTTATTTATTTATTTTAATAGAGTCTTTTTTTAAAAAGAGGCAGTGGAGTTTAGGGGAAAGAGTGGGGAGTTCCAGTGATTCCATTTATTGACTGTGTGCTTTGAGGATAGTAGTAAAGGCTGTCTGGCTCACTACTGCATTCTCAGTGTCTAACACAATGTCCGAGTCTTGGCACACAGTACTCAAAATACACTTATTGAAAGCCTGAATGAATGAAGGAACCACTTACATTTTTTGATAGGTTTTTCTTTCTCTATCACTAGTAAGTGACAGAATCATGATCTGAACCTCTGCCTCTCTATACTCCAGGGGTGTCTGTCTAGGGATATCAGAGTAGTATAAATGCCTATAATAGAGCTACATCCATTTCTTAGAGGTGATATCCAGTACCCAGCTTGGAATAATCTCTTGTGACAGATTGTATTTTCCAAAGATTGCCACAATCCCATGAAGAGGTAGAGCCTAACTCTCCTCCCAGTGAATCTGAGCTGGACTAGCCCGATCAATAGGATGCAGAGGAAGTAATGCTGTGTGACTTCCAAAGCTAAGTCAAAAATGAGCCATAAATATAGTCAACTATAGGCCATTCAGTTTTTGCCTGGTTCTTTTGGATGCTCCCCCAAAAGAAAGGGCTCCTTCATTCATTCAAGCTTTCAACAAATATTTGTTACAAATTCCTACTATGTGTCAGGCCCTAGACATTGTCTTAGGCACTGAGAATGCAATAGTAAACCACTCAGCCACTGTCCCTGTCCTCACAGTTTATACTCTAGAGCAAGAAAAAGATGAAGAGCAAATGAGAAAAACTAATATATCCTATAATTATAACATGTAAGAGATACTCATAAAGAAGCAAACACAGAGATTTTTTCAAGAATGACAAGTCAAGAAAGAACATTCCAAGGTGGTAACATTTAAATAAGCCATAACAGATGAGTAGTTAGTCATGTTGGAGGGAGGAGCAGGGAAACATTTCAGGAAAAGGAATAGCATGGGCAAAGGCACTGAAGCAGAAAAGAACTCGACATGCTTTTGGAGGAACTAAGAGACAATGAATATGGGCAGAACAGAGTGAACAAGGTGGAGAGTAGCAAAAGGACCAGAGAAGAGATTTTTGAAGCAACACTGTTCGGTTAATCATAGATCAGTGAGTGTAGCATATCAGTAGATTCACCTCTCAAAATTCTAATTTAAATATTATTTTAAAGCCAGGTTTACATAAGTTCAGATATAAAACAAAAGAACTCAAGTAGTAAGTGCTGATACTGATAATGTATGACTAGCTGTAGTCACATAACAAGCACATTATTCAAAAATGGGAATGTTTCCAAGACAAAGGACCATATGGTTTGAAGGACTTCCTGTAATTAACCTCTTCAGAATTTCAGGACACAGAAAGACAAAATTGACTTTCTCATTGCCTCGTTAATGGTACATTTCATAAATCATACCTGATTTGACCTAGTTTTCTTCAGCAGTCATTTCAAAATGTTTCACTGAAACCACAATCCTCTAATGGGGAGGATGATCAAGCCTGTCACCAAAGGATGCCCTGTCTAAAAAGAAACAGCTCCTTTATAGAATTCAGAACATCAAAGCAGCTCCCTAATAACCTGCCCAAAGGCTTACTCCGCCCAAAGCCTTTGTCCTCTTATCATGTGTCAAGCCCACGGGAGAAAAAAAAAAAGAATGGTTTACACATTATTTCACACTACTGTCAAACATCTATCCCTGCACCCAAAGACAACTGAAATCATCAGCTGAAAAAATATTACTGTCAATTGTTCCCAGAAAACCAATTCACGGGCCCGGGACCTCCCAGCAAATGCTACTTTATAGCAAGGTCCTTTGGTCTAGAAGCCTATCTCTAACATTAGTTAAAACCAGCAAGTACCAAGTTATAAATGAGATGATAAAATTTTATTATAGAATAGTAGTTTCAGGAAATATATGTGCTATTATTTTAATAATGAGATTGATTTTAGAGTTATAATTTGAAAGGACTGATGGCTTTTCTCTGCATGTGCAACCTAGCCTATGAATGTTTATTGTGGCTCTCAAGTTAAGAGCCATAAAAGGAGCCCTTTGGCCCACTCTCCAGGACAGTCTGAATAACAGCACTCTACACTCTTGTCTGTACTGTTACTGCAACACCTGTGGAACCCTCCAAAGGGATCGCTCTTTGGGATAAGAGAGCTGAGACACACCTACCCCTACCCACCTTCTGGTCAAGAGCACTTGACCAGGCTAAGGGCCCCCCTCTTCCTCTCCACTGAGCCCAGGGGTGGCAGGTGATAAAAATGAAGCTCTGCTCTTGGTTGTGCTCATACCTGGTCATGACATTTTGCTCTGGTGGTGAATAACAGCTCTTATTTTCATCTTCACAATTAGGAAATTAGTCTTCAGCTGGATAAAACCACCACAGAGCAGCCTCATCAGTAAGCAAAGAAAACCAAGGGAGCTCGCGGCTAATGCCTGTGGACAAGAATGCTATAATGGTGACAACAGTTGTGAAGGGGATAACCTAATATTTGAAGTAAACCACTAGGGCGCTGGCTCATTCTGAAGCCTTCCCTCTGGGCTTGAATCTTATAGTTGGCACATGCAAGCAAAGAATGATTCTCCAGCACTAGACAATGGGGTTCCTCACTGAAAATAAAATTCTCGTGCATGATGGATGAGCAATAAATCATTTGCAGAAGTGACCCAAAGAACTATCAGGGGCACAGGAAATCTGGGAACACTAGAGTTAAACAAAGATGTCAAGGAGGGAATTCTCAAGGAAGCTGAAACTGTAGCTTAGAAAAGAAGGAATCCAACCTTGCTAAAGGAGAAACAAACACACACACACACACACACACACACACACACACACACACACACACACACACACACACACCACCAAAAAAAGCAAAGAGATTAGTGGAGCAGTAGATTGCATTCAAGTTCTCTGACTCCTAAGCCTAGGCTGTGACTTCCCTCTCTCATGACAGGGGTATTTTGTCAGGGGCCAGCAACCGATTTTCAAGCAAAAAACAAAACAAAACCAAAAAATGGGTCCATACAATTCCTATAAAAGAGCCATCCTTAGTTCATCAAAAGAAATGAAAATGGACATGGCTGTCAAGTTGGCCCTTCAAAAAGCAGTTTTATGGTAATTTGTTACCCCAGCATCAGCTACTTAGGAACTGAGTCATTAGGACTCTTGTTTGCTATGTCAGGTACTTTGCAGTGTCCCAAATGCAGAGGCTGTAACAACCAATATAAAAAATATTGAGAGAGCTCTGTTGGGAGCACAAGCTTTCACTCATATAAACATCAGCAAACATTCCAAGGCAGGGAGAGGCAGAAAGGGCACTGGTGAGAGTCAGAGAGCCTGAGCTGTAGGCTCAGCTTCTCTAGTTATACATTCTAAAACTTTGGGCCCCTAAGTCTCTGGGCCTTATTTTTAAGTATGGTAATAGTTGACTTCAGATGTATAACAAAAAGCAGCAGTCCCCTACCTCACTCTGAATTTCTGCTTCTCAAAGGCAATCACTTTCAACTTTTAGCTCTTTCTCTTAGTATTTATCTCTTTATTTCCAAAAAACAGGCTTATATTGGCACTTCTGGGGTCAATTTTAGTCACTATTTATCATCTTTCTGTTTTGAAGATCTGCTCTTTCATATCATGATCATCACCCCCATGACCACCCATACATACACATGTACACACACTTCCCCTTCCACCAACATAGTCACATCACAATTTTTAGTTAAATTAATATTTAGGATATGCCCATTCCATGGAATACTACTCAGCAATCAAAAAGAATGAACTATTGATATACAACCACTTGTATGGGTCTCAAGTGCATTATGCTGAGTGAAAAAAAGGTCACATACTGTATGATTCCATTTATATATTTATCTTGAAATAACAAAATTATACAAATGTTAAATAAACTAGTGGTTTCCAGGAGTTAGGGATGGGGGTAGGGGGTGTTGTGCTGTGAATATAAAGGGGTAGAGTGAGGAAAATCTTTATAGTAATGGAACATTCTGCATCATGATTACAGTGGTGGTTACACAAATCTACACATGTGATTAAATGGCACAGAACCATATATACACATTGCACCAATGTCATTTTCATGGTTTTGATACTGTACTACAGTTACACAAGATCTAACCATTGGAGGAAACTGGGTAAAAGATATACAGGGCCTCTCTGTTTATCTTTGCAACTTCCCGTCAATCTATAATTATTTCAAAATAAAATGTTTTCAAAATTAATATTCATAAATCAACTATACCCCAATAAAAATTAAGTAAAACATTAATATCAAGGTCTATATTATTTTCAGGGGGAATCACAACATATTTATTTAGAGGGAATACAATTCAACCTACAACAGGTTGATTTCAAATTTTAGCTATTATAAACATTGTTTTTATGAAAATTTATACAAAAGCCTTTATGTGGCTATCTGCTTTCATTTCTCTTGGGAATACACCAAGGCGTGATTACCAAAGCTTTTTAATGTATTGTTATCTGGAGGAACAAGTATTCCAACACTTTCTTGTTTTTTTCAAGAATATTTGGGGTCTGTACAATGATTTTCACAGCTAAACCACATAGTGTATTATGACCACATTGCCTTTCTTGGATAACTAGAATTCTGATTTTTCCTAGAATTAATAGTTGTCTCGTTTTTAATTTGCTTGGTTTTAATGTCCTTTTCCCCAATTCATCTCCAAATTCTCCAAAATAACTTTAAGGTTCTTTTTTAAATGGTCAAACATGTCAGATAATTTACTGATGTTGTTTTGTATTTTCTTTAAAGTGGGGTTCCCAACCCCCACGCCCTGGACCGCACAGCAGGAGGTAAGTGGCGAGCGAGGGAAGCTTCATCTGCTGCTCCCCATCGCTTGCATTACCGCCTGAACCATCCTCTCCCCCCACCCCCACCCCGTGTGTGGAAAAATTGTCTTCCAGGAAACCAGTCCCTGGTGCCAAAAAGGTTGGGGACTGCTGCTTTAAAGCATCTCTCATGGAATCTCCAACTTCTCGTTCAAATCTGATAACTCTCCCTAGTCTGTAGGTCTCCTGCATAGCTGTGGTCCTGGAATACCCCTTAATCATCATTCTGAGACTTATACTCACTTTTCTCTTCTATATTAGATTCCCTTGATTCCTGGGTCCATGCCTTCCTATTTCTTTCCTATCTCATTATGGTATATCAAACTACCAAGTTGCCTGAGATAGCATACATGGGAAATAAATCTTTTTGAGATGTCTGAAAATGTCTTTTTTCCCCCTACTTTCATATTTGATTGTTAGTTTTAACTGGGTATAGAATGCTAGGTTGGAAATGATTTCTTCTCAGAATGTAAGGCAATTCCTCCACTTTCTTCTAGCTGCCAATATTGCTTTTGAGAAGTCCAATGCCTTTGTATGCAACTTGTTAATTCTCTCTGGCAGCTTTTATGATATTCTCACTCTACTCAGTGTTCTGAAATTTCATGACGATGTGTTTCTTTTTTAAAATTCATTGTACTGAGTGCTTAATGGGGTTTTTTCAATATAAACATATGTGTACTTAAGTTCTGGGAAATTGCTATATTATTTCTTTGATGATTTCTTTCACTCTATGACCCCACATCTGACTATTAGGAGATCCAGAGATCTAAAGGAGAAAAACTCGAGGAATTGGAGAGAATAAAATCATCAAAAATAATTATATCAATTCTCTTAAATTTAAATAACTTTTATATTTAAATAAATCTTAAAACTGATCCTCTTATTTATTTTCTACTTCTTTGTTTTAAATTCTTTGATATATTTTTTAAGTGTCCAAAACTTCTTTCTTGTTCTCTATTCCTTTTTTTTTTTTTTAACAGAACCCTATTCTTGTTTCACTGAGCCAGCATCTTCTCTGATCTGAGTTTTCTTCAAATTTTCTTTTGCTCCCTACATTGTCTCTTGTGCTCTGTCTCTACCCACTGCTCTCTTTTGGAGGTATGGGGTCCTTATATCTGTCTGTTTTCATTTGTTATTCATGTTAGAGGTTTTTCTCAAACATCAGGTGATCTTTGCCTTTTCTTTCATACTTAAGAGTAAGGCACACAGAGAAACATTGTATGAGCAGCAGGGCATGTTAACTTCTAGGCTTCAATGTAACAAGAGAAAATGTCAAGCTGGTTTTTTACTGGGGAGGTCCCCAGATGTCTCTGAGTCAGTTTCTCAGTGAGGAATCCTCTAATCTCCTACCTGAGGAAAATAAACCTGACTACCTATTTCTGGGAGATAAGAACTAGATGGAGCCCTTCACTTAATCCCTGTTTTTAGAATGGCACCTCTCTTTTACTCCCAGCTAAATTTGGTATTCCCAAAGCCAGGGCCTCTCTGATTTTATTTCTCTGGAGGATAAACCTCCAATGTTCTGCTGAAACAGAGAAAAGATGTGATGGTTTAACTGTTCCTTATATACCTCTGAACTCCTGTTTTCAGCTCCACCTCTCATCCTAATATTCAAGATGCCAAGAACCTCCAATACCTAGGGCTTTCTAGAGTTCTGAATGACAAAATGCCTTTATACAGATTCACATCCCCTCTGTAGCTTTAGCTTTCTGCTTTCCCTGATCCACTAAATCATTCATTATCTGTGCCTCTTTCCCATCTTGTCTATTCTCTTAGTCTTTGTGAGTTAATACTAGTTTTACACCATTTCAATGGGGTTTTTAAAAGGAGATAAGGTAAGACGTACATGTTCAATCCAATTTACTTTAATCATAAGCCCCCTCATGAAGTTATTGAAAGGACAAAATACAGAATATGAAAGTTCTGGGGAAACTTATAAAGTAAAAGTTCAGTAATGCTGTTAGTGGTAGCAGTAGTATTCTATTTTTTTCTTTTTTTATCTTTTTTATTTGTTTGTTTTTATTTTGGTATGCTATTTTTTTAAAATAGCTATTCCAATATAAAGGATTTTTCTCTTTGGGGGCTCTAGGGAAGCACCAAGTTCCATAAATAAAACATCAAAAATATTTACAGCATATATATCAAAAGGTGAATACCCTTAATATACAAAGAGCCTCCCCACCCTGCAAAATTGATAAGAGACAAAGAACCTAGCAGAGAGGGAGCTTCAAGCTGGTGGAAGAGTAAGACGTGGAGATCACCTTTCTCCCCACAAATACATCAGAAATACATCTACACGTGGAATAACTCCTACAGAACACCTACTGAACGCTGGCAGAAGACCTCAGACCTCCCAAAAGGCAATAAACTCCCCATGTACCTGGGTAGGGCAAAAGAAAAAAGAAAAAAGAGACAAAAGAATAGGGACGGGACCTGCATCAGTGGGAGGGAGCTGTGAAGGAGGAAAGGTTTCCACACACTAGAAAGGCTCTTCTCGGGCGGAGACTGCGGGTGGCGGAGGGGGGATGCTTCCGAGCCACGGAGGAGAGCACAGCAACAGGGGTGCGAAGGGCAAAGCGGAGAGATTCCCGCACAGAGGATCGGTGCTGACCAGCACTCACCAGCCCGAGAGGCCTGTCTGCTCACCGGCCGGGACGGGTGGGGTCTGGGAGCTGAGGCTCGGGCTTCGGTCGGATCCCAGGGAGAGGACTCGGGTTGGCTGTGTTAACACAGCCTGAAGGGGGCTAGTGCGCCACAGCTACCCGGGAGGGTGTCCGGGAAAAAGTCTGGAGCTGCCGAAGAGGCAAGAGACTTTTTCTTGCCTCTTTGTTTCCTGGTGCGTGAGGAGAGGGGATTAAGAGCGCCGCTTAAAGGAGCTCCAGAGATGGGCGCGAGCCACGGCTATCAGCGTGGACCCCAGAGACGGGCATGAGACACTAAGGCTGCTGCTGCAGCAGCCACTAAGAAGCCTGTGTGCGAGCACAGGTCACTCTCCACACCGCCCCTCCCAGGAACCTGTGCAGCCCGCCACTGCCAGGGTCCCGTGATCCAGGGACAACTTCCCCAGGAGAACACACAGCGCACCTCAGGCTACTGCAATGTCACGCTGGGCTCTGCCGCCACAGGCTCGCCCCGCCACCTCTGTACCCCTCCCTCCCCCCGGCCTGAGTGAGCCAGAGCCCCCGAAGCAGCTGCTCCTTTAACCCCGTCAAGTCTGAGCAAAGAACAGATGCCCTCAGGCGACCTACAGGCAGAGGCGGGGCCAAATCCAAAGCTGAACCCCAGGAGCTGTGCAAACAAAGACGAGAAAGGGAAATCTCTCCCAGCAGCCTCAGAAGCAGCGGATTAAATCTCCACAATCAACTTGATGTACCCTGCATCTGTGGAATACCTGAATAGACAACGAATCATCCCAAATTGAGGTGGTGGACTATGGGAGCAATGATATATATATTTTTTTCACTTTTTCTCTTTTTGTGAGTGTGTATGTGTATGCTTCTGTGTGTGATTTTGTCTGTATAGCTTTGCTTTTACCATTTGTCCTAGGGTTCTGTCTGTCCGTTGTTTTTCTTTTTTTTTTTTGTATAGTTTTTAGTGCTTGTTATCATTGGTGGATTTGTTTTTTGGTTTGGTTGCTCTCTTCTTTCTTTCTTTCTTTTTCTTTTTTTAATTACTTTTAAAAAAATTTTTTTAATAATTATTTTTTACTTTTTATTTTAATAACTTTATTTTATCTTCTTCTTTCTTTCTTTTCTCCCTTTTATTCTGAGCCGTGTGGATGACAGGCTCTTGGTGCTCCAGCCAGGTGTCAGGGCCGTGCCTCTGAGACGGGAGAGCCAAGTTCAGGACATTGGTCCACAAGACACCTCCCAGCTCCACGTATTATCAAATGGCGAAACTCTCCCAGAGATCTCCATCTCAACGCCAAGACCCAGCTCCACTCAACGACCAGCAAGCTACAGGGCTGGACACCCTATGCCAAACAACTAGCAAGACAGGAACACAACCCCACCCATTAGCAGAGAGGCTGCCTAAAATCATAATAAGGCCACAGACACCCCAAAACACACCATCAGACGTGGACCTGCCCACCAGAAGGACAAGATCCAGCCTCATCCACCAGAACACAAGCACTAGTCGCCTCCACCAGGAAGCCCACAATCCACTGAACCAACCTTAGCCACTGGGGGCAGACACCAAAAACATCGGGAACTATGAACCTGCAGCCTGCGAAAAGGAGACCCCAAACACAGTAAGTTAAGCAAAATCAGAAGACAGAAAAACACACAGCAGATGAAGGAGCAAGGCAAAAACCCACCAGACCTAACAAATGAAAAGGAAATAGGCAGTCTACCTGAAAAACAATTCAGAATATTGATAGTAAAGATGACCCAAAATCTTGGAAATAAAATGCAGAAAACACAAGAAACATTTAACAAGGACCTAGAAGAACTAAAGAGCAAACAAACAGTGATGAACAACACAATAAATGAAATTAAAAATTCTCTAGAAGGGATCAATAGCAGAATAACTGAGGCAGAAGAACGGATACATGACGTGGAAGATAAAATACTGGAAATAACTACTGCAGAGCAGAATAAAGAAAAAAGAATGAAAGAATTGAGGACAGTCTCAGAGACCTCTGGGACAACGTTAAACACACCAACATTCAGATTATAGGGGTCCCAGAAGAAGAAGAGAAAAAGAAAGGGACTGAGAAAATATTTGAAGAGATTATAGTTGAAAACTTCCCTAATATGGCAAAGGAAATAGTTAATTAAGTCCAGGAAGCACAGAGAGTCCCATACAGGATAAATCCAAGGAGAAACACACCAAGACACATATTAATCAAACTATCAAAAATTAAACACAAAGAAAAACTATTAAAAGCAGCAAGGAAAAAACAACAAATAACATACAAGGGAATCCCCATAAGGTTAACATCTGATCTTTCAGCAGAAACTCTGCAAGCCAGAAGCGAGTGGCAGGACATATTTAAAGTGATGAAGGAGAAAAACCTACAACCAAGATTACTCTACCCAGCAAGGATCTCATTCAGATTTGACGGAGAAATTAAAACCTTTACAGACAAGCAAAAGCTAAGAGAATTCAGCACCACCAAACCAGCTTTACAACAAATGCTAAAGGAACTTCTCTAGGCAGGAAACACAAGAGAAGGAAAAGACCTACAATAAAAAACCCAAAACAATTAAGAAAATGGTCATAGGAACATACATATCAATAATTACCTTAAATGTAAATGGATTAAATGCTCCAACCAAAAGACACAGACTGGCTGAATGGATACAAAAACAAGACCCATATATATGCTGTCTACAAGAGATCCACTTCAGACCTAGGGACACATACAGACTGAAAGCGAGGGTATGGAAAATGATATCCCATGCAAATGGAAATCAAAAGAAAGCTGGAGTAGCAATTCTCATATCAGACAAAATAGACTTTAAAACAAAGACTATTACAAGAGACAAAGAAGGACACTACATAATGATCAAGGGATCAATCCAAGAAGAAGATATAACAATTGTAAATATTTATGCACCCAACATAGGAGCACCTCAATACATAAGGCAAATGCTAACAGCCATAAAAGGGGAAATCTACAGTAACACAATCATAGTAGGGGACTTTAACACCCCACTTTCACCAATGGACAGATCATCCAAAATGAAAATAAATAAGGAAACACAAGCTTTAAATGACACATTAAACAAGATGGACTTAATTGATATTTATAGGACATGCCATGCAAAAACAACAGAATACACTTCTTCTCAAGTGCTCCTGGAACATTCTCCAGGATACATCATATCTTGGGTCACAAATCAAGCCTTGGTAAAGTTAAGAAAATTGAAATCGTATCAAGTATCTTTTCCGACCTCAACGCTATGAGACTAGATGTCAATTACAGGAAAAAATCTGTAAAAAATACAAACACATGGAGGCTAAACAATACACTACTTAATAACCAAGAGATCACTAAAGAAATCAAAGAGGAAATCAAAAAATACCTAGAAACAATTGACAATGAAAACACGACGACCCAAAACCTATGGGATGCAGCGAAAGCAGTTCTAAGAGGGAAGTTTATAGCAATAGAATCCTACCTTAAGAAACAAAAAACATCTCAAATAAACAACCTAACCTTACACCTAAAGCAATTAGAGAAAGAAGAACAAAAAAACCCCAAAGTTAGCAGAAGGAAAGATATCATAAAGATCAGATCAGAAATAAATGAAAAAGAAATGAAGGAAATAGCAAAGATCAATAAAACTAAAAGCTGGTTCTTTGAGAAGATAAACAAAATTGATAAACCATTAGCCAGATTCATCAAGAAAAAAAAAGGAGAAGACTCGAATCAATAGAATTAGAAATGAAAAAGAAGAAGTAACAACTGACACTGCAGAAATACAAAGGATCATGAGAGATTACTATAAGCAACTATATGCCAATAAAATGGACAACCTGGAAGAAATGGACAAATTTTTAGAAATGCACAACCATCCGAAAGTGAACCAGGAAGAAATAGAAAATATGAACAGAACAATCACAAGCACTGAAATTGAAACTGTGATTAAAAATCTTCCTACAAACAAAAGCCCAGGACCAGATGGTTTCACAGGTGAATTCTATCAAACATTTAGAGAAGAGCTAACATCTATCCTTCTCAAACTCTTCCAAAATATAGCAGAGGGAGGAACACTCCCAAACTCAGTCTACGAGGCCACCATCACCCTGATACCGAAACCAGACAAAGATGTCACAAAGAAAGAAAACTACAGGCCAATATCACTGATGAACACAGATGCAAAAATCCTCAACAAAATACTAGCAAACAGAATCCAACAGCACATTAAAAGGATCATACACCATGATCTAGTGGGGTTTATCCCAGGAATGCAAGGATTCTTCAATATATGCAAATCAGTCAATGTGAAACACCCTATTAAGAAATTGAAGGAGAAAAACCATACGATCATCTCAATAGATGCAGAGAAGGCTTTCGACAAAATTCAACACCCATTTATGATAGAAACCCTGCAGAAAGTAAGCATAGAGGCAACTTACCTCAACATAATAAAGGCCATACATGACAAACCCACAGCCAACATCATCCTCAATGGTGAAAAACTGAAACCATTTCCACTAAGATCAGGAACAAGACAAGGTTGCACACTCTCACCACTATTATTCAACATAGTTTTGGAAGTTTTAGCCACAGCAATCAGAGAAGAAAAAGAAATAAAAGGAATCCAAATCAGAAAAGAAGAAGTAAAGCTGTCGCTGTTTGTAGATGACATGATAGTACACACAGAAAAGCCTAAAGATGCTACCAGAAAACTACTAGAGCTAATCAATGAATTTGGTAAAGTAGCAGGATACAAAATTAATGCACAGAAATCTCTTGCATTCCTATACACTAATGATGAAAAATCTGAAAGTGAAGTTAAGAAAACACTCCCAAGACTTCCCTTGTGGCGCAGTGGTTAAGAATCCGCCTGCCAATGCAGGGGACACGAGTTCGAGCCCTGGTCTGGGAAGATCTCACATACCATGGAGCCACTAAGCCCTTGCGCCACAACTACTGAGCCTGTGCTCTAGAGCCCATGAGCCACAATTACTGAGCCCGCATGCCACAACTACTGAATCCTGCGTGCCTAGAGCCCATGCTCCGCAACAGGAGAAGCCACTACAATGAGAAGCCCGCACACCACAATGAAGAGTAGCCCCCGCTCGCCACAACTAGAGAAAGCCCACATGCAGCAACAAAGACCCAACACAGCCAAAAATAAATAAATTAATTAATTTAAAAAAAAAAAGTAAGAAAGAAAAAAAAAAGAAAACACTCCCATTTACCATTGCAACAAAAAGAATAAAATATCTAGGAATAAAAGCTACCTAAGGAGACAAAAGACCTGTATACAGAAGATTATAAGACACTGATGAGGGCTTCCCTGGTGGCGCAGTGGTTGAGAATCTGCCTGCCAATGCAGGAGACACGGGTTCGAGCCCTGGTCTGGGAAGATCCCACATGCCGCAGAGCAAATGGGCCCGTGAGCCACAACGACTAAGCCTGCGCATTTGGAGCTTGTGCTCCGCAACAAGAGAGGCCGCAATAGTGAGAGGCCCGCGCACCGCGATGAAGAGTGGCCCCCGCTTGCCACAACTAGAGAAAGCCCTCGCACAGAAACGAAGATCCAACACAGCCATAAATAAATAAATTAATTAATTAATTTTAAAAAAAAGACACTGATGAAAGAAATTAAAGATGATACAAACAGATGGAGAGATATACCATGTTCTTGGATTGGAAGAATCAACATTGTGAAAATGACTCTACTACCCAAAGCAATCTACAGATTCAATGCAATCCCTATCAAACTACCACTGGCATTTTTCACAGTACTAGAACAAACAATTTCACAATTTGTATGGAAACACAAAAGACCCCGAATAGCCAAAGCAATCTTGAGAAAGAAAAACGAAGCTGGAGGAACCAGGCTCCCTGACTTCAGACTATACTACAAAGCTACAGTCATCAAGACAGTATGGTACTGGCACAAAAACAGAAATACAGATCAATGGAACAGGATAGAAAACCCAGAAATAAACCCACACACATATGGTCACCTTACCTTTGATAAAGGAGGCAAGTATATATAGTGGGGAAAATACAGCCTCTTCAATAAGTCATGCTGGGAAAACTGGACAGCTACATGTAAAAGAACGAAATCAGAACACTCCCTAACACCACACACAAAAATAAACTCAAAATGGATTAAAGACCTAAATGTAAGGCCAGACACTATCAAACTCTTAGGGGAAAACATAGGCAGAACACTCTATGACATAAATCACAGCAAGATCCTTTTTGACCCACCTCCTAGAGAAATGGAAATAAAAACAAAAATAAACAAATGGGACCTAATGAAACTTAAAAGTTTTTGTACAGCAAAGGAAACCATAAACAAGAACAAAAGACAATGCTCAGAATGGGAGAAAATATTTGCAAATGAAGCAACTGACAAAGAATTAATCTCCAAAATTTATAAGCAGCTCATGCAGCTCAATAACAAAAAAACAAACAACCCAATCCAAAAATGGGCAGAAGACCTAAATAGACATTTCTCCAAAGACGATATACAGATTGCCAACAATCACATGAAAGAATGCTCAACGTCATTAATCATTAGAGAAATGCAAATCAAAACTACAATGAGATATCATCTCACACTGGTCAGAATGGCCATCATCAAAAAATCTACAAACAATAAATGCTGGAGAGGGTGTGGAGAAAAGGGAACACTCTTGCACTGTTGGTGGGAATGTAAATTGATACAGCCACTATGGAGAACAGTATGGAGGTTCCTTAAAAAACTAAAAATAGAACTACCATACGACCCAGCAATCCCACTACTAGGCATATACCCTGAGAAAACCATAATTCAAAAAGAGTCATGTACCACAATGTTCATTGCAGCTCTATTTACAATAGCCAGGACATGGAAGCAACCTAAGTGTCCATCAACAGATGAATGGATAAAGAAGATGTGGCACATATATACAATGGAATATTACTCAGCCATAAAAAGAAACGAAATTGAGTTATTTGTAGTGAGGTCGATGGACCTAGAGTCTGTCATACGGAGTGAAGTAAGTCAGAAGGAGAAAAACAAAAGCATATGCTAACACATATATATGGAATCTAAAAAAAAAAAAAAAAATGGTCATGAAGAACCTAGGGGCAAGACGGGAATAAAGACGCAGACCTACTAGAGAATGGACTTGAGGATATGGGGAGGGGGAAGGGTAAGCTGGGACAAAGTGAGAGAGTGGCATGGACATATATACACTACCAAATGTAAAATAGATAGCTAGTGGGAAGCAGCCGCATAGCACAGGGAGATCAGCTCGGTGCTTTGTGACCACCTAGAGGGGTGGGATGGGGGAGTGGGAGGGAGGGAGACGCAAGAGGAAAGAGATATGGGGATATATGTATATGTAGAACTGATTCACTTTGTTATAAAGCAGAAACTAACACACCATTGTAAAGCAATTATACTCCAATAAAGATGTTAAAAAAAAAAAGAACCTAGCAGAAAATGTGCAATAAATGACATAAAATTCACAGAACAACTACAAATGGCCAATAAACATGAAAAAATATCTAACTTCACTAGGGAGATGAAAATTAAAATTAAAAGGTATTTTTCTCTCAACAGACATCCAAAAATTGTAGAGAGTAATAATATCCAGTGATGACAAGGTATGACAATGTTCCCAGGGATAATCAAAAACCTAAAAATAAAATGGCCTTCTTGCTAATACTAACCCTACCATTCACTCACTGTGTGACTCTGAACAAGTCACCTCCCCTCTCTGGGCCTCAATTTTCTCATCAGTTTAAAAAAAAAAAAAAAAAGAAGAAGAAAAACTCAAATCATTAAGACTATTTGACTTGCTTATGGCACAAAGGTGTGTAAAGAAAAGCAACACTGGCCATGAAAGAAACCTGTAAACTTTACAGCTCAATACAATCCTGTAGCATTCATAAGAAGGAAAATCAGAGTATTCTCAAAAATAACCTGCTTACTGTTGGCTAGACATTCTATGAAATAAACCGCTAATTTTCAAAAAAACTACAGGAAGAGAGTTAAAAGGAAGAAATCTAGGTTCTGGTTTTACCACATGACTTAAGCCCTCTAATCTCTGTGTTTCAGCTTCTGAAGATCTCTAAGGATTCTATAATTCTGTGACAAAAAGAGAAATGAAACCCTGTACTAACACAGTTGGAATTTACACTCGCCAGAGTCTCTTGCCTGAAGAGGTTAAGTAGATCACAGGCCAGCTTTACACAGATATCTAGTTTACTGGTCCATAAAACATTTTTTTACTGGCCAGCCCTCCTTCTTGGTATATACCAAAGAAATAGCAAAATAACAGCATGATCACATCTCCTTAAAGACCTCTGACAATCCCGCCTCGATCTTATATACAAAACACTGACCCAGAAATACACACTACTAGGTTTTGAACCACAACTCAGACTTTGTACCCCACTTTCTCTATAGAGAGCAACTTGGAACAACAAAATCAGGACTATAGCTTGGGAAGGAAACTCTCAGGGGAAACAACTCCATAGCTCTGTCTGGAGAAATGACGGTAGGAGAAAGAACACCAGCCGATCAAGTAAAACTGTCCTTAAAGGAAATGACAAGAGCTCCCTACTGAAAGAATTAATCAATGAATATTTATTAAGCCCTGACCCATCCCACAGGAACTATGCTACCCTCAGGAATCTTTTCCTTCATATCTCCTAAGAACAGTCATAGCCATTTATTTAGCACTTAGCTTTCACAAATACTATGTGCCAGGCACTCCACTAGACACTTCCATTTAGGTTAGCCAGTTTCTTTCTCAAACCAAACCTATTACTGAGGAATTACTGCCTCCGTTTTACAGATAAATAAATAGAGGTTCACAGAAATTCACTTACCCAAAATTGTGGATCACTATTATTGTTGTTATTATGTATTACTATTCTCATTTTAATGATAAGGAAACTGAGGCTCAGACAGTATAAATAACTATTAAGTTATTAAGTAGCAGAATAGGGTTTTGCCAGGTGGTTCTGCTATTAAAGCCCATACTAGTTCTACTACATCCCCTTTCTTGTTTGATACTAAACCACAAAATGAAAGTAAGACTTCAACTCCAATGAGTATGCAGTTAAAAATAAATGACATGTATAGACTCCTTCTTCAGCTCCTTCCAAAGTATAAATGTCATCATTTTGGAAAAGCAGTTAAGCAGCAGCATTTACTCCCAGGAAAGTCAAAGGGGAAGGTGACTATCCTAAGATTCCCTAGTCTATGGTAGTACAAAAGAAACCAAGGATAGATGACATTGGTCCAAGGGCTTTTCACTTTCATGATGAAATCACACTCCCACATTAGCCAATCGCAGTGGGCATCCCAATGGATAATCACAAAATAACCAGATGAATAATTCGATTAGCAAATCCTGACATCACCAGCCTCTTCCAGTGCTTTTAATGGAAAGTTTTTCTTGTAACAGTATCTCTCCCAGGCCATTTGCAATATTCTGACCCTTCAAGCAATGAGACAGGCATCAGGGTCCCCAACTCTGCCTGGCTGATGACCTGAGAAAGGAACAACTGACACTCAACCCTAAATAACTTACTTAAAGGCTTTGTGTGTGCTGACCCAGAAGCAAGAAACACTACCAGCCTCATAAATTTTGCTTCCTAATAATAATTAAGCGGTCTATCTAGTTTCAGGCCCCAGAAAAGGGAAGAAACCTGGAAGAGCAAGAGAAAAGAAGCTTAATGTTGCAAGGAATGCATCAGAACTCTTTTGTGAGCTGCTAGTGTGGGATTTAAAAAAAAAAAAAAGAGGAAGAAGAAGAATACCCTGCTGCCAGATAACAACTGCTTCACAAATCAGGTGTCTGAAGCACAGGCTCAAACTGGCTTTTTAAAAGGCCAATTACTAGCAAACACTATGATTGCAGCCTTGCAAGTGCTGCTATTTCGTTCTGTTGTTACTTGCTCAGCCCCAAACAGCCAGAAACAGAAATCAATTCCACAGGTTTCTATTGCCATCAGCTAACAAGAACTCTGTGCTTGCCCTCGTAAGCTGGGGAAAAGAGAGAGAGTACCACCCTGTTCAAATTTTAAAACAGTCAAGCCTGGACTAGCTTTGCCACTTACTAGCTGTATAACTTTGGTCAAGTCCCTCAGCATCAGTTTCTTTTTTTTTTTTTTAATTAATTAATTTATTTATTTATTTATTTTTGGCTGTGTTGGGTCTTCGTTGCTGTGCGCGGGCTTTCTCTAGTTGTGGCGAGCGGGGGCTACTCTTCATAGCGGTGCACGGGCTTCTCATTGTCGTGGCTTCTCTTGTTGCGGAGCATGGGCTCAAGGTGCGCAGGCTTCGGTAGTTGTGGCACGTGGGCTCAGTAGTTGTGGCTTGCGAGCTCTAGAGCTAAGGCTCAGTAGTTGTGATGCATGGGCTTAGTTGCTCCACGGCATGTGGGATCTTCCTTGGCCAGGGCTTGAACCCATGTCCCTTGCATTGGCAGGCAGATTCTTAACCACTGCGCCACCAGGGAAGCCCAGCATCAGTTTCTCTCTCTGTATATGAGGATTTTTTTTTTTTTTGGCCTCACGGCACATGGGATCTTAGTTCCCTGACCAGGGATCAAACCTGCACCCCCTGCAGTGGAAGCGCAGAGTCTTAACCACCGGACCACCAGGGAAATCCCTCTGTCTGTAAAATGGGCATAATACAATGGGCTGTAGGGATGAAATGGACTAAATTGTACATGACTCTCTTAGTCTCCTTGCCCTTCTGAGGAATACACTTAGGTGCAAAGTACCTAACTTAGATTTCAGATTGTTACCCTTTAGAAAAGGGAATATGTTTAATTTCATAGAATATACGAATATTAACTGCAGAATGTTTTCACTGTCCTTACTCTAGAATCTAATGCAACTATGCACATGATAGGCCCAAGACAATAGCATTCAATAAGGTTTTAACTGCTGAGGAGGATGCCTAGCCCCAATCCCTTTCAAGATAATAAGACTTAAGCCAACCTAGAGGAACACCTAATTTTCCCTATCTTACAGAGACTTTCCTTCATTCAAACAGTATTTACTGAGCAACTCTGAGGTGCCAGGCCCATTCTGGGTCAATGCAGAGACAAATATGACAACATTCCAGCCACTACCGAGCTCATGATGCAATGAGGAAGACAAATATCGAAACAGATTATTACAGTATAGAAATTGTTAATTTTTGCCTTACAGCTCCAAACCAGTTCTTCATTGCCCTACTCTGACTGAATTCTGCAGACTACATTTCTCCTTCCCCAGATGGTTCACATCAGGTTATGCCAATAGAAGGTACTGGAAGGAGACTACAAGGCTAAGGGAGAAAGAAAGGACTTTTTCCAGTGTTTGGTTTTTCTATAAGGCAGCAAGCAGATCAGCCCACAGGGGGACATGGTAGATTTCAAGACAGTGGCTCTCCAGGTTCTGACGCAAGTGCCCTCTAGGCAGTTTCTTTACCACAGCAATAAGCAGCACATTCCTATGAGTGTATTCCATGCACTCTCCTCAGAATCTGGGCTTGTGGAGCTCTCTTTTCTTAAGCTTGTAAGTTCCTTCCTTGTTTGCTTTTCCCTCAGCCTTAGGGATAGTAGTCATTTTCTGCAGTCACCACCTCTATTATACCTTAGAGTTCTCTTTTTATCTCTCTTAGTAGTTAACTACTTTTTACCTAGTTAACAATTCTTTATATTAAATTTTACCTGTTTCAAATTAATGGTGTGACTTCTATCACTTCAACTGGACCCTGACTGCTATAAGTAGGATAAATGCTATGATACTGCCCATGGAGTCCAGCCTCCGTATTTTACAGATAAGAAAACTGCAGTTTCAAAGATTGAAAGTAATCTGCTCAAGGTCACACACTTGTAGAACTGAAACTATATAACTCCTATATCCTGACTCTCAATAAATAATAAACATGTATCAAACACTTGATAATAAACATGTATAATAATAATTAATAATTAAACATGTATAATAATAATTAATAATTAAACATGTATCAAACACACTTCTTCTGTGTCCAGGTTCTATGTTGGCTGTTGAAAACACAAGAGATGAACTATAATAAATCCCTGCTCTCAGATGGTCCACTATCTAGACGGGAAGACAGACACTAAAAAAAAGAGAAAGTTCTAGGGAGGGGTGACAAACACCAAGACAAAAAGAAATTACTAGTTCTTTGAGGCTAGTAAGAGATGCTTCCTAGGTGGTCTCATTTTACCACACTTTACTCTCTAAGCTGAAGGATTCCTGAGTTGAATAGAAGGTTAACTTGAAAATAAATCTATAACCAAGGCTCAAGAAATGCAAGTAACCAAACAATAAACCTCCACTCTGGGCATAATCAGAAATATCACTAATGGAAAATCCTTCTAGAATAGGAAGCGACACAGAAACAAATTATGGATGAACACTTGTTGGTACTAACTTAGGAGGGAATTGCATTGGCTTCAAAGGGCAACAGGAGTTTGGAGAAGAGAGGTAATTATACTAAATAAGCTCTGAAGAAAGGCAAGCAAGAATAGAGAAGAGATGCAGGCTGCTTCAGAGAACACTTGCATATTAGGAAGGATACGCCTATGGTGAGCAGATGCTGGCACAACATGATAGAAAGGGACCCTGGAGCCCTAGACCAGAGAAGAGGCCTGGTTTACCTTACTCTCTAGTTCTAGCTGAATCAAGCTGCCCACTGCTTCCCTCAAAACAACAAGCTCCTTCATCTTTCTGGGATTTTGCACATACTGTTCCCTCTGCCTACAATGCCCTTCATTTCTTATCTATCTAAAGATCTGACCCTTCTTGCAAAGCACAAATCAATCATCATCTTCACTGTAAAGTTTTCTCCAATCATTCCCTGTACCCTTGATCTGGGCAAAATGAATCATCCTCTGTTCAGCACTTGTTGTATATCTCTCAATTATAGTACTTTCTTTTGCCTTGGTTGGTTGATTGGTTGGTTGGTTGGTTGGTTATTTATTTATTCATTTATGTATTTATTTATTTATTTATTTATGGCTGTGTTGGGTCTTCGTTTCTGTGCAAGGGCTTTCTCTAGTTGCGGCAAGTGGGGGCCACTCTTCATCGCGGTGCGTGGGCCTCTCACTATCGTGGCCTCTCTTGTTGCGGAGCACAGGCTCCAGACGCGCAGGCTCAGTAGTTGTGGCTCACGGGCCTAGTTGCTCCATGGCATGTGGGATCCTCCCAGACCAGGGCTCGAACCCGTGTCCCCTGCATTAGCAGGCAGACTCTCAACCACTGCGCCACCAGGGAAGCCCCTCAATTATAGTACTTTCTTACACTTAATTTCTTACAAATAATGTAATTATTTGTTTGTGTGTCCCTTCCCAACTGGACCATGAGATTCCTAAGCAAGATATTTCCCAGTGTCTATTATTGCTCCTAGTAAGCAGGAGCTCAAAAAGGTATACAGAATTATTCTACTGAATTGTGTAGACAAACTCAGCCTTCAATCCCAAGAATGAATGGATCTTAGAGCCTTAACGTTCCCGGATTCACGATGAATCCCTCCTGGAGTCCAGAACATTTAAGCTGTACTAGAAACTCTGTTATTTCTACTTGAGAGCTTAAGTATTTCCTTGTGCCAAACTGGCAATGCAACTGTGTATCTTTAGTGCTTCCACTAAAGAAATTAAAGTTTGTTGCAAGTCCGAACACAACAGTTCTTTATCCTCCTCCTTTACATAAATTGGAAAAACAGACTGAGAACTCTAATCAGCTGAAATCTTCCCAGGGAAGAGGACTTGGCTGTTCACTAACAGTTCAAACTACTGCTGTCTAATACCCATGTGGCTGGCATATTTTCTCTTTTGGCAGCCCATTCATATTGAGGGAGGAAGTATCATGCACTGCAATCAGAGAGTAGGATTTCGAGTCAAAGGAAGAGAATGAGTCCCAGCTCTGCCACTCTTTATTTTGCCAAGTGACCTTGGACAAGTCATTTAATCTCAGTGAGCTTCAATTTCCCTGGGGGCGGAAATAGGAAAAATATTACCTGTCCCACTGGGCTACCATAAGGATCAAATGAGGACTATTCCTTATTGCACTGAACTCTCATCTTAGGAATTAGCCTTGTCTTTCTGGAACACACAGAGAACTAGGAAGTAAGTAAAAAAAGCATCTTCAAAACCAAAATAACTGCCTCTAATTCTTCACACTTTACTACCAGTAGAGTCCCTGGGGCCTCACTCTTCCTTTAAAAACATATCTAATAAACTCATAATGTGGGAGCACCACAGTTGAAGGCAGGGTTACTATACTGAAAATAATAGTGTTAAGTGAACTGAACATTGAGGGCCTCCCCACAGCCTTCCCCTGCAGCGCCCCCCACCCCCCAGCTTCCAGACCACTGGCAGCCAGGCCTATAACCTCTAGGAAGGAGACTAGAAGATCCTTCAAGAGAATCTGACCAGCCCTAGTAAAAAGACCTAAAGATACTGACATTGCAGTTGCCCCACAAATAGCCCAGGCAGATCACCATTACAGTTGAGGTCCATAATCAGTAGGCTCCACCCAAGTACTTAAAATTTCCAATCAGCTTTTTAGTATCCCATTTTAAAATACGAACAATCAAGGATTACCAGACATCTGGGGAAAGCTCCAGCATGAAAAGCAGAATTCAGATCCTATTTATATCAGAAGAAATTTGAGGATGCAAGTGAAAAGTTACTTGAAAGAAAGCATAAGTATAATAATTATGCTTATCTTGGCCAAAGTTTACCAATGATTAAAAAATCAGATCAGGAATGGAACAGGACAGAAAGCCCAGAGATAAACCCACGCACATTTGGTCACCTTATTTTTGATAAAGGAGGCAAGAATATACAATGGAGAAAAGACAGCCTCTTCAATAAGTCGTGCTGGGAAAACTGGACAGCTACATGTAAAAGAACGAAATCAGAACACTCCCTAACACCATACACAAAAATAAACTCAAAATGGATTAAAGACCTAAATGTAAGGCCAGACACTATCAAACTCTTAGAGGAAAACATAGGCAGAACACTCTATGACATAAATCACAGCAAGATCCTTTTTGACCCACCTCCTAGAGAAATGGAAACAAAAACAAAAATAAACAAATGGGACCTAATGAAACTTAAAAGCTTTTGCACAGCAAAGGAAACCATAAACAAGAACAAAAGACAACCCTCAGAATGGGAGAAAATATTTGCAAACGAAGCAACTGACAAAGGATTAATCTCTAAAATTTACAAGCAGCTCATACAGCTCAATATCAAAAAAACAAACAACCCAATCCAAAAATGGGCAGAAGACCTAAATAGACATTTCTCCAAAGAAGATATACAGATTGCCAACAAACACATGAAAGAATGTTCAACATCATTAATCATTAGAAAAATGCAAATCAAAACTACAATGAGGTAACACCTCACACCAGTCAGAATGGCATCATCAAAAAATCTACAAACAATAAATGCTGGAGAGGGTATGGAGAAAAGGGAACCCTCTTGCATTGTTGGTGGGAATGTAAATTGATACAGCCACTATGGAGAACAGTATGGAGGTTCCTTAAAAAACTAAAAATAGAACTACCATACAACCCAGCAATCCCACTACTAGGCATATACCCCGAGAAAACCATAACTCAAAAAGAGTTATGTACCATAATGTTCATTGCAGCTCTATTTACAATAGCCAGGACATGGAAGCAACCTAAGTGTCCATCGACAGATGAATGGATAAAGAAGATGTGGCACATATATACAATGGAATATTACTCAGCCATAAAAAGAAATGAAATTGAGTTATTTGTAGTGAGGTGGATGGACCTAAAGACTGTCATACAGAGTGAAGTAAGTCAGAAAGAGAAAAATAAATACCATATGCTAACACATATATGGACTCTAAAAAAAAAAAATGGTTCTGAAGAACCTAGGGGCAGGACAGGAATAAAAATTCAGACATAAAGAATGGACTTGAGGACACAGGGAGGGGGAAGGGTAAGCTGGGATGAAGTGAGAGAGTGGCATGGACTTATATATACCACCAAATGTAAAATAGATAGTGGGAAGCAGCCGCATAGCACAGGGAGATCAGCTCGGTGCTTTGTGACCACCTAGAGGGGTGGGATGGGGAGGGTGGGAGGGAGACACAAGAGGGAGGAGATATGGGGATATATGTATATGTACAGCTGATTCACTTTGTTATAAAGCAGAAACTAACACACCATTGTACAGCAATTATACTCCAATAAAGATGTTTAAAAAAATAATAAAAATAAAATAAAATAAAAAGGTGGAGCAATCAAAAAAAAATAAAATAAAATATACAATAGTCTATTTTTTTAAAAAAATCAGATCAGGGAATTCCCTGGCAGTCCAGTGGTTAGGACTCTGCACTTCTACTGCAGGGGGCCCGGGTTTGATCCCTGGTCGGGGAACTAAGATCCCGCAAGCTGCGCAGCATGGCCAAAAAAAAAAAAAAAATCAGATCAGATGGACTTATGCCATCAACCTGATAATAAATAGCTCCTCCAAACTTAATGGTTCATTTTACTGATGGCTATTCACTTCATCAGGGGTAAGAGGCATATAATAAAATAGAGTTTGCTAAGTCTGGCAAGGAGCTATATTGTATCTGCATTTATTTTTCTAATTCTAAAGATATCTGTTGTGTATAGATCTACATAGGGATGGATTGAGTGTCCCACTGAAGGCACTAAAATAAAGAAACCAATGGGTCATAAAAGCATTAAGAGACATCACTGTGCCTACTAATCACTGATGCTACATGTAGTTAGACATCTGTATGTACAAAATTCTAGATGAACCTAGAGAAGGGAAGTCTCTCATCCCATGGCACCTCACCTTCAGAAGTCAGGGAAGACTTCACAGAAAACACAGTAGTTGAGAAGAGTTTTAAAGAAAGAGTAGAGATTGTCAAGTAAAACAGAAGAACAGGAAAGAGTACAGCACAGCAGAAAGACTATCATGGGCCACAACGTACATGAGGATGGAGAGGTTAAGAAGCTGCAAATAATGCAGTGTCACTAGAGCACAGGCAAGAGCAGTAGGAGATGAGCAGAAATCAGATCAAGGAAGACCTTGTATGTTATACAAGGAATTTAGACTCTAACCTGAAGGCAACTTGGAGCCAATGAAGAGTTTTAAAAAGCAAATAAAGATGATTAGATTTGAATCTAGGAAAGATCATTCTGATGATGATATAACAGATTTTGGGGGTGGGAAAGGGAAGGTTGGTGGCTACAACCTTCCAAGCTATGTACTAACTGTTCCTAAAAGGCAATTCTCACACTTACAAATGCTCAGCTTACTGTGAAGCAGATTATTCTACCCCTAAGAGACCAGTAGCTACCAGAGACACTCTAACGATCCCCCTGAGGAAAGTAGCATCCCAAGGCCTCCACCACCAGGTTCTTTCTTTTTCTCCCCTAAGGTCTTCTTTAAAGGCACAAAGATTGTTTTATGTTACCTTGTATCAGAGTATGTCTCTCAGCCTGGTTTTAAGGAAGATATGCATCAACCCCAAGCCCTCACCTCCCAATTCCCAAGCCCTCACCTCCCAATTCCCAAGCCCTCACCTCCCAATTCCCAATGACTATGGCAATTTTCTGCCATTTCTCAGAGCTATATTAAACTAACACATAGATACATGTGAACACACACACACTCATACACACTCATTTGTATACATGTCTGATTTTCCCATGTACACTCCTTAAGGAGATGGGAGGAAAGATGGAAAGGAATATTTAACAAGCACCAACTTAATGCTTGATTATTTCCTCATTTCTCTCATTTAATCTCTCATTTAATCCTCTCCACAACCTTGAACAAAGCAGATATTTATATTCCCATTTTTAGAGATGAAGAAACTATGTCTCAAAGAGAACAAATGATTTACCCAAGATCACAGAGCAGGTATAAGGCAAAGCTGAGATTTGAAGCCACATGTCTATGGGTTTACCAATGCTTTTCTACTACACCTCACACTAGGTTTCCCTGTACCTTATTTTAGTCATTACTAAATCTCCACTTAGTCATTGAATTGCATTATACTGAGCCACTCACTGAACAGATCAACAACCTAGAAAAACAACCAAACAGAAGAACCAGGTGCAAATGGAAAACTTGGACAATAGACACAGGTAGCAAAAAGACAGAAAAGAAAAAAGAAAAGATGAGAAGAGGAAAAGGAAAAGGAAAAGGAAAAAGAAAATAAGCAGAAGCATCAACATCGACTCCAACAAGCTCTTTGGAGCCCTAGCTGATACTGGCAAGTACAGAAATAGCCGAAACTCATGTTGACAGATCTCCATTTCTAAATCTCGTCTCCTCCTCAGCCAGCCCCAGCAGAGTGCCTGGTAAAATACTGCCTAGTCGGGCACACATTACAAATGAATTCCATTAAGCAGATGCAACCTCTCCCTGAGGCCTTCCCACTCTTACAGAACCACCAGGAACTGGAGAAAGCTTTTGTTCTCCATCTGAACTACTGTCTACAAGCCCTTGATGGTAAAGGGAAATTGGATTTGAGAAGCAGATGGCTTGTCAAAGAGCCTAAAACCTAAGGTGGAAAAGGAAGCAATTCACTAAAACCAAGCATTCCGAAAGACAAACTTTCTCTGAGGTGACAAAGAGTGCTGTCATAGTTATGACTTGCCCTCTAAACACAGGGTCCCCAAAGCACCTTGTAGGAGGGGCTGAAGCCAAGACTCATAGACTAGCTCTAGCTGCACAGATATCATCACAGGTTCATACTAACACTCTAGATTTTTCTAAAAGCAAGAATCACTTGTTTGCAACAACTGTGCTCGGTTACGGAGATTTCACTATAGAAGGATTTTGTTATGGAAAAAGAGTACTATTGTATCAATTAGACCCTAAATATTATAAGGGGAGAAAGAAAGGAACCTGAAGGTTAAATAAGATAATGTGGGACTTCCCTGGTGGAGCAGTGGTTAAGAATCGCCTGCCAATGCAGGGGACAAGGGTTCAAGCCCTGGTCCAGGAGGATCCCACATGCCACACAGCAACTAGGCTCGTGTGCCACAACTACTGAGCCTGCACTCTAGAGCCCTCAAGCCACAGCTACTGAGCCCACGTGCCACAACTACTGAAGCCCGCACGCCTACAGCCTGTTCTCCGCAACAAGAGAAGCCACCGCAATGAGAAGCCCGTGCACCGCAACGAAGATTAGCCCCCGCTTGCCGCAGCTAGAGAAAGCCTGTGCTCAGCAAAGAAGACCCCACGCAGCCAAACATAAATAAATAAATTTATTTTTAAAAAAAGAAAAAAATAATGTAAGTAAAGAGTCTAGAAACTGAGCTGGCACAAAGTAGATGTTTAACCAGTGTCTGCTCAAGTGAACTGAAAAAGAGAAATTAGCATTTGTTTAGTATCTGCTGATTAATAAAAATGACCTAAACAGCTTTTGTATACTTTACCTTGCTTAATCCATAAAATAATTCAGAACAAGTGTTAATTATCCTCATTTTATATATAAGAAGAGAGGTTCAAAAAAATTAGCAACTCACTTGGTCATTTAGTTATTAAGGGACAAAAGTTGTGATTTGTTCACAGTATCAGAAAGTTATAAACTGAGCAAAAAAATAATAATGCCATCTCATATTTGCTTTAAAGTTTTTCACTGCACAGTGAAACATGTGGAGGTAAACAGTGGGCTGGGAATTGGAATACCTGAGTTCTAGACTTAACTGTGCCAAACTGGTATGCAGCTTAAATTAAGTCTCTTCCCCTTTCTGGATTTTAATTTTCTCACCTAACTCAACAGCGGTACAACATTTAACTTAAAGATGAGTTAAATTATCTTGAAATTCCAGGAATATTGTATATACAATCCAGACTCTTTACTGGACAAGAAATGCTCCCTTATTGCCCAGTGTTTACTCTACTCTCCCTGGCCACACGTTCAGGACTAACAGCTTACCTCTACCTGTCCATCAGCCATTAGTAAGCCAGAAGCATCCTTTATGGTACAGCTCCCCACCTGTGCTGGATGCTTCATTAAGTGTAAAGCTGATACTATAGTTTGCTGGAAGCCTGGTGCACAAATGTTACCTGGAGATGAATAAATCATTCCAGTTGTGTTGGGTTGCAATTGTAAGGGTAGCAGCTGTGGCTCTGAAAACAGATGGTCTTATAAGGATGGAGGACTTGGCTCCTATCTGATTTTCCTAAGGCAAGCAGGTTTGGGTCAGCAGGAAGCCTGGCTGGGAAGTGCCAGAGTAGAGCTAGCATTCAGTGATGAGGAAAGATGACAGAAATGCACATGCAGTTTCTTTCCATAATAAATGAATATATCAGAGGCTGCAATTACCAGAATCCCAAGCCCTTACTTTTGTACCTACTCATCAACTTCTAAATCATTTTCTTTTCAGTCCAACACTTTCTTCCTTGATTTTTCAATACAAAGGTGAGTTCAGGGAGAATGCCTAGCAGAGCCCAGGCACAAGAATAGAACTTTAAGATCTGCTGACTAGAACAACTTGAAAAAACAGAGTAAAACAACTTGAAAAAACAGAGAAAAACAAACTGAATTTACCAGATGATAGTGGAATGAGTGTCTAATGACACAGCTGATAATAGTAGATGTGCAGTAAACATATATTTAATAAAGTAATGTGCCAGGCAACATTCTAGGTGTTGTACATATATTGTCTCTTTTAATTCTCAAGACAGCCTTTCTTTTATCTCCATTTTGTATATAAGGAAATTAAAACTCAGAAAAGTCAGGTACTCTGCCCAGTCACACAGCAAATTAAGTGACAGGAGTCAGAAATGACCCCCCAGGGCTAAATGATTCCAAAGCTCTATGCATTGTTTGTCAACCTCCTGTCCAACCAATAATGGCCTTCTTGCGGTTCCTCAAACACAGCTAGCAGATTCCTACCTATGGACCTTTCTGCTTGCTATTTCCTCTACCTTCACATCTTCTCAATGTTTTCTACTTTAGATCATTCAGGGCTCTGCTCAAACACCATCTCTTCAGAGAAGCTTTTCTTGATCATCCCCCCAACATATACTGTTCCCTTACTTTGCTTTATTTTTTTATTATGACACTAACATTGTATTATTTATTAGTTTATTTGTTTGTTTACTGTCAGTCTCTCCCACTAGAATGAAAGATTTTTGAGGACAAGGACTTTTTCTTGGTCACAACTGTATCCCCTGTGCTTAGAACAGTGACTAGTACATTGCAGGTGCTCAACAAATATTCAATGAATCCATGAATGAATTCTGTGATCAAAATCACAGAGCTCTAGAATATTAGTGTAAAAAAGTACTTGTTACATAGCATAAGGAGCACAGGCTTTGCAATCAGGCAGATGTGGGTTCAAGTCTCTAACTGACTATGACTGTGTGACTTTGGACAAGTCTCTAAACTTCTTTAATTTTATCTGTAAAGTGGGTTTAAAAAAATAAGGCCCATAGATCTATTATGATGATTAAATGCAATAAACACATGAAAATGTTTTGTGCAAACTATAATATGTTATATAAACATATGATGAGAAATTATGACAATGAGAAAAAGTTTAGAGACAGTCTAGTCACGGCTTTCACTTTAGAGATCACTCTAAGGCCCAAAAAGGTAAGTGAACTGTCCAATGTCCCACAGTTATTTAGAACCAAACAATAATTAGACTCTAGGTCTCCAGGCAACCAAGCTGGGACACCTGCCATTACCCCCACAAACTAGTTGACCTCTGGTACTCCACTTTCTCTTGATTCTTCTTGTACTTCACTGGCTGCTCCTTTGATCTTCTCAACCCCACCCCCGCCCCACCACCACCTAGGTCAGCGTGTCCAGAGCTCAAATGTCAGATCTCTTCTCTGCTCTATCTATACACATTTCTTGGGTGATCACATCTACTCCATGACTTTACATATACTAATGATTTCCATTTCTGACCTGGACTTCTCTGAATTCCAGACTTGTATATCCAACTGCCTACCCAACATCTCCTTTTGGTTGTCTTACAGCCATCTGAAATGTAATATGTCTAAAATCAAACACTTGACACCCCCCTAAAAACCTGCACCTGCCAGTCTTTCCCATCTCTGTAAACAGCAACTCCAATCTTATAGTCACTCAAGTCAAAAACCTTGCACTGACTTTTCTTAATCTCATAATCCTCAATCTATCAGCAAATTCTGTCAGCTCTACTTTCAAAACATATCCTGATTCCAACAATTTCTTACCACCTCTACTGCTACCACACTGTCTCAAGCTTCCTTTATCTCATTCCCTAACTCTTGTTACAGCTTCCTATCTGATTCCCCTGCTTTTGCCCTTGCCCTATTCATCCCCTATCCCTCTCTCTTCAGAAGCCAAAATGATCCTTTTAAATTCAATTAGAGCATGTCACTCTACTCTGTTCGAAATCCTGCAATGGTTTCTCATCTCAACCAGAATAAAATAAAGGTTATTACCATGGGCTACAAGACACCATGTAATCTGGATCCATTCTACCTATCTGATCTTACCCACTACCACTGTCCTCTTTGCTCATTACACTTCAGCCACACTGCAGTAAAATTACATTTTAACACCAACATTCATGTTGTTTGGGAACCACTCTGAAGTGGCCAAAAGCAAAGACCAAGAATATGCAAGCCTTGGACTCCTTAATGTGAACAGCAGGAACATTCTTTCCCTCCTTGTTGTTCATTGATAAAACTGAGCACAACCCCACCTCAGGGATTTAATGCTTACAGTTCTCTCTGCCTAAAGCATTCTTCCCTCAAACTATTAATATGACGTGTTCCTTTATTTCATAACATCTCTTCTCAAACTTCACCTCACCAAAAAGGCCTAGGTCAACCAATCATATCTAAAAAAGACCCCTCCTGGGAACTCCCTGGCGGTTCAGTGGTTAGGACTTGGCACTCTTATTGCCAGAGGCCCAGGTTCAATCCTGGTTGGGAAACTAAAATCCTGCAAGCTGTGCAGCGCAGCCAAAAATAAAATAAAATAATAAAAGTAAAACAGACTCCTTTTCAATAACTCCCTTTCCCCATACATTGCCTAATTTTTCATATCTCTGCCCACTAGAGTGCCATTGAAATCAGGGACTTTAACTTATTCACTGCTATATCCCCAGTGCCAAGATTGTATGTGCTCTATAATCCATAACAGTAATCAATTTAGCCATTCATTATTTTGTAATTACTATCTTATGTCCTCAATCTAGTCTTCCCCTAAACAGACTAAATATTACTTTCAAATGAAACTCTCTCAATTCTGGATATCCTCTCTGAGAACTTTCAATTCAACTAGTGATAATGTGGAAGTAATTAAAAAAGGAGAGAATGGTAAAATGAAGCCATATTTTTCTTCTTCTGGGATCCTCTTATAATCAGCCAACAAATCAGTAAGTATTAATAAGCACCTTTAGGTACAGAGCACCATCTTATTAAAGAAGGATATTACCTAGCTAGGTAGTAAAACATAGAGAGGCACATAAAAATAGTAATAAGATGGATAATAAACACATGAGAAGATACTCAGCATCATTAGCCATCAAGGAAATACAAACCAAATCACAGTGAAATACCATTCAATTCACATTCACTAGGATGACCAAAATAAAAAAGACAAGTGGTGGAGAGGATGTGGAGAAACCAGAACCGTCATACACTGCTGGGGGGAATAAAATGGTGCAGCCACTACAGAAAACAGTCTGGAGTTCCTCAAAGGGTTAAACATAAAGTTACCATGTGATCCAGCAATTTCACTCCTAGAACTCATTTCCTCTATCTAAGGGAAATGAAAACATATAACACATATCCACACAAAAACATCATATACAAATGCTCACATCAGCATTATTCATAATAGCTAAAAAGCAGAAACTACCCAAATGTCTATTAACTGATGAATAGATAAATAAATGTGGTATATCCATACAATGGAATATTTTGCAGTAAAAAGGAATGAAGTATTGATACATGCTACAACATAGATGAACCTTGAAAACATTATACTAAATGAAAGAAGTCTGGTCATAAAAAGCCAACTACTGTATGATAACTTTTATATGAAATATCCAGAATAGGCAAACCTACTGTAGAAGATAGATTAGTGGACTTCCCTGGTGGCACAGTGGTTAAGAATCCCCCTGCCGGGCTTCCCTGGTGGCTCAGTGGTTGAGAATCTGCCTGCCAATGCAGGGGACACGGGTTCAAGCCCTGGTCTGGGAGGATCCCACATGCCGCGGAGCGACTAGGCCCGTGAGCCACAATTGCTGAGCCTGCGCGTCTGGAGCCTGTGCTCCGCAACAAGAGAGGCCGCTACAGTCAGAGGCCCGCTCACCGCGATGAAGCGTGGCCCCCACTTGCCGCAATTAGAGAAAGCCCTCGCACAGGAACGAAGACCCAACACAGCCTTAAATGAATGAATAAATAAATAAATGAATAAATAAAAATTAAAAAAAAAAAAAAGAATCCCCCTGCCAATGCAGGGGACACAGGTTTGAGCCCTAGTCCAGGAAGATCCCACATGCCGCGGAGCAACTAAGCCCATGTGCCACAACTACTGAGCCTGCGCTCTAAATCCCGCAAGCCACAACTACTGAGCCCACGTGACACAACTGCTGAAGCCTGTGTGCCCAGAGCCCGTGCTCCACAACAAGAGAAGCCACCGCAATGAGAAGCCCACGCACCACAACGAAGAATAGCCCTCACTCGCCGCAACTAGAGAGAGCCTGCGCGCAGCAACAAATACCCAACACAGCCATAAATAAATAAATAAATAAATCTATTTATTTTTGAAAAGAAGAAGATAGATTACTGGTTGCCTAGGGCTGGTGGAGATGAGAGAAGTATGGGGTGGAATAAATAAATAAACAAATTTATTTTTAAAAAAAGGAAGATAGATTACTGGTTGCCTAGGGCTAGTGGAGATGGGAGAAGTTATGGGTGGCTGCTAAAGGGCACATGTTTCTTTTTGGGGTAATGAAAATGTTCTAAAATTGATTGTGACAATGGCTGCACAATTCCGTGAATAAAAAAGCACTGAACTGTACGCTTTAAATGGGCAAAGTGTATGGTACGTGGATTATAGCTCAATAAAGCTGTTATTAAAAAAAAAAAAACTTTAAAAATGTAATCTGGAGGTGCCCGGTGCAGCCATCTTGAACTGGGGTGCCCCAAGCAGCTCTTCGGCACAGGGTCCACGGAGGTGGGGTGTCGATGTGGTAGTTCTGCCCTGTGAGCTCTAGTCTGACGTGTTAGGTATAAGGCCTCTGCACATGGCTCCCTAGAGGTACCCAGTGTTCTGCCTATGCCTCTGGATGGTCTCAAGCTCAGCAGTGCATCTCCTCATTCAGTTGTCTGACTATCCCCATTGGTGTTCAAGTGCATTTGTGGATTCTGTGGAGAAACCTCATAGCTGCCGTGTGGATGAAAGGCTCTTGGTGCTCCAGCCAGGCATCAGGGCCGTGCCTCTGAGGTGGGAGAGCCAACTTCAGGACACTGGTCCACAAGAGACCTCCCAGCTCCACGTAATACCAAACGGCAAAAATCTCTCAGAGATCTCCATCTCAACATCAAGACCCAGCTTCACTCAACGACCAGCAAGCTACAGTGCTGGACACCCTATGCCAAACAACTAGCAAGACAGGAACACAGCCCCATCCATTAGCAGAGAGGCTGCCTAAAATCATAATAAGGCCACAGACACCCCAAAATACACCACCAGACGTGGATGTGCCCACCAGAAAGACAAGATCCAGCCTCATCCACCAGAACTCAGGCACTAGTTCCCTCCACCAGGAAGCCTACACAACCCACTGAACCAACCTTAGCCACTGGGGACAGATACCAAAAACAACGGGAACTACGAACCTGCAGCCTGTGAAAAGGAGACCCCAAACACAGTAAGATAAGCAAAATGAGATGACAGAAAAACACACAGCAGATGAAGGAGCACGGTCAAAACACACCTGACCTAACAAATGAAGAGGAAATAGGTAGTCTACCTGAAAAAGAATTCAGAATAATGATAGTAAGGATGATCCAAAATCTTGGAAATAGAATAGACAAAATGCAGGAAACATTTAACAAGGACGTAGAAGAACTAAAGAGGAACCAAGCAACGATGAAAAACACAATAAATGAAATTAAAAATACTCTAGATGGGATCAATAGCAGAATAACTGAGGCAGAAGAAAGGATAAGTGACCTGGAAGATAAAATGGTGGAAATAACTACTGCAGAGCAGGATAAAGAAAAAAGAATGAAAAGAACTGAGGACAGTCTCAGAGACCTCTGGGACAACATTAAACGCACCAACATTCGAATTATAGGGGTCCCAGAAGAAGAAGAGAAAAAGAAAGGGACTGAGAAAATATTTGAAGAGATTATAGTTGAAAACTTCCCTAATATGGGAAAGGAAATAGTTAATCAAGTCCTGGAAGCACAGAGAGTCCCATACAGGATAAACCCAAGGAGAAACACGCCAAGACACATATTAATCAAACTGTCAAAAATTAAATATAAAGAAAACATATTAAAAGCAGCAAGGGAAAAACAACAAATAACACACAAGAGAATCCCCATAAGGTTAACGTCTGATCTTTCAGCAGAAACTCTGCAAGCCAGAAGGGAGTGGCAGGATATACTTAAAGTGATGAAGGAGAAAAACCTACAACCAAGATTACTCTACCCAGCAAGGATCTCATTCAGATGTGACGGAGAAATTAAAACCTTTACAGACAAGCAAAAACTGAGAGAGTTCAGCACCACCAAACCAGCTTTACAACAAATGCTAAAGGAACTTCTCTAGGCAAGAAACACAAGAGAAGGAAAACACCTACAATAACAAACCCAAAACATTTAAGAAAATGGGAATAGGAACATACATATCGATAATTACCTTGAATGTAAATGGATTAAATGCTCCCACCAAAAGACACAGACTGGCTGAATGGATACAAAAACAAGACCCATATATATGCTGTCTACAAGAGACCCACTTCAGACCTAGAGACACATACAGACTGAAAGTGAGGGGACGGAAAAAGATATTCCATGCAAATGGAAATCAAAAGAAAGCTGGAGTAGCAATTCTCATATCAGACAAAATAGACTTTAAAATAAAGAATATTACAAGAGACAAAGAAGGACACTATATAATGATCAAGGGATCGATCCAAGAGGAAGGTATAACAATTGTAAATATTTATGCACCCAACATAGGAGCACCTCAATACATAAGGCAAATGCTAACAGCCATAAAAGGGGAAATTGACAGCAACACAATCATAGTAGGGGACTTTAACACCCCACTTTCACCAATGGACAGATCATCCAAAATGAAAATAAATAAGGAAACACAAGCTTTAAATGATACATTAAACAAGATGGACTTAATTGATATTTATAGGACATTCCACCCAAAAACAACAGAATACACATTTTTCTCAAGTGCTCATGGAACATTCGCCAGGATAGATCATATCTTGGGTCACAAATCAAGCCTTGGTAAATTTAAGAAAATTGAAATCGTATCAAGTATCTTTTCCGACCACAACGTTATGAGACTAGATATCAATTACAGGAAAAGATGTGTAAAAAATACAAACACATGGAGGCTACACAATACACTACTTAATAACGAAGTGATCACTGAAGAAATCAAAGGGGAAATCAAAAAATACCTAGAAACAAATGACAATGGAGACACGACGACCCAAAACCTATGGGATGCAGCAAAAGCAGTTCTAAGAGGGAAGTTTATAGCAATACAAGCCTACCTCAAGAAACAGGAAACATCTCGAATAAACAACCTAACCTTGCACCTAAAGCAATTAGAGAAAGAAGAACAAAAAACCCCCAAAGCTAGCAGAAGGAAAGAAATCATAAAGATCAGGTCAGAAATAAATGAAAAAGAAATGAAGGAAACAATAGCAAAAATCAATGAAACTAAAAGCTGGTTCTTTGAGAAGATAAACAAAATTGATAAACCATTAGCCAGACTCATCAAGAGAAAAAGGGAGAAGACTCAAATCAATAGAATTAGAAATGAAAAAGGAGAAGTAACCACTGACACTGCAGAAATACAAAAGATCATGAGAGATTACTACAAGCAACTCTATGCCAATAAAATGGACAACCTGGAAGAAATGGACAGATTCTTAGAAATGCACAAACTGCCGAGACTGAACCAGGAAGAAATAGAAAATATGAACAGACCAATCACAAGCACTGAAATTGAAACTGTGATTAAAAACCTTCCAACAAACAAAAGCCCAGGACCAGATGGCTTCACAGACGAATTCTATCAAACATTTAGAGAAGAGCTAACATCTATCCTTCTCAAACTCTTCCAAAATATTGCAGAGGGAGGAACACTCCCAAACTCATTCTACGAGGCCACCATCACCCTGATACCAAAACCAGACAAAGATGTCACAAAGAAAGAAAACTACAGGCCAATATCACTGATGAACATAGATGCAAAAATCCTCAACAAAATACTAGCAAACAGAATCCAACAGCACATTAAAAGGATCATACACCATGATCAAGTGGGGTTTATCCCAGGAATGCAAGGATTCTTCAATATACGCAAATCAATCAATGTGATACACCATATTAACAAATTGAAGGAGAAAAACCATATGATCATCTCAATAGATGCAGAGAAAGCTTTCGACAAAATTCAACACCCATTTATGATAAAAGCCCTGCAGAAAGTAGGCATAGAGGGAACTTTCCTCAACATAATAAAGGCCATATATGACAAACCCACAGCCAACATTGTCCTCAATGGTGAAAAACTGAAACCATTTCCACTAAGATCAGGAACAAGACAAGGTTGCCCACTCTCACCACTATTATTCAACATAGTTTTGGAAGTGTTAGCCACAGCAATCAGAGAAGAAAAAGAAATAAAAGGAATCCAAATCGGAAAAGAAGAAGTAAAGCTGTCACTGTTTGCAGATGACATGATACTATACATAAAGAATCCTAAAGATGCTACCAGAAAACTCCTAGAGCTAATCAATGAATTTGGTAAAGTAGCAGGATACAAAATTAATGCACAGAAATCTCTTGCATTTCTATACACTAATGACGAAAAATCTGAAAGTGAAATTAAGAAAACACTCCCGTTTACCATTGCAACAAAAAGAATAAAATATCTAGGAATAAACCTACCTATGGAGACAAAAGACCTGTATGCAGAAAATTATAAGACACTGATGAAAGAAATTAAAGATGATACAAATAGATGGAGGGATATACCATGTTCCTGGATTGGAAGAATCAACATTGTGAAAATGACTCTACTACCCAAAGCAATCTACAAATTCAATGCAATCCCTATCAAACTACCATTGGCATTTTTCACAGAACCAGAACAAAAAATTTCACAATTTGTATGGAGACACAAAAGACCCCGAATAGTCAAAGCAATCTTGAGAACGAAAAATGGAGCTGGGGGAATCAGGCTCCCTGACTTCAGACTATATTACAAAGCTACAGTAATCAAGACAGTTTGGTACTGGCACAATAACAGAAATATAGATCAATGGAACAGGATAGAAAGCCCAGAGATAAACCCACGCACATATGGCCACCTTATCTTTGATAAAGGAGGCAAGCATATACAGTGGAGAAAAGACAGCCTCTTCAATAAGTGGTGCTGGGAAAATTGGACAGATACATGTAAAAGTATGAAATTAGAACACTCCCTGACACCATGCACAAAAATAAACTCAAAATGGATTAAAGACCTAAGTGTAAGGCCAGACACTATCAAACTCTTAGAGGAAAACATAGGCAGAACACTCTATGACATACATCACAGCAAGATTCTTTTTGACCCAGCTCCTAGAGAAATGGAAATAAGAACACAAATAAACAAATGGGACCTAATGAAACTTAAAAGCTTTTGCACAACAAAGGAAACCATAAACAAGACCAAAAGACAACCATCAGAACGGGAGAAAATATTTGCAAATGAAGCAACTGACAAAGGATTAATCTCCAAGATTTACAAGCAGCTCATGCAGCTCAATAACAAAAAAACGAACAACCCAATCCAAAAATGGGCAGAAGACCTAAATAGACATTTCTCCAAAGAAGATATACAGATTGCCAACAGACACATGAAAGAATGCTCAACATCATTAATCATTAGAGAAATGCAAATCAAAACTACAATGAGATATCATCTCACACCGGTCAGAATGGCCATCATCAAAAAATCTAGAAACAATAAATGCTGGAGAGGGTGTGGAGGAAAGGGAACACTCTTGCACTGTTGGTGGGAATGTAAATTGATACAGCCACTATGGAGAACAGTATGGAGGTTCCTTAAAAAACTACAAATAGAACTACCATACGACCCAGCAATCCCAATACTGGGCATATACCCTGAGAAAACCATAGGTCAAAAAGAGTCATGTACCAAAATGTTCATTGCAGCTCTATTTACAATAGCCAGGACATGGAAGCAACCTAAATGTCCATCGACAGATGAATGGATAAAGAAGATGTGGCACATATATACAATGGAATATTACTCAGCCATAAAAAGAAATGAAATGGAGGTATTTGTAATGAGGTGGATGGAGTTAGAGTCTGTCCTACAGAGTGAAGTAAGTCAGAAAGAGAAAAACAAATACAGTATGCTAACACATATATACGGAATCTAAGGAAAAAAAAAAAAAAAGGCCATGAAGAACCTAGTGGCAAGACGGGAATAAAGACACAGACCTACTAGAGAATGGACTTGAGGATATGGGGAGGGGGTGGGGTGAGAGGTGACAGGGTGAGAGAGTGTCATGGACATATATACACTACCAAATGTAAAATAGATAGCTAGTGGGAAGCAGCCGCATAGCACAGGGAGATCAGCTCAGTGCTTTGCGACCACCTAGGGGGTGGGATGGGGAGGGTGGGAGGGAGGGAGATGCAAGAGGGAAGAGATATGGGAACATATTGTATATGTATAACTGATTCACTTTGTTATAAAGCAGAAGCTAACACACCATTGTAAGGCAATTATACTTCAGTAAAGATGTTTAAAAAAAAAATGTAATCTGGGGTTTATTTCAGGTTCCATTTATCAACATTCTTACCATTCACATTCAAATTAACATTTATTCAGGGTAGGATTTTCATCTCACAGCAGCCGCTATCAAATTGCTCACCAGAGCTCATCTTCAGACAGACTTTGAACAGGTCCTTGGCATTAGAAGATAAAATAAGAGCTTATAAAAGCCAAGCACAGATGAGACTGGCCTTGGCTGTGGTTGCCAAATATATGGAATTTCTAAAAATTAAAATAGTTTTTGTAAAACAGTAAAAAAAAAAAATGTTTAAGGAAAAAGAAAAGTTAACATTTATTGAAGGCTAGATAACCCTCACTTTATTTTACTCAATACAACCAAAAAGGCTGTGAGACAGGGGTTATCAACTCATCCATTTTGCAGGTAAGAAATCCATAGCTCATAAAAGTTAAATGATTTAGGGACTTCCCTGATGGTCCCGTGGTAAAGACTCCACACTCCCAATGCAGGGGGCACAGGTTCAATCCCTGGTCGGGGAACTAAGATCCCGCATGCCGCATGGTGTGGCCAAATAAATAAATGATTTCAGACCTATAGTAAATTATCAGAGCCAGGAGTTGGTCCTGCATTCACTATCTCCAAATCTAGGGCTCTTTCTCACCGCTCATCCCCAACTTCTTGCTAGTAAGCATAATTAAGACCTAGCTGTAGCACTTATTCATAAAAGTAAGTACTAAGAACTAAGAGATCATAAGAACACATATTTATAATCACAGATTAACAGAATGATGATCAAAACTGTATAACACAAAATCCAATATCCCTGCGTTTAACTACTGGGTCAGCAGTGCTATGCTACATGAAAAGAGAGTTGGCTGGATCTGATTCCCAAGGTCACCTATGTGCGGGAAAAAAAGAAAGAGGGAAAGACAAAAAAAGTCCACAGCATTCCCCAGCAAACCAATCAAGAACCATACACACTTTGGACGGGTTTGTAACTGACCTTGGTAATTCCTGAAACAAGACATCTTAATGATACCACCAAAAGCACTTATTAAAAAGCTAGGCTGTGACAAGGAAGTTTTTTGGGGTGATGGAACTATTCTGTACCTTGACTATGGTAGTGATTACACAAATCTATGCATTATTAAATTCTGACACAAAAAGGTCAACTCTATTGTTAACTTAAAAGTAAAATTTAAGGGGCTTCCTTGGTGGCGCAGGGGTTAAGAATCTGCCTGCCAATGCAGGGGACAAGGGTTTGAACCCTGGTCCGGGAAGATCCCACGTGCCGCGGAGCAACTAAGCCCGTGCGCCATCAACTACTGAGCCTGCACTCTAGAGCCCGCGAGCCACAACTACTGAGCCCGGCTGCCACAATTACTGAAGCCCGCGCACCTATAGCCCATGCTCTGCAACAAGAGAAGCCACCGCAATGAGAAGCCGGCACGCCACAACGAAGAGTAGCCCCCGCTCATCGCAACTAGAGAAAGCCCACATGCAGCAACGAAGACCCAACGCAGCCAAAAATAAATAAATAAATGTATAAAAAATAAAAGTAAAATTTAAGAAAACCTGCATACATATTAAAAAGTAAGCTGTTGTGCATCAAAAGACATTATCAACAGAGTAAAAAGGCAACCCATAGAATGGAAGAAAATATTTGCAAATCATACATTGATAAGGGATTAATATCCAGAATATATAGGTAACTCCTAAAACTCACAATAACAACAACAAAAACCTGATTCAAAAATGGGCAAAGGACCTGAACAGACATTTCTCCAAAGAAGATATACAAATGCTCAATAAGCACTGAAATGATGCTCAATATCACTAATCATTAAAGAAACACAAATTAAAACCACAATGAGACACCACCTCACACTCATTAGGACGGCTATTATCAAAAAAAAAAAAGAAAACCAGAAAATAACAAGTGTTGGTGAGGATGTGGAGAAACTGGAATCCTTGTGCACCACTGGTGGGAATGTAAAATGGTATTGCTGCTGTGGAAAACACTATAGTGTTTCCTCAAAAAATTAAACAAAGAATAACCATATGATCTAGCAGTTCCATTTCTGGGCATATACTCAAAAAACTAAAAGCAGGGTCTCAAAGAGATGTTTGTACACCTGTGTTCATAGCAGCATTATTCACAATAGCTAAAATGTGGAAGCAACCTAAGTATCCATTAACAGTGAAGGGATAAGCAAAATCTGGTGTATATATACAATTATTCAGCCTTAAAAAGGAAGGAAATTCTGTCATATGCTACAACATGGATGAACCTTGAGGACATTATGCTAAGTGAAATAAGCCAGTCACAAAAGACAAATACTGGATGCTTCCACTTATATGAGGTACTTCGAGTAGTCAAAATCACAGGGACAGGAAGTAGAATGGTGGTTGCCAGGAGTTGGGGGAGGGGACAATGGGGGGTGGTTGTTCAATGGGTGCAGTTTTACTTCTGCAAGATGAAGAGAGTTCTGGAGATGGATGGTGGGAAGGTTGCACAAGAATATTAATGTGCTTAATATCACTGAACTGTATAGTTAAAAAAACGGTAAATTTTATGAGCCACAATTTATTTATTTATTTATTTATGAATAAATAAATAAATAAATAAGCTAGGCATATGTGGTAATGTTACTTCAAGTAAAATTATAATAATAGCTAATGTTTATGAGTGTTTACTATGAGCGAGCACATTATTTCACTTGACCCTGACCATAACCCCAACTATTAGACCTCTCTTTCACAAATGAGAAGGCTGAGCCTAGTAAGGCCAACCCACTTGCTCAAGATCACATAGCTAGTTAACTCAGACTGAATTCAAACTCAGGCAGTCTGACTCTATAGCCCAGGCCCTTAAACACTATACTACAACATAAAATACTATATTAAATATTGCAGATAGAAGTTGACAAAGATAACTACTCCGGCTAGTCCTGACGACCTAAGCTTTCAACCGAACAGAACCACATTAGAAGCAGACATACTATACAACCAATATAGCAGATTAAAAGCATTGTGGAAACATCAAGAGCATTCTTGTAAAAAAAAGTACATAATTAAATGTAGCTGGCTCCACAGTCACTCCCTTCGGAACCATGCCCCAATGCAGCCCATAAAAGAAAAAGCAAAATAATGACGGTTCTAGATCATCACAGGCAGGAAACACACACACACACAATCTACTAAGACCCCCTCTGCCCGAGACTCCAGCATCCCAATTTCAATACTGCCCTCCAATACTGTCAGATTCAAAGCGCCACCATCCTACTTTGCGGCACTTTGTACTTTTGAGTAGTTTTTATATTTGCTCTGGGCAAAGGACTGTCCCCTTTAGCCCAAGGCTCTGCAGAACAAACATCACACTCTGTATCCCCATCCCACAAATGGATGCTATAACTTAACTCCATGCCCAACACTAAGCAAATATCCCTTGTTTCTACTTAAGTTCTTTATTCCCTCATACCTCATAGTTTATGGCTTATGTGTCAGTGCTTATTTATCTGAAAAGCAGAAACTTTAAAAAAGAAAAAAAAAGCAGCACAATCAGCCAAACTAAAGTGCCAACAGCATGAACGGGGACCTAAGGAGGAGCTTGATAATGGAAGAGAGAGTACGTGGAACTAACTTTCTAACTTTCTGCATAATCAGACCTTATTATTCAAGGAAGGTCAGTGAAGCCTCCTCAGCACATGAGTTCCTTTCTCTCCTGTTGCTTCTATCAAATAAACATAATACACCAAATAATAAATATACCTGTTAGCTGTATTTATTAAACCCTAGACTGCATTTAATTCTCCATGTTTCTTTGTAAAAACATCTTAGTCCTTCTAGGAATTTTAGTCTGTTCCTTAAAAGGAATCACTGATTAAACGAAGTGTCAAGAGGTTCACATTCAACCAAACTTAATTGAGCACCTATTATGTTTCTGAATTAGACTTTTTCAGAGGAGGTTTTTCATTTAATCCTAAAAAAGAATCCTTTGACTTAAGTATTACTGGCTGCCACCCTTCCTTTTTTTTTTTTAACCACCAAGTAAAGTGAGAATCAGGCAGTTAAGTAACTTGCAAAGATCTCACAGCTAAAAAGCAAAGGGAAAGAGGTAAAGGAGCCAGGATTCAAACTCAGACCTTCTATTTCACCTCTCTAAACTTTAATTTTCTCATCAGCAAGAAATATTACCTATCTTCAAGAGTTGACGTAGGGGGGCTTCCCTGGTGGCGCAGTGGTTAAGAATCCGCCTGCCAATGCAGGGGACACGGGTTCGAGCCCTGGTCCGGGAAGATCCCACATGCCGCAGAGCAACTAAGCCCATGAGCCACAACTACTGAGCCTGTGCCCTAGAGCCCACGAGCCACAACTACTGAAGCCTGCACGCTCTAGAGCCCATGCTCTGCAACAAGAGAAGCCACCACAATGAGAAGCCCGCGCACGGCAACGAAGACCTAACGCAGCCAATAAATAAATAAATAAATAAATAAATAAAATTGTTTTAAAAAAAAGAGTTGATGTAGGAATTACATGCAAAGCACTTAGATCAGGGGCTGCTCCTCAATAAATGTTATTAGCTTTATTCCTTTTTTCCTTCATGCTTGAAATGTCTGGTTTGTTGGCTTATTCCAAACAAATAGCAATTTTTTAAGTTTACACTTTGTTTTTCTTAGCTATCTTATTAACTGGTTTTGTCTTGGTCCTCACAAGGACGTTCGTAATCCTGGGATATCTTGGGAGCACTTCTGGCTCACCTAGCAGCTGGGATGCTTGCAGCAAAGCTCTTTTTGCTCAGAAACTTGCATAGAGACTACTTCCTCTCCTCTATTCTCCCTTAGACAAACAGACACATACGCAGGTGGAAAATTTTTTTAAGCCACAATTAGCTTAATTAACATAAAGTGACAGAAATAGAAAAAGCCACAGTGTTCTAGCCAGGCAGCAGGCTGCAGGGGAAGCAAGAATTCTCTGGCTGGCAAAGTGAGAGGAGAAATAAGCATCTATGGGGGAGGAAAAGGAGTCACTGCCATGTGGTGGGAACTAGGGAATATCTAAAATGGATGGTCAGCACCACACACTGGGGCCCTCATCCCTAGTCCTCAGGATGGGTCAGATGCCCCTGATTTATCAAACAAAAACTCACGCCAGACGAAAATGTGATTATGAGCTCCTTGAGGGCAGAAATTATAACTTACATCTAGATCCCCAGCACAGAACCTGGCACAGAGAAGCACTCGTATTTGAATATATAAATGATTGCGTAAATGATTAAAGTCAGATTAAAAGAAAGAGCTTATCCATCTTTTCCAGTGTACTAGTACTACACAAGGAGGGTTCCTATAAGCAACCATGATGCAATCCATAATTCCTCATAAATACCCACACACACAAAAGTATGGTGCATCTGCAGGCCATCTCCCCAAGAGTTCTAGATAACCCACAACTGCTTCTGGAAAAAAAAAAATGACAGCAAATCCCTAATAAAACCTACCAGCAGCTCCCCACTACCTTCAGAATAAACTCTATACACCTTAATTAGCATGTAAGGTCCTTTTGTAAACAGGCTCTTGCCTTTCTTTCCAGATACACCTTTTCAAGAACTCTGAGCACCTGCCAAACATGAAGCCCTCTGCCCCTCAAGTACGCCCTGAAAACCTGCTTCAGCACCTTTGTTGCTGCAGTTCCCATAAGACTCATCACCACCAAAATTTGGTTTACCTAAGTTCAATTCACCTTTCATGAAACAACTCAGTTCCCAACCATTTTTACAAAATCTGTTATAATTGTCCCAGACCATAGTGTTCATCTCCTTTCCTGACTTAAGGTAGTACTATCCATAGCTCTCATCCCATATTCAACAATACTATGTTGTTATCTTTACATAGAGGACATATATCCACACATAGATCAATACAAGGGTATGGGGACTTCCCTGGTGGTCCAGTGGTAAAGAATCCACCTTACAATGCAGGGGACACGGGTTCGATCCCTGGTCAGGGAACTAAGATCCCATATGCCATGGGGCAATCAAGCCTGCACGCCACAATTACCGAGCTCGTGTGCCTCAACTAGAGAGCCCACGTGCCGCGAACTACAGAGCCCACGCACTCTGGAACCCACGTGCCACAACTACAGAGCTCACGTGCCCTGGAGCCTGTGTGCCACAACTAGAGAGAGAAAACCCGCATGCCACAACTAGAGAGATGCCTGTGTACCACAACAAAAGATCCCACATGCCTCAATGAAGATCCCGTGTGCCGCAACTAAGATCCTACACAGCCAAAAAAAAAAAAAATTAATTAAAAAAAATACAAGGGTATGGTGTGCTCCTCCGACCAGTAACTCTCATAATAGCAAGAACATACCTGTGTTACTCTATTGCCAGTGGCTAGAAAACTAGCCTCTCTAGTAAATGCTGTTTGTTCATGCAAAAATTGAATACTTTTTTCCATTTTAAAGTGCAAGTGCCAACTAATATAAGTTATTATATTATTATATAATAAAGGGATTACCAATTTACCAGCTTTCTCATCAATTTTATACAATAAATGCTCTAATAATAATGATCTATCTCCAAATTTCTTTTTGAATCAAAGATAAGATTACATTGTGTACAGCGAGGTTTCAAGAGTAACTATGTTTTACTATGTCTTGATTCTTGGAAAACTAGCAACCTGTGAATGCTCTAAGACAGTGGTTACTGTTCAAGCTAGCATGTGACAATCAGGTATACCCATTCATCTTTTAAGACTCATAAAGGTATGAAACTTTTCTTAAATCCCTCTCTCCACTGCCAGAATTGACTAATTTACTTCTTCCTTTGGGTTCCACTTTACCCCAGATATTATCTGACCGAACCCTAGATATATTTCTATCATAGCACCTATTACATACACTTAATTATACTTCCTTATTTACATGTCTGTCTACCTACCGATTTGCCCTTCTGGATGTTTGCTTTCCCATACATTAGCCACACGTACCTTCTTAAATTCAAATTTATGTTAACTAAAACTAAATAAAATTTAAAATTCAGTTCCTCAGCCTCACTAGCTATATTTCAAGCACTCAACAGCCACATATGGCTGGTGACTACCACACTGGACAACCCAGATATAGAATATTTTCATCACTGCAGAAAATTCAATTGGCCAGGGCTGTGTCTAGATTGTGTATGTTTTCTGAGGAACACAGTCTAGTGGGCAGTTTGGCAGGAGCTATGCCTGATTCACTTCTGTATCGCAGCACCTAGCACTTACTAAATTCCCAGTAAATGTCTCTTAGGAATGACACTGGGTAACAGAGAGCTTGTTCCACCTTTCGTATTATCACAGACCACCAGAGTCTCTGCTCCATAAGTTCAATGTTCCTTACAGGCTAGAATCAGTATAATTACCCACCAACATCCCAACTTGTGGAAAGAGGTAGGAACCACGATAGCTAGAGGTAATCAGAAAGCCTTTGTTCAGTCCCCCTCCCCAAACCAAGGCTCCACTATTTAATGTAAGACTTGATGAAGAAGAAGCTTATTTCTTGTTTCAAGTTTGGCATGTAATTAAACTGCAGTTGATTCTAAAAGGAATTTCTTTCAAATACTGGAACAATCTTACAACTCGGCAGAAATAAAAACAGAGACACTGTTCAAAATTTATCACACTTTTGGGGACTCAAATTAATATATCCTCTCTATATAAAAAATATAAAGTACGCTCTTTATATTAAAAAATAGTCATTTGGCACATTTTCCGAACATCTATAAGGGCTAGGGGCTAAAGAAAGAGAAATAAATAAGTTCTAGTTTAGGCAAATAGAAATTTAAATTGGAATAATACAAAGCGCTAAGTGCTCTATGATAAGGGGAAATACCAGAAACTATGAAGAACACAAAGGACAGGCTCAGAATCCAGTGGTGTAATGTGGCAAAGGGTGGGGGAACCACAAGGGAAGCTGCTTAGAAATGAACCCAAGCTACATTTTGAAAGGAAATTAAAAGGTTGGGAGATGAAGAAAGGGCGAGAGGGTGTCACAAATAGCGACAACGTCATTGATGAAGGTACAGGAATTTGACTTGACAGTAAATGTCAAGTAGTTCAGGTTGGCTGGAACAACATGAGAAAGACAATTTGAGGCTAATGAGGCAAGCAGAGGCCGAATCATGAAAAAGATCTGCAAGCTAAACTAAGGAGTTTGAATGTTATCCTCAAAGCTATGGGAAACCTCCGAAAGTTTTAAAGCAGGAAAGAGGAGTGAAAGCTACATTAAAGCTCACAGAGCAGCAGTACAGAGGATGATTTGGGGGAGGTGAAACAGAAGCAGGGAGACCAGTCAGGAAGTTGCTGCAAAAAGTGAAGAGGCAGTATATTTTACCACAATTTTTTTTCAAAAATGGAAAAAAAAAAAAAAAAAGTGATGAGACAGGGCCCATCTGATGCAAATAGTTTTAAAAACAACCTATTTTAAATGGGTCTCTCTCCATTAGTCTATGCCACCCAAAGCTGTAACACCATGATTCAATTATATAGCACAACTACAAAAGCAACTATTAAAGTCAGTTACATAAACCCTAAAAAATTACACTCACTCTTTTTATTCAATAGCCATTCTGGACTTCAGACTAAAACTGTACATTTTTCTCTTTTTCACCGCACACAATCTTGGAAAACCACATCAGCCAGCTGAGCGCATCTGTGCAGTGTGCAACAAGTGTGAACAATTTAACAGGAGTTTAACGAAACATTGCCTATTCTTTATTGGAGAAAAAAACAATTTAATTCTAACATGGCAACATCAGGTTGCAAATTGACATTTTTTAATTAGCTTTAAAAAATATGAACATGTCAATTTAAAATCCCATCCGGTTACATGGTGCAGCTGTCCTGAATGAATATAACATTTTCAGTTATTAGGCACTTGGCTAAAGCATTCAGAACTGCCATGTGCCATCAACAAACAGCAAGAACCACAAGTACAGTACTTTAAAACTACCTACATGCTCACACTGGTATGAGAGGATTAGTTAGCCTGTCCTGGAAAGGTGGGTATATATGGGGAAATGGGAGGCACAATCTCAAAATTTTAAGAAAGTATCTTTCAGTTTACCTCCAATTCTCTTAAAAGGCAATGGACTCTGATATCTTTGATCCCAGAATTCCTTAGCCTAGAGAGCTTTACCTACCCTCCTGCCTTGAACCAATAAAATCTTAAGAACCAAGGCTTTGGAACTGGACTAAAGTGGGTTCAATTCCAACTCTACCTCTTACACACTGTATGAACTTAACACATTTCTTAATCTTCCTGAGACTCTACTCTCTCAGGTGTAAAATGATAATACCTAAACCTGCAGAGTTGTGGTGAGGATGAAAGAAAATGTACATAAACTATCTATAGAATATTTGGCTCATGTGGGCATTCACTAAACGGTTAACTATTTTTACATTCTCCTTTGTACCTTACTATAATTTGTATAGAACAGTAATTATGCATGTACCTTAAAAGTTTATTGTGACAATTAAATGAATTAATATAGGTAAAGGGCTTAGAATAGTGCCCGGCACATAGTAGGCAATCATTAACTGTTAGTTGCTGTTGTTGTTACTACCAACACTGAATTACAACTTATTTGCTGTCTTCCTCCCCACCTAATATTTAGCATAAAACCTCAATAAACATCTGCTGACCAGCTGAATAAATAATGGATGACTGGTTGAATGAATGAACTGAAGATATCATAGTTCTGTGACAAGAGGAACACCTCTCTGAATTTATCACACAATCTTCACACGGCAGCCATTCAATAAGAATGTATTGTGAAAAAAAAAATTAGAAGTTAACTTGTATAAAACGAATCAAGAGAGATGATTTTTTTCTGTCCAGTAAATAAGTGTAGAAATAAAAATCAACACTGATACATTCCTTTAAAAAAAAAAAGAATGTATTGTGAATTGATTAATCACACCAAGAACTGGTTAATCCAACCAAGCCTATGTGGTAAATAGGGAAAGTATTCTTGTAGGTTTGTCTCACAGATAAGAAACAGTCCTAGAGTGAGTAAAGGTTAAGATCACTCAGCTAGGACAGAAACAAGAATCCCCTTTGGTCTCTCAGAAACTAGTACTAGATTTTCTTCTACTAGGGCTTACTCTCTTTCCGTATTTTAAACATTACCTATGAGACTGGTCAAGTTTTTCCATACTCCGTGGTTACAGGAAGAGACCGCTGAGTCAGAAGATACTACCAATGAATGATGGAAGGGTGAAGAAGGAACATGACCAAATAAGGAGAAAGTCAGTGTCTCTTCTTTGAGAGAGGAGGAGCAAAGACCTGATTTTACGTGACCTCAAAATAGACAAAGCAACTAAATCTGAAACTAACAAGAGAATAAAGCCCTAACTATGAACAAATAAGGACAGAGGGTGCTTATAGGGTCAAATATGAAAGGCAGTATGAGGGTTACAGGTACTCATTCCCTCCTGTTGAAAGCATGACTAGGTACAGTCTTTTGGGGGAGTATTTATTCTTTCCTTTAACAAATATTATATTTATTGAGTCCCTGCAATGAACTAGGAGAACAACCTGACAGTATGTAGCAAGAGCCTTAAAAATAGTATACCTTTATCACAATTATTGTATTCCTAAATTTTTATCTGAATAAAGCTAACAAAACATACAGACCAAAATTTACAAACAAAGATGCTTATCACAGTATTATAATATCCAAAAATAGAAAGTAACCTAGATGTCCAACAATAAGGTTATGAGTAAATAAATCACATCATGCAATGCATAGTCATAGATGCTGAACAAAAAAATTTGACACTGAAAAATGCTTATAATCTAATATTAAATTAAAAAGCACTCCACAAACAGTATATATAAGATGATCTTTATATAAAATAGGAAAAAAACTTTTAAAAATGCTGAAAATTTTAAAAGTTTATTTCTGCATGGTAGGATATAGGAAGAATAGGCTATAGGCAGATGTTGCCAAGTTTTCTAATTTTCCATAATAAGCATTTTTCAAAAAACCACAGGGTGGAGGAGATTTACAGAAGAAAAGTAAGAATATTAAATGCCATCAGGATTGATCAAGATCTTTGGACTCTCTGCCAGGTGAGAAGAATATAAAAGGCATATTATTTCTATACAGAAGGATTACATTAATCCTAGTGAGAACTGACAAAACTACAAGAGTGAAACACAATGGGAGAGCAATAAGAAGGAAATCCATGACTTTTTTTTTTTTTAATTTTATTTATTTATTCATTTATGGCTGTGTTGGGTCTTCGTTTCTGTGTGAGGGCTTTCTCTAGTTGCGGCAAGCGGGGGCCACGCTTCATCACGGTGAGCGGGCCTCTGACTGTAGCGGCCTCTCTTGTTGCGGAACACAGGCTCCAGACGCGCAGGCTCAGCAATTGTGGCTCACGGGCCTAGTCGCTCCGCGGCATGTGGGATCCTCCCAGACCAGGGCTCGAACCCGTGTCCCCTGCATTGGCAGGCAGATTCTCAACCACTGCGCCACCAGGGAAGCCCCATGACTCTTTCTGAATTATGGTTTTCTCAGGGTATATGCCCAGTAGTGGGACTGCTGGGTCGTATGGTAGTTCTATTTTTAGTTTTTTAAGGAACCTCCATACTGTTCTCCATAGTGGCTGTATCAATTTACATTCCCACCAACAGTGCAAGAGTGTTCCCTTTTCTCCACACCCTCTCCAACATTTATTGTTTGTAGATTTTTTTTTTATAATTTTTTTTAATAGCTACATTATTTATTTATTTATTTATTTATTTTTAGCTGTGTTGGGTCTTCGTTTCGTGCGAGGGCTTTCTCTAGTTGTGGCAAGCGGGGGCCACTCTTCATCGCGGTGCAGGGACCACTCTTCATCACGGTGCGCGGGCCTCTCACTATCGCGGCCTCTCTTGTTGCGGGGCACAGGCTCCAGACGCGCAGGCTCAGCAGTTGTGGCTCACGGGCCCAGTTGCTCCGCGGCATGTGGGATCTTCCCAGACCAGGGCTCGAACCCGTGTCCCCTGCATTAGCAGGCAGATTCTCAACCACTGCGCCACCAGGGAAGCCCTGTTTGTAGATATTTTGATGATGGCCATTCTGACCAGTGTGAGATGATATCTCATTGTAGTTTTGATTTGCATTTCTCTAATGATTCATGATGTTGAGCATTCTTTCATGTGTTTGTTGGCAATCTGTATATCTTCTTTGGAGAAATGTCTATTTAGGTCTTCTGCCCATTTTTGGATTGGGTTGTTTGTTTTTTTGTTATTGAGCTGCATGAGCTGCTTGTAAATTTTGGAGATTAATCTTTTCTCAGTTGCTTCATTTGCAAATATTTTCTCCTATTCTGAGGGTTGTCTTTTGGTCTTGTTTATGGTTTCCTTTGTTGTGCAAAAGCTTTTAAGTTTCATTAGGTCCCATTTGTTTATTTTTGTTTTTATTTCCATTTCTCTAGGAGGTGGGTCAAAAAGGATCTTGCTGTGATTTATGTCATAGAGTGTTCTGCCTATGTTTTCCTCTAAGAGTTTGATAGTGTCTGGCCTTACATTTAGGTCTTTAATCCATTTTGAGTTTATTTTTGTGTATGGTGTTAGGGAGTGTTCTAATTTCATACTTTTACATGTACCTGTCCAGTTTTCCCAGCACCACTTATTGAAGAGGGAAGCAGCCGCATAGCACAAGGAGATCAGCTCGGTGCTTTGTGATCACCTAGATGGGTGGGATAGGGAGGGTGGGAGGGAGGGAGATGCAAGAGGGAAGAGATATGGGAACATATGTATATGTATAACTGATTCACTTTGTTATAAAGCAGAAACTAACACACCATTGTAAAGCAATTATACTCCAACAAAGATGTTAAAAAAAAAAAAAAAAAGAAGGAAATCCAATCAGATTCCCAGGAGGTCACTTTCATTCCAGAATGTCTGTCAACAGCAAAGTCAAGTTCAATGAGTGAGGTGAGGGCTGAAGCTTGATGACTGGAAGAAGATGGCAGAAATCCAGCTAATACCTAGTGCTAAAATCTGTGAGTTCCTTGATGGCATGAAACCAGTCAATTACCATACAGTGTTTTAAAGACCATGACAGAAGCCAGCAACAAGAATGTGGCAAAATAGTCTAGAGAGGGTCCACAAAGGCTTTCTGAAAGACGACTCATTTAAAGGAAAAAGGCGTGAACCTGAAGAAGGGGAGAAGGGCATTCTAGGAAAAAGGCACAGTCCAGAGAATAGAAACAATTTAACAATTTATCTGGGGAAATGACATTCATTTCAGTGTTGCTAGAGTACAAAGTGCAAGGCGGGCAGTGGTGAAAGACATGGTTGCAGAAGTCATCAGGGGCCTGTCCCAAAGGACCTGAATGCCTGATGTACTATAGCCAAGCAGCTGCACATGAACCAATCAACAAGGGTGCCAGTCCAGTAGGAGATAACTCCAGCAGAAGAGACAGTTAGGTAGCATTATGGTAAAGATAAGTGAAAGGTGGTTAGCACAGAGTACGAGCAAACAATTCAGCCTGGGGACTCATATAAGGCCTCTGAGAGAAGGTGCCAAAGTTGAGACACAAAGGAAAAATGGGTCTAAGGGCACCAACATTCAAGATGGTAGCACACTATTGATACAAACTCTGGCCTGACACAAACTCTGCAAATCAGAGCACCAGCCCCTCCAAGACTTCCAAAGGGGGACCCATTCTCATCAGCAGAATGTAAGCTCCAAACACTCTGTCTTGTTCACTGCCATGTCTCCAATACTAAAAACAGTGAGCATGAAAAAGGTGCTCTATAAATATTTGTGAAGAAAAAGAAAAAGAGAGAGGGGGACTTGCTGTTATATTAAAAAGCAATGAGGGGACTTCCCTGGTGGCGCAGTGGTTAAGAATCTGCCTGCCAATGCAGGGGACACGGGTTCGAGCCCTGGTCCGGGAAGATCCCACGTGCCACGGAGCAACTCAACCCGTGCGCCACAACTACTGAGCCTGCACTCTAGAGCCCGCGAGTCACAACTACTGAGCCTGCACGCTGCAACTACTGAAGCCTGCACACCTAGAGCCCATGCTCCACAACAAGAGAAGCCACTGCAATGAGAAGCCCGCACGCCACACCTAGAGAAAGCCCGCGCGCAGCAGCAAAGACCCAACACAGCCACAAAAAAAAAAAAAAAAAAAAAAGCAATGGGGGTACTTCCCTGGTGGCGCAGTGGTTAAGAATCCACCTGCCAATGCAGGGCGCATTGGTTCAATCCCTGGTCTGGGAAGATCCCACATGCTACGGAGCAACTAAGCCCGTGTGCCACAACTACTGAGCCCACATGCCACAACTACTGAAGCCTGCTCTCCTAGAGCCCGTGCTCCACAACAAGAGAAGCCACTGCAATGAGAAGCCCACACACCACACTGAAGAGGAGTCCCCACTCGCCGCAACTAGAGAAAGCCCATGTGCAGCAACAAAGACCCCATGCAGCCGAAAACAGATAGATAGATAAATAAATAAGCAGGCAAGCAATGGGAAATTCACAATAGTCAAAAGGTAGAGGCAATCTAAGTGTTCACTGACAGATGAATAGATTTTTTTTAATGGTATATACCATATAATGGAATATTATTCAGCCCTAAAAAGGAAGGAAATTCTGACACATGATACAACATGGATGAACCTTGAAGACATTATGCTAAGTGAAAGCCACTCATAAAATGACAGAAACTGTATGATTCCACAGTGACAGAAAGTAGAATAGTTGTTGCTGAGGGCTGGAAGGAGAGGAAAATGGGGAGTTACTGTTTAATGAGTTTCAGTTGTGCAACAGGAAAAATGTTCTGGAGATAGATGGTAGGATGGTTGCATAACAATGTGAAAGTACTTACATGTCACTGAATTGTACACTTTAAAATGGTTAAAACGGTAAATTTTACATGTGTATATAAATATTTCACCACAATTTTTCAAAAATTACAAAATGCAAAAAAAAGTTACTTAAGGATAAAATATGGGGAAAATAAAAGAAATGGAAAAAAGGATAAAGAAGTAAAACTCTGAAGACTAAGGCCAACCCTTAGGAGCTTGGAGCCAAAGGAAAACAGCAATGTCTCCCCCATCCCTCCCTTCAATTGCCATTTCCATCCACATCCAATTTAGTAATTTTACATGCAATTGAGTCCTAATTAAAACAAATACTAAGCATAGAACCCCCAAGGGGCCACAAACAAGCAAATCCATGGGTAATCTGAGAGATGTGTTAATGAAAGCAGTCTCATTGACTTAACCTTGTTAATTGTTAGTAACAGGAAAACAACTATCATTTACTTGAACACCTAATATGCATGGGGCCCTATGGTTGGAGCTTTATAAACATTATCTCTAATCATAACAGTAACCCTGAAAGGTAAACGTTACAATTTTGTTTTCATACTGACTTGTCTAGGATGATATAAATGGTAAAGATGCAATTTCAATCTAGGTCAATCCGATTCCAAAACCCTTGAGGAGTGATCAACTGTTGTCTCAAAAAAAAAAAAAAAAAAAAACCAAACAACAACAACAACAACAAAAACATTACCTTCTTCCCAAGCAGGTACCTCTCCTGTGTTAGAACCGGGGCCTAGGCCCCTGACCTGTCCTCCCCTCCAGCTCTGCTAGAAGTTACCAGCTAGGAGTACCTAGATTGAGTCATTACCAAGTACTTTTCTAGGTAATCCCCAGTGGCCAGAGATGGGGATGCTCTCAACACTGAGCCACTATAGGAGAAAAGAGGAGTGGCTCACCACAGGTCTTTCAGACCCCAAACTGACCAAGCAGGACAAAGACACTTAGGACATTTATTTACAGTGTTTCCTCCAGGAGAACAAAAACACTCCACTGGCACTGCCCAAGATATTGCTACTGCTTAACAATGCTTCACTGATTAATAACCCTCACTCCCTTTCCTCCCCAAAACCAGCCCTAGAAATCATTACCAGTTCCAGTCTCCTTCTGGCCGGTTTCCCTCATCCTCTCCCACTCCCAGCACCACCAAGTTCAAGGGTAATTTAAATAAGATCTTTTATTCCTCCATATACTTTAAAAACATTCCAATCCTGTGGCCCATTCCTCTACCTAGCTTTACTGGGTGATCTACAATACTATCCAATGAACAAACAGTTCTCAGAGATTTCCAAATGCATTAAATAATTTACTCCTACAGCAACTCTGAGAGATAAGTATTAATATCTCCATTTGACCAGGACTTCCCTGGTAGCACAGTGGTTAAGAATCTGCCTTCCAATGCAGGGGACATGGGTTCCATCCCTCGTCAGGGAACTAGATCCCACATGCATGCCGCGACTAACAGTTTGCATGCCACAACTAAGGAGCTCACAAGCTGCAAATAAGGAGCCTACCGGCCGCAACTAAGGAGCCCACCAGCCGCAAATAAGGAGCCAACATGCCAAAACTAAGCAGCTGGCGAGCCGCAACTAAGGAGCCCACGAGCTGCAACTATGATCCGGCGCAACCAAAATAAATAAATAAAATAAAAGAATTTTTAAATTCACTTAAAAAAAAAATCTCCATTTGACCGAACTGACTCAGTTTATTCTAAAAAATTAAGTAGCAGAAAATATCCACCAGAAAAAAAGGTCACATTTCAGGTATCTTTTTCTGTTTGTTTTTTTTAAGCCAAGAACCTTTCTCAAAAGTTTCTAGTAGCATTCCTGTCATGTCTCCCTGGCCAGACTTTGGGCACATACTCGTTCCTAAGTCATTCACTGGCAAGAGGCAAGGGATTACCATGACCACTTGACAAATTAATTCTTTGAGTTGTAATGAAAGTTGGCAAACACACAACCACCACAGTGCCCATCACCTCAAGGACACAAATATGAAACAATGAGGGAAGCAGGCTGCCTCCAGACCCCTCTTAGTACGTTTTCTTCATGTCACAGGGACCCTGAAGACTCAAGGGGTCAGAACTGCTGGCCTGGGGAAAAGAGAACAGACATTCCGCTAGAGTCCAGAGTCTGTGGAGCATGCTCTGGAAGAGGATCTAGAGTCTCTAGTTTTAGTAAAAGTACTATACTAATACTAGTTCTAAACTTAAAGGGACTACCTCTCCCCAACCCTCAGTTTCCCCTTTAGTAATAAGAGACCACCTAGATAAGTGTTTTCAAACTGGTCTTCAGAGAATTAAGGGTTATGAAAAGGTATCCAGGACCAGAAGTAAATAGAAGGGGGATACAAAGGAGTAGTGTTTTAAATCCCACTTAAACTAGAATAGCTCTCATTCGATCTCTTTGTATTGAACCTCATGTAATAATTGGTAGAAAAAGGGTTCTAGAGCTCAAAAAAAAATTTTTTTTTTAATTCACTATACTAGATGACCTTCCTTCTAGGTTAACATTCTATTTTTCAATGAAACAGGTTATTAGCTAAACAATCCCCCATTAATCACTTCACCATATTTCACTGAAGTTATGAATGACCTTCACACTGATAAATCCAATGAACAGTCCTTATTTTTATTTGATTTCTCAGCATCATTTAGCACTGTTGTTCATTTCCTCCTAATTGAAACCCTTGGCTTCTGAACATTACATTCTCCTAATTTTCCTCCCACCTCTCTATCTGCCCCATCTCTGCCTGCTTTCCAAGGTTATCCTCTTCTGCCCAGTGGTTAAATGTTAAAGACTATACTATTCTCTATTCTTTTCTCACTCTATTCTCTCTCCCTAGACAATCTAATCCACGTCCATGGCTTTACTTACCATCTAACTGCCAAACATACAACCAATTTTCCTCTGGCCCTTACCCTTCTCTAAGTTCCAGGCACATTTATCTAGCTGCCTATTCAACATCATCCCTTGGATGTCTTAAAGTCACCTCAAATTCAACATGTCCAAAACTGAATTCATAATACTCCATTCCCAAGCCAGTCCCTTTCCAGTGTCCTCATTTCAGTGAAAGGTACTACCATCTACCTCCTAGTGATTAAGCCAGGCACTGGGAGCCATCCTTATCACTTCCTTCTCCTTTATCCCCAATATATAATCCATCACACAGTTCTAGCAATTCAACCTACTAAATACATCTCTTACATTTCTCCTCATCTCTGCCTACCATCCTCCTCATCCAACCTACCATCTGGTCTCTTACATGGACCATATCTGTGCAAGAGCATCCCTGCACTGACTGATACTCCTCTATAATCTTTTCTCTACATCTCAGTCATAGTGCTGTTTTCCAAGTTCAGATCTTGCAATTCTCCCTTGCATAAAACCCTTTAATGTGAAGATCTAGACACAGCCACCAGACAAGAAAAATAATAAAAGGAATCCAAATTGGAAAGGAAGGAGTAAAACTGTCACTGCCTGCAGATGACATGATACCATACATAGAAAATATCCCAAAGACAGCACCAAAAAACTACTAGAGTGCATCAACAAATTTGGTAAAGTTGCAGGATACAAAACTAATATACAACAATGAATTATCAGAAAGAGAAATTAAAGTAACAATCCCATTTACCTTCACATCAAAAAGAATAAAATACTTATAAATAAATCTCACTAAGGAGGTAAAAGACCTGTACTCGGAAAACTATAAGACACAGATGAAAGAAACTGAAGACAACACAAAGAAAGAAACCGTGTTCATGGATTGGAAGAATTAATATTGTTAAAATGACCATACTATCCAAGGCACTCTACAGATTCAATGAAATCCCTATCAAAATACCAATGGCATTATTCACAGAACTAGAAAAAATAATTCAAAAATTCATATGGAAACATAAAAGATTCCGAATAGCCAAAGCAATCTTGAGAAAGAAGAAGAGAGGTGGAAGTATCACACGCTCCAGCTTCAGACTATACTATAAAGCTACAGTCATCAAAACAGTACAGTACTGGTACAAAAAAAGACACATAGCTCAAAGGAACAGAATAGAGAACCCAGAAATAAACCAACACACTATGGTCAACTAATCTATGACAAAGGAGGCAAGAATATACAATGGGGGAAAGACAGTCTCTTCAATAAGTGGTGCTGGGAAAATTGACAGCTACATGTAAAAGAATAAAATTAGGACATTTTCTCACACTATGTATTTACAAAAATAAACTCAAAATGGATTAAAGACCTAAATGTAAGGCCAGAAGACTCCTAGAAGAAAACATAGGCAGAACACTCTTTGACATAAATTGGAGAAATATTTTTTTGGATCTGCCTCCTAAGGCAAAGGAAACAAAGCAAAAAAACCTTAATGTGACCTAATTAAACTTAAAAGCTTTTGCACAGCAAAGGGAACCATCAACAAAATGAAAAGACAACCTACTGAATGGGAGAAAATATTTGCAAATGATATAAACAATAAGGGGTTAGTATCCAAAATATATAAACAGCTGATAACAATTCAATATCAGAAAAAAAACCTGACTTAAAAATGGGCAAAAGAACTGAACAGACATGAAAAGATGCTCAGCATCGCTAATCATTAGAGAAATGCAATCAAAACCACAGTGAGATATCACCTCACATCTATCAGAATAGCTATCATAAAAAGACCACAAACAACAAACGTTGGCAAGGATGTGGAGAAAGGGGAACGCTGGTACACTGTTCGTGGGAATGTAAATTGGTGCAGCCACTGTGGAAAACAGTATGGAGGTTCCTCCAAAAACTAAAAATAGAAGTACCATGTGATCCAGCAATTCCACTCCTGGGTATATATCTGAAAAAACAGAAACACTAATTTGATAAGATTCATGCACTCCAACGTTCACAGCAGCATTATCTACAACTGCCAAAATATGAAAGCAACCTAAGTGTCCATCAATAGAGGAATGGATAAAGAAGATGTGAGATATAGATATATATATATATATATATATATATATACATACACACACACATACATATACACACAATGGAATACTACTCAGCCATAAAAAAGAATTATGCCATTTGCAGCAACATGGATGGATGTGAAAGGCATTATGCTTAGTGAAATAAGTCAGACAGAGAAAGACAAATACTGAATGTTATCACTTATATGTGGGATCTAAAAAATAAAACAAACAACTGAATATAACAAAACAGAAACAGACTCACAGATATAGAGAACAAACTAGTGGTTACCACTGGGGAGACAGAAACGGGGAGGGGTAAGATAAGAGTAGGGGATTGAGAGGTACAAACTACTATGTATAAAATAAATAAGCTACAAGGATGTATTGTACAGCACATGGAATATAGCCAATATTTTATAATAACTTTTTTAAAAACACCCTTTAATGGCTTCCACTTATTCTTAGTATAAAGAAGAACATCAGGGACTTCCCTGGCGGTCCAGTGGTTAAGATGCTGCACTTCCACTGCAGGAGGCATGGGTTCAATCCCTGGTCAGGGAACTAAGATCCTGCATGCTGCGTGGCGCAGCCAAAACCAAAAACCAAACAAACACAAAAAAACAAAGAAAAACATCAGGTCCTGTATGTTTTTTATTTATGTCCCCCCTCTAGCTCTATACTTTGTAGATAGGCAATCCTTATTTCATTTTCTCAAATACACCAAGCTCTTTTCTGTCACAGAGGCTTTATATATGCTGTTCCCTTTACCTAGAAGACTCTACTCACCATCCCCACCTTGTTTTTTCCTAAAAAACTCCAACTCATCCTTCAGACTTCACATCCAATATCACTTCCTTAGAGAAGTCTTCACAGAACTTCCAGACTAGGTCAGATTCCCATATGATATTTACCCAGAGCAACACAAAGCACTAATTGGTAGTACTTACCTCAGTTATAGTTTTATACATTGTGTGTGTATGATCATTTGATCAATGTCTCATCCACTAGACTGTAAGCTCCATAAGTTTATGGGAACTATAATCTATTTTTGCTCACCACAGTATCTGTACTGCACAATGTTATACAATCTGAGCCAAGATTGGAGCCCAGATCTATCTGATTACAAAATTCAAGGTATTTCCAGTATATGCCACTGAGGATAGTGAACCACTAAGATTATTAGATTAAGCAGTTTTAACTAAAAACTAAGAAGGGGTATGAACTTGATGCTTCATGAATGTCTGTAAATCTCCAAGACTCCAAAAAGTGGATTTTCCACATTATTAAAGAAGGTGGATTCTTCTTTCAAAACGTGATTCACAGGGGAGGCTGGAAAAGTGAAGACCTTAAAATTGAGTTATTACTGAAAAGACATCCCATGTTCACGGACTGGAAGACTTAACACTGTTAAGATGTCAATATTACCCAAAGAGATTTACAAATTCAATGCAATCTCTATCAAAATTCCAAAAGCCTTGGGACTTCCCTGGCAATCCAGTGGTTAAGACTCCATGCTTCCAATGCAGGGGACGTGGGTTCTATCCCTGGTCAGGGAACTATAAGATCCCACATGCTGCGCAGCGTGGCCAAAAAATTTTTTTTTAATTATTTAAAAAAAAAAAATTAAAAACAAAATTTCAACAGCCTTTTTTTGTAGAAATGGAAGAGCCAATGCTCAAATTCATAAGGAATTACAAGGAGCTCCAAATAGCCAAAACAATCTTGAAAAGGAAGAAGAAAGTTGGAGAACTCTAAGTCTCAATTTCAAAATTGACTATAAAACTACAGTAAGCAAAACAGCATGGTACTGGTGTAAGGGGAAACATATAGATCAATGGAATAGAATTGAGTCCAGAAGTAAACCCATACATCTATGGCCACCTGATTTTTGGCAAGCGTGTCAAGATCAATCAATGGAGAAAGACTAGTGTCTTCAACAAATGGTGCCAGGACAACTGCATATTTACATGCAAATGAATAAAGCTAGACCCTTACCTCATACCATATATAAAAATTAATTCAAAATAGATCAGTGACCTAATATAAGAGCCAAAACCATAAAACTCTTAGAAGAAAACACAGGGGTAAATCTTCATGACCCTAGATTTGGCAATGGATCTTAGATATGACACCAAAAGCATGAGCAACAAAAGAAATGGATAAACTGGACTTCATTAAATTTAAAAACTTTTGTGCAAAAAAGGATATGATCAAGAAAGTGGGGCTTCCCTGGTGGCGCAGTGGTTGAGAGTCTGCCTGCCAATGCAGGGGACACGGGTTCGAGCCCTGGTCTGGGAGGATCCCACATGCCGCGGAGCAACTGGGCCCGTGAGCCACAACTGCTGAGCCTGCGTGTCTGGAGCCTGTGCTCCGCAACAAGAGAGGCCGCGATGGTGAGAGGCCCGCGCACCGTGATGAAGAGTGGCTCCCGCTTGCCGCAACTAGAGAAAGCCCTCGCACAGAAACGAAGACCCAACACAGCCATAGATAAATAAATAAATAAATAAAATTTAAAAAAAAAAAAAAGTGAAATGACAACCTACAGAATGGGAGAAAATATTTGGAAATCATATATCTGACAAAGATCTGGTATCCAGAATATATAAAGAATGCTTACAATTCAACAACCAAAATGCAAACCCAATTTAAAAATGGATTAAGAACTTGAATAGTTATTTCTCTAAAGATATATAAATGGCCAACAAGCACATGAAAAGATGCTTAACATCATTAGTCAATAAGAAAATGCAGGACTTCCCTGGCAGTCCAGTGGTTAAGACTCCATGCTTCCACTGTATGGGGCACAGATTCGATCCCTGGTTGGGGAACTAAGATCCCGCATGCCGCATAGCCCGGCCAAAAAAAAAGAAAAAAGAAAAAAACCTAATAAGAAAATACAAATTAAAACCATGAGATACCACGTCACACCCACTAAAATGGTCATTAAAAAAAAAAAAAGGAGAATATAAAATGTGTTGGCAAGGATGTGGAAAAATCTAAACCCTCATACATTGCTGGTGGGAATGTTAAATGGTGCAACTGTTAGGAAAAACAGTTTGGCAGCTCAACAACTTAAGAAATTATTGTATGACCCAGCAATTCTACTCCTAGATATAGACCCCAAAGAATTGAAAATAGGTACTCAAACAATACATGTACCCACATGTTCACAGCAGTACTACTCACAATAATCAAAAGGTAGAACCAACCTAAATGTCCATCAACAGGAGAATGGATAAACAAAATGTGACATATCCATTCAGTGTAACATTATTCAACTATAAAAAGGAATGAAGCACTGATACATGCTACAATGTGGATGAACCTCAAAAACACTATCTTAAGTGAAAGAAGCCAGACACAAAAGGCCACATATGGTATGATTTCATTTACATGAAGTATCCAGAATAGGTAAATCCACTGAGACAGAATTGGACTGGTGGTTGCCAGCGGCTGGGGGAAGGGAAGGATGGGGAATGACTACTTAATGGGTACAGGATTTCTGTTTGAGGTGATGAAAATGTTTTGGAACTAGACAGATATAGTTGTCAACATTGTGAATGTACTAAATGCCACTGGATTGTTCACTTTAAAATGGTTAATTTCATGTTATGTGAATTTCACTTCAGTCAGTCAATAAGAGAACCCTCCCCTTACAAACACATCCCCAAAACTGAGTTATTGCCTTTTCTTCCCATGGCCAAATTATAGCAACAGACAGAAGGCATTTCTTGATTCTCATCAGGAAAGAAAACAAGATCTCTAGGGAGCTGCCGCAAATGAGAATATAAACAAAATTCTCAATTGCACTACACTAACATTAAATAAGTCCAGGTGGCTGTATCCATAGAATTAGTCTCACTCAGGAAAGCCCAGCAGAGGCACTTTTGCTAATACTCTTGTTGCTGGGATCCAGGATACAGGTAGAGACAAAGAGAAAACTAAAATACTGGAAAAAGTTTTAAATAGCCTTGTAGGCCTACATTTTTTAAAAAATGTAAAGCATTGGGAATTCCCTGGCTGTCCAGTGGTTAGGACTCCAAGCTTCCACTGCAGGGGGCCTGGGTTCAATCCCTGGATCCCGCAAGCCGCGACGCATGGCCAAAAAAAAAAGTAAAGTACATTTAAAAAAAAAAAAAAAATTAAGTGCAATGGGTACAAACAGCAAATCTGAAAAGCTAGTCTTAAGGCTATCAACCCACCATGTGCTAAAGACAAATGTATCTTTAATCAAAGAAAAACTGAAAGAAGTACTGCATATCTATTAAAATAGCTGAAATAAAACACAATGATAATACTAAATGCTGGCAAGGATGCAGAGAAACTGGGTTTCTCATACACTGCTGGTGGGAATGTAAAATTGCACAGCCACCGTAGAAAACAGTTTGGCAGTTTCTTATAAAACAAAACATGCACTTACTCTACAACCCAGCAATCGCACTCTTCGGCATTTATCCCAGAGAAATAAAAACACAAAAGCCTGTATACAAATGCTCACAACAGCTTTATTTGTAATAGCAAAAGCCTGGAAACAACCCAAATGTCCTTCAACAGGTGAATGGTTAAATAAAAGCCGGTACATCCATACAATGGAATTCTATTCAGCAAAAAAGGACAATATAATATGATACACAAAACAATCTAGATGACTCTCAAGGGCATTATGATTACTGATGTCAATCTCATAAGGTTATACACTATATGATTCCATTTATATATCATTCTCAAAATTACAAAACTAGTTTACAGATGAAGAACACATTAGTGGTTGCCAGAGGACAGCAATAGGAATAGGCTGGGGGAGAGAAGGAGGTTTGTGCGCAAATATAAAGGGGGCAGTACGAGGAGTTCCTTTCCGGTGATAGAACAGCTCTGTATCTTGACTGCGGCAGCTGTTACACAAGTCTATACATGAGATAGACCTATACACACACACACAAACACACAAAGCAATGCATGTAAAAAAAATGGTAAAATGAATGAATGAGGTCTGTAGTCTAGTAAATATATTGCATCAATGTCAATTACCTGGTTTTGACATTCTCTTCATTATATAAGATGTCACCACCGGGGAAAGTTGGAAGGTTACACAGGACTCTGTCTAGTTTTGTAACTTCCAGCTAGTCTACATTTATTTCAAAATAAAAAGTTTTTTGTTTTTTGTGTTTTTTTTTTTAAGTAATACAATTCAACAAACATTTACTGGGCTTCCCTGGTGGCGCAGTGGTTAAGAATCCGCCTGCCAATGCAGGGCACTGGGGTTTGAGCCCTGGTCCGGGAAGATCCCACATGCCACGGAGCAACTAAGCCCGTGCGCCACAACTACTGAACCTGCGCTCTAGAGCCCGTGAGCCACAACTACTGAGCCTGCGTGCCACAACTACTGAAGCCCGTGCGCCTAGAGCCCGTGCTCTGCAACAAGAGAAGCCACTGCAATGAAAGGCCAGCGCACTGCAACCAAGAGTAGCCCCCGCTCACCACTATTAGAGAAAGCCCGTGCACAGCAATGAAGACCCACCCAATGCAGCCAAAAACGAAAATTTAAAAAAAAAATTTACTGAATATCTACAATATGTCAGGTACTAAGTAAAGACATTCTGTAATGTAATGTAATTCATCAAAAAACTTATCTAGTATGATGTTGTCTAAAACCAAATTTTTTTCAATTTTGATATCCCTGGTTTATCCACTTTAAAATTAAGGTACTTTTTGCTGAGACTAATCTATTGATTTTCTTTAATATGGAAACTTCCTAACCTTAATTTATTATTAACATACTTAAGAAGTATGTTATTACCTCTACATGCCAAAGCACTTTTTTTTACACCATTAACAAATATATCAGGAGCTCACAAATGTATCACCAGCTCTCCTTTTTCCAGTGAGAAGGGCCTGAAACATGCAAAAAACATGTAAGCTGGGGAAAAAGTCATTTCAGGAAAAAAAAAAAAAAAGAAAGAAGAGCAAGCATGTTTGAACATATAGGAGGTAAAAGTAGCTTCTTCGAGTATATCTATCCTGGGAAACGGGGGTAAACCAGACCACAAAGGAGGGCCTTGGCAGAAGATGCAACTGGTATAGAGAAATGAGGAGCCTCTGAGTCCTGAAAAGGGGGAAGAGGTTGAAACCTATCCTGCAACAGGAGTGTCTGAATACCTATGTGTTTGGATGGCCTGGGCTCCTACACGAAGTCCCCATCCCAGCCAGACACGTCTACCTGCTGGACTCCCAACATACCCACTGCTCTGCTGAGAAGTCTTTCCTGGTTACCCCAGCCAAAAGTGGCCTCCCCCTCCTCGGAGCTCCTATAATCACAGAAGTGCAGATTAATCCCACCTCTGGGAACTTACCCTATACTACTTTAAACTATAGCTTGCACATTTATATATATATATATAAACACATATTATATATACATATACACATATACATAAACATATATAAACGTGTGTGTGTGTGTGTGTATATATATGTGTATATATATATATATACATATATATACATATATATATATATATTTTTTTTTTTTTTTTTTTTGTCCGCTCCGTGCAGCTTGAGGGATCTTAGTTCCCCAACCAGGGATCGAACCCGGGCCCACCGCAATGAAAGCGCCGAGTCCTAACCACTGGACCTCCAGGGAACTCCCTTGTTTTCTCCTTTTAAAAGTCATCCTTCTCTCCTAGGTTTCTAGGAAATTCCGAAGTAAATTTGTAGCTCACCTACAGCAAGTAGAAAGTCATATATTATTCCATTTTCATTAGTACTGAATAACTTTCTTTTTTATATTATTTTATTAAGTTACTATTGTAAACTATTCTAAATTCTTTGTCGAATGAATACACCAAAGACCACACCAATTTGGTAATAATATATCCCTAATAAGGATATTAAAATTATGGCATATAAGACCGGAAATGGCAGAGCCATACACTTAAAAGAAAAATCCATAAACCAAGGTCTTTATCAGGCCTCCTTCCATTACTGAAATGACTTTATTTTCATATCCATATAATTTAACCAAGGGGGAAAAAGTGACACTTTCACTAATATGTATAAAGTAGATAACTGATGAGAACCTGCCATATAGCACAGGGAACTCCACTTTGCTGTACAGTAGAAACTAACACAACATTGTAAAACAACTAGGCCCCAATTTTAAAAAAAAGTGACACTTCACTCACTTTGGACAATAAAAATACTTTTTTTATGATAATTTAAGTATCCTCTTCTCTTTTGTGATTCTTGCTTTGAGGTTCAATGCTGCAATCCTGGGAAGGACTATGATTCAAAACACTAAAGGGGGGCTTCCCTGGTGGCGCAGTGGTTGAGAATCTGCCTGCCAATGCAGGGGACACGGGTTCGAGCCCTGGTCTGGGAAGATCCCACATGCCACGGAGCAACTGGGCCCGTGAGCCACAACTACTGAGCCTGCGCGTCTGGAGCCTGTGCTCCGCAACGAGAGGCCGCGATAGTGAGAGGCCTGCGCACCGCGATGAAGAGTGGCCCCTGCTTGCCGCAACTAGAGAAAGCCCTCGCACAGAAACAAAGACCCAACACAGCCAAAAATAAATATTAAAAAAAAAAGACCTAAAGAAGAAATACATGGCAAATATCTTTCTTCTCAGAAAAAAAAAAAAAAAAAAAAAAACCACTAAAGGGGAATATTTACAGCTGTATGACCTCTATTCACCTCTGACCCTCATCACAAATGCGGATAGTAATACTTACCCTGAAGGGGTCTTTTGGAGATTACATAAGGCAATATATGCAAATCATCTAGCAGGTCCTCAATAAATAGCATCATATGATTCAGACCCTGGTCTATCATTTAAATGGCTTGCTTCAAGGTGACAGTATTTTCAGTCATAGAATGAAGTCTATAATGCTGAACTTTTTCCATCTGATGTCTTGCTTAATCTGGTTTCTGACTTTAAAGCTCATTAAAGGGACTTCCCTGGCAGTCCAGTGGTTAAGACTCTGCGCTCCTAAGGCAGAGGGCACAGGTTCGATCCCTGGTCAGGGAACTAAGATCCCACATGCTGTGTGACGCGGCCAATAAATAAATAAATTGTATTTATGAAAAAAAAAAAGCTCATTAAAAACTAAAGGTTTCAGGGGCTTCCCTGGTGGTGCCGTGGTTAAGAATCCTCCTGCCAACGCAAGGGACACGGGTTCGAGCCCCGGTCTGGGAAGATCCCACATGCCACGGAGCAACTAAGCCCATGTGCCACAACTACTGAGCCTGCGCTCTAGAGCCCACGAGCCACAACTACTGAGCCCGCATGCCACAACTACTGAAGCCTGCGCGCCTAGAGCCCATGCTCCGCAACAAGAGAAGCCACCGCAATGAGAAGCCTGCGCACTGCAACAAAGAGTAGCCCCCGCTCAATGCAAATAGAGAAAAGCCCACGCACAGCAATAAAGACCCAATGCAGGGCTTCCCTGGTGGCGCAGTGGTTGAGAATCTGCCTGCCAATGCAGGGGACACGGGTTCGAGCCCTGGTCTGGGAAGATCCCACATGCCGCGGAGCAACTAGGCCCGTGAGCCACAACTACTGAGCCTGCGCGTCCGGAGCCTGTGCCCCACAACGAGAGGCCGCGATAGTGAGAGGCCCGCGCACCGCAATGAGGAGTGGCCCCCGCTCGCCGCAACTGGAGAAAGCCCTCGCACAGAAACTAAGACCCAACACAGCCATAAATAAATAAATAAATAAGTAAATTTATTTAAAAAAAAAAAAAAAAGACCCAATGCAGCCAAAAATAAATAAATAAATAAGTCTATTAAAAAAAAAGGAATCCACCTGCCAATGCAGGGGACATGGATTTGAGCCCTGGTGCGGGAAGACCCCACATGCCACAGAGCAACTAAGCCCGTGTGCCACAACTACTGAGCCTGTGCTCTAGAGCCCATGAGCCACAACTACTGAGCCCATGTGCCACAACTACTGAAGCCCACGCGCCTAGAGCCCATGCTCCGCAACAAGAGAAGCCACTGCAATGAGAAGCCTGAGCACCGCAACGAAGAGTAGCCCCCACTCACCGCAGCTAGAGAAAGCCCACAAGCAGCAACGAAGACCCAATGTGGCCAAAAATAAACAATAAAATAAAATAATAAATAAATTTTTAAAAAACCAAAAAACAATTAAAGGTTTCAGGACTTCCCTGGTGGTGCAGTGGATAAGACTCCGCGCTCCCAATGCAGGGGGCCCAGGTTCAATCCCTGGTCAGGAAACTAGATCCCACACACATGCTGCAACTAAGAGTTCACATGCCACAACTAAGGAGCCTGCATGCCGCAACTAAGGAGCCCGTCTGTCACAACTAAGAGCCAGCACAACCAAATAAAATAATATTAAAAAAAAAAAACACACTAAAGGTTTCACAATTAAGACCCGATGCAGCCAAATAAATAAATATTAAAAAAAACAAAAACCAAAAAAAATTAAAGGTTACCTACTAGCAAAGTAGTTCTGCCAGAACCTGAGCAAAACATTCCCTGGGCACCAGTTAAGCCCATTTGCTAAGGCATTAATTCACAAAGGACCCAGGAAGCGGGCATTTACTGAGCTATTCAATGGGGCATCACCACCATACTATACACTACACTCACAACCGGAATTGCCAATGTCTCTACTCTCTATATCTTACATTATTTAATACTGATAAAATTGGGGAAATCAATGAAATTATGCCAAGAAGAGACTCGACGGTGGCTTCTGAAGCAATTCCAGGCCTGTCAGGTATTTACTTGATGTTCATCTCTATCGTTCAACTATGCCAGACCCCTCAAACATTCCTAGTATATGCTCTGGAAGGCTCAGTCACATTTATTTCCCATCATAGCTCAACCAACAATTTGAGCTTTCTCACTTGTTAACTATATGACCTAACTTCTGAAGACAACACTACGTACCTAATAGCTACCTAACAGGTAGTGCTATTAACTAAGTAACTTTTAAAGGTAATTTACGTAGAATCTCTACATAATGTCTGGCCTAAAGAAAGTGTGTGGGGACTTCCCTGGTGGCGCAGTGGTTAAGACTCTGTGCTCCCACTGCAGGGGGCCCGGGTTCCATCCCTGGTCAGGGAACTAGATCCCACATGCATGCCGCAACTAAGAGTTCACATGCCACAACTAAGGAGCCCATGTGCTGCAACTAAGGAGCCAGTGAGCCACAACTAAGGAGCCTGCCTGCCACAACTAAGACCCAGCACAATCAAATAAATAAATATTTTAAAAAAGAAAGTATACAATAAATTATAGCTGTTATTGCCATCATTAATAAGCATTCATGAATGCCCACTATTCTCCTAACATTGTGCTGAGCACTAGAGTGAAACAATAGGTATAGATGCAGTCCCACTTTTAGAGGGTCTCTCAACAATCTAGTTGAGAGAAAACAAGTTAACCATTATATATAATTATATAATTAAATGGTAAATTGTTTGGCATAGACTAAGTGCTGAAGGAGACTAGAAAGCTTCTCCTTCTATTAATTCACAAAAACTCTTTGAATCACACAGGCAGAAATTATTATTCTCATTTTATTAAAAAAAAAAAGAAACAGACTGAGAAAGAAAAAATTCCTGTTCATGTTCATAGAGATCATTTATGCATGTAACAAATTCTAGGCCATGAACTATGCTAGGTGCAGAAGAGAAATAGATCAGTTAAAACTCTTTCCATTGTAAATGACAGAAAATTTAATCAAAACTAGTTTAAGCAAAAGGTCTAATTACTGGCTTAATTAAGTGAAGCCCAGGATTAGGGAAGACTAGGTAAGAGCCTCTAATTCAGAGCTCAAGTCATCATCTCCATCTCTTTAGCCTTGCTTCCTCAATGTTGGTTCTATCATGAGCCAGAGTCCCCTCTTATGGTGGCCAAACAGCTTAGCACCTTCTAGTCCTTCTAGAAGCTAGCACCATTCTAGTTCAGCAGGATTGAGAGAGGGTTTTCTATAGTATCTCCCACAAAAGTCTTGAACATCCAGTTTATAGAGGTTTAGAACATATTTTTATCCCTAAATCAATCACTGTGGCTAGAGGAATGTGATGTGCTGGTTAGCTTGGGCCTAGTTCAGGTACACCAGGGCTAAGAAGTTCCTACCCAAACCACAAAATAATGGGGAGGTTGGGTTGCTAAAACCAACATCTGAGGCCATTATCAAGCTAAAGAAGCAAATTACAAATGTCCTCCACAAGGAACCCTGTGACTGCGCTCTCAAGGAATTTAGAATTTAGGGCAATGATTCATAAGTGCAAATGTCTGGTAGAAAAATGCGTTAGAGTTATGGTTCCAATGGAAAAGAAAGAAACATAACTGCAGTACAAAGCAGTAAGTGCTACAGCAGCTAAGTGTCACAGGATACAGAAACAAAAGGCATTAAGGCCACCAAGGGACTCAGGGAAGTCTTCATAAAGGTGGTACTAACCAAACTTAGTCCAGGTCAGGTAGCAAATCACTCAGCTACAAGAGTAGAACAAAGGTTTCCTGATTCCCTGTCAAGAGCTCCTTCCACTACTAGGTCCTAATGGTAGGAGAGGAAGATGGGTACTGGGTTATCAACGGAGGTGACTGCCACAGAAGCTCACTTAAATTAGCTGTCAAAACTGCTCAGCACTTAAATATACTGCAAAAACCTTGTCCACATAAGCAGCTGGACTGCAAAGACCATGCCAACCCTACAGAAAGATGTTTCCGCTAGATACAGTCATGGTCCAAACATGGAACTAAACAATCCATCATTTCCCAGCATTTTAGCTTCCTTACCTACTACCACGCTGCCTCTTTCCACTATATGTATAAGGGTTGAAAGCTCAAAGAGAAAAGTACAAAACACACTAAGCTGAGACCACATTATCATATGACAAAACAGAATTAAAATTAAAACCCACAAAACTGACACTTCCACACATGCACTTTATGCTCATTGAGACAGCATGAGGTACCAAAAGGGAGGTAGGATTTGGGGTCTACAACAGTCCCCACCAGTTACTAATTGTGTAACATCAGGCAAGTCACTTTTCTGACCCTCAGTTTCCTCACCTGTAAAATGGGAAACATGAGTATATTCTTTCTTCATGAAGCTGTTATAGGAAAAAAACAACACAGAGCAAGGGAAAGCACATGATCAAATTGTAAACCATCGTGTAAACATTAGTTATTATGTTTTTTAACTCTTTGTGGAAAGATGTTTCAAAGTATTATATCACTTCTATAAAGACCAGAATCCTCAATGCTTCAAAATATAGGGACTACATTTCCTTCTGGACTTGAAGATCAAAACTGTTTCCAGGAAAGGCTTATAAAAACAATACCACGTTAAACACTGGTGATTTGTTTTAAGAGCTGGTATGCAATTAAGAGGATTCCACTGTTTCACCAGGCTCTAGTGGCATCCAATTAAGTAATAATATGAGAGAGGAGCTTTAATTACAGAGGAAAACTTCCACAAGCCAGTGACAGGTGTGCAGGGCTCAAGCTGAGATCAAAATAGTTGATTACAGCATTAATTCCTCCCTTTCCTTTTTCCCAAAGACACTTAAGTTTGCATGCAATTAGTTGAAAAGTAAACCAGACCAAATGACTACCATCTTTCAAGCTTTATTACCCTTTATCATGTTAACATCCACCAATTGAGTTTTAAAGGATTAACACCAAAACAGATGGTTTCAATCCACAATAAGTAAGCTTCAGTGATCAGAAATGATAATGACCAAGTTGAATTTACACTCATCGCTAAGATGTTACCATGTTTCCCTAAATTGTGCCTATTGTAAATTGAAGTTATTTATTTTTCATTTTCATTTACTTTGTAAATAACCTCAAGAATAAAACCACATTTAAGGGGATGCATTTTTTTCTAACTTGTCTACTCTTCCTCCAAAATGTATAGCAAACCTCTTTTGTCCCTTGATTTAATCAATAAAAATTAAGCCCAAACATCCAACATTTATTTTGCAGGTCACGGACAATCGTTATTAGCAGCACCTGCATTAAAAGCCAAATAAACAAAACCCAAAAATGGAAAAATAATTTTCCCACAAGTTTGATTATTCTAAGGTCCTTTCGAAGAGATGGACTCTTACAAGTTAAACTGTTTATGTGAACTCTAAACATGTGACAGGGCAATGATGATACCACAATGGCACCTATTTGTTGAAATAGCCCTGTTCAAGCAGAGTTTGCTCCTGACTGCCAAAGAAAAGAGCTCCCAGAAGGTCAGAGCTCCAGATTCAGTGCTGGGAAGCAATTCCCGAGAAATATGCACACACTCACGTAAGATGAGTCATGATGATAAGAAAAACACAGAATTTGGATTTAAGTACCTGTCATATACTCCATTCATTCAAGCAATTAGTAAGTGTTGATGGTTCAAGGAAGACACATAAATGAATACAACAAAGTATTACAGGTTCTATGACAGGCATCAACACAGGAGAAACATGAAGAAAAACAGTCAATTCTACCTGGAAAAGAAAGCAACAGCTTTATAGAGGAAGTGACATTGGTGCTAGATTTTTAAAAATACAACAAGGCTGTGTGTTGCCAGGGTAAGAAGAGAAGGACCACTTGAACAGAAGTAACAACATGAGTAATGGTTTGACAGTATAACAGCATATGGTAAATCCCAGGGATTGCAAGTAATTTGGCAAGGTCAGGCTGAGAAGGGTGGGGGGCCACTGGAGGTGACCCTGGCAGCAAAGGGAAGAATGGAAGCTACTGTCTGGACAAGAGATACTGAGAGTCTGAGCTGAGGCAACAGATATGGGGAGGAGAGAAAGGCATAGATTTGGGAAATATCAAGGTTATAATATCCATACAGTTTAGGGCTTCCCTGGTGGCACAGTGGTTAAGAATCCGCCTGCCAATGCAGGGAACACGGGTTAGAGCTCTGGTCCAGGAAGATCCCACATGCCGCGGAGCAACTAAGCCCGTGCGCCACAACTACTGAGCCTGCGCTCTAGAGCCCACGAGCCACAACTACTGAAGTCTGTGCACCTAGAGCCCGTGCTCCGCAACAAGAGAAGCCATCGAATGAGAAGCCCGCGAACCACAATGAAGAGTAGCCGCCACTCGCCGCAACTAGAGAAAGCCCAGGTGCAGCAATGAAGACCCAATGCAGCCAAAAATAAATAAATAAAATAAATTTAAACTAATAATAATAATATCCATATAGCTTAGTGACTGCAGGAGTATGGGAAGATAAGGAAATCCCAAATTTCCAGCTTGAGTGACTGAGAGAATGGTGGTGGCATTAGTTAAGACAAGAAACACTAGAGAAGAAGGTTTGGGGAAGAAGATAATGGGTTCAGGTTTTGAGCCAACCATGTGATTTTAAATCAGTCACTTAATACCTCAAAATCAGTTTCCTAGTTAGCAAAATGGTTATAATACCACTTACCTCAAAGGTTATGGTGAGTACTGAAGAGAATAATGGATGGGGGAAGGGCTACATTATTATTACCCTCTACCTATGACTCTGTGGAAGAAGCTGCTAAGAGTATCCATTTTCCCTTTCTTCCTTTTAGTATAGACACTCCCCTATCCGCACTCTCTGCCAAGATTTAACTGAGGCACATGCAACCCAGCTGTAAGAGATAAATGTCTCTTGTTTGAGCCACTGACTTTTTGAGTGTCTGTTGCAGCAGCTACCCTGTACTCTAATTATATACCCTCTAAACTTGTAAAACCTGCAAGGAACTATGCAAGACAAATCTCAGGGCCCTACTATATATTGGTAATACCTTTAAGATTTGAGGGGAACATTCATGATGTATGCACGTGTGCACTCACAGACATAAAATGAGAAACCAGCTGGATTGATGTATGCCAAGTGACAGAGTAGGACCAGGACTGTAGCCAAGTAATCAAGATTGAAAATTCAAATTTTTTGATCTCATACAGTTTCCACAATAAAACAACTAACTCTTAAAAGATAAAGTAATATGTAGAATACTACCTGACACTCAAATCTACAATCTGGAACAAAGGAATCAATTATGACATTCCTAGGTAAGGGGTAATTTACATGAACATAACAACCATGTCAGACTAAAATAAGAGGGGCTTAGGAATCCTCAAACATGTTGCACTATAATCATACACAAAAAATAATGCAGGGAAAAAAAATAATAATAATGCAGGGAAACGTACCCAGAAAATCAAGTAGCCAGGCTATGTCATGACCATATTTGAATGTGATATTGCCTAGAAGCTAAATGAAACAAAACCAGCTTCTTCTCAAAGACCTGGAAGAAGGCTATTAATGGAACTTGCTCCTTGATGTTTGTTGCTACCAGGATGTTCCTATCAAAAGCCACACAATCTATCTATATTTATCTATTTACTTATTTACAGGACAGATGAACCAAAACTCTTGAGCTTGTGATTTTGGCCATATGATGTCACCTTAAAGGCAATATTTGGCTTCGAAATTGCCAAAGTAAGAAAATAGTTTTCAAAGGAAAAAAAGTGTGGAAAAAACAGAGAAACTTAGGTTCTAGTCCCAGGTTATCCATTTTCAAACTGTACGACCTTGGACAAATAACTGATTTTCCTGGGCTTCCAGTCCTCATTTGAAATGTAGGACAGTGTGAGGGTGGAGCAGATGATGATCTCATCCAGCTCTACGAAGTTCCAAAGTTCATAAATATTCTAAGGATATACTACTGAGTTAGCCTTCTATTATTTTAATATTAATATTTCAATGTAAAAAAAGGAAGTCACAATAGAGCATTACTTCAATTTATTTAAAATGCATATTTAAGCAAAAAAAAAAACTGGAAAACTAATTTGCCACTGTCATATCTTCTTCATAGAAATACAAAAAGAAAATCTGACAAGGCAATCAGAAAGAGTTCAGTACAATTAAGTTCCCCTAGACATTAGAAAAATTGCTTCTTCAAGTATTACAAATGCATAACAGCAATCCCTCTCTCATATGAAGGCTCTCTTATAGATAGTGACCATATCCTGGCTCAAATATATATTAAATGCCATTATAATTAGTGTTACTGTAATTTTCAAACATAATCAGTGACCAAGAATGAAGCAATCAGGAGAAAGCAGAGGATATAAAAGTAATCTAGCAATTTTAGCATCATCACTCTTTAATAGTACTAGACTTAGCATGAACTCTTTCAATCATGCAGTCCGTCAGCAACCTTTCTTCACAGAAAACATACTCCATGTCAGGTACTAGGAAAATAGAGATCCTCTCTCTCTCTCTCTCTCTCTCTCTCTCTCTCTCCCCCCCTCTCTCTCACTCTCTCTCTCTCTCACACACACACACACACACACACACACACACACTCACACAGCTGTCCTATCTACTCTCAAGGAGCTTTCATAGTCTATCTACCGGGGAATTTTGTCCCTTGGATTTGAAAAAGAAGGGAGTACAGAAAGATTCTTTAAACCTGCCTCTTATCTCCAGATAGTCTAGATAAAGAAATTTATTTCCATACCTAAAAAGATTATTCCTAAAATAGATGTATAGCTCTAACCAATGGCTATAGTAATGATAGAGGGGAAAAAATATGGGAGTTGGAGTCCGGAAGCCAGGGAGTTGGACTCCAGATTCTGCCACTCAACAAATGCATAACTTTGTATAATTAACTTACTTCACTTTTCCTCATCTATAAAGTGGATACAGCATATCTGCTTCACAGAGTTTTAAGGTGCAAATAAGATACATTTTATATATACCTATATATGCTTACAAGCAGTTTCTGAGAAAATATAGGGTAGAGGTTAAGTACGTAAGCTCTGAAGTCAGACTGCTTGGGTTCTTTTTTGGGGGGGGGGGAAGGGGTGCCCCACACCCCCCTGACCAAGGATCGAACCCGTGCCCCCTGCAGTGGGAAGCTTGGAGTCTCAACCACCGGACCGCCAGGGAAGTCCCAGACTACTTGGGTTCTAATCACAGCTGCATCCCTTCGTTATATGTGAGACTGAGCAAGTTACTTCCTTTCTCCAAGTCTCAGTTTTTTCTTCTATAAAATGGGGATAATGAGGATTGAAACAAATATTGCCCTTGGAACAATGTCAGACATATAGTACAGTGCAGCTAGCATCATCATTATTAGATCTGTGCTGAATACAGTGAATACAAAGATGAAGAAATACATGGTCCTGCCCCAAAAGAGCTACCAATTTAGTGCAAGAAACAGGTCAGAAGAAAGAAAAAATTTCAATAATACCTACCTAAAAAAATTATGCAAATATCAGTTGACATTATTATATAAGAGTTAATATGATAAAATAACTCAGACTGGTTCTGAGTGGAGTCTATAGAAATCCATCTCCTACCTAATCACTGCAACACCTTCAAACTAATAGACAAGGGAGGTAGAAGACAGAAGTCTAAATGTGTTCTGATAATCAAATAAAATGGAGACTTTGAAACTATCCTATACAACAACTATTCTACCTCAATACTCAAAAGAGAAGGCAATGATGCAGAAAGCATAATGCAGGCACTTGTAGTAAAGAAAAAAACAACATCCCCCTGAGAGAAAAATGAAAAAACTGGTGTAGTACCAAACTTCAGAGCCAGAAGGCTTTCTTCATATGAAAAAATCTTTATCTTAACCAATACACTGCACCATTCAGACACATCAATAATTAAACACATTAAAAATTTTGGTTGATGTTCCACTTAGGAAAAATACCATCTGCATTACTGAAATGCTGTAAACAGAACCAATTTTCAGGGAAGCGATAACCTGAATAAGACTGCATAAAATTAAGCTTTCTAGTCTGTAAAAGCAGATCCCTCACTTGCCAGCCACCTGCACCTCTTTAAATGAAAATATGCCAATGTGCCCACCTGAGAGCCACCAAGTGATTCATGCACAATAAGCACAAGCTTCACTTGGAACGTCCCCCCCACAAAATGGACACACAGCTGTTGTGGGGTAGGAGGAGCTGGGAATGAAACAAAATCTATTTTACTTCTGTACGTATTCCTAGAAGACTTAAAACTGGGATTTCAACTTGAGTGTCCTCATGAGAGACGCTAAAACTGTTAGCTTCTCTCATCCCTACTCTTTCAACCATCCCTACTCTTTCAACCAGTTCTCCACACACTGCTGTGTTCTAAGATTTTCTAATCAAGGAGCCTCCCTCTTCTTTGCTCTATGGATCAAGACTAGACCAAGATCCAAACTTCATGGCTTAACTATTCTCTAAATTCCCTTGGCCTGCCTCACAGCTGTACTCCCACCCCACCCCATTCTCACCTCTACCATCCAATTACAGTCACTCAATACCTTCTCTACCCAGGACCTCATTCTGGCCTGTTCTCTTCAGCTGTCCCCAAGAGCTAACATAAAACTCATCAAAATGTTTCCTTTATACAGTTCAAGTGAAATTTAAAATTTCTCTCTTAAAACAGTAGTGGATTCTCACTAAGCCCCACCTGGTCTAACTATGAAAGTCACATAATGATTACTATCTCACCTAGCATTTTTCAATTTAAAAGGCATCTTCACATCCATTCTCATTTGATCCTCACAACAAAACAGGTCAGTTATTATTATTCCTCCTCCAAGTCTCAGCTAGAGAAAGTCAGTTGTCCCAAGCAACTCAGCTAGTAAGCAGTAAAGTTAGAACTTTAACCAAGTTTGTATAATCACAAATCCAATGCACTTTCCATATATGCACTCACTCTCCTAACTAAGAGAGTATAAACAATGAACCAGATGTCTAAATGTCCCTTAAACAAATTACCTAGTTTGGGCAGCAAGTTCCTAGAGAAAAATGAACTCTATCAGTTTAACAGCATCAACATGAAATGTAACAAAATAGCACTAGAAGTTGGCCATCTTTTATAAATCCTGTGGCCAATGATGAAAGCATCAAATTATCCCAATAGTTCAGTAATAGAGTAAGTCAAGAAGGAAGGAAGCCAGCACTTATTGAGCCCCTACTATGTTACAGGCTTATACTAGGCACTAACCCTAAAATCCTTTTAATGTGGGTATCATATCCCTATTCTGCAGATGAGCAAAACGAGGCTTATGCAAGGAGTAACGGTTAGCCAATGATGGTTAAAAGGTTTATCCAAAACCATCCAATAAGTGGCAGTGCCCAGATTTTAAAACCCAGTTCCCAAACTACAAGTCTGAGGTTATTTCCAGTGACTATATCATGTTTTGGCACATGATATAGTGCCAAAATTTTAAAGAATTCCTAAAACAGAGTATGTCTGGAAGGCCTTTAATTTTGGTAAGATAATCAAAATACTCCATGAACCTTAACTGCTGTAATAATATAAGATTAGATGACACATATAACACTACTATATATAAAATAGATAACCAACAAGGACCTACAGTATAGCACAGAGAACTTTACTCAATACTCTGTAATAACCTATATGGGAAAAGAATCTGAAAAAGAATGGATGTATGTGTATGTACAACTGAATTACTTTGCTGTACACCTGAAACTAACACAACATTGTAAATCAACTATACTCCAATATAAAATAAAAATTAGGGCTTCCCTGGTGGCACAGTGGTTGAAAATCCGCCTGCCAATGCAGGGGACACGGGTTCGAGCCCTGGTCTGGGAAGATCCCACATGCCGCGGAGCGGCTGGGCCCGTGAGCCACAACTACTGAGCCTGCGCATCTGGAGCCTGTGCTCCGCAACATGAGAGGCCGCGATAGTGAGAGGCCCGCACACCGCGATGAAGAGTGGCCCCCACTTGCCGCAACTAGAGAAAGCCCTCGCACAGAAACAAAGACCCAACAGAGCCAAAAATAAATAAATAAATAAATAAATAAATTTTAAAAAATAATAATAAAAATAAAAATTAAATTTTAAAAAATTAGATGACAGGAAGAACAATCAGATATACATCTGATGACAGGTACTAATTCATGTACAATATATTACTGAGCCAATCACTGTAATATCTAAGAGCTGAAGAGAAACTTTAATGTATCTTCAGAATATCTTATGCTATAATTGAAAACCTAACATGAGGTTTGAGTCCGGTAAACTGCCCACCACTTATTAACTGAGATACCTTAATTTGGTTACTTAAATTCTCTGAATTTAGGTTTCTGCATATGTAAAATGGAAGAAACAATACCTACCTCTCAGGGTTCCAATTAAGATTTAGAGATAATGTGTGTATCACCTAGGACAATGTCTAGCACATGGTAGCTAGTCTCATCCTTTGCCCTCTGTGAATACTCCCAGAAAAAAACATGTAGATGAAAATTAAAAACTCAACTATATGATTTTCCAAACAGAATGGGATGTTTGGTACCATGGAAAGTAAATATTCAGGTGATTGAAAAAAAAATTTTTTTTCTTTCAGATATTTTGCCGTTGTATAGACAAAACCTTAAAAAAAAAATTCCATATGACAATCAAAAACAAACTCAGCTTTTTTGCCTTGAATCCCTAAGCAGAATTTCTTGCCTGTTCAGAAGATCCTCTAGTTACCTAGTAACCACCTGCCAGCCTCAAACTAAAGAAAATTGGCTCTGCACTGGTCTAATTACCCAACCAGCCTGAACAATCTAAAACGAAGTGTGGAATAAAGAGAATTGTCAGCCAGAATGTTAGTGAAATTATCCACAACAGGAGACCTGAGAATCCAAATACCACCGGGCAGTATTTCCATGAGAATAAAATCACAATTTATGAGCCCCGCAAATTATACCATTATTAAAACAAACATGCCATTGAGGCTACAGCTATCAGATAAATGGCTTTATTGTCCCCATTGTTTCATCTACTGCAGCAAAGAGGTGCAAACTGAATGAGCGGTTACCAGAAGCTGCAATTTCTAGGAAATTACAATGCAGACCTCCATCTTAAAGCTCCCTTTGTGTTGGGCTGTAAACGCTCTGGAGGGGAAGAGGGGAACGGAGAAACAACTCTTCTCCACTGCCCCCAAACAAAAAGTTGCTGACAACTTTACAAGCAGAACTCACCAATTACCCCCACATTTTCCTATTTGTTTTTCCCCCCACTAGGTCGTTCCTGGGCTCACCCAGGAAGGAAGAATCTGAACTTAGCAATCTACTTTATTCACTAAGAAGCCTTTAGACAATTCTCCAACCCAAATAAACACAGACAGAAGAGACAAGGAAAATGGACACCGGTTTCCCTGGCTCCCACAATACAAAGTACCTTCAGCTACAGCAATGAGAATTAATGAGAAAGTACAAAAACATGGCATCAGTTCCTCCATTAGGAAAAAGAAAATCCCTTTACAATAACTGCTGGCATCATAAACCTCGAGCTGCATTTTCAGACTTAAATGGGAAATCTGAGACACCACCTAATGGCTATCCTGGGCCAAACTGTATCATGGAATGGGGAAGACAAAAGTAATCCCTTCAGTAATAGTTCACTGAACTCCACAAATCTACCAATTTTGGAAATGGAAGGAAAGAAACTAGCATCACTGGCTATCTGCTATTTGCCAACCACTGTACACACATTATTTCTAATCCTCACAACAACCCTCAGAGGAAGACCAGATATCCCTTATTGACAGGTGAGAATTTAAGGCTCAGAGAAAATAAATAACTTGCCCAAGGTCACACAGCTACTAAACCAAAATTTGAATTAACGTTTCTCTGACTTTAAATTCTAAGCACTTTTAACCTTTGGTTTTTGCTTTTTTGTGCTACCTATTAGTAAAACCTAATAAAATATACTTTAAAAAAAACACAAACAAACCTCTAGGATATCAAATTTAAATGCTACCTGAACCTTTCACAAAGTTCTAACACAGCAAGGCAGTCACGGGACAATGCAGATGAACTATGACGTCATCATACAATTCATTTTCAAAATTCTCCTTTAATCCTCCCAACAAATTTGTGTGGTATGATCCGCCCCAACTTTACTTTTATTTATTTATTTATTTATTTATTGTCTGTGTTGGGTCTTTGCTGCTGCATGCGGGCTTTCCCTAGTTGGGGTGAGCAGGGGTTACCCTTTGTTGTGGTGCGGTGGCTTCTCTTGTTGCGGAGCACGGGCTCTAGAGCGCAGGCTCAGTAGTTGTGCTGCACGGGCTTAGCTGCTCCGTGGCATGTGGGATCTTCCTGGACCAGGGCTCAAACCCGTGTCCCCTGCATTGGCAGGCGGATTCTTAACCACTGTGCCACCAGGGAAGCCCAGCCCCAGCTTTATATCTGAGAAAACTGAGGCTCAGAAAGATTTTACAATTTGCCCAAGGCAGCATGGAAACTAAAACCCAGAACTTTGACTACAAGCTCATTGCTCATGCAGCTTTATCACAATGCCAGACTTAAACATAGGCATAAAGAACTCAAAAATCTGTGGTGGAGTTCTTTGCTTATTTATGAAGAACATCTGTTCATAATTAATAGCATGTGGAACATTGGGCATGGAGGAGGGAAGGAAGGAGTATCGGAAAGCCCTTTAGGTCCTCAAGCTGCCTAATCTAAACTTTCCTATTTCAAGAAAGCTCATTCAGTAAGAGGGAACACAAGGTCTAGGTGATAGAAAAGCATTTTGGAGCTCTGACTCCTAAATGTACTCTGGGCCGGCGACTTCCAGGGACTGAAGGCCAGCTATGAGTCAGGCACCACGCTAGGCTCTTTCTACACACTGTTCCTCATGGTCCTTTGGGCCGGTGATAGAAATCCCTATTTTACATGTGAGTAAACCAGTTTGAGAGATAAAATGACTTCTCCAAAGTCACCCAACTAACACAGTGGCAGACTGGGGATCTAAGTCCTGATTGCTCTGACTTCAAAACCATTGTCTAATCTATAATAATAATAGAAGTAAAAAGTTATAAAAGGCAGACCAATGTTTGCTTGGATGAGGGATCAGAGAGAGCAGGAAGAAGGGACTGCATAGGGGTACCAGGAAACTTTTGGGAGGCGATAGATATATTCACTACTTGAATTGCAGTGATGGTTTCACAGATGTACACACATGCTAAAACTTAGCAAACTACATTAAATTTGTGTCATTTACTGTTTGTCAGTTTTACCTCAATAAACCTGTTCAGGAAGGAAAAAACACATTGTTCTTTTTACTAATCACTGACCATGACCCCAGAATATCTGCCCTTAAATTGTGTCTAATCACAAAAAAACCAGGCCAAAGAGTTCTTTCCCTAACCAATTTAGTTGAGTTTATATAAACTATTAGTAAAACATCACAGAAAGGAAGTTTTAAATACCTAATAGTAATAGATTATTTCCAAACACACTCTACAGCACTTCAGAATACGTATCCAAACAAATAAAATGTTAATTACAAAATGCAGCCTGGTAAAAGGATAAAGAGTAATGGCATTGCACAAAGCTGGATTGAATCCCAGGTTTCAAGTGAATCTATTCAGGGTGCTAAATCTGTATCCAGTTCCTCATTTATAAAATGAAAGTGATAATAACAATGCTACCATTTATTGAAATCGTACCATGTGCCAAACACCAATCTAAGCACTTTATGTAATTATCTCATTTAATCCTCCCAACAACTATACATTGTAAATACCACTATATCCCCATCTCATAGATGGATAAAATAAGTTACAGAAAGATTAAGTAACTTTGAGGTCATACAGCCAGTGAGTGCAAGAGCTGGGATTTAAACTCACCTTGCAAAATTATTCTGAGGAATGAATTTGAAGAAAGAAGTAAAATACTGTAAGTCTTAGTATAGTACAAATGATAGAAAGTCCCCTCTATTCTTTAAGCAAGTTTCTCTAAAAGAAGTCTCTTGTATTGAAAGAGGAGAAAATTTGTTTTAAAATTCTACAAATTAAACTTTTAACTGATTATGGCTAATAGTATGCACTTTACCCATTTTATCCCTAATTCTCAGTCTGCAAATTACTATTATTTTTCTCTGTTTTATTGATGGGAAAAATGCAATTCTGAAATGTTAAATAACCTTTAATAGTGGCACAGATATAAGTCTCCTGACAAGAAATGGAGCTCTTTCCAGTTTGGCTTATTGCCATCCAAGTCACTCAGAACCACACTCAGTACTTTTTCAGAGACCACTCCTTAAGCATCTTAAGCAGTATCTTCCATAGCAGCACAGAACCAAAGTTTCATGGATTCTGGACTTTAAAAACTCTTTGCTCTAAATCATGATGTTTATACAGTGTTAATGCTTTATAAATGACATCTATACACTAACATACCCAATCTTTTTCTTTTTCTCATTTCTGGTTTGAGTAAGAAAACTTATGCTCCAATCTGTCAAAATACTATTATCAATGAATAAATAAAACACAAAAACCAGGATATAGGGACTTCCCTAGTGGCGCAGTGGTTAAGAATCCACCCGCCAATGAAGGGGACACAGGTTTGAGCCCTGGTCTGGGAAGATCCTACATGCAGTGGAGCAACTAAGCCCGTGTGCCACAACTACTGAGCCTGCACTCTAGAGCCCGCAAGCCACAACTACTGAGCCTCTGTGCCACAACTACCGAAGCCCATGCACCTAGAGCCCGTGCTCCACAACAAAGAGAAGCCACCGCAATCAGAAGCCCGCGCACCACAACGAAGAGTATCCCCCGCTCACCACAACTAGAGAAAGCCCGCGCGCAGCAATGAAGACCCAACGCAGCCAAAAATAAATAAATAAATAAATAAATTTATTAAAAAAGGAAAACAAGCAGGATATAATATTTGTTGCGCACATTTATGAAATTCTTTCACATATATTAAATCCTCACAACTTTCAAAAGCAGATACAGACATGGTCATCCTCACTTTACAGGGGAAAAAAACTGAGATTCAGAGTGCTTAAACAACTTGCGCCAAGTCAGACAGCTAGTAAGTGGCAGAGCTGGGGTTCAAATCCAGATTTTATGACCATATATCCAGAATCTTCCACACACAAGACCTAATGTTCTTTCAGAAATAAGCTCAGGTGTCTATTCCTCCAAGAACTCTTCCCTGAAAAAGTCATTAACACCTCCCTCTCTGCTACTTATTCTACAGCATGTACCATACACTGAACTGTAATGTATTTATTTATAGCTTCTCCCTTGCACCTGGGAGTTCCTTGGAGACAGAGACCACATCTTACTCATCTCTGTGTATCATCAGAACCTACCTAGCACAGAGCCTGATATCCATGTTAACTAAATGAATGCAAGCATAAATGATTATTTCTGCCTGCTACTAAGACTCTAATCAACAAAATTTTTTCTGGAAGCCATAATTTAAATCACGTCTCAGGAACTATGAAGGGCTTAATAAGGCTTAAAAACCCTACATTTCTTAAAGTCTCAGTCATCCCACCACCATAAAAGTCAAATCCTATATTTAGGCTCAAAAAAATCAAATGCATAAGCAGAGTACCTGTGGTTTGGTTTCATAACACTCATTTTATGTTACCTAAAAGTCAAAATTGACAAAGAAATTAATAAAGAGGAAACTTGGAAGCGGAGAAAAGAACTAAGAGTTAGAAAAGCAATCATAACGTCCCAACTTCTCCATTTACCAATGTGATTTCATTCATTCCAAGTGAGATTCCAGGATCTGTCACAAATCAAGTTCTTTATGAAGATATACATGTCTAGTGTGTACACCATTCTACTGACCCAGCTATGGGCAAAGAATAGAGGATGAGTGTGAGCTGAAGTATAGTGGACACAGCACAAGGGGAGGCAGGGGAAGGTGCAATGGCCACAAAAGAAAAGTCATTCTACTAAAACTCAGCCTAGAACAACATGGTTGGGAAGTTACAGTGCTAACAGACCAGGCTGAAACTATGGATTCACTCAACAAGACCTTACTGGTGCCTATTCTGTGTAAGGTCCAAAAATGAGCTCTTGAGGATAAAAGGATGATTAGATGCAATCCCTGCTCACTGCAAGTAGAGGAGACCAATAAATAATAAATGGATAATTACAACCCAGAGATAGGGCAACCCAGAGACGGGGCACCCAATCCCAACCCGGAGAAGTCAAGGAAAGCTTTCTGGAAAAGGTTAACTCCTAGGCTGAGTCTTAAAGGCTGAGTAGGAGTTAGACAAGTTAAAAGTTAAAAGGAGATGTCCAGGCCCAGAGAGGAGCATGTGCAAAGACATTAAAGCAAGAAGCTTGGCACGTCTGGAGAACTGCAAACACCAAACAATATACACATCATTAGTACTAAAGGTAAAACATGCAAGCTGGGAGGAGAGGCAAACAATGAATGACACTGGAGAGAGTTTGGGAGAGAACACTGAGCTAACTGTCTTACTAAAAACCATACTAGGGAACCCCATCTAGGAGACAGTGACACTTGATTGAAGGGCAGGCAGGCTTTCAGATATGCTCATTTAGAATGGATAGTTGGTTTTCTCCTCCATAACTCCACAGCCTGATCAAAATGTACTGTCAACTATACTTCAAAAAAAAAAAAAGTTCTGTCAAAGCCATAAACCTCAAAAGTATGGATAAAATTACCACCAACAAAAATAAATGCAGAAAAATTCAAAAAACACCCTCCTCCTTTGGTTCTGGGGCAGAGTACTATGGAGAAATATTTGATCCCCTCAGTAATGAGTGGTATAGTTAGAAAAAAAATTTAGAAAGGGGCATTTCTCACATTCACTGACATTTTTAATTTAGAAAGAACTATCAACATCAGTGAACTCTCCAAAACAATTCAAACTGTTTCAACTAGACTAAAAAGTTTAAAAAGTTGATGGAGAGCCAAAAGCCATACTATACCTGCATTGGTTCACCAACAAACCCAGGCAAACAGCCAAAATTATAGACCTTCGCTGCCAGGAAGACCAAGTAAACTACACTCAGAAAACAAATTCCAAAAAAAAAAACCCAATAAATTCAGTGCTTTATTTCTCTAATAAAAATGCTTTAAAAGCCAAAATACTGTTCCTTCTTCACATGCTAAAAGTCACACTAAATCCATGCTTCATTCTAGAAGAATAATATGAATAACAGCTCCCATTTATTGACAGTAATATATACCAAGCACTGTGCTAAGTTCTCTATATGAATTGTCTCATTCAATCCTCACAACTACCTAGGAATTATGTACTATTATTGCTGTCCTTCCCTTTTTAAAGATTAAAAAAATGAGGTACAGTAAAGTAACTTGCCCAAGGTCTCACAGCTAATATGGGGGAAAACAAGGGCAGCATAGATATATTACCTATTTCTGAAGAGATTATTGACAATCTAAGGAAAATTCATCCCATTAGATCTCTTCAATTCCTAAATATCCAAATTATTTAAATAGTTTCACAGAGTCTATCATTAAGAAGACTGACCCTTTCCCCACAACAACAAATGGTGACCAGACCCTACCATGCACCAATCTACACAGTAGCCCAGGGGTGTTAGGTTACATCCTACTCTGTAAAAACTGGTTCACTCATTTAGCACCAACTCAATTATTCAACAAAAATGTACTAAACCCTACTAGGTTCCAGGTATCAAGGATACAGAAATAATCAGTGACACACTGTCCTTGGAAGATAGCACAGAATATAGGAAAGACCATTCATAGGCTATGGAGGTAGCAAAGTCTGCGAATAAATCCCACTCTAGTCACTTACTGGCTGGTGGGCCTGAGTAGGCTCTACATCTCTGAGCCTAAACTTTCTCATGTGTAAAATAAAATAATTATGGCCACCCTACAGTCTAATGGTGAGCTTAAATAAGTTACCACACATAAAGGGCCTAGCACAATGCAGGCACACAATGAATGTTAATTCTCCTCCCCCTAGAACTAAGGTTCCAGGCTGTATAGGGGTGTTGGCTGAAAGGTAAAACAATGCTCATTATTATGACTTATTTAGCCAACCTCCTCCATCCCCCTCTGCCCAATCATAGTGAAAAACCAAAGTCATTACACAACAAGATCACCTGGCTGTGGCTTCATCTGCATCTTTTTCTTTTTCTACTGCAAATGCTCCAGGTTAAGGGTAGGAAGACACAGAATCACTTTTATACACAGCTATGCACAGTTCCCTAAAGACCACTTCATGCCTTTCTTTCAACACAAGTGGTGGGACTTCCCTGGTGGTCCAGTGGGTAAGACTCCGTGCTCCCAATACAGGGGGCCCGGATTCGATCCCTGATAGGGGAACTAGATCCCGCATGCATGCCGCAACTAAAGATCCCGCACACCACAACAAAGGATCCCGCATGCTGCAACTAAGACCCGGCACAGACAAAATAAATAAATAAATATTAAAACACGCGCGCGCGCACGTGCACACACAAGTGGTAAAGAATAAGCATCAAGCCCAATGATTTTTTTCTTTTTTTTTTTTGATGTGGACCATTTTTAAAGTCTTTATTGAATTTGTTACAACACTGCTTCTGTTTTATGTTTTGGTTTTTTGGCCACAAGGCATGTGGGATCTTAGTTCCCCAACCAGGGATCGAAACCGCACGCCCTGCACTGGAAGGCGAAGTCTTAACCACTGGACCGCCAGGGAAGTCCCAAGCCCAATGATTTTCTAACATCCTGACAAAGCTGTAAAACTGCTCAACTCTAAAGTTCTACTAAGTGAAAGACCAACTGCATTCATGCTAGCTTTCAAAGCAGTACTTTTAGTAAAGTTTTAACAAATCCACCTATTCCTTCAATAAGAAATCAGTAAAGCCTGGAAACATAATTATACTAATAAATAAAACTATATCATCTTGTATTGAATTAAGGCAGTGACATCAAACTGTAATAGTGTCATTGCATTCTACATAGCCAGGCCAAAAAAAAAAGAACTATTTTGAGGTCTTGCTGAAGCCACAAAAATCTCAGTCCTTAACTACACATTTTTCTGCATAGCAAAGTAAAAGAGTTATCTCAAGGAAAAGCACTAAGGCACTTGTGCAATTAAGTTGCAAGCTGAACTACCTGCTTTTTTTCATGAAACACCATTTTTACTTGAAAGAACAACTGCCAGACAAACTGATTATTCAGACTTGGATGTTTGGCAGACATTTTTTCAAAAATGAACAATGTGAGACTGTCACTTCAAGGAAAACAACTGTCAGTATTTGTTGCCAATGATAGAATTTAGGCTTTCAAGCAAAAACTACAGAAGACTTGTCTGATGAAATGGGTAGAGATATTAACAAATGTGATTTTTTGATACTGTATAATAAAATACGTCAACATTTTAGAAGATCTGCATAACTCAATGAACCAATGTTTTCAAAATGACCAAAGCATGATGACACAAAATTATGCATGAGTAGAAAATCCATTCAAAGTACACAACAGACCAATGGACTTTAGTGTAACAGAGTATGAAAGGCTCACTGATATGGTTTCAGATTCCACAAGATAATGGACCTCTAAAGAAACTACCAACTGACAAGTTTTGGTGTAGTATCTAAAAAAAGAATATCCATAGTTATCTAAAAAGTCAGTCAAGGGAATTCCCTGGCAGCCCAGTGGTTAGGACTCTGTGCTTCCACTGCCGGGAGCCTGGGTTCGATCCCTGGTAGGGGAACTAGGATCCCATAAGCCTCTCGGTGCAGCCAAAAAAAAAAAAGCCAATTAAAACATTCCTCCTGGAACTTCCCTGGTGGCAAAGTGGTTAAGAATCTGCCTGTCAGGGCTTCCCTGGTGGCACAGTGGTTAAGAATCCGCCTGCCAATGCAGGGGACACGGGTTCGAGCCCCGGTCCAGGAAGATCCCACAAGCCGCGGAGCAACTAAGCCCATGTGCCACAACTACTGAGCCTGCACTCTAGAGCCCTCGTACCACAAATACTAAAGCCTGCACGCCTAGAGCCGGTGCTCTGCAGCAAGAGAAGCCACCGCAATGAGAAGCCCGCGCACTGCAACGAAGAGTAGCCTCCGCTCGCCGCAACTAGAGAAAGCCCGCACACAGCAACGAAGACCCAACACAGCCATAAATAAATAAATAAATAGATAGATAGATAGATAGATTTATTTATTAAAAAAAAAATTCCTCCCTTTTCTAGCCACATATATGTGGGACTGGATTTTCTTTATATACCACCAACAAAACAACCAGTTGCAGCAAACTGAATGTATCCAGTCAGACAGTGAAGAGATTTGGAAAAATTTTAAATATTATTCTTCTATTTTGGTGGAATATAGCTATTTTCATTAAAATATGTTAACATTTAATAAGTTTATTATTTTTAAATGCACAGGTTTAATTTTTAACACAGTAAATACTGGTAGACACAACCCACAAACAAAAGCTCTTTGGGGTCTTTAATAGGAAAAGTGAAGACGCCAAAATGTTTGAGAACTATTGCTATATAGCAATGAGAAGGATAAACTATTGCTACATACAAGAACATAAATGAACCTCACAAACAAAGTTGAGTGCAAAACCCAGTCATACCTTATAAAAGTTCATAAGTAGGCAAAAACAATCTATGGTATTGGAAGGCAGCATATTCGTTACCCAACCAGGGACTGAATCCAGGCCACAGCAGTGAAAGCACCGAGTCCCAACCACTGGACTGCCAGGGAATTCCCAACGTTCCCTTTCTTGATCTGAGTGCTGGTTACACTTTCTGTGCACTTTTTCTTGTATATATACCTCAATACAATTTCTTTTTAATCTATATTTTCTAAACAAAAATACACCCATACACACACCTGCTTTAGGCTCATGTGAAGAAATTTTGTTAGCACTGGTCAGGGTAGAAGTAGGGTATTTTTTTTTTTAGACAGGTTTTCAGGTGATTCTAATGTGTAGCCAAGCTACTGCTCACCTAAGTAGGTTGAAAAATACTGATCTAAGAATTTAAAACCAGGGAACTTTTACATACAACACAGTAAAAAGAACAAGGAGTTTGGAGCAAGGTAGATCAGGTTTTTAATACAAGCTTCTCTTCTTTTACTATGTAACCAAATGCAAGCAAGCTACTTAATCCCTATAGGCCTCAGTTGCTTCAGCTTCCTCTTCTGTAAAATGGGCACAATACCCTAAACAGGGTAAATGTGAGGATTAAATTATATAAGGGAGAGAAAGCACCCAGCATATTGCCTACCACAGATATTCAAATATTAAGTCCTTTCTGTCTTTCCATCTTCATCTCCTACTAGTCCTAAGGCCAAAAATAAATTACCCTCTTGACTCTTGATTTCTTCATCCTTAAAATGAAAATAATGCTACATGACCAACCTATGCACTGTAGATCAAATAAAATAGTATAATTATATTTGCAGAAGTATAAATAGTGTAGCTATATTTACAGACAGGGATTTCTGCTACCAACTCAAAATAAAAGAGAGAGGACAACACATTAGAAAACTAAGATAGGGAGTTCCTTGGTGGCCTAGTGGTTAGGATTCTGGGCTTTCACTCCCATGGTCTGGATTCAATCCCTGGTCAGGGAGCTGAGATCCCACAAACCGCGTGGTGCGGCCAAAAAAAACAAAAACAAAAACACAATGCTTGAAAAAAAAAAAAAAGAAAACTAGGATATGTATATAAAGCTATAAAACAGAAGCTAGAAAATATGAGCATCAGCAGAAACTATCAAGCCTGAAGGACATGATCAGAAGCCAAATCAAGATTATAATCTCTAGTCAGCCAGGGATTGAAGCTTACTGTGAAAAATATATCAGCCCAGGGTTCCTTCAGAATGTCTGTATCTAAGAAAAAGCACAATCTATAACATCATAAAAATAGGCATATTCTGAAAGTACCCAGACACCTGCCTAACAGGAAAAAGGCAGGGGAGCTGTATTGGAGCTTTATAAACCAAGGTGTTTCCATAGCATCTTTATACAGAAATCCATGGCCTAGGGACTTCCCTGGTGGTGCAGTGGTTAAGACTCCACGCTCCCAATGCAGGGGGCCCAGGTTCAATCCCTGGTCAAGGAACTAGATTCCACATGCATGCCACAACAGAGGAGTCAGCGAGCCACAACTGAGGAGCCTGCCTGCCGCAACTAAGACCCAGCACAACCAAATAAATAAATAAATAAATATTTAAAAAAAAAGAAAAGAAATCGATGGCCTATTTAACAAAATAAACTTTTAGATAAACAGAGTAGTTTGACAAAAAAGATTCTCTACAATTATTTTCAGTACTAAAGATGTGCATTATTTCCTAAGGAACTAAATTTTATAATAAACAAAACAAGAAAAATGAATTTGCTTTAGCCTCTTTGCTCTTCACTAGGCTACAACTTTAAGGGACTTCCCTGGCAGTTCAGTGGTTAAGATGCAGTGCTTCCACTGCAGGGGGCTCGGTTCAGGGAACTAAGATCCGCAGGCCTCGCGGCAGAGGGGGGTGGGGGGGGACGACAAAAAAAGTCTACAACTTTAAGTCTGATTTCTGATAACATACCAGTGATTGTCAAGCTATGGCACACCCATGGCCTGTTTTTGTATGGCTTGTGAGCTAAGAATGAAACATAGGAGGAGGGAAGAAGGGAGAAGATGGGGAGGGGAAAGAGAAGGAGAAAAAAATAATAGAGACTGTATGTGACCCACAAATCCTAATATATTTTTTTTACAGAAAGCATTTGCCAACCCCTGAGCACACCATCTTGCTGTCTTCTACTTTTGAACCTTGTGCTATACACCATCATCATCAAAGCCTTTATCGATCCAATTAAATTCTAAATTCCATTCTAAATAAATAAAAACCTACATCTGGAAAAACACCTATCACCTTACTCCTCGTTAGAATATCATACTACTGGTTTGTCATCTCTCCTTACTATGTTCAGTTCAAAAATTAATCATTCACTACCTGCAAGGCACCCTCCAGGACCTAGGACTTTATAAGATGACTAGAACACAGCCCCTGCCCCCAAGAAACTTACAGTTAAGTGAAGGAGCAGACAGAAACAGTCAATTTTCCTAAAACAGGGCAAGTATCAATATTATGACAGAGGCACACACTGGATACTCCCTGTGAACAAAATGGGGGCACTTATGACAACCTTAAGGATTCTGTAAGGTTCCTTAGGGCAGATGCACTTAACCCAGGGGGATGAATAAAAGGAGAAACAGCATGAGCAAAGGTGTGAAACTGTAAAATATCTGTAGAAACTACATGCTACTCAGTATTACCAGTGATGGGAGATCAGGCAGAAGGAGTACATAAGGACAGGTCACAGAAGGCCTAATATGTCATGCTAAGGAGCTTAAGACTTTAGAGCCAATGAAGGGATTTAAGCAAGGGAGTGATGTGGACATACACACCACTGGGTAGATGTTCTGGCTGCTGGGTGGAAGACAGGTTTACTACATGGGTGATATACAAACTAGTTAGAGGAGGCTACTGCTCTTGTCTAGGTAAGATTAGGGCCTGAACTAAGGGGATAACAGTAGGAAAGGGGAGATGAGTTTCAGAAATATTTAGAAGGATTTATTTTTGGCTATAGAGATAAGGGAGAAGAAAAGACTAAGAGCACAGATTCATATCTTGAATGACTGGATGAACAGCAGTGCCTTTAAGTTAGGACAAAACTACAGGAAGAGATGATTTTAACTTTTGGGGGAGATACAAAAGGGGAGAGGTCAGAAGAAGGAGATGGGGAAAATGAGTTGTTCTGGACCTACTGAATTTAAGGACCATCAAAATGGATGTATGCAGGTTGCCAGTAGACAGTGAGATATACAAGTCTAGAGCTCAGGAAAGAGGTCTGAGCTGGAGATAGAGATTTTGAGAGTCATCACCATACAGCAGCAGTTAAAGCCAACAGAGTGGGCAAGACTACTCAAAGAAAGAATCTTAAAAAGTCCAGTGAGTCAAGGAGCCAACACTAAGGAATATCAACATTTACTGAGAAAGCAGAAACAATAAAGATCTCTTCTTAAATATCAGGTAGTTTCAAAAACTTCAAAAATCTCTTCCTGGGCTTCCCTGGTGGCACAGCGGTTGAGAGTCTGCCTGCCAATGCAGGGGACACAGGTTCGAGCCCTGGTCTGGGAAGATCCCACATGCCGCAGAGCAACTAGGCCCGTGAGCCACAACTACTGAGCCTGTGCGTCTGGAGCCTGTGCTCCGCAACGAGAGGCCACGACAGTGAGAGGCCCGCGCACCACGATGAAGAGTGGCCCCCGCTCACCGCGACTAGAGAAAGCCCACGCACAGAAACGAAGACCCAACACAGCCAAAAATAAATAAGTAAATAAATTTATTAAAAAATATATATATATCCCTCTTCTAAAAAAAAAAAAAATCTCTTCCTGCTAAACAACAGACTGGAAAGAACAACCATGAAATACATTCATTAGTACAGCTCATCTAATGGACAAAGTAAAGATTAAGGAACTCAGTAGGGGGAGGGCTTTCCAGGTGGAAGGCACAACATATGGAAAGAATAAGGGCATAATAGTACAGCATGCCTGGGAATTTGCTTATTTGGTTTGTTTTTTTTTTAAAGGGAGGGGAGAATCTCTCCCCTTATTTTTTTCTTTTTAATTCATTTATTTTATTTATTTATTTTTGGCTGCACTGGGTCTTTGTTGCTATGCACGGGCTTTCTCTAGTTGCGGCGAGCAGGGACTACTCTTCGTTGTGGTGCCTGGGCTTCTCATTGCAGTGGCTTCTCTTGTTGCAGAGCACGGGCTCTAGGCGTGCGGGCTTCAGTAGTTGTGGCACACGGCTCAGTAGTTGTGGCTCACGGGCTCTAGAGCGCAGGCTCAGTAGTTGTGGCGCACAGGCTTAGCTGCTCCGCAACATGTGGGATCTTCCCAGACCAGGACTCAAACCCGTGTCCCCTGCATTGGCAGGTGGATTCTTAACCACTGCGCCACCAGCGGTTAAGCCCCTGTTTATTTGGTTTTACAGTAGGCATACATGCTAGAAAGCCCGTAAAAAGAGGTACAAAGTAAGGCCTGCAAGAACACTGGGAGGGAAAAATCAAGGAAGATTGTGCTGTTGACATCATGAAACATTCGTAACCTCTACTTCCCCAGTACATCCACATATCCTTCAGGTCTCAGCTCAAGCATTAACTCCCCCAAGCATCTCTCTCTTCCTTGCTCCCTCAGGCAGGTCAGGCCATGTCAACCTCCATCCTCCCCACGGCCCTTGCCCAGGTCCCCACCGTAGCAATTATTCCATTATGCTACAGTTATGTGTGACATGTCTGTCTCCACACTAGATTAACTATAAGCTCCTTAAGAGGAGGGAATTTTAATTTTTGTATCCCATACTCCCAGCACTCCCTGACTGTCATCTAATAACCACTCAATAGATACTTGTTGAACAGATGTCTTAAACATATCTGTCACACACCCAACTACTAGCTCCTTGGCCTTGGAATTCGTTGAGGATTTACATCCTTTGTTTTGCTTTACTTATGATAATTTTAAAATAAATTTATATTCCAAATGTAAAATGAGTGAGGGGAGATAACAGCAGCAGGAAAAGACTGAATAATAAAAGAATAGCCTGGAGGAAAAGTTAGCTCTAAACAATTCATAAGTAAAATAAAAATAACAACAGTAGTGTTTACCATATTAAGCACCAACTACGTATGTGCCATTCAGTGTTCCGGGTTCTTTGTCCTTCTTATCTCATATAATCCATTAACAACCCAACAATTGAGTATTATCTCTCTTTTACATATGCATAAATAATCCATCTCACTGTACTACTCTACCCTGTAATATGTTACAGGTAGAAAACTAAGAGGGTAATGACTGTATTTGTCAGGATAGTGAAGAGCAAACGTTGTATACTGCATTCTCCACTTCAAAAAGCGTCAATTGTTTCATTTTGAGCAAGCCAGCACAGTCAATGTAGAACCAGGTCCCATAAACTCACTAGGAGAAAGTCCTCTAGCACCCTCTCTGTCCCACTATATCCAACAATCTTCAAGTTTTAAGGGAGAAACTGTGAACTGATCTTCATGTATTCCTCCTCCACTGGGAGAAGAACCCTTTGGAAAGGCAATAAACCAAATATGACAAGCTTTTCACCTCTGTGTGGGGTGCCCTGATTTCATTTTTGTAAACTAGAGAGGAAAAAACAAAAAACAAAAAAAACCCCAACTTTTATATAGTCCTTTACAGTTTAAAGAGTATTTTCACATTTATTACCTCATTTGAGCCCCACTTTACAGGAGAGTAAACTGAAACTCCAACAGATTATTAATGCATTTGGATTTCACATCTCTTAGACAAAAAATTCTTGGGGTTTAGGCTGCTAAGCTTCTGATATGCATAACTAATGATTTCCTATTCATGGTACACTCTGTACATCAGAGAACAGACCCTCCTGTACAATCAGGTCAGGACCAATGTACCAGGCTGCCTTTATGCAAAAAGAAAGATGCACAGAAATTCTGATCAGAAGAGTTAAGTGACTTGCCAAAACATGACATGAAGCTGTAAGCTGGTATTACAAAGAATCAGTATCTAGTAAATAAAAAATCCGCCAATAAGAAAAAACTCTTAAGATGCTGTTCTTTCACAGCTCACAAAGGCTGCTACTACCCTCTCCCATTCCTATTTCCAAGTATGATTGATCCACATCTGGATAATCTGATCATCCATAAATGCAAACTGGCTTCCTCTTGCCATCTAGAATACCCATATATGTATGTACATGCATACTTACAGACATATACTAAAGAATATATTTTTATATGTGTATATATAATATACATACAAATAAGAAGTGCTGCTGAGTAATGGGACTATAGACAATAATATTGCTTCCTTTTATTTTTCTGTAATTTTCAATTTCTGCTATGAGCATGTTATTTTAATTAATGGTGGAAGAAATAAAGCTCTTTTAAAATTAAAAAATAAGGATAATAAATAAGAAAAAAGCAAGTCACAGAAAAATACTTACACTATGATCCTATGTATATAAAGTTATAAAGGTACAAAATATATTGTTTAGGATACATACTTGTTTGGTAAAACTATTTTTAAAAGCAAGGGAATGATTCACACAAAATTCAGGAAAGTGGTTACTTCTGAGGGAGAAGGACAGAGATTCAATCAGGTGGGGAATCACAAGAAGCTTTAAAGGTACTAAAAATCTCCTTTTTGTTAAACTGGGTAGCAAAAACATAGGCCTTCAATTTGCTATCATTCTTTAAATTGAAGATCTATATTATATGCACTTTTATACATATGGTTTATCTCACAATTTAAAAAGAAGATATAAACAGGGTTGAAGAATCAGAATTTCAGGGCTGTAACCCAAACTCTTCCACTCACTGTGTAATCTTAAGCAAGTCATTTTACCTCTCAGCAGTTTTTCTTCTTATTTTATAGATGAGGAAACTAACAGCTAATATATGTTTAGTACTTTACTGTTTGAAGTTCCTAGACTAGGGACTTCCCTGGTGGCGCAGTGGTTAAGACTCTGCGCTCCCAATGCAGGGGGCCTGGGTTGATCCCTGGTCAGGGAACTAGATCCCACATGCATGCCGCAACTAAGAGTTCGCATGCCTCAATTAAGGCGCATGGGCTTAGTTGCAAGCTGCAACTAAGACCCGGCACAACCAAATAAATAAATAAATAAATATTTTTTTTAAAAGTTCCTAGACTATAGTACCAACATACAAATATGCAGATAAACTGTGAGATAATAATACAAAGTAATACCTCCTTACTAAATAATAGATCATAATACTAAGAACTCAATGGTAGGACACACAAGGCTATTCACATTCTAGTCTCTTCTATCTAATAGTAATATCTAATATTTTTTAATGTGTACTATGTAACACACTGTATTAAATGCTTACCATGGATTCTTTTGTTTAATCCTCAAAACAACCCTATGAGATTAGTTCTCTTATGCCCATTTTACAGATGAGACCATTCTGCCCAAGGTCACATAGCTAGTAGTAAATGGTGGACAGACTTCAGAACCCACACTCCTGACCACTACGTTAGTTTTGCCTCACTTTTCTCACGACATTTAAATCATCTATCTCTCCCATGACACTGAAAGCTCCTTGACAACTGTTTTTTGTTCATTTTTTTACAATTTTAACTGTATTTAATCGTACAATTTAGTGCAAGTAAGTACATTCACAATGTTATGCAACCATTACCACTAAGTATGAAAGGTTTTTAATGACTTTACTAAAATCACTAGGTTATCAAGTGGTAGAAAGGGGATTTGAACTCAGGACTCTCAACCTCTAAATTAACAAGCTATTCATTCTACCAAGGTACCTGTCTACCAATACCTCCACTGCTCTCCCCTTGTCACCAGAATACTGGAAGAATCTAATGAGGTGAAGATACTAAAACACTTTATATACATTTCTACTGCACAGGTGAACACAGCTGTGAGGGGGAAAAAGAAAATCCACCAAGACATTTCTCCCAAGCGATTACTTTTCATTCTGAGCTCTCAAAAGCTAGGGCTTTTATATAAATATCCCACCTCTAGATCAAGCCTGTAGATCCACAAAAGCAACGTCTGGACCCCGGAGTAAAGTTATGAGGAGAAATGCTTGCATTAGTTAGATTACTCTCTCATCAAATTATGGGTAACTGCTCACACCGGATTTTTATTGCAATACAGAAAGCTTCCTCATAACAAAACACTTTCAATTCCAAGGATAAGTCCAACCTTCAATCATTCTGCCCATTTTGGAGCTACAAAAAAAAAAAAAAGATTCTTAATATTGGGTATTTTCATGTGTTCAATTGTGAAAGCCAAGGAAAATGGTTTGTTTACAAGCTGAACCCTGAAGCTTGAACAAAAAAAGAATTATTTTGATCCCGTTGGTGCCTTACATCCCTCTTTACATCCCTCCCCATTTTTTCCCCAGTCTAAGCTCTAATCAACAGCCACTTCATGTTTAACATATCACAGTTAATGCAATTAAGTCCAGAAAACTATTTTCCTAAAGATGTTTCCTCCATCAACACCCTTCTCTACCTTCCAGCATCACTCTTCTGCCATGAGAATGAGCATATCATTAAGCTTTAAATAAAATTTCTGATGAATAGATGGAGGTATTGTTTTTGTAGTTAATGGAATACGCTTACATCTCCTAAAAAAAATAAAATAAAAATGATTCTTTATGTTTTTATCCACATCTGACAGAATTCTAACCACCTGAATTCCTTTAGAAGAAAATTCAATCTACAGAAATATAGTCCAATTATTTTAAATCTTATCAGGTAATGTCAAAAGAGAATCAAATGAAAATACCAAACTATCTCACCAATGAATATTTATGACATTTCCATATTTTCTGTCTTCTCTCTGTTTACATAAAACGGTGGTACCCAGATTCATCTCTGGATTATTAGCCTGCAATACAATGATGGGCCTAATTGCCTTGAAAACCAGGACACCAATAAATGGAGTCTTCAAGCAATCAATTTTAAGAGGAGGGGGAAAAAAAGGCCTAAGCTCTTTCTGAATACATGCACGTTGCCTGACTGGGAAATAAATTCAGCCTTGTATTTTTCAGTCTCATTCATCAGTTCTCAAGCAAGGAATGCTCCCTTAACCACCTCAAGCTCATCAAATCTATTTAATACCAAATTCCAGGACTAATTTTTAAATGCACCTGGAGGAGAGAGGAAAGGAGAAGGCAGAGACATCAAACAGAAAGACATCTATCACATTCCAGTTTCATCTTCTTCACCTTTAGTTACTGGAGTGGGTTTTTCTCCCCCAACTTTCTTTTTATAATACATGAATAACAGAAGATACTTTCTCCTCCTCAAAAAAAAAGAAGATACTTTCCCCTCCTCTATTCTACCTTAACTGAAGCCCCTCTCAACTTTACCCTTTGTGTTGGTTTACTTCCAAATATGATACTAATACAAGTGAAACAAACAAAAACTAACAGCTTAAGAAGTCCTCTAGAAAAGTCTTTTATGTACCTTCTCTCTCCCCAACCACAGCCTCCAAAGCTGTCCATTTAAGTCCAACCCCCAACCCTCTTGTGTCTCTTGGAGGCCATTTCAATCCTTCTTCTCCAGAAACATCCAATCCGCCTCTTCCCAGCACTGCTCACTGCCCCTCTCCATCCTCCCTGCCCCCTCCATACTAACAAGCCCAGGTTTCCCACTCCTTAATTAGCCCCATCTGCTACCTCACTATCAGCAACCACCTCTCCAGTCCTACCAGTTCATCTCAGACATTCTTTCTCCAAAACTCCCTCTGCCACCTTGGCCAAGGGACATTTTCTTCAAGATACCATCCCCCAACCTTGCTCACCACCAGCCACTATTCTTTCAGTGAGTCCAGCCCAGAAGCATCTTCTGTGCCCTCTGCCTTCACCCTGTACCCAGGGAGCCACCAGTGGTTCTAAGATCACTCTAAATCCCATCCCACTGTGCTCCCCCCGCTTCCCCTCCCCGCCCAATTTCAATCCTTGTCCGCCCATTTTGGGCCTAACTTCTACTTTACCCCCTCCTGCCAGCTCACCCTCACACTCCCCTCATTCAAAGTCCCACCCCCACCAGCTCCTATTCCAACCTCCATGAGCACTCCCCAGGAAAACCCCGAATTCTACCTCCTCTGCTCTCCTAACCCACGCTATTCCATAAAATCTCAACAAATTCCACCACCCCCAGATGGCAAGCGCCCACTTCAAGCTCAGGTCTCAGCCCATGCCAAGCCCCTCCTCACCCCCGGCTCCTACCACCTCTATCAGCCTGCCCTAGGTCCACCCCAAATTCCACCCTCCTGAATTAGTCACCCCCCAGGGTCCTATCCAACTCTGCAGTCGCACTCTCTGTTACAATCAACCCCTTATCCCGCAACCCGGCCCAGATCCCAAGCTGTCAATAGCTCCAGGCCAACCCCAAATCCACCACCCTCAGTCAGTCCCCTCCCCCATTAAAAGCCATCCCACTCCTGTCTCAACATCCATTTCGCCCAAAACCATCCAAATTCCACCCCAACCCTACAGCCCCACACTCCTGTCCCAGGTCGTTCCCATTAAAAGTCCCCTTCCCTTGTCTCTCCCCCCCCAACCTGCTTGTGTCCCACCCTCACCCCACCCCCAGCCCGCGCCTGGACAAGTCTCCCCAGCCAGCCCGCCGTTCCATCGCGACCTCAACCCCCTTCCCCCAACCCGCGAAGGGGCTCCGCAGCCCCCACTCTCATTCTCCCCAGTACCACCGGCCCAGGCTCAGGGAGAGCGGACCGGGGTAGGGTTGGGGGGGGTGGTGATCTCCTCACCGGCGAGCCGCTGCAGGCGAAAACGGCGGCGGCGGCAGCTGAAGCGGCGATGCCCTTGTCTTCTCTGAAGGCTACAGAGGCGACGCTCTCGCTCCCTCACCCGTGTCCAGTAAGGTGGCGGATGGCGCGCAGGGACTGGGAGCCTCCTCCTCCTCAGCGACTCGGGCTCTGAATCCTCTGCAGTAGCCGCCGAGGAGCCCGACGGGTGGGGGGAGGGGACGCTGGGCTGCGGGCGAGGAAGGAGGAGGCTGAGGGAAGCGGCGGCGGACCGCTGAGAAGGGCTGGGAAGGAGGAGCCAGCGCAGCGCCGCGACACGTCCCACAGCCTCAGCCCGCCGGGACCACAACTCCCGGCATGCCCCACTCCGGCCCGCGCGCAGCCTGCGCCTCCCGGCGCGCGCCCGATGCGGAGGGACCATTCCCTCCTTGGTCTCAGACAATGGGATAAAGCCAACCATCCGCGGGTGGCTTTTGTAGACTCAAAGACCACATAGGAGGCAAGTTAGGCACCACAGCGGCCCCATCCCCCAAGGGACAGTGATAGCGGCGTCTCCGACTTCTTTACGCGCGCGCACACACACCCACACGGAGCCCCGCCACCACCTCCCGCTGGACTACATTTCCCAGCATGCCCACAGATCTCGCCCTCCTTCCGGACCCTTCTCAGACCCGGTACTACAGTTCCCAGGGAGTGTGGTCCTTGCGAAATGCTGGGAGATGCAGTTCTCAGTTCTTCCTCCATGTTAAGAAAAAGAAGTGAAAGAGAGGAAAAAAGGAAGGAAATATGTCAACCCACCGAGAACAGGCCTAGATTGGCTAGATCACCTGGAAGTCTGTACTTTCTTCGCAATACCCGTTGCCACTGTCTCGCACCAGAACTAATGCAGCAGCCTCCTTCTGCTCTCCCTGCAAAACTGTAGACGATTTGGCAGCTTGAACCCAAATATAAAAAGAGCGTACTTCTTGACCCAGCTCCGCTACTTTTAAGAATTTACCTTAGAAAGATAATCAAACAATTTGCAAAAGATGAATGGACAAGGTTGTTATCTGAGATTGTTGATTATAGTGAGGTAAACGTAAATGTCCTTCAACAGGAGCTGGTTAAATTATATATACAAACAATGCATTACTAAGCAGCCGTTTAAAATAATGATATGGATCTTTTTCTTGACATCAAAAGCTATTCACAATTTATTCTCGAGGGAAAAAAATTGATAATAGAATAGCAAGTTTAGAATGATCTAATTTATATGGAGCTTGAGACAATGTTCTATAAGCATAGAAAGATTTCAGGAAAGAGGTTCCCCAAAATAACATCTGTGATTATCTTGGAGTAAAGAGTGTCAGATTTCAAGTAACTTTCATTTTCATATTGCCTGAATTGTTTAAAAAGAGCACATAACTTTTTAAGCTATAAAAGTATTTTCAAAAAATATAATTTTCAAATCCAACAACAACCTGTCTTTGCTACCTAGAAGCTTTTCATGGCTTTCTATTGCCCTCAGTGGTGCTCCAAAACGAGGTCTGTCTGGTTTTCCTGGGAGCTCAACATTTCCACTAATTAAAACAAATAATGGTGGGGACTTCCCTGGTGGTCCAGTGGCTAAGACTCCAAACTTCCAATGATGGGGGCCTGGGTTCAATCCCTGGTCAGGAAACTAGAGCCCGCATGCGGAAACTAAAAGATCCTGCATGCTGCAATTAAAAGTCTTGCGCTCAGCAACAAAGATCCCACGTGCCACAACTAAGACCCGGCACAGCCAAATAAATAAATAAATAAATATTTTAAAAATAAATAAGTAAAACAAATAATGGTGGTCACTTAACAATTCACAAAAGAACATTAAGTTAGTAGGGAGGATTTTCTCAATTTTCATTCTCTTCTCAAATTTTTCCTTCTTCTGGTCTTTCCACACCCATTTCCTCCTTTTCTCCTACTCATTCTTGAAACTCAAGCCAAAGTCCTACCTTCCCTAGAACATATATTTTAGGCATACTGATTTTCCTTGTGTCTGAATTCTTCTAGCAATGGTTTCTAATCTGTGAGCCAGAGATCACTGTGGGGAAGAGGAATGAAGAGGGAGAAATAAAGTTATTGTAAAGGGTCTACAAAGCAATATTTAAACGAAGCATTGTCTATAGACTGAAGAAATAAGTCTTACACTTAAAAATTGTTTCCATCTGGGACTTCCCTGGAGGCCCAGTGGTTAAGACCCCACGCTTCCACTGCACAAGGCACAGGTTCCATCCCTGGTGGGGGAACTAAGATCCCACATGGCACGGGGAAAAAAAAAAAAAAAGAAAATTTGTTTCCTTCTGTGTCCAGCTCTTCTAGAATATAGAATATAGTATCAGATGATCTGTGACTTAACATAAATCTGGTATTCAATTACAATATTTTAGATTTTATGTAATTATTCCTCACCGTTCTGCAAGAAAACACCAGAACATTCGAGCTCCACTAGCCAGCCTGCTGGAGAAGCACAGGCCTATCAGAGAAAGCCCAGATTGCCTGAATCAAAGGTTAACTTGGTCCATAGTCCTGCTGCAATCTCTTCAGCAGCTTCACCCCACCTAAATCTAATTACACTCCTATGCCTTATGACTCATTTTCCCCAAATACATCAGGCACTGTCTTTTTCAGACTACCTCATTTTTCATCCTATTCTCCCAGCCTTAAAATTCCAGGTCCCCTCCCCCCCCAAAAAAGTCCTATATCCTCTGCTCCCTTCTCTGAGAATAATGAGAAATGTGCCTATGAAATGTGGGCTATGTCCCTTCCCCTCTCTGAGTGTTGCACTGACCATCCCATCTTCTAAACCCACTTCACTCCTTCTCCTCCTCCTTTTCTCCACTTCTCCAACTGGCAGACAGTGGGAGATGGGCAATCAAAATTAAAAGGGACGGATCTGTCCAGCAAGGAAAGCATATCTGAGCTAGGGGAATAGGTATGAGGAAGCTTACCAGACTAGGGATCTGGTAATCAGATCCTAAATTAGACCTTGCCATGAACATGCTGGGTGACCTTTAGTAAGTCCCTTAATTTTTTTTTTTTTTCTGAACCTCATGTTTACGTCTGTAAAATGAAAGGATGATTCCTGGCATGTCACCTCATAACGTTATTAGGAGAGTCCAATAAAACAGTGGATATGAAAGTGCTTTGAAGACTGCAAATTGCCACTTACAATCCAACCCTTCATCTAATTTGAGAATTCTCTCTCCAAATCCCTGCATCTAATTCTTGGCATGTAAACTTTTTACTCAGAATTACATTATTATTAATGAATTTATTAAAGTATTTAAGGAATTTGCTCTATTAAGCCAATTCAATTTCTTGATAAATTTTCTATATAGCACAGTTAAACAATTTCTGACTTTCCTAGATTTTTTTCTAAATTGAAATTGCATAAGATATATCCTTTTCTCTATCAGTTTTATAAGAAGATTTGATTCATCTGTTATCTTTTATCTTTATCGATTTTTACTGATTATTGCTTCAGCTGTCATGAAATTTCTAGTCATTATTTCCACAAAGTCCACCTTTTCTTGGAAGCAATTTGAGCCATTGGCAGTTTTATTTTGTGTTGATTATTTCTACCAAGTGGAATTTTCCCAGGGGTCAACTTTGCAATGTTCAATGTTACCAACAAAGATGGGATCATTCAGTTTGCTTTTCCATCCATAAGAAATTTTTACCACGTGTAGTTTTAGCCATTGTCAGTTTTATTTTGTGTTATTTCTACCCGTCCAATTTTTTTTCTGCAACCCAACAAAAACAAACTCAGGGACAAAATGACAGTGTCAAAACACTATCCTTTGCCTGTTACTATCTGATTGACTCAGACTGTGAAATGGTTTTGTCCCAGCTATGTTAATGAGCTGGCTTTGAGCTCTCTCTTTCTCTCAAAGCACCTCTTTAGGAGCCTTGGCACACAAGTGTGGGCTGGAGTATTACTTTAAGAATGCCTCAGAATTGCAGGAAGATGGATGTTAGAGACCATGTTAGGAGAACCAATCTTTAATCAGCCAGGTGCTGTGCTGGTGTCTAAGATCCATTATCTCATTTAATCCCACAGCCTAAATTTCCTTCACATGGCCATTTTATGGTAGAGGAAATTAAGACCCAGAGAAGGAGATATTGGCCACGTTAGGAACAGAAACCAGGCCCTGGTTTAATTCTCAGTGCAATTTGAATGATTATAATTTCCAAAATTATCTAATTTAATTTTAAAACTTTTGCACTTCTCCTGTTGTTTGTTTGTTTGTTTTTTGGCTGAGCCACACGGCATTTGGGATCTTAGTTCCCCAACTAGGGATCAGATCTGTGCCCCTTGCATTGGGAGTGCAGAGTCTTAACCCCTGGACCACCTGGGAAGTCCCTGCACTTCATCTTGTTGGAAAATTAAAATTTTTGAGTTTGACTCAATCCTTGAGTTGAGGATACAAAGCAAGAGGAATATGTGGATATAAACAAAGCATTCTCAAAGAGCTTTTTGTGACAGCAAATGAGACCAGGAGTGTGAAAATGTTTTGTAAATGACCCAACATTGGGCAAATGGATGTTTCTGCCATTTGTGATGAAGGCTGATATATAAACCTGTTATGCCAGCTTGGAAGAGTGCTAGAAAACTAATAGCACACTCCTGACATTCAGTAGATGAATGTCAAATGCCCATCCTAATATTTAATTCTAAGAGCCAATAGTAAAGGCATAACATTGCATTCTGCCTATCCTTTAAGACCTAATTCAGACATCAGGAAGCCTCTTCTGACCCCCCAGTTAGGTTAGGAGCCCACTCAGCTCCCACAGCCAGCTCACACTGGATGTTCATTGTCAATTTACTGCCCTCAAGGACAAGGACCAAGGTGGGCCCATTCATCTCTGTGGCACAGAGCTCAGTTCAGCCTGAAGCTTCTCACAGGGTAAGGCTTCTGTAAATGGTGGTTGAATTAATGAATGAATCAATCAATTAACATGACGTATATAGACGCTATAGATAATCAATTAAAATGACAAGGGAAGTACCTCGATAAAGCTGAAAAAAATTACTGACAATGGAAAAGTGCACGTTAAATAAAATTTAGGGCACAAGTAAATCACAAATGAATCGGCAAGGACTGATTACAGCTACCAAAGCTCCAGCGCAGCAGCAGCAGTGAAGAAAGAGCCTTGACATCCTGGGTTCAAATGCCGCTTCAGCCAGGATTGGGTGTCCTCAAGTTCCCTCCCCTCCTGCACCTATTTCCATATCCGGAAAATGGCTGACCTTGCAGAACCCCCAGGGTAGATAAAAGAGTTAATTAAGGCACCAGATGCTTTACAAGCTATGAAGAGCTGACCAAGGTGAGGGTTGTTAGTGATAAAGGTTAGAAGAGAATTTGGAGGAAAGTTTACACTTAGGAGAATCTTTTACATAAAGCTGCTCATGTTGATAAACTTAACCCCCAAAAAAGCATACCAATTATAGTGCATTGAGTCGTGAACTGCATCTCCCAAAAAAGATATGTCCAAGTCCTAACCCCCATACCTGCATACTTGTGAATGTGGCCTCATTTGGTAGGAAGGTCTTGGCAGTTAAGAAGGCAGGATGAAATCAGTTCTGGATTTAGGTGGACCCTAAACCCAATGAGTGATGTCTTTATAAGAGAAAGGAGAGGAGATCTGAAACACAGAAACACCAAGGGGAAGGTTATGTGAGGACAGAGGCAGAGATTAGGCATGTGGCCCCAAGGAAGGCAGCCACCAGAGGCTAGGAGAAAGGCATGGAGGGATTCTCCTTCAGAGCCTCCAGATGGAACCAGCGCTGCCAACACCTTGATTTCAGACTTCTGGCCTCCACAACTGTAAGAGAATAAATTCTGTTGTTTTAAGCCACCCAGTTTGTAGCAACTTGTTAAGACAGCAGGGAGGAAACTAATACACCAATTAAACTGGAAACCCACATAATCAAGTAATTAGCAAATATCTTAAGTCCCCCAAATAGATTCAGAGGAGCCTATTTCGGGAAATGTTTCTCAGTTTCACTTAATCTATCATCTCTAACAGCAGCTATGGAAAACTGGTGTTAACATCCATTGTCTTTGAATCCGTGCCTTTTCTCTTCTTAATCCTTCTTGCACTCTTAGTTCTTTCCCTGCCTCCTGGGATGGCTCATACTTCAAATCAGTGTGAAGAACTCTGGTGTCATACAAAATGTACAGATATGAGGAGGCCAGACCTGGGTTCATAACCCAGCTCCGTCACTTAGAGGCTATGACATTGGGAAAATCATTTCTCCTTACTGGACCTCAAAGTCCTCAATTGTAAGATGTGGCTAAAATTATCTCCCTATAGGGTGAAATGAGTTAATTCATGGAAAACTCAGTGCCTGACCTAGGACTTTTATAACTTTGTCCAGAGAGCAAGAGAGATCCTTCCTCCCTTCCTTCTTTCTTCCTTCCTTCTTTCTTCCTTCCTTCCTTTCTTTTTCCTTTCCCCTTGTTCCTTCCTTCCTTTTTTTTTTTTTTTTTTTGAGTTATGTATGGATGATGGGGAAGGGGGAGGGAGGGAGCCACCAATTTTCATTTCAACTAGAAGGTGGGTAAGCCTTCCATAAAAAGGGTAAGAACAAAGGGCTTCTATTCCCAGAAGAGCTGAGGTTCCTCCAGCTGGGGTCTGTGGACCCCTGTGGAAGAAGATGGACCATGTTGGATATTTATTCATCATTCATTCAGCTTAAGGTATTGACCCCAGATCCTTTGCTGGTGCTAGGGCCCCAGGGTTAATTGAACATGGCCTTGTCCCCAAGGAGCTCACAGTCTAGGGGAATCTGCTGACAGACAGTTACATCCCAATGTGATCAGTGTCATGGTGGAAGAAAGTGAGGGACTGTGGGAGCCCAGAGGGAACACCTAACCCAGGCCAAGAGGTCAAGTATAAGGATAGTGTTGCCACCTGCAGATTCTTCTCAAGACACTATAAGTTTCATGAGCGCCAGGATGTTTGTCTGTTTTGTTTACTGCTGTATCCCCAACACAGTAACAGTGCCAGGCCCATATTAATCACTCAGTAACATTTTTCAAGTGAATGAATATAAATTAAGTCACATTGCACAGGAACTTGTTCCCCTACAAAGCCCCTCCAACCCCCACTCCCACAGGTATAATGTCCATGCATTTATTCATTCATCAAGCTTTTCCTGAATACCTACCATTTGCCAGATACTATACTGGATTCTGGGTTCTGAGTTGTGAGCCAAAACAAACAAGATTTAATGAACTTCATGGTCTAGGGAAACAAAAAATTCCCTGTGTAAATCCCATGCTCCTTCAACCCTGGCCCAGCTCCCCTGTGCCCTGTGCTGACGTCCCCTTAGCTCAGCCTAAGGTTCCAGGAGACCACCAGATACCATTCAGAAGAGGAGAGATGGGTCGTCTCCCCAGCTCTGTGCTGTGCAGTCACCTGGGCCCCAAGGCAGTCAGGGCTCTTGTAGTTGGAGCTTCAGCAGGCCTCCTTCCAGCTTCTGACTTGGCCTTGCTAACCTATTCCATCAAAGATCACCAGCAAAGCAAGCTCCTTGCATTGCCAGAGAAATAGGCTGCCCTGCACAGACACTCCTGCAATGGCTGCTCAAGGACGGGAATGGGAAGGGGGCAAGACAGGGGTCACTGGCACTCTAGTCATCAAATTCCATTCTGGACTGAGGTCCCTTGGGAAAGTTTACTCACATACACCTCACAAGGCTGTTCTGAGAGTCTAACGTAAATTTCTCTTTAACCCTTAAGCTCTGTACAGAGACAAGTATTTTGCCTTCTGTTTTGTTTTGTTTGCTTACAACTGTATTCTTTTTGCTCTTTATGAAGGAGGAAAGCTCCAGAAAGATTCACAAAAGTCACTTGTGGATGACTGGATGCATGGAGCAGAGTGGCAAGGTCAGGCGAGGAGAAGTTGTCTCAGGATGGAGCAATCTTAGCACTTCTCAGAGAATACACTTTAGTTAAACAAAACAGTGCAGAGAGAGCAGGATGGAGACAGGACAACCTCCAGGAGGGAAAAGCCTGGAAACCAGGACACCCCTCAAAGGCTGGGGCTTGGCCCAAATATGTAGGGCCTGCTACATTAATGAAGTCCAAGAGATGGAAAAGATCTGAGGACAGAATAGCAACCACCTGTGTACCCACCAGTCTGCTCTCATTGTGGTCTTAAGGGGGGTGGTTCTTTTTTTCTCTAATTTTAGAAAGTCTTTATATATTGTGGATGACCATCCTTTGTCCATCAAGACTGATTTCAAAGAGAATGAGAAATCTGTACTCCCAGACCAACTCCATCCTTTCCAGCTCTCATATTTTCTTCTAGGCATTTTGCTTTCTCCTAAACTTCCCTTGAAATACTCCAGTCCTTAAATAGATAAATTAAGGGGAAGAGAAATTTGTCTGCTTCTCACCCAAGACAGTCTGGGAGGCTGTTTTCTGGAAAGGCCATGAAATGATTATGCTGGCAGTGGGCGGGGGGTGGGGTATGTTGAGGGGTGGAGGAAAGAAGGCCAGTGCCTTTGAAGGCAGTGAAAGAGAGGAGATTCCTAGAACCAGGAAGGTCTGGGGCTTGGACACGTGTGTGGCCTGTTCTCTGGAGATGGCATGGTAGACAGAAGTCTATTGGTATCCACTAAGCATGGGAAGGAGACCCCCCAAATATTTTTCTTGCCTAACACCCCAGATCTTTGTAAGGGAAGGAACCCAAATAATGACCAGGACTTAATTTGATTTAAATTGAATAAAATAATGTCATTTCTTACTCCCCTAAGTTTGTGGAGTAAGATTTGTACCCACTACGTAATCAAGAGAAAAAAATAACACTGACAGCAGCTAAATTGCACACAGAGAAATTACTTATTGACTAAAACTTGAAGGAAAAATCAAATAAATCTTCTTGACAAAATGTAGATTGGCAAATGTGTCCCAGGAAAAGTAGACCTGATAGAACATAGAAATAATGACCACAGAAGATACCTTACGATGGCAGAAGCTATAATTATTAAACTGTGATATGGATTTTTTTAATTGACTAACTCATATCATCATTATAAAATTTATACAAAAAATTGTTTTTCAGATGAAGATAATTGTAGCTTAGTTTAAGTGAATATGGATAAGTTGGAAATAGATTTAATAGGCTGTGTAGAAAAATCAAAAGTATTGAACTGACCTAATGGCATTTGTTCTGGGGAATATTATCTCAGACAAAATTAATCAATATGATATAATTCCATCTAAAAATCTGCATTTATAAACACAAGACAAAAACATCCTTAGGGTCCAAACAGTGGGCCAAATTCCTGACCTCTCTGCTGAAGCTCCTAGAGAGAAAATAGAAATGGAGATAGGACTTGGCTGGTCTGCATTTTATCAAGATTTCTGTGATTCTTCCAACAACTTTTCATCAATAAAACATCTCACTGTATGGGATTTCACTGTTGTTTTATTTTTTCTACTGATTGTGTAGTGGCCAGTGTCCATAGTGAAGGCCCCTGCCTTGGGGCCCATTACTTAACATTCTCATGGTCCATCTATTGCTCCATCTGTCCACTCAGCAGTTATTCACCAAACACCTACTCTGTGCCAGGCCCTGGCAGAGGAATCAGACCAAGCCCTCAAATGATGACAGTTTTACCTTTTTTCCCCCCTAATCTGATAAGTTTTCTTGTTATTTTATTGGGAGAATCTCTACTACAATGTTGAATAGAAATTGTGATAGTGGGCACCCTGTTCTCATCCCCATCTCAGGGGGAAAGATTTTTATATTTCCCCAAAAAGCATGATGTTTGCTGTAGGTTGTTTGTGCCTACTCTTTATCAGATAAAGGAAGTTCCCTTCCATTCTTAGTTTGAAAAGGATTTTATCATAAATGGGCAGTGACTTTTATCAAGTGTTATTTTTCTACATCTCTTGAGATGATCTGCGATTTTTTTAACTTTATTCTGTTAATGGGGTGAATTATGTTAATTTTCAAATGTCAAACCAACCTTGTATTCCTGGAATAAACAAAATTTCGTTGTGTAATATCTTTTCTTTAATATATAAATTTATTTATTTATTTATTTTTGGCTGCGTTGGGTCTTTGTTGCTTCACTCGGGCTTTCTCTAGTTGAGGCGAGCAGGGGCTTCTCGTTGCAGAGCACAGGCTCTAGGCGAGCGGGCTTCAGTAGTTGTGGCATGCAGGCTCAGTAGTTGTGGCTCTTGGGCTTAGTTGCTCCACGCATGTGGGATCTTCCCAGACCAGGGAATGAATCCGTGTTCTCTGCATTGGCAGGCAGATTCTTAACCACTGTGCCACCAGGGAAGTCCCATATTATCTTATTTATAGATCTTGGTTTAGTTTTGCTGATATTTTGTTTAGAATTTTTGCATCTCCGTTTGACCTGTAATTTTCCTTCCTCACAATGTTCTTGTTAGGTTTGTGTACCTAGGTAGTGCTGATCACATAAAATATGTTGAAAAGTACTTCCACTTTTTCTATTCTCTGGAAATATCTGGACCTGGAGTTTTCTTTGTGGGAAGATTTTTTTTTTAATTCAATTTCTTTATTAGAAACAGGACTGCTCAATTTTCCTATTTCTTCTTGTGTCAATTTTAGTAGGCTTTGTTTTTCTAGGAATTTATCCATTTCGTCTGAATTTTCAAGTTTGTTGGGATATAGTTATTCATAATATCTTTGCTGCGCGGCTTGTGGGATCTTAGTTCTCTGACCAGGGATTGAACCCGGGCACTCAGCAGTGAAAGCGCAGAGTCCTAACCACTGGACCACTAGGGAATTCCCCTCTTGTTATCTTTTTGATGAATGTAGAATTGGTAATGATGACACACTCTTTTCATTTCTAAAGTGATAGTTGGGTATCCTCTATTTTTCATTCATCAGTCTTGACAGAAATATATCAGTTTTAGGAGTCTTATCAGAGAACTAACATTTGGTTCTTTTGATGCTCTCTTTCATGTTTTCTATTTTATTAACTCTTCTATCATCTTTATTATTTTCTTCCTACTTTATTTGGATTTAATTTCTGGGTGCTTTTCCTACCTATTTGAGGTAGATATATATATAATTAATTTTCGGCTATATTTTTCTTTCCACTACATACATTTAAAACATAAATTTCACTTTAAGTACTGCTTTGGCTGCATTCCACAAGTTTTTAAATATTTTGTAATTTCTATTGTGGTTTATTTGCTGACCTATAGATTATTTGGTAGTATACTGTTCAATTTCCAAACATTTTGGGATTTTCTAGTTTTCTTTTCCTTTTTTTTTAATTAAAAAAGTTTTTTATTACTACCGTAATCCAACTCTGATCATGGAGCATACTTTACATGATTTCAGTTCTTTGAAATTTGGTAAACTTATGTAATGGCCTAGCGTATCAATAAATATTCCATATACACTTGAAAGGAATTTGTATTCTATAGTTATTGGATCCAGTGTTCTCTATGTATGTCAATTAGGTCAAAATTTTTAAACATCTTATTCAAATCTTCTTTATCCTTATTGATTTTTCAATTTGCATATTCTAACAGTTACTGAGAGAGTTGTGTGAAAATCTACCATATTTATGGATTTGTCATTTCTCCTTGAGAAAGAGGTCCTGTCCTAGAGGCTCTCACAGTTGGGTGTGAGGGCTGATGTATAACTAGACAATAATTGTGAGTATATATTTAGACATTCTAGCAGAAAGAAACCCAGGAAACACCAAATGTTTTGGCCACTCTGAACTCCTAGTTTCCTGAATGCAGATTTTATTTTTTCATATAAGACCTTTGTCTATACCATGTGTCACAAATTCAAATGCCTACATTTGAAAGAGACAGAGATGATATAAGATGAAAGAAGGCTTTAGACTCCTAAACTTGTACAAATAAGAAATTGGCTGAAAAAAACTACTTAGCTACAAAAACAGGCTAACTTTCATGGAAAAAAAAAAAAAAAAGATGATTCAGAGACCCACAGTGTATTATCAGGTTGGGTCTGAATCATGGAACTTCTTGATTTCAGAATCAATGTGCCTTGCTTGATTTCAGAATTGCTATGGAGCAGTGACTCCTTTGTGCCTCCTATTTCCTCCCTTTTTGAGTAGGAGAGTCCATAGCAGTTGTTCTAGACCTGTCCCATCATTGTATGTTGGGTGGGTAGAGAGCAGATAAGTTGTCTCTCTCTTGCTAGTGTTTGAATAAAGCAGAACTGTACTTGATAAGAATACTTAAGGAATTACTCCCAAGGAGCCTCATTTGCAGCTGAACTTGACTAAAATAACAAAATTCTGGATTTCACGTTGATGCTGTAATGGGATGAGTCTTTTGAGGGAGTTGGAGGAGGATGAGAGTATGTTACATGTAGGAGAGCTATAAATCACTGGGGTTAAGGGGAATTCTCAGGCGGTCCGGTGGTTAAGACTCCGTGCTTTCACTGCCAAGGGCCCGGGTTCAATCCCTGGCTGGGGACCTAAGAGCCCACAAGCTGCATGGTGTGGCCAAAAATAAACAAATAAATAAATAAATAAATCACTGGAGTTAAGAAGGCAGATTACATAAACCAGCCTCCAAGATGGCCTCCAATAATCCTTACCTCCAGGTATTCACATCCCTGCAGAGTATGACTTCTGAGACTAAAAAAAAGCTTTGTGGCTTCTGTCTCACTTTTTCTTGGATCACTTGCTCTGGCAGAAGCCAGCTGCTGTATCATGAGAGCAGATCCACATTATGAGGAAATGAGACCTCCCACCAACACCCAAGCTTCTTGTTAAGCTTCAGATGCTACAGCCCTGTCTGATGTCTTGACTGCAACCTCATGAGAACCTTGAGCCAGAATCACCTAGTTAAGCCACTTCCAAATTCTTGACCACAGAAAATACATGAGACAATAAATCTCTACTGTTTTAAGCCACTAAGTTTTGGGGTAATTTCTTATGAAGAAATAGGTAATTTATACTCCTACTTGGACTGCTTACCTTGAACTGTTAAAGATGATCTGTTTAGGGCTTCCCTGGTGGTGCAGTGCTTGAGAATCTGCCTGCCAATGCAGGGGACACGGGTTCAAGCCCTGGTCTGGGAAGATCCCACGTGCCGCGGAGCAACTGGGCCCGTGAGCCACAAGTACTGAGCCTGCGCGTTTGGAGCCTGTGCTCCGCAACAAGAGAGGCCGCGACAGTGAGAGGCCCGCGCACCGCAATGAAGAGTGGCCCCCACTCGCCGCAACTAGAGAAAGCCCACGCACAGAAACGAAGACCCAACACAGCCAAAAATAAATAAATAAATAAAGTGTAAAAATTTTTTAAAAAAAGATGATCTGTTTATGTCCCATAGGATCACTGTTACAGCAGTTGAACTTATATCACCACTAATACAAAGCTGTTCCTCTGACTGAGACCTTCCTTGAGCACCACCACACTCCCTGCCCTGTCACCTGGCTATCTCCCATTCATCCTCCAGGTCTTACCTCAGCTGTCTCCATCTCTAAGAAGCTTCCTGTTCCCAGGGACAGAGAGCCCCTGCGTTTTCCTCTGCAGTAGCACTGGTCACTCTGAGCAGTGACCAACTATGTCCACATCTGCCTTCTGTAGCAGATGATGATCTCCTTGAAGGTGGAACCCCAGGAACAGAGCCAGACAAGGGACAGGTAAGGAGAGTCAGTGAGTGTTTACTGAATGATTGAATGAGTTAGGAAACAGCTTCTCATCCCTGAAGGCCTTGGTGAATTTGGAGCGTCTCCGTGGAATGAAACTTCTGTACCCATGGGATCTTCAGTGACCTTAGTGAGGACTCAAAGGACCCTTAGAGAACCCCTTTCTTAGGCCCACAACCAACTCAGAAGACAGACACCTCTCAAGGAGACCTTCAGGAACATTTTTGGGATTCACAATTGTAAGCAACAAAAACATGACAAAAATTTCTGGCCCTTAAGAGAAGAAATTTATCTAAAAATATGGGAATAAGCACATGAAAAGATGCTCAACATCATTAGCCATTAGAGAAATGCAAGTCAAAACCACAATGAGATACTCATTAAACTCACTAAGATGGCTAATAAGTAAAAAGACGGATAACAACAAGTGTTGGCAAGGATATGAAGAAATTGGAAACCCCATACATTGTTGGTAGGAATGAAAATGGTGTAGCTGCTTTGGAAAACAATCAGGCAGGTCTTCATAAAATTAAACATAGAGTTACCATATGACCCAACAATTTCACTCCTAGGTATATACCCAAGAGAAATTAAAACATATGTCCACGCAAAAATGTGTACATGAATATTCAGAGTGCTATTCATAATAGCCAAAGAGTGGAAACAACCCAAATGCCCATCAACTAATGAATAAATAAACAAAATGTGATATATCCATACAATGGAATGTTATTTGGAATAAAAAGTAATGGAGTAGTGATACAACATGCCACAACATGGATGCACCTTGAAAATATTATGCTATGTGAGAGAAACTAGTCACAAAATACTATACATTGTATAATAACACTTATATTGAGGCAGGAGATAGATGGGCCCCAGGCTGAGCAGCTGGAATCTGTCCCCTGTGGACAGATACTCCAAGATAAAGATAATGGCAGGAGCAAGGAGGAGCTGAGTCCTGCTCAGATAAGAGATAAAGAGACCACGTATTTCTCATTCTTGAGGTCAAGGAGATCTCCCTGACTACACATGTTCAGAAAGCCTCCTTGGGGGTCAAAAAGGGAGGGGGCACAACCCCATAATAGGTGGTATCAAGCTTCCCATAGGCCTCTGCACTGAAATTCATCTTGGCTAAGAGATGTGCACATGCACAGGGGAGGACCCTGAGTTAAACCAAATGTGGACTCAGAGCCAGGCAAAGTAAGATGATTGGCCAGAGGAAACCCAGAAGAACTGCCCCATATAAATGATTTAAACAACCACAAAGATGTGACTCTCTCTCTCTCAGCCCACCCATGTGTGTCTATCCACATGTACCTTTTTTTTCCTTCTAATAAACACTTTACTTGTTTCACTACTTTCCATCTCTTTGTTGAAATTCACTTCTCCAAAGCAGACAAGCCAGGGCCTTGTCACTAGCCACTGGCCCTTGTGGTCTAGTGGTTACGATTCAGCACTTGCTCTGCCGTGGCCTGGCTTCAGTCTCTGGTCAGGGAACTCCAATCTTGCTTCAAGCCACTGCAGGCTGAGGCCACCCAAGATCAATATGAAATGTCCAGAGTAAGTAAATCCATAAATACAGACAGTGGATTAGTTGTTGCCTAGGGATGAGAGGTTGTAGTCGAATTGTCCCCCACAGAGATATGTTAAAGTTTTAACCCCTGGTACAGGAAGTCCCCTACCTACAAACCTTCAAGTTGCGAACTTTCAAAGATGCAAACGTGCCCCTGTAGGCCAGCTGTTGTACTGTACTACTGTACTTTTCAAGGTACTGTACTGTAAGATTAAAAATGTTTTATTTTTTGTGTTTGTTTGTTTTTTATGTACTATTTGTGTGGAAAGTATTATAAACCTATTACAGTACAGTACTATATAGCCGATTGTGTTAGCTGGGTACCTAGGCTAACTTTGTTGGACTTATGAACAAATTGGACTTACGAATGCGCTCTCGGAACGGAACTCATTCGTATGTAGGGGACTTACTGTACCTGTGAATGTGACCTTATTTGGAAACAGGGTCTTTGCAGATATAATTAAGATGTAAATTAAGATAAGGTCACACTAGAGTAGGGTGGGTTCTTAATCTATTATGACTGATGTCTTTATAAGAAGAGAATAGACACACAAAGAGACACACAGAGAAAGAATGCCATGTGAAAACACAAGACACAGGGAGAATGTCATGTGACAATGGAGGCAGCAGTTGGAGCGATGCACCTACAAGCCAAGGAACACCAAGGATCACCGACAACATGAGAAACTATGAGAAAAGCATGAAACAGACGCTCACCTAGAGCCTGCAGAGAGCACGTGCTACTGCCAGTACCTTGATTTGGACTCCTAGCGTCCAGAACTGTGAGAGAATAAATTTCTGGTGCTTTAAGCCACCCAGTTTATGGTACTTTGTTATGGCAGCCTTAGCAAACTAATACAGGGGACTAGGGGGAAATGATGAGGGACTGCTAAAGAATCCAGGCTTTCTTTTTGGGGTGGTGAAAGTTCTAAAATTGATTGTGGTGGTGGCTGAACAACTCTGTGAATATACTGAAAAGCATTGAATCGTTTATTGAGACATATCTCAATAAACCTGTTATAGTCAAAAAACAAAAAATGCTATCAGGGAGCTCACAGAATCACCAAGAGGCCTACGGAACCAGGTATGGAGGCAGAAATATCACCCCAAATCATATAACACTGGTCTGGGGAGAACCCCACAGTTGCTTTCTCAAACGCTAGCCACTACAGACTTTTTTAAATGATTATTAAATGAAGCAGGTCCTTTTTTAAAAAATATCAACTTAATGTATAATTCACATACAATAAACTGCACCCATTTAAAAGATGTAGTTTGGGCTTCCCCGGTGGTGCAGTGGTTAAGAATCCGCCTGCCAAGGCAGGGGACATGGGTTTGAGCCCTGGTCAGGGAAGATCCCACATGTTGCAGAGTGGCTAAGCCCATGCGCCACAACTACTGAGCCTGCGCTCTAGAGCCCGCGAGCCACAGCTACTGAGCCCACGTGCTGCAACTACTGAAGCCCATGCGCCTAGAGCCGGTCCTCCACAACAAGAGAAGCCACCGCAATAAGAAGCCCGCGCACCGCTACGAAGAGTAGCCCCCGCTCGCCTTGAAAGCCTGCACACAGCAACGAACACCCAACAAAGGCAAAAATAAATAAATAAATAAATTTATTTTAAAAAATAAATAAAAATAAAATGAAATATGTAGTTTGATGAACTTTGACAAATGCATATATCCTGTGTAACCATTGCCGTAATCAAGATACAAAATATTTCCATCACTGCCCAAAGTTTCCTTGCACCCCTTTACAGGGAATTCCTCCTCCATCTCTAGCCTCGGGCCACTACCTGATCTGCATCCTGTCTGCTTCCTGAGCCTGGTTCTCCAGCTTTCCCATCAATTCTATGAACTACCTAACACCCTTCCAACAAATTCCCTTCCTTTAAGTGAGCTGGGAATGGTGTCTGTGTTCATAACCAAGCATCCTGACTGATAAAACAGGGAGAGAGCAAGTTAGGAGGAAGCAGGAGAAAAGTAGCTCAGAAAAAGCATATCCACTCTGAATCCACTTGTACAAAGTTCAAAAACAGAAGAAAACAACTGATATAAATGTATTATATATTATGTAATATTATATATATTGTATTATAAATAATATAATTTAGAGATACATCCCTATTCGGTAAAACCATGAAGAAAACAAAAGGCATGATTGTGATAGTCTGGATTATGGTTTAGCAAATGTTCACTGTACTTCCCCACCTCACTGAGGTTGGGTTTAGCCATGTGACTTGCTTTGGCCAGTGGGCTGTTAGTAGATATGACATGAGGAGTGCCTTGTGCTTGTGCCATTGGATGTGGCTCTCATGCTTCAATGAGCTGCCAAAAGAAGTATAGGCCCCAGGTAGACTCTGATCCAAGTAAGATGAGACACGTAGAGCAGACTGGATCCAAATCCAGCTGACCCACAACCTGAAGCAGAACCACCCAGCCTAGATTAGTGCAAAGAAGTTAACCTGTGGACCATGAGAGTGAGACAAATGCTCATTGAATTTTGAGGCAATACTTGGCATTTTGTGGCAACAGTCGACCAATATAAGCAAATTCAGGAAGGGAGAGGAAGGGATGTGATCAGGGCTTTAAGGTATTAGTGATGCTTTAGTTTTCAAGCCAAGTGTTCATTACATCGTTATTCTTTAAACCATATACATCCATTATACATAACCTGGGGTTTTTTTTTACAGTAAAAAAAAAAAAAATAGTGAGCGACAAGTTCAGGGCCATGGCTTACAACAACATTTTGTGTGCCTAAGAGTGGGTGGGCAGATTTCTGGGCTGGCGCAAAATGAGGATGGAGGGGGCTGGGAGGAGTGGAGTGCAGAGAGGGATAAAACCAGTGCAAAATGGATAAGGCGGTGGTTGGATTTGGGTGGTAGAATATTAGGAGGTTTTCTTCTTTATCCTTCTCTGGATTTCCCAAATTTTCTGCAATGATTATATACGACTTTTGTAATGAGAGACGAGAACAAAAAACATAATGGCCGACACAGGCAGTCACTTCCCAACAGGCCTTCTCTCTTTCTCCCCATTGATAGGATGAATCATGACTGGTCCAAACCAGCCTCTGTCCCCTGCAGTTGGTTTAGTGGAGTCTGTATGCACCACTTCTGACCAGTGGGATGAAAGGGGAGGTCTCCTGGTGGGAGGTGGAAGCAGAATTTTAAGAAAGATTTCATTTTCTGATAAAGAAAGAGTAAAGAGAGAGAGACAAGGGCAGGGTGGGGTGGGGGTATTTTGTACATTGTTGTGTAATGCTGTGATGTTTGCATCTTCAGCAGCTGTCTTACAACCTTGAAGGAAGATGTTGCCAGGGGAGAGACAGGAAGGTCCTGAGTGACAGATTGAGCCACTGAGTCAAACCAGGGGCTGTGCAGCTGACTTCCTGTGAAACAGATTATAAAACTTCTATGGCTTTAGTCACTTTCTGTTGGGAAAAATTAATTATAGCCAAAAACATCCTAACTGATACAAAATATCTTTTTAAGTCTACAAAGAGATATATCTGGATGGCCTTAAATGGAGGCTCATTTCACCCCCCAGTCAGCTCAGCATGTCTGTATGAGCCCAGTGGTGTCAGCTGCTGGGTTCTAGGAGCTCCCCCTTTCTAACGCGTTTACTTCCTCGACAGGGGAGCTTCCAATGTGACATAGACACATAGCTGTTCTCTTCCCCATATCCGCTCTATTTAAAAGTTACTTTTTAAAAATCATTCATGGGGTTCCCTGGTGGTCCAGTGGTTAGGACTCTGCACTTTCACTGCTGAGGGTGCGGATTCAACCCCTGGTTGGGGAACTAAGATCCCACAAGCCGCGGGGTGTGGCCAAAAAAAAAAAAAAAAAAGTAAAAATCATTCATGTCAGCAAAATATGTTCCTTCTCCATTTCAGCATTGCTGGAACAGTCCCTTTCTACTGGGCCACAGTGCAGTGGGTAATGAGAATTCCAAGGATTGCCTGTGCCTGACTTCTCTGCTTGTTTGCTTCCCTTATTATACCCTCTTAAAACTGCCCTGCTGAGTAGGGCTAGTGGTCTGTGTCCCATAACTTCTTTGCATGACAGGCAAAGAGGAAACTGTAAGATAGGGACAGTAAAGTAGCCATAAACTAGAACTGACCACTGTCAACATCAAATGATTGCAACTAGCTCTGTCCTCTCAACCAGACCCGCTCCTCAAGCTGCAGGGTAAAGCCCCAGCTGTGAGAGGCAGGAGACAAGGCCTCCAGCAGCACTGTCTATTCAGGGAGACTCCCCCAGCGGATCCACTTTCTGTGGCCCTTCATCTACCAGGTCTCATCTCAAGAAATCACCAGTTCCTTCCACCTCCCAAGAGTGAGCTTTTAGAGACTTCCCTGGTGGTCCAGTAGTTAAGACGCCGCACTCCCAAAGCAGGGGCCCAGGTTTGATCCTAGATCCCACATGCTGCAACGAAGAGCCCACATGTGGCAATGAAGATCCTGTGAGAAAAAAAAAAAAAGATCCTGTGAGCCACAACTAAGACCTGGTGCAACCAAATAAATAAATATTAAAAAAAAAAAAAAAGAGTGAGCTTTTAAAAACATAAATCACGTGATGTCATTTCTTTGTCGAAAACCCTCCACTGCTTTCCATTGCACTCCATGTGTCCGCCCCTATCTTCCTCCCTGTGCCTGCTCACACTGGTGGGTCCTAGCCTGTGAAGTCCAGGGCTTCCGTGGCCATGCCCCCTGGTTTTTACTGAAGCTTCCCACACCTCCCACAGGACCTGAGTCAGGGAGAAGCTCCAGAGAAGTGGGGCTTCAGGGCTTCAGCCATGTGGGCCCACGCAGGGTCCTCCCAAATACCATGTTCTGAGAATGTCAAAGCCAGTCTCTAGTCGAAGCTGGCTGCTTTTTCAGGAGGAACCTTCAGCTGCTCTTCCCTACTCCCCATCTTAACCCATCTTCTCCCCATTAAGGACAATCACTTCTTGGGGTGATTGTCAGCAGTGGACAATCACCACTGCTGGTGGCAATCATCTACTAGCCCCTGGAGTACCTTTACAGGTGCTACTCAAGCGGGGGACTGTCAGCTAGAAGGGTTGCTCTAAAATGCAATCCCTGATGCTCCAGTGGTTAGGACTCGGTGCTTTCACTGGTGGGGCCTAGTTTCAATCCCTGGTCGGGGAACTAAGATCCTGCAAGCTGTATGGTGCAGCCAAAAAATGATAATAATAATAAATAAAATGCCAGTCCAGAATGGAGCCCAGTTTATCTAATTCTTCACCTTGGCTAAAGCATTGGAAAGTCCTATACTGATCTGGGTGCCTGGCTTGGATGCAGAAACCAAATATGGCCCCAAGGGGGCAGTAGCACATCCTCCCAGCTGCAGGGGTTTGGCTACAACCAGGAACGCCTCAAGATGCTTTTACCCTGCTGCAGCAGAAGAGCCAGATGAAGATTTGTGGGTGCCCTGGTGAAGGCAAATAACTTGATGTGCCTTTAAAATGACTTTCTTTAAATACTTGTTTAAATGCATTTAGTGGGGAGGAATAGAAACTACTTTTCTGTTAATAAATACAATATATGTAAATAAAAATAACTACAAATACATATATGTAAATATAAATATAAATATATTCCTTGTGGTTAGCAACTAGGAGGGGGCTTGAAGGAGGCTGGTGTTGTTTCTTGATCTGGGTGCTAGTTACACAGGTATGTTCACTTTGTGAAAGTTCATCAAGCTCACCATTATGATTTGTGTACTTTTCTGTAGGTATGTTATGCTTCAAGAAAAGTTAATAAAACATCAATGGTAATGATGGGTCAATTAAAAACTGTACTCTTTTTGTTCAAAATAAGTGATTTATGCATTGAATATGGCATAAAAGTTTTTGAGAATAAATAGGTAATACATTCACAAGGTTCAAAATTCTAATGATACAAAAGGGTGAATGAAAAATCTCTCTCCCATTCCTGTTCTTCAGCCACTCAGTTCCGATCTGTAACAGTTATCTATAACTGTGCAATAAATCACCCCAGGACTTAAGGGCTTGAAGCAAGAACCACTTATTTGCTCACAATCATGTGGGTCAGTAATTTGGGCGGGACCAAGCTGGGTGGTGCTTCTGCTGGTCCCACCTGGGGTGAATCATGCCACCCAGTCCCTTGGCAGATGGACTGTGGCTACAGGTATAAGATGGCCTCACTCACATGTGTGGCTGTTCAGGCTTCTGGGCCTTTTTCTCCTTGTGGTCTCTCAGCCCCAGGGAGGCTTCTTCACATGGCGGTTTCAGGGCAAGAAGGGGAAAAGGATAGAAGCTACAAGGACTCTTAATGCCCAAGCCCAGAACTCTGACATCACTTCAGTTGCATTCTATCAGTCAAACCAAGTTACCTGGCCAGACAGCTGTGAGAGTCGGGAGAAACAGACTCCATCTCTTCTTTTTCTTTTTCACCACGCCACGCAGCTCGCAGGATCTTAGTTCCCTGACCAGGAATTGAACCCCCACCCGTGGAAGTGAAAGTACAGAGTCCTAACCACTGGACCCCCAGGGAATTCCCTAGACTCCATCTCTTGATAGTAGGAGCAGCAAAATCACATAGCAAAAGGCTATGCATACAGGGACTGGGAGGAATTTGTGGCCATATTTTGTAATCTATCACACTTCCCATGGAATTTCTTGTATGGCCTTCTAGAAATATTTTGTACATATTTAAACAAATCATATATATATATGTGCATATATTCATATATATATATATGCAAATGCCTCCACTTCAAGCTAGAAACCTGAGAGCCTTTCTTAAATTCTCTCTCCCTCAACATCTACACTCAGTCCATCAGCAAGTTAGTAAAATCTCCAAAATGCATACAAAATCCATCCACTTCTTGCCATCTCTATTGCCACCTCCCCCTTCCAAGTCACTTCCACCTCCTGCCTGGCATGGTCTCCTAACTAGTCTTCCTGCTCCATTTTTGTCCCACTTGAAGACTCTTCACCTAGCAGGTAGAGTGAGCTTTTAAAAACATAAATCGGGCTTCCCGGGTGGCGCAGTGCTTGAGAATCTGCCTGCTAATGCAGGGGACACGAGTTTGAGCCCTGGTCTGGGAAGATCCCACATGCCGCGGAGCAACTAGGCCTGTGAGCCACAACTACTGAACCTGTGCGTCTGGAGCCTGTGCTCCGCAACAAGAGAGGCCACGATAGTGAGAGGCCCGCGCACCGCGATGAAGAGTGGCCCCCGCTTGCCGCAACTAGAGAAAGCCCTCGCACAGAAATGAACACCCAACACAGCCAAAAATAAATAAATAAATAAATAAATAATTTAAAGTTAATGGGTTATTAAAAAAAAAAAACATAAATCACATCATGTTATTTACTTGTCAAAAACTCTCCAAGGGGGCTTCCCTGGTGGCGCAGTGGTTGAGAATCCGCCTGCCAATGCAGGGGACACGGGTTCAAGCCCTGCTCTGGGAGGATCCCACATGCTGAGGAACAACTAAGCCCGTGCACCACAGCTACTGAGCCTGCACTCTAGAGCCCGTGTGCCACAACTACTGAAGCCCGCACACCTAGAGCTCGTGCCCCGCAACAAGAGAAGCCACTGCAATGAGAGGTCCGCGCACTGCAACGAAGAGTAGCCCCCGCTCACTACAACTAGAGGAAGCCTGCGCATAGCAACGAAGACCCAATGCAGCCCCAAATAAATAAGTTAAATAAATAAATTAAAAAAAAACTCTCCAAGGGTTTCCATCACACTCAGTATATGTTTGCTCCTGTTTTCCTCTCTGAGCATTCTCATACCAATCTCTCCCTCTTTGTTCACTAAGGCCCAGCCTCTCTGTTCTCAAATACACCAGGTTATTCCCTGCCCCAGGGCCTTTGCACCAGCTGTTTCTTCAGCCTGTGCTGCTCTACCTCTTGGGGTTTGGCTCCTTTTCCTCCTTTGTGTCATGGCTTCAACATTACCTCCTCTAGAAGGACTTCCCTAACCAGCACTCCCCCTTCCACCTACACTATTATTTCTGTTACAACACACTGTTTATTTCCTTTGGAATTTATCCTATTGTCTTGCTTATTTATTTATCTAAATTATCTAAATTATTCATACTCCTACTGCTAAAGCATAAAACTGAAATATAGTCTCAAAAATACTTGCTGTTATCCCCAGGTTTTCTTCCCACTTGGGATGGGTTGCTTAGGCAGGAGGGGTGTGGCCCATTGTACAACAGGTTATAAGCCGCTTCCTTGTACCATCCATTCTTGGGAATATTCTGTCTGAGGTCACCAGGGGCATGAATCCTAACCTGTGCAACCTATCTAACCAGTGTAACTATTTTTTCATTAATGGATCCCCTGGATACAGAACAATGTCTGGTCCATAATAGGAGCTCAATAAACATGTATGGATCAAACAAAGAGGATTAAAGAGGACATGGATGTGATATTAAACTCTGTGATATAATTGAGGAAAGCCCTTGACTATGGGAGACCGGAGGAAGCTCATGGGCTCAGTCTGGGGTATCAGGGAGGGATTCCTGGGGTGGTGGCCTCTGAGCTGTGTTTAGAGAGACACACCTGAGTATTTTGGTCCATGGGCAGTTGGGATGCCAGAACCCAGGAGACCAGGGTCACTTTAACAAATGAGAGGAAGCTGGCATAGTACTTATGAGCACTAACTCTAGAAGAGGGTATTTTATTTATTTATTTATTTTTGGCCACACTGTGCAGCATGCAGGATCTTATTTCCCCAACTAGGGATCGAACCCTTGCCCCCTGCAGTGGAAGCACGGATTCCTAACCACTGGACCCCAGGGAATTCCCTAGAAGAGGGTATTTTAATCTGAGGTCCATGGACCCATTTAATTCATGAGGTCTGTGAACTTGGATGGGAAAATATATATATTTATATTCATTAACCCTTAATGTAATTTAGCATTCCCTTCAATTATGAATGTAGACAACCAAGTATATTGTTTGTCTTCCTAGCAGCCCTTCCTCCCCTCCTGCTCTTTCTTTCAGAAACAGAACCTGCCCTAGATTGACACATGACAAGCTGGGACAATGAGAATCCTTCCCTGGGATGTTTTCCTCCAGGAGCTGGCAGATAGGGAAGAATGAAGCAGACACACAGAGGCCAGGGGCAGAGACAGAGAACATACTTTTTGCTTAAGCTAGACCCAGCTTTCTAGAAAGCTAGAAACCCTGCTTAATACAGGCCATTTCTGAAGGTTCCTCCTGATCAAGCACACTTACCTGCAAAGGGTTGGGATTTATGACATTTTTATGACTAGAGGATAAGTATATGTTAGAGTTCATGTCTAAATTATTCATACTCCTACTGCTAAAGCATAAAACTGAAATATAGTCTCAAAAATACTTGCTGTTATCCCCAGGTTTTCTTCCCACTTGGGATGGGTTGCTTAGGCAGGAGGGGTGTGGCCCATTGTACAATAGGTTATAAGCCACTTCCTTGCACCGTCCATTCTTGGGAATATTCTGTCTGAGGTCACCAGGGGCATGAATCCTAACCTGTGCAACCTATCTAACCAGTGTAACCTTTCTAACCAGTGTACTGGAAATGTCAGAGGGAGGCCTAGATACAGACATGACCTGGAGAGCTCCAACAAGACTGACATCTAGAAAATGAAAGGAAGCTGGTGCAGCCAGGATACAGAGCACCGAGATCAACTATAGAGACAGACATTGGAAATTCTGGAGCCCTTCCAAAGGGCCTCATTGAGGAGACACAGCTGTGGATAATGAGCCTGCGTGAATGGGGGTCCTCCCAGAACTTCTGGACTCTCAGCTGCCCCTCCCTCCTTTCACAACTGCTTCCCCAGCACTAATCCCATACAAGACACATACAAGCATTCAGTAAAAATTGGCTAAACTCATGAGGAAGTCAACAGTCCTCACTTAATTCCTAGATTGGCCACGTTACTGAGAAGCAGCACACAAGCCCAAAGCTGGATAGCCACATCCATGAAGTATGTGAGAGAGGACGCACTTCTTGGGAAATTCACAGTCATCCAAGTTCACTTCCTGCTGGTGCAGGTTCAAGGACCCAAGAAGTGTTTTGAAGGTTGAGCAATCACAGGCTTTTGCAGGCTGGGTTTGGGTTTCATTGATAGCATAATTCCTTAAAAAATTTAGTAGACCTTTGGTCTGTTTGGTTCTGGTCAATTCCAATGTGAGTAACTACAGCCAAAGATCTTATCTAGACATGGTTTTCAAGCCTGAAGATTCTGATCTTCTACTTTCTTGCCATTCCTCCAACTAGATGGTGGCTCTCTTCAAGCCACCTGAAACAACAGGCTTGAGTGGGGAAGCACCATCTCTCTTTGCCAATAGGCTCACAGCTTTTCTAAAGAGGGCACTAGTCTCAACTCCTCCTAAGGCTGCCACTTTGCAGTTACCACTCATAAGTGCTTCAGTGAGGAAGCAACTGACTTTTTAAACTCTGCAAAACTCAAAATTACAGGATTCTCAGTCAACCCAGATTACAGGTTATAGCAAAGAATTCTCCCTTAGCAAAGTTGTACAGAGTAGCTAGCTCTAGTTTGAGCTTCTCTATGTCTTTCCCTCTAGTAGCACTTTGCTAAAAGTAGCACGAAGAAGCCAGAAAACACCAACATTCTAAATTTCCCTACCTTTCTACATTGCTACCTTGCACTGCTACAACCTCAAATAGACCATAATATGCTTTTCAAGGTTGGGTATCTAGTGTCTGAAGATTGCCTCCAATGACACACATCTCCCAGTATTCACAACCTTATGTAGTACCCTCCCTTTACGTATTTAGTTTTTGACACCTCGCGCCGCTTTCAGGAAATTAGTTCCCCGACCAGGGAACCACTGGACCACCAGGGAATTCCCAGTACCCTCCCTTTAAATCTGGGCTGGCACTGTGAATCACTTTAAATCCTTAAGAAAGTCTGACAGCTTTTACTTTTGCATACTTGGGGTCCAGCTGTCATGTAAAGAAGCCCAAGCTACAGCACATGGAGAGAGAGGTCACAGCCCTTCCAGCCATCCCACCAAGGTGCCACACATGTGAGTGAAGTCATCTTGGATATTCCATCCCCAGGCACCATCTGACTGAACCCTCATGCAAGACCCCTGTGAGACTGGCAGAAGAACCACCCAGCTGATCACAGTCAACCCAGAGAATTATGTGAAGTAATAAAATGCTTGTTGTTTTAACCCATTAAGTTTTGGCAGGGAGGGGTGGTTTGTCACAGAGTAATAGGTAACTAACACACAAAGTTTCGATCAAATGTTTTACTACTGTCTAACCAGAGTCACAGGCATTCCAATCTGCAATGCCTGAGTCCTTGCCATCTGCAAGCAAACTGCACTCATTAATTAAGCATCTAGATTCTGTCACTTGCAGTGCCTTCTTTCCAGGTACCAAATTCAACATCAATTAGAATTAGGTTCACCTGTAACAGAAAAATTAAAGCAATTGTGGTTTAAACTAAATAAAAGTTTATTTCTGTCTCCCATAAATGCAGTCCAGAGATAAGTAATCTTGACCCTCCACAGTTTCAGGGACCCAGACCCCTTCTTTCTTGTTTCACCATCCTCAACACATGGCTTTTCTTTCATGGTCCAAGATGGCTGCTCAAGCTCTAGCCATAATGACTGCCTTTCAACCAACAGAAGGTGAAAGAAACAAAGATATGTCTCTCCCTCTAAGGACATTTCCTGAAGTTTCACAGGACACTTCTTCCTGTATCTCATTTGCCAAAACTTACGTGGCCAAACTAAGCTGGAAGATTGGTTGGAGATATGGTCTTTATTCCAAGTGGCTATGTGCCCAGATGTAAATCTCAGGTTCCACCGGGGAAGAGGAGAATGAATATTGTAGGTAAATTAGCAGTGTCTGCCACAGATTGCTCTGATTACATGGCTTTCTAGTCAATTCTGATTTCTGGAGAAAAGTCTCTGTAACTGAGCAGGACCCTGTGAGGTCTTCCCAGAACTGACCCCTACTCATGTCCTCCGCCTGCCTTTTGTCTGTAGAAAAATTTTAGTCAAAGAATAAATTTAAAGGGTAAGCTGTGACAAAGTGAGAGAGTGGCATGGACACATATACACTACCAAACGTAAAATAGATAGCTAGTGGGAAGCAGCTACATAGCACAGGGAGATCAGCTCGGTGCTTTGTGACCACCTAGAGGGGTGGGATAGGGAGGGTGGGAGGGAAGGAGACGCAAGAGGGAAGAGATATGGGAACATATGAATATGTATAACTGATTCACTTTGTTATAAAGCAGAAACTAACACACCATCATGAAGCAATTATACTCCAATAAAGATGTTAAAAAAAAAGAATAAATTTAATCAGAGAAATGAGAAAATGCAGAAAGAAAGGAAAGCAGTCAAGCAAGACAAAATAATAATACTTTAGCCATTAAACAAAGTCAAGGACATTTAGTTCCTCCTCAAGGACTATAGATAATATTCTGAGCCATGTCCAGTGAGCTGTTTTGCAGATACTGAAACCCCCACCAGGTGGAAGAAGTTATCTGTATGCTGACTGCAAGCACGTAGACTCCCAGGCCGGTTAGAACCAGAAGGTTGATGATGTTGACTCCCAATTACCTCACCACCAACCAATCAGAAGAATGCCCATGAGCTGCTCACACACTGCTGCTTGAACACTATAAGACTCCTCACTACCCCCTCCAGGGTGGGACACACAATTTTGAGGGCATTAGCCCACTGTGGCCCCCTTTGCCTGGCAAAGCAATAAAGCTATTCTTTTCTACTTCACCCAAAACTCTGTCTCCTTGTTTCTATTCGGCACCAGTGAACAGAGGTCAAGTTTCGGCAACATCTCCTCCTCTGCTTTTATTCTTCATACGTCCTTTTGTCAATTCCTAAAAAAAAAGATGAAGTAAATTTGTTAGTATTCTAGCTGGAATTAATTGAATGTATATAGTAATTTTGGAGAATTGACACTTCTATGAATTTATATCTTTCCATTCAAGAATGCAGCATGGGGCTTCCCTGGTGGTGCAGTGGTTGAGAATCCACCTGCCAATCCAGGGGACACAGGTTCGAGCCCTGGTCTGGGAAGATCCCACATGCCGCAGAGCAACTGGGCCCGTGAGCCACAATTACTGAGCCTGCGTGTCTGGAGCCTGTGCTCCGCAACAAGAGAGGCCGCGATAGTGAGAGGTCCGCGCGCCGCGATGAAGAGTGGCCCCCGCTCGCCACAACTAGAGAAAGCCCTCGCACAGAAACGAAGACCCAACACAGCCAAAAATAAATAAATAAATAAATAAATTTAAAAAAAAAAAAAAAGAATGCAGCATGTCTTTTCACTCATTCAAGTCTAGTTTTATACCTTTTAATAAGATTCGGTGGTTTCTCTTTATAGGTTCTGTACTTCTCTTGTTAAGTGTTTTCTGAAGTATTCCATAGTTTTGGTTGCTATAAATGTAATTTTCCCTCCAATTTTCACGGTAAGTATTCACTCTAAGAGTTAAAAAAAAAAGATTGACACTTTTGCTTCCAAGTATGACAGAGCAGCTTTTGGCAGTGAGTGCTCCTGCTGAGAACAACTACAAAAGCCAGATAAAATAGTTCTCCCTACCCACCTCTCTGCCCCCCAAAATATGTTCAGCATTGGCGAGCTGCGGAACCAGCCAGGCCTGGGGACGCCAGTTTCCAGAGGAGGGAATCGAAGGAGAGAGGAGCTAACAGTCTACAGTTGCTTTTTATACTTTGATATGAAGTTTTCTCAAAAAAAAAAAAAAAGCATTTGCACTTTTTGTTTATTTTATATACAGTCACCTTGCCCAATTCTTTTATTAATTCTAGCAGTTTTTATTAGAGTCTCTTAATGTTTACCAGGCATACACTGTTAACAGTAAAAAGAGTTTTATCTCTTTTTTTCTTAAGTTTATAACTGCTATTTTATTTTCTTATCTCAATGCTCTTGTTAAACCTGGGTGGAATAACAGAATACTGGATTAATGGAAGGAGTTGCTAATGCCTTGGATGATGGAATTTTACTAAACTCTTTTGAACCCATTACCTGCCAGGCTCTATGTCTACTCTTGTGTTACTCCTCACAACTTCATGTGAAGCAGGCATTGTTGTCCCAATTTACACATGCCGATAAAACACTCAGTCTCCTAGTGGGGATGGCAGGGTGGGAGTGGCCCAGGAATGAGGAGCCCAGGGCAGAGCTCCCACTGCCCCTTTCTCTCCACCATCCTACACTGGATTTGAAAGGAGTTTTAAGCTCTCCTAAGGGAACCATCTCCTGAGGCAACAGAGCTAGTGTTACGTGTGAATCTGCAGGGATGGCAAATGATGGCTTTGTCCCTCCTTCATCTGTTCACTCATTCATTCATTCTCTCCAAGAATATTCATGGAGCACTGAGCACCTATTCTGTGCCAAGCTCTGCCTTGGGCACAGGGGACACAGAGACAATGAGGCCAAGTAACCACAGGATGGGCCTTGCCCACAGCTGGGCAGCATTTTCCAGGCAGAGGGAATAGGATGAGGCCTCCAGGGCCACAGAAGGAGAGGTTTAAGTAGAGAAAAGAAGGAGCCCTGGACAAGGTTGAGGGTATCAGGGTATCTGACACAGGGCTGTTGTATTCTTCCTGTCCCGCCTTGACCCTCTCATTCACAGTCTGCCCAGTTGCCAGATGCAGGCTTGGTTCTGGGCGGAAACTTGCTCAGTGTTCTCCACTCCCAGAGGGACTTGGTGACAGCAGAGGGGGCTCTGTGTAGCCTAGATATTGTGGAGGGCCTTTGTCCTGACACGGAGCTGCACCGTTGGCAAACTTGGGAGCTGCTGCAGAGTTCTATGCAGGAGTGCCTGACAATGTGAGACCACATCTCACTCTCCTGGGCATCAATGGGAGTTGGTTCCATGTGCCATGACAGTATACGTGTTAACAGTTCCCTTGGTTTTAGGCAGAATTTTTTTGTACAAAGAGTCAAGGAACACACTATTAACAATTCAGCACTAGCTGTAATAAAATAAAAGGCCTTGTCAGTTTCACACTGCAATGAAAGAAGTGCCTGACACCCTGGAAATGCCTAACCACATGATTTAGTCCATCTTATGCTTAATAGCAAACCAGCTAGGAAAAGAAAAACTTCAATATTCATATCAAGATAAGCCAATCTCTTATAACATGAGAAAGATCCTGTGTCTGGAAGCAGGAACCAAATCCATCAAAAATACAAGTGGAAAAAGCAAAAGCAAACTTAATGCTATATGGGCAACAAAAGAAAGACTCAGGACCTTCATACAGAACTCCAGGGCATGTGTGAAGAGTCAGGTCAAGTCTCTGGAGAAATGTTGGCTAAAGATGAAAGACCTGACAGCTCCCCTTGGAGAAGAGAACACAGATAATGACTTGGACTTGGGAAGTGGAGACAGTATTTATGACCAGGCCAGAGGAGCCAGGAGGAAACTGACTGATGTTGAAAAGTCGAGTGTGCATTTGAACATCCAAGATGGAGGGAGAAATCAATTCTACATCAACATTGCTAAAGAAGGAAACACAAAAGCCGACATGACTAATCATCTTAGAAGTATTCAGGCTGAGCAAATCTTGACTTTTGAAAAAGTGCATATCAAAGGCTTCAGGGAAGAGGAAATGAAGTGACTGAACTTTGTCAAGAGAAAGAAATGGAGTCTCTTGAGAAATTATCTGTCCTGGAAGATCATTACTTGGAACAAGAGGAGGAAAGTTCTGAAGCAAATGACAAGATGAGCATGCAAATGAAGAGCTGAAGACCTTCAGAGAGCAAATCAAAGACCTTTACGAAAAGCTGGAAAGCATCATTTGTTCTCAAAACCAAATTATCTCCCTTGAACCAAAAGGTCCTGATCGCTGAACAAGAGCACAGGAGGCTGAAAGAAACCTCTTCATCTCAAGACAAAACATTGCAGATATGAGACAAACAACAATGGAAACAGTGAGCTTCTAGAAGTGGTTCCTCATGCATCTGATGATCCAGATGGAGAATTTTCCAGGGAGCATTTGCAAGCCCTCATCTCTGGGCATGGGGTGCTGTTTCTTCTGAGATAGGAGGGTCTCAACACCCCTCCCCTCAGACCCTCTCCTTGGCTGCCAGGCTTTCTTCCTCCATTCCCAAATCTGGTGTTTCCAATACATTCAAACAGGGAGTTCCTGACAAGAAGACATCTTCCTCCCTGTATTAGTCAGGGCTCTATAGAGAAACAGAACCAGTAGGCTATACATACATATGTAAAGAGATTTATCTCAAGGAATTGGCTTATGCAATTGTGAGGGCTGACAAGCCTGAAACCTATAGTGCAGCCAGCAGACTGGAAACTCTCAGTCAGGGGCTGAGACTATAGTCCACAGACTATATAGTCTTCTTCCTCAGGGAAATCTCCATTTTGCTCTTAAGGCCCTTTGACTAATTGGATGATCATCAAGGATAATCTCCTTTACTTAAAGTCAACTGATCGTAGAGGTTAACCACATCTACAAAATACCTTCACAGTAACACCTAGATTAGCATTTTGACTGAATAATGGGTATTATAGCCTAGACATAAAACAAATAAAACTAACTGCCTCCCACTCCAGAAGCCTGGATGAACCCCTCAGGGATGGCTTTCCACTAAGAGGTTGCTGTCCTTCTTATCTTCCCTCATGGGCTGGGTTTTTCTCTGGACATTCCTGTCCAGGAAATGGAAGTATGTTACCTTCCAGGTTCTTTGAGCCTGAACGTAACCTTTCTACTCAAACCTCTGAAACACTGCAAGACCATTTCAATGTTTTTCCTCAAAGTTATTTGAAAATTATCTACATTTTTTAAGTTAAAAAAAATTTTACAACAATAAAGAACAATCCAACTGAAAAATGGAGAAGAAACATTTCTCCAAAGAAAATATACAAATGGCTAATACGCACATGAAAAGATGCTCAACATCACTGATCACTAGGGAAATGCAAATCAAAACCACAAGACAATACTTTTCACCTGCTAGGATGGCTGTAATGGAAAAGAGAGACAATAACAAGGGTTGATGAGGATGAGAAAAACTGGAATGCTCATGGATTGCTGGTGGGATTGTAAAATGGTGCAGCCACTTTGGAAAATAGTTTGACAGTTCCTCAAAATGTGAAACAGTTACCATATGATTCAGCAATATCATACCCAAGAGGAATAAAAACATATGTCCACCCAAATACTTGTACACAAATATTCATAGCAGTATTGTTGATAATAGCTAAAAGGTAGAAACCAAAAATGTCTATTAACTAATGAATGGATAAATAAAACATGGTATAGAATGTTATTCATCAATAAAAAGAAATGAAGTACAGTCAACCCTCCATACCAGCAGGTTCTGCACCTGCAAATTCAATCAACTACAGATCAAAAATATATTAAAAAAAATTCCAGTCAGTGCCAAAAAGCAAAATTTGAATTTGCCTAGGGAAGGCAAATTTACATAGTTGTAAAAACACATTGTATTTGCAACTATTTACACAGTATTTACATTGTTTTTAGGTATTATAAGTAATCTATTTTAAAGTATATTTTACAGATATACAGAGATATTTTAAAGTATAGGATGTGTGGGGCTTCCCTGGTGGCACAGTGGTTAAGAATCCGCCTGCCAATGCAGGGGACACGGGTTCGAGCCCTGGTCTGGGAAGATCCCACATGCCACGGAGCAACTAAGCCCGTGAGCCACAACTACTGAGCCCCCGTGCTGCAACTAATGAAGCCCACGCGTCTAGAGCCCATGCTCCGCAACAAGAGAAGCCACCACAATGAGAAGCCCGCTCACCTCAATGAAGAGTAGCCCCCGCACCGCAGGTAGAGAAAGCCCGCGCGGAGCAACAAAGACCCAACACAGCCAAAAAATAATAATAATAAAATAAAATAAATTTTAAAAAATAAAGTATAGGATGTGGATGTGGGTAGGTTATATGCAAATATTATGCCATTTTATATAAGGGACTTGAGCACCTGAGGATTTTGGTGTGTGTGTTTTGGGGAGTCCTGGAACCAATTCCCCACAGATACAGAGAGTCAGCTGCACTGATACCTGCTACAACATGGATGAAACTAGAAAACATTAAGTGAAAGAAGCAAATCATGAAAGGTCACATATGTAATGTTCAGAATAGGCAAATTCATACAAAGTAGTGGTCGGCAGGGGCTGGGGAGAAAGGGGATTGAGAGTGACTGCTAAAGGATATAGAGTTTTGTTTTGTTTTTTTGTGTTTTTTTGCTGGGCTGCATGGCATGTGAGATCTTATTTCCCCAACCAGGGATCGAACCCGCACCCCCTGCAGTGGAAGCGCAGAGTCTTAACCACTGCACTGCCAGGGAAGTCCCAGGATACAGAGTTTTGTTGGGCTGCACCCCACAGGCCTACAAGGCCTGTGCTTGCCCAGCTTCAAGACCGAAGAAAGAGCCCGAAGTCAGCAACAGAGACATCAATGGTTTAATGGATGGGGGAGCTTACATGTCCGAAGCAAGGTCCTGGAGTGACACCCCACTATGCGCGGCAGACGGCGGGCAGGATATGGTGGCAGTCTTCGCTCCCGAGGTAAGGGAAGGTTACCAGTTAGAGGGGAATTGATGTCAGGTGGGCTCATTAGTTACCAGGGGAACCAGTATCACTGCCTCTTTGATAAGAACAATTACCAGCTGGGGCCTGGGGCAAGTGTGTAGGAAGGTCAGTCATTTGCGTAGGGTTTAGGTGAAGCAGGTACTCGTCCGGCAGGGGATTCACAGAGAGTAAGAGAACAGCCATCTTGAGTGGCCTGACCATACAAGTTTCTTTTTGGGGTGATGAAAATGATCTGAAACTAGATAGCAGTGATGGTTGCACAACTCTGTGAATATATCAGAACAGTGAATTGTATACTTTAAAAGAGTGAATTTCATAGTATGTAAATTATATCTCACTAAAATTATTTTTAAACTTTTACATAAGAGGTTTTGCTCCAGTTGCATTTTGATATAAATTTCAGAATTTTTTTATAAATAGAGATAATATAAATTATTCTCATTATATTATACTCTCTAGAAAATGTAAGTAGTAAATTTTAATTTGATAAGCCAGCCCACTATTCTCTAAACAATATATTATCCATGAGCTGTTCATCCACCAGAGATATTTGAAATAGCAAAATACTTTTCTCTCTGCTAATGGTTCTATGTACCACAGTTACAACAGAAATGTAAAAGTTAACTTGTTGGCTTGTTGGTCTCAATACATTGTAGTTAAACAGCCTCTCAAAGCCAGTACTGCTGAAGCTGTTTCCTACTATGCTCTCAGCCCTTCTCACTTGTCAATCCACACTCTTCCACCCATCTGCACAGCTGTGAAGATTAAAAACAATCTCAGTAGCAATCATAGCTTCAGGGGTCTACGAAGCCCCAGGAATTATATGCAAAATGTGATGTGTGTGCATTTTTTCCTAGGCAGAGTCTACAACATTTATCAGCTTCTCAAAGAGGGTCATTGACCAACATTTTAGAGATTTATGTCAGGTCATGCTGCGTTTAGATTCTATAGTGGCGTCTGTGGTTTTAGTTTGCCAAGCATCCTTTCTCCTTTCCCTTTTTTCTCATCATAGCGCCCCCTTCTTTGGTTGGGGAGTGGGGAGACCTTTCCCTGACTTCCACACTGATGCTGGAAAATCTTTTTTTCATCTGTTACTAAATCCAGAGAATGTCATCTGGGAGCTGTCTGCACTGTTCCCCCGCCCCATCCCTCTTTGAAGGAGCCACCAAGGGGAGCAGGGAGAGCAGGGAAGAGGGGCAGCACCAAGATTCCCTGAGGCTAGCTCCACCCTACCCTCCCTCCTTTCCGTCCTTCTGCAGTAGCAGCGGCAACTGCAGTCTGGAGAAGGTAGGGGTGGGACATTCCAGACAGACACAAGGATGGAAAACAGCGTGGTTTAGGAGAACTGATTCCTGGGGCTGCACGGAGGGGATGAGCTCAGAGGCAGATAGGATCAGCCCTGGCAGATCCCCCAGCAAGGCACGCACTGCATGAAGGTCCGAGGCACCGGGTTAGCTTGAGGTCAGGATTACAGAAAACCAGGAGCAAGACAGGGAAGCTTAAAGAGCCAAGCTGTGCATCCAGGACTGGGGTGATGGCACGGTCAAGCCCGGCTGGAGGAAGATTGAGCCCCGCCCCCGACCGTGGGAGGAGGGCTGGCCTCGCCCCCCACTGGGAATCTGAGCGATGCTAGTCCAAGACCACCTCCAAATCACAGATGACTTGTTATCCAGTGAACTGAAGGTCAAATAGGGGATCAGTCGGTGGGCCTGGAACTGGAGAGAAAGGACGACTTTCTCTAGGATATATGTGCCCCCTCTCTTTGCCACCCCCTTCCGGTTTCCACTTGGTAGCACCTTCCTGATCCCCTTATCTCCAAGGCGCTTAGGGAAATGTCCCCCTGCAGGAGCCTTCTGGGACATGCTGCTCTGGCCGCCCTGGAACCATGAGCCCTGCAGCTCCGGTAAGAAAGAGGTCTCTGGGACAGGAGAAAGGGCCCAGGGCAGGGTGGGTTCCGTTCTCAAGGGATCTTTCAGGCCCTGATAAGCTCTATCCTCTGAATGACATCCTGGGGGTCTGCTCCTAGGTGGGGGTTTGTGGGGCTGAGCTATTCAAGGAAATGATCCTGGAGAAACAGACTGTGGTGGTAGATAGAGAAACAGTCTTCTTTCTCTAGTTGGGCCCCTTTCAATCCATTTTTGACTGTTCTAGAAATACCTTTCCAACCCATAAATTTAACCACCTAACTCCTCACCTTGAAACCCGCAAGCCCAAGCTCCAGTCACTATGTCATAATGCCCAAGCTCCTGAGCCTGTCATCCAAGGCCTTCATGTTATATCCTTGCAACCCCTGCAGCTTCATCACCTGCTGATCCCCATGCCCTCCCCACCCCCACCCCTGCACTCTACTTTCCAAACACACTGAAATACTGGACACTCATACTCATCCTTCAAGACCTCTTTCAGCCTCCTCTGGGAAGCCTTCCTGAACCTCTTGGTCAAAGTCAGAGTCTTCTTTCCCATTGTCAAATCATACCCTGTGCTTTGTGTGTTTATGTTGTCTCCTCCACCAGACGGGAAGCTGGGAAAAGAAGAGGAAGGGCCTTGTTGGATGCTTTTTTGTGCCCTCCACTAACGCCCGGTGCCAGGCACAAACTGAGTATCAAGAAAACATGGCAAAACTAGGAGCCTGGTTTCTCCTTGTAATTTACATTTTTCTAGAAAATTAGAGCTCAAGATTCTTGGAAAAAAAGTATTTCATGATAAATGAATGAACAAAATAATGACTTAATAGCAAAATAAAATCGCAGGTGCGGCCTCTCACCTGTGCTCCGGTTGGGCACCGGGCTACCACCCACGAGAGGCTGTATATTGATTACCCACATCTAGGCCTGCAGACTACAAGTCCCAGAAGGCCTCCTGTCAGCTCATCTCTACACGCCCCGCCCCCTCCCTGGTGGCGGGGCGGGACCGGAGGGCGGGGCCCCGAGGCAGCTAGGTCCCGGGCGCAGCCTGGGGAGTGAACAGGCCCGGGCGCTCTGGGGCGCACAAAGCGCAGGCGCAGCGGGTTGGGAGGCCGCAGCACCAAGTAGCGGCCGTTTTGGCAGCAGCGTCGCAACAGGTGTAGACAGGTGGGTGCATCAAGGGGGGTTGGAGAGGGAGTTTGCACCTGGCCGTCTTATCTGACCTATGTCTGAGCTTGAAGATGGGAGGGAGCGGCAAGAGAAGCAGGGATAAGCACTGGCCTTCCAACCCAGGTGTGCCAGCCGGCCCTTGCTGCGCAGCAACAGGTGTGAGCTAGTGGGGGGAGGGGCGAAGGCACCAGCTCGAAAGTAAGCCGCGTTCAAGAACAGAGGGCACCTGGATTCCAATCCAAGCTGCATCACACACATGGACAGGTCACATGCTATATAGCTCAGTTTGTCCATCTGTAAAATAGGAGTAAAGATCCTACCCATCTAGTAAAGTACCCAATAGAGTTGCACTGGGGCCCAAACTTTGCTGTACACTGAATCACCTGGGTATCTTTGAAGACTGTCAGTGCTTACCTCCTGCCCCCAGATATTCTGATTTAATTATTACTGGGTATGACCTGTGTATTGGGAGTTTTAAAAGCTCCTACTAGAATAATGGTTAGAAGCCAGGACTGCTGGGTGTGAATCCTGGCTCCACTGCTTAATAACCAAGCAAATCTGCCCAAGTGACTGGACCTCTCCAGGCCCCAGTTTCCTGGGAATAACAAGGATTATTGTGGGGCTTCAACGAGATACTAGATGAAAGCACTTGAGAAGTATACGTGGCACACAGTGCTCGATCAATCATAGTTGCTGTTGAACTATTATTTTATGCACTTTGTAAATGGCTCCGGTGGGGTTCAAATGTGAGGGAGGCTTCTCTTATCATGAAAGCCCCTCATTCATTGCCATGATTCTAATATTCTCTGCTGCCAGCGTTTCAAAATTCCAGGGTTTCTAACATTTTAAGAGTTCCTCACTTCAGTCTCTACCTGCCTGATGGACATGCTTTTACAGATCTAGAAGTGGAGGCCAGGGAGAAGGGACTTGGTCAAGGTTATGGGGCTGAGATTGGAATCCGGGCTTCTGACCCCCAGCCCCACCCCAGCGCAACGGGTGGCTGCCCTGCTGACCCCACAAGCACGGTGCTCGCATTTCGTGCCTGGAGCAGAGAATGGGCTGACCCCACAAGCACAGTGCTCCCATTACGTGCCTGGAGCGGAGAATGGGGAGGAGACAGACAGGCTTGCCCTTGTTTGTTTACTCACACTCCTTTAAGCGTTTCCTCGGTGGCTCCCCCAGGGAGGACAGGGGTGGGGGGCTTTTCTCTGAGGAGCTGCTGTGGAGCAGCTGATGAGGCCCGTGCGTCCTGTGGCTCCTCTGACAGGTTCCGCCTGACTCTGCCCTGGAAAGTCCTTTTGAGGAAATGGCCCTGGTGAGGGGCGGCTGGCTGTGGAGACAGAGTGAGTGACCCTGGGCTAAGCCCTCATCCGTCCTGCACCTTGTCCAGGGGCAGGGATGAGGAAAGTGGCCTGTTGGACCTGTACAGTGAACCCTTCTCCCAAGAAATCATGCCCTTTTTATCCTCCCCTCCTTTGCCCATACTCTTCTCTCTGCCCGGAATGTTCTTCACATTCCTGACTGCTTGGTAAACTACTTATTCTTCAAGACCCAGCTCAGATGTCCCCTTCTGTGAGGAGCCTTCTCTGCCTTTTCTCTCCTCACCAGCCCAGCCCCTGCTGTAGCACCAAGCTGGGTTAGTGGCCCCCTTCTTCGTTCCCAGTGCCTCATACATACCCCTGTTATAGCCCTGATAAATATATAACCATCTTTACCTGTAGGCCTCACCACTCCCCCACCTCATACTGGCTCCAGACTGTGAGCGCCTCAAGTGCAGGGACTGGGTTTAATTCTCTGTGTGTCCATAGCACCTATGCTCAGGGCTGGCCACAGAACAAGGCGCAGAACAAAATGAAAAATGCCTCTGTGCTTTGGAATTTGTAAAGCTCTAAGAAGATCTCTTATGTCTTTACCCTTTTCTGTTAAGATTTCCAGTCACAAAATGTCTAAAGCTAGGGCTCAGGCTTCCAGACCCACCTCTGACCAGAGTCATGATCTGAATCAGAGCTGTCCCGGGCTAGGAGCTCCCCACACCCTATGACCCGTACTCACTTCATTCAGTTCAGCAAACACTGAGTCCAGGTCCTGCTGGGTGCCAGGACAGGTGAGGTGAGCTATGGCCAATCCCTCTGCTCCCCATTTGGTGGAAGAGGCAGACACTACACAAATGACTGTCACCTGGGGCTTGGCCTTTTTTTTCAGGTATGCTCACAGTAATTGTACACCCCTCAGCAGAATGGATGCAATGGAAACTAAGGGTTTCCTTAAGGCAAGCACTTGATGACTAGCTGTTTTCTGTTAATTCTTGCATAAATCATATTCTGCATTCATACAAAAACAACTTAACGCTTTTTCTCTGACAAACTGTACATATAGAAACAAATGTTCAATTGGACATGAATTTAAATTTGTGGAGGTGCTCCATGTCTTGTGACACTTAAAAAAAAAAAAAAAGATTTCCAGCTTCCCCCAAGGAAAGAATCTGATCATTCATTTACCATTCAGCACATTTATGGAGCCCTGACTATGTGTTAGGCCCAGTGGGAGGCAATGGGTGAGCAAGACAGAGAGAGGCCCTGCCATCATTTCAGGGGGTAGACGGACAAGGACGGGGTGGTTATAACACTGGGGGCCGGGGGGTAAGGGGACTCTGGGAACCCACCCAGGGCTCCTGCCCCCCAGCAGGCTCTGTGATCAGCCTGCCTGGCGGGTCTGGAATATCGCACAGGCTCCATCCTCCGCCGCTGGAAGCGGAATTGGTTCGCCCTGTGGCTGGATGGAACCCTGGGCTACTACCACGATGAGACTGCGCAGGATGAGGAGGACCGCGTGCTCATCCACTTCAACGTCCGAGACATAAAGATAGGCGAAGAGTGCCGCGGTGAGCAGAGCCCCTTTCTCTCTGGCACTGTGACTATGGCCATGGCCCCCCCACTGTGTCTGTCTGAGAACACCTGCTGTTCTCAGGTGGAAGGCTCTTTGCGGCTTTCAGAGGCCTTCCATAGACATTGCTTCTGGGCCTCTATCACCTCCAATTCATGTGGGTGTGAATTAAGAAATCAGTTCCTTATTGAGTTCCTACTCTGTGCTGGACCTGGGCCCTATGCTGGGTTCACAGAGGTGAGTCAGACACAGTTCCTGCCCTCTCCAGTGCTAGGAATGGAAAAAAATGAAATGAAATAAGGAGGCTCAGAGAAATTAAGTGACTGGCCCAAAGTCACACAGCAAATTTCCTTGATCAAGGCTCAGGCCATAATTATACAGGGAAACTGGGAGATAGATATACCTAACTAGAGAAGCAGGCAATGTGGAAAGGTGGAAGGGTCTAAAGAGTTGAGCAGAATCCCAAGGAAAGTGTGTGGGATCAGACGAGGTTGGCAGTGGCCAGTAAAAAGGACTCAGAGAAGTCAGTTTCTATTCTTGTTTCTGGTTTACTGGGGAAACCTGGGGCCTGTGCCCTGTGGAAACCCCATATATGTGTGTCTGCCTTTAGATGTGCAGCCCCCAGAGGGCAGGAGCCGAGATGGCCTGCTGACCGTGAACCTACAAGAGGGCTCCCGCCTGCACCTGTGTGCAGAGACCCGGGATGATGCCATGTGAGTGGTTCCCAGGAGAGGAGGGGGTGGGATCTTGGGGAATATGACCAGACGCCTCCTCCTCATTGGGCCTCTAGTTCCCTAAAGGTAGGAAAAGGGGACAAAGACCAGTGAGCATGGTAGTCTCAATGGAGGCTGGGCAGAGTGGATTTGAATGGCTCATGGTGATTGGTATGGTATCCAGTAAACTGATATGGTTAGGGATGAATTCCGGACTGTTGGGGGAGGGGTGTGCATACCTGCCTCAGGTGTGTGGTCCCTGGTCACTCAGAGTTGGGTATCTAGCAGCCTCTGAGGTGAGCCCTCGCTTGGGGGTGATACAAAAGAACAGACAGCCCCGTGGCATCCTCAGAGGCCCTCCTTCTCACTCCCTTCCTAGAAGATGGCCTGGGGCAGGGGGTACTCTGATCTGAGGGATAGACCCTAACCTGCCTAACAGAGGCAGCCCACGGGCCCCCCATGTGAGATGCAGATCCACACTGAGAGACTGGGCGTGTCTTCCTCACTCACATTCTTGCCCTTCCCACTCTCTGGCGGAGGGTCAGTTGGCCTTTGCGCTGTAGGAGAGTGAAAGAGATGGGATGTGTGGGGAGTAGGGGAGGCTGAGCTCGGGGTAGACAAAGCACAGAGCCGCCTTGTCCACCCCAGCCAGGTGCCATGGAAACCAACAAAGGCTCAATTGTCCGGTGTCCACTGGGTGTTCCCGGGGCTCTGGGGTCAGAGCATTGGGGAACTGAGTTTGTAGGTTTGGGATGTGGAGGTGGGCTGCAGCCAAAGAACCAGCCTAGGCATGTCAGAATCTGAACTCCTAAGGGACCACCCAAGCCCAGCTGTCTTTTGTCTAGATGGGGAAACTGGAATTTCTAGAGGGAAAGAGACTATGGACTAAGAGTGAATTAGGAGGCTGCAGCTCAACTGAGGGCTTGTCTATGTGACTGGAGCAGCAGAGGGGGTCACCTTTGTCTACCCAAGGGAGTCAAGAGGATCTCCCCCTTCACAAGAGACTAGGGCTAGAGGCTGGGTTGGGGAGGAAGGTCTAAAATGTGGGACCCAATCTGCTTTCTCCTGAACTCCCTCCTCATGGTCTGGTGGGTTTGCATTGCAGAGCATGGAAGACGGCACTGCTGGAGGCGAACTCCACCCCGGTGAGCCCCCTTCCCTCCCTGTCTCCTCCCCACCCCTACCTGCCATGGAATCATGGGTGACTCAGATTCGGTCTCTGCCAGCCAGCAGTTCTCAGTTTCCATATATGTGAGTGAATAGACTTGTGCAGACTCAGATGCCCTGAGTCCCGAGTGGAAAAGGACAGAAGACATCCAGCTGGTGCTTGGAGGAGGGAGAGAGAGGCCTCCAAGAAGGCTTGTTGAAGGGGGTGGCATGTGAACAGGGGGAAAGGAACTATCTTTTATCCAGCAACTATTATGTCTCAGGTGTGATATAGTTACAATACCATCTACTCCCCTTGACCGTCCTGTGAGGTTGGGATTATTGTTCTCTCTCTGCAGATGATAAGATTGAGCTTCATTCATCCACACAACAAATATTTACTGAGTTCCAACTATGTGCCAGGCACTGTGCCAAGGACCAGGGATCAGAGGGTAGCTCAGGAGACGTGGGCCCTGCCTTCCTGGACTTAGCCTAATGGGGAGCTAGACGTGACGTCACAAATTACATAGTTAGTGATTCCATTGCAGTGGTGGTAACTTCTCTGACAGAGACAGGCAGGGTGCATTCAATGTGCATGCACCTTGATGGCCTGATCCAGGTGGGAGTCCAGACAAGGCTTAAGATGAGACCTGAAGGATAACAGAAATCAACTGGGTGAAAGGGCTGGGGTAGGGTGAAGGGAAGAGCTTTCCAGGCAGAGGGAACTGCAGGTGCAAAGGCCCTGAGAGGGGTTATGATGCTGGCAAGTTGAAGAACAGAAGGAAGGCTGGGGTGGCTGGATCTCAGGGAGAGAGAGAGCCGTGGGGGAAGGAGGGTTAGCAGAGCCAGGCATTAAAAGCTGTGTTAAGGATAGTGGTTTCTGCCAAGAACACTGGGAAGTCATTGAAAGTTTTTAAGCAGAGGAGCGGCATGAGCAGATCAGACCAGACTTGTAGTTTTAAAAAGACAGTCTGGCTGGTAGGTAGGGAATGGATTGTAGAGGGTAAGAGTGGATGCCCGGAGACCTGTTAGAAGGCTGGGACAGTGTGCAGGTGACCACCTGCGGGTCTGGACTAAGGCCTTGCTGGCAGAGACAAGCTGATGAGGATAAGACACATTTAAGAGGTAGAATCAACAGAACTTAGTGATTGATGGAGGTATGGTTTTGAGGAGCTGCCCAAAGGCGTGGTTTTGAGGAGCTCGGGTGGCCAAGCTTGGCCTCAACCCCCATCTGCCTGACCCCAGATTCTGTGCTTGCTCCTTCTACCTGTGGCACGGTGGAGCTCCTTCTCATCTAGAAAAGAAAAGTCTGCTGGGAAGTAGTAGGGAAGACTGGGCTGCATTTAGAAACGCCCTCAGGCATTCACCGGCTGAGGCCCAGGCATTGTGCTTGACCACCCGGCATTGGTTATATCATTTAATCTTCAATAAGAAGGGGTAGGGGTTGGTATTTTTAGTCCCATTTTATAGCTGGGGAGCTGAGGTTCAAAGGGAAATTGACTCGTCCAAAGTCTCATAGTCTTAAGTCAGTGGAAGAGCCTGCACTGGAACCTAGGTCAGTGAGACTTTGAGGGAAGGGCATTAACTGCAGTAGGAGCTACATGAGCAGAGGTGGGTAAGTGGTATGTGCAAGTGTGTATATGCACACATGTGTGTCTAAAGGCCAGGAGTCTGGCCTGGCTGGAGGGTAAGGCATGGAGGGAAAGAAATAGGAGACATGACCTCTGAGGAGCCATGTCACAAACGGCCTTGAAGTCCAGGTGAAGGAACTGAACTTTATCCTGAGGGTTGTGGGGAGCAATAAAGGGCATTAAGCAGCGGGGCTGTGGTCAGGCTTTGGGGAGCAGACTCAGGCTTCTGGGTGGAGGCTGTGTAAGAGGAGGCTGGGGCAGTGGTCAGCAGGGTGGAGGGACCTGGCTCTGAGCTCCAAATCCCACTTATGCAGGGCAGATCAGTCCCACCCAAGAGGGGCAGGAGGAAGGAGGTGAGGGCTGACCGTTCTGCACTCTGTGACTCTATGAAGCTGCCTTGTGTCTTCTCTGCCTATCCACCTTCCTGCTGCTCTGCTTCCTAAATCTCTCTCCTCTGACCCTCCACTCCACCTCCCCCAGCTCTACACACACATACGCACACACGCACATGTGCATGCACACACACATACGCACGCACACGCGCATGTGCACACACACACACACATCCCTCTGGTCCCTAGGCTTGCTCGAACTGGGTGTGTTTGTACCTCTGTGTCTTTGTACTAGTGTCTGCCCATCTCTGAGTGTTCATGCCTGTGTCTGTCTGTCCTGTGCCTAATAGGAGTGACCTGTGCTTTGTCCCTCCACATCCTGCAGGTTTATAGCCCACTCTGGGTGGAGGCTCCAGGAAGAGCCCCTGACCCTGGCTGTTACAGGGAACACAGGGCTGGGGGCACAGTCAGGACGCTGGCTGTTCCAGGGAACACAGGGCCGGGGGCACAGTCAGGGGCAAGGCTGTGGGGCCAGTGATGGGTGCAGGTGGGTGGGCAGGCAGATGAGAGCTGTACTGTCCTCCCTGGAGACTGGGAGCCTCAGCAGCCTGAAACAGGTGAAGGTGGGCTAATTCTGGAGAGACACTACTGATCCGTCTTCTCTGTGTAACTTTGGCAAAATCACCACCCCTTCTGAGCTTCCCACCATTACCATGGGCTGAGGAAGAAGAGGATACCCCCTTCCCTTGCCCAGCTGGCAGAGGGCTCTGCTAGGGCCTGTGAAGAGCGCCAAGTCTCTCCAGATGTAGAAGGCCTCTGACATCTCCCTCCCTCCCCTTCTTGGGTTTCTGTGGCTTGAGCAGGCCCCAGCTGGAGCCACCGTCCCTCCCAGGAGCCGCCGGGTTTGCCCCAAGGTCAGGTGTGTGACCCGCTCGTGGAGCCCCTGTAAGGTTGAGAGGCGGATCTGGGTAAGTGCTGGCTCAGCCCTCCCGGCCTCCATTCTGGCCACCAGGATGTGCCTCCAACAGTGGGCCCAGTCACATCCCTTCCCTGCTCACAAACATCCCATGGCTCCCGATCGTTCATAGGACACCAACCACAGCCCTGCTTTCAAGGCCCTCGGAATCTGGCCTGGGCCAGACTTGCCCACCTCATCCCCCTCATCCCCTGCGCTCCAACTGCTCTGCTCAACCCCCTGCTCCCAGCTATGCCCGACCTTTTCTGTCTCTCCAGCCTTTGCATGTGTTGCTCTATCTGCTGCAAAGACCCTTAATTTCCTTACTCACCTGACAAAATGATGCTTATCCTCTAAGATGCACCTCAAAGGCTGCCACCTCCTCAGGGAGGACTTCCCAGACCTCCAGGCATTGTCACTCCCTCCCACAACCCACTGCATTAGTGCTTAGTCCTGTCTTCATTCTGCCTGATTTCTAGTTCCTTTATTTTTGTCTCTATTCTCCCAGGAGACCTGGCACTTCCTTCAAGGCAAGGATCAAGTTAGGTCAGCTCTGCCCCTGTGGAACCTGGCACAGTGCTGGGTATACAGCCGGTGCACAATGAGTGCTCAGTGATGGGGACAGTCTATTTTGACCCTCCTATTCCTGGTGCATGAGGGTGGGGTACAAGTAGGCCTCAAGCAGTAGTCACTGAATGGGCAAATGAGTGAATGAATAAAGAGAGGAAGGAAGGAGTAAAAAAAACCTCTGTTATGGCCTCACTACTGCGTATTATAATTTAGTCCGTGTCTGTCTCCCTGCCACACACCCCTCTCCCCAGTGTTTCTGGAAAGCAGGATTTGGGGATGAATCCCCTCTCTGTCTCCAGCACTCAGCCTGACCTGGGGTGGGCACGGTGGGGGGCTTGGGTTAGAGTACCTACGGTCAACTGTGAACTTTTCTAGCACAGTGGTGCTCAATGTGGCTGTGCATTAGAATCGCTTACGAACTTAAGAACAATTCAAATGTTCAGCTCCTACTTCTGGATGCTCTAATTTTGTAGTTCTGGGTGGGGCCTTGGAAACCTATGGTTTAAAAAATTTCTCCTGACGATTCTGATGTGCAGAACCACTGAGCCCAGAAGTGCTAGGACCACCTCGATGCATAGACATGGTTCTGCTGGATTCTCACTGTGCCTTGGGAGTGGGCAGGGTAGGAAAGACTGTCCTCATTTACAGATGAGAAAACTAAAGCTCTGAGAGGTTACATAACATGACCGGGGTCACTTAATTCATCAGTGGCAGGGCTGGGATTCCCAGCCCAGCATTCTGAGGCATCCCCCATACCCAAACTAGGATACAAGTTTGTTTAAAGTGGCGATGCCAAAAAATTGAATTTAAAAAGCTATAAACTTGAGCTTTTCTGAGGGGAGGGGTCCATTTGCATGTGACCTCCTGATTGACTGACCCTGTCCCCACCTACAAAAGGGGCTGGGCCTGGAGTGGGAGAGGATCAGGATCAAACCCTTAGATTCTGTGAGGTCTCTGGGGAATCCCCTGCCACGTTGCCAGGTGACCCTCATGAGCTTACCTCTGGGCCTCTTAGTCCTGGAGGGTAGAAACAGGTGCCCCACAGAGACATGAGATGGTGTTTTCCACTTTCTCCAGGGCCTGACAGGCCCACTGGCTCACAGTGCAGGGCAGATGTAGGCTCTGGACCTCAACTTCCCTACCAGTAAACCTGGGGCTCTGAGTGCTTAGATCTCTCTAGCCCCTTCTAGGCTTAGAGCTCAGATCTTGGTCACCCCTACCAGAAAGCCCTATTGGATCACCCTTGGGGAAGGAGCACAGTAAGGGAAGTCACTTGAGACTGAGCATTGTTCGTCTGAGCCTCCTGCATTGCTCTGGGTCTGGTCATTGTCCCTAACTTGAAACTGGACTTAGAGTTGGGTGACCTTAGTTCCAGTCTGACCCTGTATTTGACTCACTTGAGATAAATTCAATACATTAGGCACCTACCATGTTCCAGTCAGGCCTGATTAGACCCAGTCCCTGCCCTTGTTGGGGGCAGGGGGTGTTTTCTTCAAGTCTGATGGAGGAGACACCTCACAGGGATACAACAATGACACCATAGAGTGGTTGGTGCTGTGATGATGGAAGTCTAAGGGCCGTGGGTGCCCAGATGGGACCCTAACAGAACCTGAGGTTCAGGGAGAGTGATATGTGAGTTGAGTCTAAAAGACAGGTTAGGTAGTTGAATGAAAAAAGGTGAGAAAGGAATCCCTTTCAAAGGGAAATGGCATGGATACTTGAAATCACAGGTGTGCTTGGAGGACTCCCCTTTACAGCCAGACTTCTTAAAAGAGATGTCATGACATGCTGATTCCATCCCTCTTCTCTCAACCATTCTTCAGTCCTCCATAGTCTGGCTTCTTTCTCCAACCACTCCTCTGAAAAGTGTTTTCATGGTCGCCCACAATTTCCAATAAACCAATGGCTTATTCTCTTGGCACTGGACAAGAGGATGGACAGAAGAGCATATTCAGAAGATAAAATCATGAGATCTGGTGGCTAATATGATGTGGAAGATGTGTGTGAAGACAGCGGTGCCAACCTGATGTCTTGGTATGAGTGCATGGTGGTGGCATTTAGAGGAAAGCATTCACAAAAGAGCAGGTTTGGGGGGATCGAAGGATAATGAAATTACTTTGAGATGGTTTAAGTTTGGACACCTGGACTTTTAAGGGACCACCTGGACCATTTAGGTGTTAAGCTCAGTTAGAGATATAAGGTGCAAGGGGCCTAAGAAGTCTGTTCCAAGTCTGTTCCCCATGGATAAAATGAGGGTCTTGGATTAAAAGCTTCCATTTAATTCAGCATATATTTATTAGTCCTTGCTATTCCCTAGGCCCTGCTGGCAACACAAATGAATCAAAGCCCTTGCCAATAGGCAGCTCACATTCAGGGTGCAGGCAGGAAAGGCCAGGAGGAAGGCTAGGAACAAGAGGCACAAGCATAGTCCACAGAGAACTCAGGAAGAAAGGATTCTTTCTGAGGCCAGAAGGGCTTCCTGGAGTGGGTGACTTTTGAATTAGGCTTTGAGGGGTTGGTAAAAATCTAATGGGGGAGGGAAGAGGGCGGACAGTCTATTCCTCCCTCCCAGAGAGAACACTGACCATTATTCTCTGAGCCTCCATCCCCAGCTGTGTGGCAGAGTGAATAATGCCTGCTATAAGGATAAGAGGAAATAACACATGTCAGCATCTCCCTTAGGACCTGGAACATGGTGGATGCTTAATAATACTTTAGTTACTTCCCATTTCTACCTTTCCTTTCCCTTCCTTCCTCCACAACCCCCTTTTATTTCCTGGCCAAGGCCCAGGCCCCCCTCTCCATAACCGGGAGAGTAGAGAAGTCCATTGGGTTTCTCCAGGTGTCATCACTGGAGAGCTGCTAGCAAATATTAGACTATCTATCAAAGGAAGTAGGGAGCCATGGAGAATTTTTGATCAGGGGAGTGCTAGGTAGGAAGCCAGGGCAGGAAAATGGCATCGCTGGGAGCTGGATGGAGGGGCTGAAGTATTAGAGGACAAGGGCCTTGTGGGGAGGTAGGGTCTTTCTTCAGGAGTTTGCTGGTATCTGGGGACCCATTTGTAAACTTGGTGTGGTGGCTCTGTGGGCCCAGAAGGGCCTGAACCAGGTGTGGGGGGTAGGGGACAAAAGCCGGGCCCAGCTCTCCGGCAGCTGACCAGGCAGGGCTCCCCAGGTGCGCGTCTACAGCCCGTACCAGGACTACTATGAGGTGGTGCCCCCCAACGCTCACGAGGCCACATATGTCCGCAGCTACTATGGACCAACCTATGGTAAGTCTCCGACCCACCCCTCCCCCTGCCTCAATTCCCGCCCCTGGTCTGTCAGTAGGGGCCAGGCCCCACCCTTTTAGTGACCATGGATTTTCCCAGGTGGGACCCTCCGCAAGGCCCCCTCCCCATCCCATGACTCAGAACGGTTCTTGAACCAGAGCCCCTCCCCACTCCAGAGCTGACCTCTTCTCTAGTCTGGCCTCTATTCGCTGGCTGCCCAGCAATACCCATTCTTGAGCTGGTAGCGACCCCTGGTGGCTAATGCGGGAAAGGCTACCTCCTCTCACTCCAGGGTCTGGCGGTTGGGAAGGCCCATCCATCATCAGGTGCAGTCTGGAGTTTCTTAGAGACCCCGGGGTTTCCTCGCCAGTCCATCCTAGCCCCACGGTCCCAGAACGTCCGTAGCAGATCCAGGGCATAGAAGCCGTGGGAACAGAGCGCGCGTCCTTCCCGCATCAAGGCCTCAGTTTCTCCGACTGGGGAGCAGGAGAGTGGGTTCAGTGCTTTATCTTGGTTTGGGCTGGAGTCTAGCAGAAGGAGGCGGATGATCTCTTTGCTCCCTCCTCTTAAGTCCCTGGCCCTCACGGGCTCTCTCTCCGCAGGCCCCGGCGTGACGCACGTAGTGGTCCGGGACGATCCTTGCTACAGCGCGGGCGCCCCCCTGGCCATGGGCATGCTTGCAGGAGCCGCCACAGGTGCAGCACTCGGCTCGCTCATGTGGTCGCCCTGCTGGTTCTGAGCACTGGACCCTGCGCGTAGACCAGAAAGACCCCTTTCCTGCTTGGTCCCACCCGCCACCATCCAAGCCCTGTCCCACTTGGCCCCTTAGTTTCCATTAGCCCCTTCTGGGCTCGGATCGTTCCTCCCACTCCCCACCCTCACCCCGCACATCAGAAGAAGCTATCATCCCAGGCAAAAACATAGCTCAAAATTCTTTTATCTACTGCTAGACACCCTAGAAATCCGTTATAGACAAATATGGGTATGTTTCCCCCAAACACGCCAGGACACAGAAAATGCAACTCATGGGTCTTCAGGTTGCCCAGGCACTGGAGATACAGGAGTCAGATTCTTTCCTCTGGCAGCTCCAGGCTTGGTGGGGCAGACTGGAGTAAACAAACACTTTACAAGGTGGAGTTATCAGTCTTTTGACAGTGTGATGGCAAAGAGTGAGGAAGGTAGGCTAGGAGTAAAGTTGTTGGCAAGAGTGCAGAGCCGTGAACATAATGGCACATCCAAAGAATTGAATGGGAGTTCGTTTGGGCTGGGGTGTGGGCAAGGGTCAGATCATGATGGCCCTCCAGGCTAAGGAGGTTGCTGGCTAAGGGGGAGGTGTGAGCTTTTTGGAGGGAAGTTTCATGATTGCACCATAATGAATATATTGCCTGTTTTAATACCCAAACCCAAAACACTCCCTGAGTTTAGCCCCATCCTTCCCAGCTACCAGATTTCTGGGTCCTTTGTTCCTTCAGTGTTCAGAAAGCACCTGTTTTCCATGTCAAGGTGCCTGGGGCAGCAATTGAGCTGAACCTGGTGTCCTCTTCCTGGGGGGCAGGTGAGCTCTCTTTGTGATTCGCCCTAGGTTGGTGCCTCCATCAAGAAATGCACTTCTATTCCCCAAAAGCTTGGCCCTCTATCCGTAGCTGTGGCTATCACCATCTCAGGCTTTGTCTCTTCCTTCACTCTGGGGGAGATGGCAGTGTTCACCTCTGGGACCTGGTCCACCTTTGTCTCAGTCCTGAAGGCCCCACATGTGCCTCCCTGCAGGTGGCCCAGCAGTCTCCCCATTTGGTCCCCTTCTAGTCTCCTCCCCTATCCTGTCCCAATCACTAGTAGAAATGCTAACATCCCTGCCCAGTAGCCAGAGTAGCCTGCTAAAGTTCCCTTGTAGATAGGGGCTCCAGTTGCCCTGCTGCAGAGACTAATAAAGGTGTGGTTGGCTCTAGCCCTGACTCTGGCTTTGTTTGTTCCCCCAGGGGGGCCCTGTTTCCCTGGAACACCTCTATGACTCAGCACCTACTAGTGCCCTCTCTGGTATAGTGAGAAGAGTGTGCATTCTGAGGTCAGGTAGAATTGGTGGCAGCATGTTAGCTGTGCAATTTAGGGCAAGTCACTTAACATTTCTGTATCTTGCTTTCCCCACCCATAAGCTGGCAGGTTGAAGTTGGCTGTCCCTGAGGGCTTGAGAGGAGAGGCTGCATCAGAATCTCTGTCATCTGAGCAGATGGATGATCCAGGTCATGCCCTGCCTGCTTTCTGAGAGCCCTGTGGTGTTGGGTGGGGTCTTTTCCAGTAGGTTCCCATCCTTCTAGAGTTGAATCAATGAGTTGGACTCATAGAGACAAAGGTGGCCAGGGAAGGAAACCATCTTACATCAGGCCTTTTCAGGCTGCAAGTAACAGGAACCCCCATGCTCAAACTGATTTAATCCCAAGAAGGGAAAATATTGGGCCACATACCTGAGAAGTCCAGAAACTGCTTGGTCCAGGGACTCAAATATTATCACTTAGACTTTGCTTTGTTTCCATCTTTACAGCCACTGGGCTGGCTCATTCAGAGGTTGCAGTGATATTCAGCAGCTCTAGACTAATGCCCTCCTTGGTTCACGTCTAGCCAAGAGAGCTTCTTTTCCTCCAACAGTATGAATAAAAGTCCTGGCATGAACTTTTATTCAAACTGTTGCACATTAGCCTGAATTGGGTCTTGTGGCCATCTCTGAATCTACTGTGATCTGGAAAAGATGGTCTGAAATAACAGAGCTTAGAGCAGGGGTGGGGTGGTGTCCCAAAAGAAATTTAGGGCACTGTTCCCAGAAGTAAGATGAATAGGTGAGAGCTGGGTGGCAAAAATATCAGGTATCCACCTCAGCCCATTCCCAGACACCAACTTAGAGGGATACATAAACAAAAAGAAATGATTCAATGAAATTCGATAGGAACATGGTGCAGTGGGAGCTCTGAGGAAGAGGTATCCAACTGTGCCAAGGGGACTGAGGAAAGCTTTGGGACAGGAAGTGAAAATTTAGGGTGAGCCTTGAAGGATGAGTAGGAGTTTGTCAAACAGAGAAAGGAGAAAGAACAGATGGAAGAAATGGCATGAACAAAGGCCTAAAAACATTTTGGTCTTGAGAGCACTGTGAAGTTCAGGAAACAGTCTGATGTCACAGCAAGTTGCATGGTGAGGAGTGGTAGTGGATGGACCAGGTTATAGAGAACCTCCCACCGCTGGGTTAAGGGCTCTTTTCTCTGTGCATCTATGGTCTTAGGGCTACATTTATCATGGTCCTGATGATACCATGGTTATTTCCACTCACCCCACCAAACAGGGCAAGAAAGATGCAAATGGATGCTCCAGGTGCAGTTTGCTTCAAAATCTCTCCACTGATGGTTGTAGCATGAACTTTTTATCTTCCAGCTGTTCACTAGACAATTATTAAATTATTCACACACATATTAAGACAAACATTAATTCTCACAGACAACACAGTTAAATCTGGAGGTGGCCTATGGACCACATCTGGCCCACATATTGTTTTGTCTGGTCAGCACAGTGGTTTTTAAAAGTTTTGAATTAAAATGTGATATCACTACATACCCAACTAAATGGCTAAAGATAAAATAGATAACATTAAGTACTGATGTGAAACAACTGGAAATCTCGTTTAAGTGTAAATTGGTACAACTGCTTTGGAAACTGATCAGTTAAGTCACACATATGCATACCTCTTAACCCATCAATTCTACTCCTAGGTACCCTCAACAAAAATGGGTACATATGTGCACCCCAAAAATAATAGGTACAAAAGTGTAATAAAAGCAAAAACTCAAACTCTAGAATAGGTGGATCCATTGATATATTCCATTCACAAGATAGAATACTATTCAGTGAGAATTAATTATCCGTAAGTATATGCAGAATCATGAGTGAATCAAAAAAATTGCTGAGAGGACAAGGGGAGTGGGGGTAAGTGGGAAAATAGAGTTACACTATGACAAGTTTCCTTTTCCTTATGTGAAGTGTACAATATTAAGTATATGCTGATAAGTCAAAGATGCACATTAGAATTCCTAGAGCAACCAATGAAAATATAAAGAGGTTAAGCTAAAAAAGCCAGTAAAGGAGGGACTTTCCTGGCGGTCCAGTGTGTAAGACTCCAAGCTCCCAATGCAGGGGGCCTGGGTTCGATCCCTGGTCGGGGAACTAGATCCTGCAGGCATGCCGCAATTAAGACTTCTCATGCCACAAATAAGAGTCCTCATGCAGCAACTAAAGAGTCCGCATGCTGCAACTAAGAGTCTGCATGCTGCAAGTAAAAAGATCCCACATGCCACAACTAAGACCCGGCACGGCCAAATAAATAAATATTTCTAAAAAAGTAAATAAATAAGCCAATAAAGGAATTTAAAAACAGATGAAGCAAAGAAAACAAACACCAAAATGGCAGACCTATATCCAAACATACTAATTATTACATTAATGGTAAGTAGACAGAAAGCATAAATTAAGAGACAGAGACTGTCAGAATAAACAAACAAGCAAGACCCAACTATATAACTTTATACAAAAGATACACTTTGAAATGTGCAAGTAGGTTGAAAGTAGAAGAACAGAAAAAAATATGCCAGGGAATTCCCAGTCCAGTGGTTAGAACTCAGCACTTTCACTGCCAGGGCCTGGGTTTGATCCCTGGTCGGGGAATTAAGACCCTGCAAGTTGTGTGGCATGGCCGGAAAAAAAAAAAAAAAAAGAAAAGAAAGAAAAAGATATGCCATGTAAAGAGTAAGCATCAGGGACTTCCCTGGCACAGTGGTTAAGAATCCGCCTGCCAATGCAGGGGACACAGGTTCGAGTCCCGGTCCAGGAAGATCCCACATGCCACGGAGCAACTAAGCCCATGTGCCACAACTACTGAGCCTGTGCTCTAGAGATCGTGAGCCACAACTACTGGGCCTGCGTGCCACAACTACTGAAGCCCACGTGTCCAGAGCCCATGCTCCTCAAAAAGAGAAGCCACCGCAATGAGAAGCCCGCGCTGCAACGAAGAGTAGCCCCCATTCACTGCAACTAGAGCAAGAAAGACCCAATGGAGCCAAAAAAAAACTACAGTGAGATATTACCTCACACCAGTCAGAATGGCTATCATCAAGAAATCCACAAACAGGTACTTCCCTGGTGGTCCAGTGGTTAAGACTCTGTGCTTCTAATGCAGGTGGCATGGGTTTGAACTAGGATCCCACATGCTGTGAGGCTTAAAAAAATAAAAAAGATCCACAAACAATAAATGCTGGAGAGGGTGTGGAAAGAAGGGAACCCTCCTACACTGTTGGTGGGAATGTAAATTGGTGCAGCCACTATGGAAAACAGTATGGACGTTCCTTAAGAAACTAAAACTAGAGCTACCACATGATCCTGCAATCCCACTCTTGGGCATATACCCAGAGAAAAACATGGTCCCAAAGAATACATGGACCCCAATGTTCATTGCAGTGCTGTTTACAATAGCCAAGACATGGAAGCAACCTAAATGTCCATTGATACAAGAATGGATAAAGAAGATGTGGTACATATATACAATGGACGGGCTTCCCTGGTGGCGCAGTGGTTAAGAATCCACCTGCCAATGCAGGGGACATGGGTTCGAGCCCTGGTCTGGGAAGATCCCACATGCCACAGAGCAACTAAGCCCGTGCATCACAACTACTGAGCCTGTGCTCTAGAGCCTGTGAGCCACAACTGCTGAAGCCTGTGCACCTAGAGCCTGTGCTCCACAACAAGAGAAGCCACTGCAATGAGAAGCTTGCACACCACAACAAAGAGTAGCCCCAGCTCGCTGCAACTAGAGAAAGCCCGCACACACCAACAAAGACCCAATGCAGCCAAAAATAAATAAATAAAATAAATTTATAAAAAAAGAAATAAAGGGGCATTTTATAAACATAAAGAGTCAGTACATCTGGAAGATGATAGCAGTTCTGTGAGAGAGATTTATACCTATAAATGCATACATTAAAAAAGAAGAAAGATCTCAGTAACCTACCTGGACACCTTAAGGAATTAGAAAAAGAACAAACTAAACACAAAGCTGGTAGAAGGAAGGAAATAACAAAGATTAAAGCAGAGATAAGTGAAATAGAGAAAAGAAAACAAAACAGAGAAATTCAATGAAACCAAAAGTTAGTTCTTTGAAAAGATCAATAAAATTGACAAACTTTAGCTAAGGGAAAAAAAAAAAGACTAAAAAAAAAGAGAAGACTAAAATTACTATAATTGGAAATAAAAGTGAAGACATCACTACCGATTATACAGAAATAAAAAGGATTATAAGAGAATACTATGAACAGTTGTATGCCAACAAATTGGATGACCAAGAGCAAATATTATACTCAATGGTGAAAGACTAAAAAGCTTTCCCCTAAGATCAGAAATGAGACAGCATGCCCAGTTTTGTCACTTCTACTGGAAGTTTTAGCCAGAGCAATTAGACAAGAAAAAGGAATAAAAGCCATCCAAATTGGAAAGGAAGAAGTAAAATCATCTCTATTCACAGGTGACATGATCTTAAATGTAGAAAACCCTATATATTCCACACACACAAAAAAATGTTAATAAACAAATTTAGCAAAGTTTCAGGATACAAAGTCAACACAAAAATCAGTTGCATTTTATACACTAGCACTAAACAATATGAAAAGGAAATTAAGGGGAAAAAATTCCACTTACAATAATATAAAGAAGAATAAAATATTTAGGAATAAACCTAACCAAGGAGGTGAAACACTTGTATGCTGAGACCTAAAACATTGCTGAGGGGACTTCCCTGGTGGTCCAGTGGTTAAGACTCTGTGCTTCCAGTGCAGGGGGTGTGGGTTCAATCCCTAGTTAGGGAACTAAGATCCCATATGCTATGTGGCATGGCCAATCAATCAATCAATCATTGCTGAAAAAAATTAAGATATAAATAAATGCAAAGTTCTATGGTCTGAATGTTTGTATTCCCCAAATTTCATACATTAAAATCCCACGAGCGACTTCCCTGGTAGTGCAGTGGTTAAGACTCCACGCTCCCAATGCAGGGGGCCCAGGTTCAATCCCTGGTCAGGGAACTAGATCCCACATGCATGCCACAACTAAGAGTTTGCATGCCACAACTAAGGAGCCCACATGCCGCAACTAAGGAGCCCGCCTACTTCAACTAAGACCCAGTGCAATGAAATAAATAAATAAATAAATAAATAAATAAAAGAAATAATCATTTAAAAAATAAATTAAAAAATAAAATCCCATGAGAAACTAACACAACATTGAAAATCAACTATACTTCAATTAAAAAAGTAAACTCTAAAAATTGTTTAATAGTTAAAAAAATAAAGAAATCCTAATCCCCTAAAGGTGATGGTATTAATAGATGGGGCTTTGGGAGGTACTTAAATCATGAGGGCAGAACTCTTATGAATGGTATTAGTGCCTTGATAAAAGACACTCCAGAGAGATCTCTAGCCCCTTCTGCCATGTGAAGATACTACAAGAAGTCTGTGACCCAAAAGAGGGCCCTTCATCCAACCAACTATGCTGGCACCCTGATCTTGTCAGACTTCCAGTCTCCAGAACTGTGAGCAATAAATTTCTGCTGTTTATAAGCTACCCAGTCTGTGATATCTTTTTATAGCAGCCTAAACAGACTAAGAGAAATTAATACCGAGACATGGGATTGCTGTCATAACAAATACCTAGAAATATGGAAGCAGCTTTGGAATTGGGTATGGGCAGAGGTTGGAAGAATTTGGAGGTACATGCTAGAAAAAGCCTATATTGTCATGAATGGACTGTTAAGGGCAATTCTCATGAGGGCTCAGAAGGAGAAGAGGAGAGCTGTAAAGAGAGCCTCAGTCTTTTTAGAGAATACTTAAGTGGTTCTGACCAGAATGTTGGTAGAAATATGGATGGGAAAGACCATTCTAATGAGGTCTCAGTTGGAAATAAGCAATGTGTTACTGGAAACAGGAGAAAAGGCAATCCTTATTATGAAGTGGCAAAGAGCTTGGCTGAACCATGTTCGTGTCCTAGTTTTTTGTAAAAGGTACAACTTGTAAGTGATGAAATTGTTGTCTGGCTGAAGAAATTTCTAAAGCAAAATGTTGAAGGAGCAGCCTGGCTTCTCTTGAATGCTTATGGTAAAATGTGTATTAAGAAACAAAATTCAACTGAGTAAATTTGAAAATCTAATTGGCTTGGGAATTCCTTGGTGGTCCAGTGGTTAGGACTGGGCACTTTCACTGCTAGGGCCCAGGTTTAATCCCTGGTCAGAGAAGTAAGATCTGGCAAGCCACGTGGCATGGCCAAAAAAAATCACACAAAAAACCAAAAAATGAATTGGCTTTATTCAACAACTCATAAATTGGGCAGCCAGCATCTCACCTAGCAGATAGAAAGGACCTCTGAGCTATACAAAATGGAAGGCTTTTTTACAGACAGAAGAGGGCAGGAAAAGAAATTTCTAGCAAAGAATGGATTGTTTCAGGCAAGGTGACTTTTCTATGGGGGACAGATGGGGTCTATTGGGTGGATTACCTTACTAGTGCTGGCCAGGTAATTCCAGATTGACTGGTTAAAGGTCATATTCCAGGGAGAGGCTGAAACTCCAATTAGGTTAGGTATTAAGTCTTGGTTTGCTGACACAGGGCTTAGCACAAGTGACTCCATTTTGGGTCTGTTGTTTCTTTTTTAACAATCCATCCCTTTTGATCAGACTTTTAGCCTGAGAGATATGATCAAAATTTAAGGTATTAGCATCATTACTAGCTACCGTTCTGTAGTCTTGTAGCTTTTATTGAGTCTTTGTGTATACTCACAGGTCTTTTTTTTTTTTTTTGGCCACGCTGCACAGCATGCAGGATCTTAGTTCCCCAACCAGGGATCAAACCCGTGCCCCCTGCAGTGGAAGCACAGAGTCTTAATCACTGGACCACTAGGGAAGTCACCAGGCTCAGTTTTTAGCCAGTCATTTTCTTCATTCTTTTTCTGGCATTCCAGTCTTAGGGAGATCATTTGCTTGGTTGTAGGTGGCTGCAAACATGCATTTAAAGCTTTTGAGAGAATACAGCACACCAGGAGGACTACTATAATTATTATATTCAGGGTAATTCCCAATGTTTGGAGTGCACTTTGGAGCCATGGTCCCCAAGACCCAAACAAATCAAAATTTAAAAGTCAAAGAAAGATCACTTGAAGAAATCACTTTCTGAAGCCAAGAGGCTTGTTCAGTAATCTTATGTAGCTGAGTTTCAACCTCCCCAGAATTGTTAATCCAGGTGCAGCAAGTAGTGCTAACCATAGCACAAACACCTCCTTGTTCAGCTAAAAGATAATCAAAGGCTATCCTATTATCAAGGACAACTTCAGCCAGAGTTTGATTTTTGTTGGACAGCTATTGTTTTAGCAGCAGATTCTGCAATATGTTCATTGTTAAGGAGAGGTTCCTTATCATAACCTTATCTGCATTTACTCTTTTTTTTTTTTTTAAAATAAATTTATTATTTATTTATTTATGGCTGCATTGGGTCTCCGTTGCTACACACGGGCTTTTTCTAGTTGCAGCCAGCGGGGGCTATTCTTCGTTGTGGAGCGCCGGCTTCTCACTGCGGTGGCTTCTCTTGTTGTGGAGCACGGGCTCTAGGCACGGGCTCCAGTAGTTGTGGCTCACAGGCTCTAGAGTGCAGGCTCAGTAGTTGTGGCACACGGGCGTAGTTGCTCCGCGGCATGTGGAATCTTCCCAGACCAGGGCTCGAACCCGTGTCCCCTGCATTGGCAGGTGGATTCTTAACCACTGCGCCACCAGGGAAGTCCTGCATTTACTCTTAATTAGGAATTAGAGCTCTGCCAAAGGAAGCAAATCCTGAAACCGAGCGGGGGGCCCTGTGGGGCTCCCGGGCAGGGAGGCCTTTTTGTCTCCCATTTCTTGTAGGCAAGACTCTGGCTTCCATGACCTTCTCTGAGTTCCAAAGGGCAGATTTGGAACAGTTGCTAATCATGGGAGGAGCAGTCACGAAACCACCTGAGGCAAGAATAAAGGGACCAGAGAAGCTCATCAAGATTAGGAGACCCTGACCACCTGAGACCCTGCACACACCCTAATCTTGTCAGCAACCCCACCCTTTTGAAACTGCAGAAGAAAGAAGAATGCAAGACTGTTACTGCCTTGATCCTTACCGAATACCCCTGACCATAAGACCCAACTATAAGACCTCTCCCTATTCCCCAGGGAGGGGGGCACATTTCTTGAGGCGCTAGACTGCTGTGTTCCCTTTTTGCCTGGCAAAGTATAAAGCCACCCTTTCTCCTCCAAAACTCTGTCTCCGTATCTCATTTTGGCATTGGTATACAGGGAGCCAGTATTTTGGCATCAATCCTGAATCATGAATGCTTCCTGGTAGGTCCTTTCTAACTTGAAGATATAAATTCAGGGGAGCTGGGACTTCCCTGGTGGTGCAGTGGTTAAGAATCTGCCTGGCAAGGCAGGGGACACAGGTTCAAGCCCTGGTCCGGGAAGATCCCACATGCCGCGGAGCAACTAAGCCCATTTGCCACAACTACTGAGCCTATACTCTAGAGCCCGTGAGCCATAACTACTGAGCCCACGTGTCACAACTACTGAAGCCTGCGTGCCTAGAGCCTGTGCTCCACAACAAGAGAAGCCACCACAATGAGAAGCCTGCACACCTCAATGAAGAGTAGCCCCCGCTCGCCGCAACTAGAGAAAGCCTGCGTGCAGCAATGAAGACCCAACACAGCCAAAAATAAATAAATAAATAAATTTATATTAAAACAAACAAACAATAAATTCAGGGGAGCTGACCAATGTGGTATCTCAGTTTGTGAACAGTTAAGAGCATAGTTAGATAATGTAAGAGGCACTTTCTGGTTATGCTCCAGCCATCTAGGCATTCATAGGCCTAAGGAGAATGATAACTATCACTGATAAGGATAAACCCTGTCAGGGCACAAACCATTTCTGCTAAGGTGGCACTGTTAATGGACAGACTGGATTTTTTGATGATAAATTCGGCAGTTGGAAAGGTTACTCCCCTTAGTAATGGCCTGGGAGATATGGGTTATGGTGTTATCTTTCCAGGACAATGCCAGAGTAAAGGAAAGAGAAAAGAAGAAAGAGTTCATGTTAAAGTAGGAAGTCGATCTGAGGTGGAAGCAGTCTACATCGATGTCAGCTACTTCTCTTCCTTGTCAATTTGACTTGGAGGTCTCCAGCATCTGCACAGGACCAGATGTCAGGTGGTGCCTTCTTTAGCTGTGAGATATGTACCCAAGGTTCAAGTCCCTGAAGTTTAACTGCTATCTGGATAGTGAGGAAGACCTAGTATAGTCCCTTCCAAGGAAATTTAAGGGCAGTCTGTTCTTAGTGATTCCTAATCAGAAGGGTGGGGGAAAATTAGAAACAGTAGTTTGGAGAATCATAGCCAGACATTTGAGGAAACTAGAAGAATTCCAGATCCAGGCCAGTTTACAGGTATATAATAAAACCTTAAAGACAATTAACAGGACTAGAATCGAGTATCTACAAAGTTGCAAATATAGTTTTTCTCTCTACAATTATCCCCATTTTTTACCAAATATAATCATAGTAAAACTAATTTGTTTGCAATAAACTTGTCTTGATTATTTACATAAATGCAACAAGAATATTAATTGACCATATAAGCTCTTTTTAAGCCTGCTTTGCTGAAACTTTTCACAAGGAATCTCAGATTGCACTCTTACAGCCTCTGAGGCCAGTAAGCCAAGCCAAGAACTCACCATCAGATTTTACCTGCAATACCTATAGTTTGGGTGAATTCTTCTCTTCTCAACGTCCTTCCAAAGATCCTGAGGTTCCTGGGCCTGCCAAGAAATGACCTTCCTTATTCACCTCTTAAGGCTGCTGGGAACCCTGTGAGCAGAATACCAGGCCAATTTTCCCAAGGGGTTTTATTGGCTTTATAAAGTCAACAGTTCCCTTTTTTTTCTCTTTTTTCACCATGCCACACAGCTTGTGGGATCTTAGTACCTCAACCAGGGATTGAACCCATGCCCCCTGCAGTGGACCACCAGGGAATTCCCAAGTTAACAGTTTCTTAAAGCTGTCTGGTCATATTTGAGTCTATGCACATCTCTCTCAAATGTGACATTCAAGTCAAAGCCTTGGTAATATAGCTAATGTTTCCAACTGTGTCCTATTACAAGGAGAACAGATTCTTATTGCTGAACAACTATGTTTAGATTACCCATAAAAACTTCACGAGACGTTAGACAAAATCAGCCATCATCCCAAGCTATTTTCTTGTTGTTGACAAATTTTATAACAGAGATAACATGAGCTCACTTAACTTTCAGTACATCTAGGTAGAATAAAAACATTATATTTAATGCTGATAACTCTGAAGACATGCCTGTTTTAATTAAACCAACAAACTTAAACCAGCTTTCATTTACTTAAGATTAATCTTAGATCATGTGAACCTGAAAAAACATTTAAGTCTCTATTATATTTCTGAGATTTTTAGGAATACTTAATTCATAAGTGCTTAATTTTCTTTAAGCCAATCAAATAACAGTTTTACAAACTAATTTTGGCAATACCACCCAGAGGTAGAAAATACATCAAACACACACACACACATACACACACACACACACACACACACACACACACAGATATAGATATAGATATGGGGGGGGACATAAAAATACAGATAGACACAAACAGAGACCTTATAGCTTTCATTTAAAACTTTTAGCCATGAGACAGGTTATGGTAATGCAAAACTCACTAGCTTATGGAATAAGTTAAGTTTACCTGCTCAGATGACTAAAGCTTTTTCTACTAATATTTCTGGAGAAGACATCTACCCCCCTCCCCCTTTCCCCCCGCCCTTCTGTTAAGAAATAACTCCCTGAAGCTTGCATTTCAAGGAGAAGGTCTAGATAAAAAACAAGAGTTCCCTGAGAGGACCAGGTAGAACATTTACATATAAAAGGCATGGGGGAAAAAATGCAAGTTCCTCCAAGAAGGACTTTTGTTCCCTAAGGCCAGAAATTTTACCATACCTACAAGTCTTTTGAGATGAATAGGCAAGGTTAATTGTTAAAAAGGATATGTGGACACTGAATTGTTTCTGGAGCCAAATTTCTGGTTTTGTAAAGATCTGTAAGATAAGGACAGTTGCTTTTAGTTTATTAAGGAATTGCATTGCAACTTAAATGACATCCTAAGTTAGTCCACCCATACAACCACATTAAGTTCAATTTGCTTTTTTATTTTTTTATTGGCCATGCTGCACGGCTTGTGGGATCTTAGTTCCCTGACCAGGGATCAAACTTGGGCCCTCGACAGTGAAAGTGCCCAGTCCTAACCACTGGACTGCCAGGGAATTCTGTTTGCTTTTTTATATCAGGAAGATTTCCAGCTTAAATGTAAATCAAAAGATTTCTATATTCTGGATTAGAGCTGTGTGTCTTTGGAATGTTTTAGTAAATCCTTCCACAAGGCTTTAAAATTTAAGGCTTTTCTTTCCCTCTGTTTACATAGTTTTATTTTAGCTTAAGGGAGAAGGCCTAAAAAATTCTCTTAAATATATTGTTAGCTTCCAGCCGGGACAAACAGTAAATATTTCTGGTAGTACTGAACAACCCCTCCTTGGATGTAAGCAGAATCAAAAAGGGTACAAAGGATACTACCTTCCCAAGATCCAGAGTCACTCCCAAAAAGTAGCCAAAAGAAGGAACTGACAACCTATATGTCCGAGGCAGGCAGAAAGCCAGGCCAAGTTCTTAAGACTCAAGACAAGATAAGCAAGAAGGCAATAACTATCCCTGGGAGGGACTTCCCTGGCAGTTCAGTGGTTAGGACACGGTGCTTTCACTGCCATGGACCCGGGTTCAATCCCTGGCTGGGGAACTAAGATCTTGCAAGCTGTGTGGCACGGCCAAAAAAAACAAAAACAAAAACAAACCTATCCCTGGAAGAGAAAGAATTAATAACAAATGGGTCTGGATTTGGAAAGCAATGGACAGTGTAAAATTTAATTCTCCTCTCTCAACTGGGCACCACAGACAGAGATTTGGGAGAGCTGATCTGGTAAGAATTCTCACTCTTTGCTGGCTTCTGCCAGTTTTCCCAGGAGCCGCTCTGTAGGCTCTGGTATCTATCAGAATTTGGCAAGATTCTTCATTAATTTAATTTTAAATTTTTCGCTGTTTAAGAGATTAATGTAGAAGTTTATCAGAAAAATCCCTCAGAGTCTTGTCAACTCAGGGAGGGCCCATTTGGGGGCCCTCCTTCGAGGGTAGATATGGGGCCTTCAGCAAGGCTACTAGCTTGGCAGATTTTGTTTACAGTCTTGTTTTTTTTTTTTAAGGCTGCGCCGTGCATCATGCAGAATCTTAGTTCTCCGACCAGGGATCAAACCTGTGCCCTCTGCAGTGGAAGCAGTGTGGAGTTCTAACCACTGGACCTCCAGGGAAGTCCCTTAAATGATCTTATTGAATTGGAACATTTGTAATAATGGACTTTGTAATTCTAGGCTGTTTTTAATAAGATTTTTGCCTTTTTTGTAGATATCTATGGCTTGTGGGACCATAGTTCTTAGACATAAACTAAGCAGTTGTGCTGGAAGGTGGTGTGCTCAACACTTTGGAATTTAAGGATCCCATTTTTATTAAATAATTAATTAGCTAAGATTTTGGGTCTCTTGGACCCAAACTAATACCTTTTTTTTTTTTAAATTTGGTCGTGCCGGGTCTTAGTTGTGGCTCATATGCTCCTTAGTTGTGGCATGTGAACTCTTAGTTGTGGCACGCATGTGGGATCTAGTTCCCTGACCAGGGATTGAACCCGGGCCCCCTGCATTGGGAGCATGGAGTCTTAACCACTGCACCACCCGGGAAGTCCCTCAAACTACTACTTGAAAGGGATGTGCAGCTGAATTGGGAATTGTGTGATGTTTTACAGTGTACCTTGTTGCATGGAAATTTTCTTGAGGTTGGCAGGTGGCCTAGTGTCAATCTAACCTGTTCCATAACCAGCTTATCCTAACAAAGGAGTCTTTGGGTTGGTGGCAAGTGCTCTATTACCTTTTTTTTTTTTTTTTTTTTTTAATTTATCTTATTTATTATTTTTGGCTGTGTTGGGTCTTCCCTGCACGCGGGCTTTCTCTAGTTGTGGCGAGCGGGGGCTACTCTTCGTTGCGGTGCGCGGGCTTCTCATTGCGGTGGCATCTCTTGTTGCAGAGCATGGGCTCTAGGCACGTGGGCTTCAGTAGTTGTGGCACGCGGGCTTCAGTAGTTGTGGCTCACGGGCTCTAGAGTGCAGGCTCAGTAGTTGTGGAGCACAGGCTTAGTTGCTCTGCGGCATGTGGGATCTTCCCGGACCAGGGCTCGAACCTGTGTCCCTTGCACTGGCAGGCGGATTCTTAACCACTGCGCCACCAGGGAAGCCCACTCTATTACCTTTTAAATGCTCAATGCATGCCCACCAATTTTGTGGCTGCTTCCAAGATTTCCATTAGCAATAGCCTTTACCTACACAAAACACAATGGACCCAGTCCAGTTTAAGCCTGGACCCAGTCTGGTTTTTAAGTCAGACCCAGTGTGACTCTGGCCAGTAACCACCAATAGTCCCTGATGTGGAATCTGGGAATACAACCAAATCCTGGGGTTTTCCACTCAAAATGGGGAACAGTGGAAAGCCAATTAGATTGGGGGCTCGATGGACAGAGAGCAGAGCTCAGAACTGAGGGGAACTTACCCACAATCTTCAGAAATGGCGAGAAAGAGACCTCAAAAGGGTTTGTGGGTATGCCTGTGTTTCTTTTTGTCCCTAAAGCCATCAGAAGCGTCCTTCCTCGGTCCAACTGCTGCCACCACATCTGTTGAAAAACAAAATTCAGCTGAGTAAATTTGAAGATCTAATTGGTTTTATTCAATGATTCATGAATTGGGTAGCATCCCGTCTAGCAGATAGAAAGGAACTCTGAGAAGCTGTATAAAATTGAAGGCTTTTACAGGCAGCAGGGGATGGGAAAAGGAAGTTTCTAGCAAAGAACAATTTTTTAGGCAAGGTGACCTTCCTATGGGGACAGATGGGATCTATTGGGTGGGTTATCTCACTAGTGCTTACCAGGTAATTCAAGGTCAAGTGGTTAAAGGTCACATTCCAGGGAGAGGCTGAAACTGCAATTAGGTTAGGTATTAAGTCTTGGTTTGTTGACATGGGGTTTAGCACAAGTGACTCCATTTTGGGTCTGTTGTTTCTTTTTTAACATGTGAGGAGACAGAAATCATTTAAAGGTAGAATTCTTAATGAAAGAGAAAGCAGAAATTTAAAACTCGAAAAATTCTCAGACTATCCATATTGAAAGAAATAAGAAAACTCATTTGAGAGAGAATACAAAGTGTGTGGCAGGATCTGATAAGAAGATTGGTATGGATCTACCACTCCAACAGAAGCTGGGAGCTATTCAAGACAATGGGGAGATTGGTTGGTCATCTAAAAGAAGACAGGACCTATTGTCCAAGACAATAGAAGAATGACCCCGAAGGCACTCCTATCACAGTCCCAAACTGAAAGGGCATGTGGGGCAGAACAATTTCAAAGGAGGGGCTTCTGCTGCCTGGCACCCTCTCACATCCCAGGCTCTGCTCCCCCCTCCCCAAATTCTGGCACCTAGCACCTCAGCTACCCCAGGTGTAGTGCAGGCCATGGCGATGGTCCTTCCAGAGGGCACAGGTAGTAAATCTTGGCAGTGTCCACTGCACCAGATGTGGCTACTTCCACCCAGATGCCAAAGGATGGACTGTTCTGGAGCCTCTAATGTGCAACACAGAGGGCCGCTTTTGGGTACAGTAGAAAGCTCCTGTTAGAGCAATGCCCAGCAGAGTTGTGGGGATGGGACTACCCTCAAACCCCCAAACTGGTAGAGCCACTGGCATGACATTCCACCTCTAGAGCCACAGGCACAGGACTCCAACCCATGAGAGCTAGGGTGGGGCCACCCGTTAGTCCAAAGTGCAGGTCCCTGCCCCAGCATGCCTTAAGGTTTTAGACTTGCGTGGGACCTCTTATCCCTTTTTTCTTTTCTATTTCTCCTTTTTGGAATAGGAACATCTATCCTATGCCTGTCCCACCATTGTATTTTGGAAGCACATAACTTGTTTGACTTCATGGATTCACAGCTGGAAACCAATTGCCATAAGCTGAATCTACCCTGAATCTCACACATGTAAAAAGTTAATAGGGACTTCCCTGGTGGTCCAGTGGTTAAGACTTCGCCTTCTAATGCGGGAGGTGCAGGTTCCATCCCTGGTCAGGGAGCTAAGATCCCACATACCTCGCAGCCAAAAAAACCCCACATAAAACAGAAGCAATGTTGTAACAAATTCAATAAAGACTTAAAAAAAATTAATAAACGGAAGCTTCAATTAAATAGTCAGGAGACCAGAAGAGGGAGCTCTCAAACCATGCAATGACAGCAGAGCCCAACAAGCAGACAGACTAGTCTTCCTTCCTGGCAAGGACTCAGCCAATGAAAAGTCATGGGCTTTGTTCATAGTCCTACCAACTTCCTTTTCCCCTCTATAAAAAGCATTCTCCTTCCCTTGCCTTGCAGGGACTTGCCATGGTTGCAGACCCCAAACTGCAATTCTCCACTGATTCTGAATAAACCCACATTTGCTGCAGGAATAACCTGGAGTCTATTTGTTTTAGGTCAACACCCATATCTAATTTAGATGAGACTTTGGACTTAGACTTTTGAGTTGACACTGGAACAGGTTTAAGACTTTTGGGGTTACTGGGATGGAATGAATGTATTTTTCATGTGAGAAAGACATGAATTTTGAGTGGGCAGGGGCAGAATGCATGGTCTGAATGTTTGTGTCCCCCCAAAATTTACATATTGAATCCTCCAAAAGATGATGGTGTTAGTAGGTAGGCTTTGGGAGGTGCTTAAATCATGAGGGTGAAGCCTTCATGAAAGGGATTAGTGCCTTTATAAAAGGGTCTCCGGAGAGATCCCTCAGCCCTTCCACCCTGTGAGGACACAGCAAGAAGGTGCTTGCAACAAACTGGGAAGAGGCCCTCACCAGGTGACTGTGCTGGTGCCTTGATCTTGGACTTCCAAGTTTTCAGAACTGTGCAATAAATTTTCTGTTCTTTGTAAGTTGCCCAGTCTGTGTTATTTTGTTATAGCAGCCTGAATAGACTAATACAGAAAGACATCCTGTGTTTATGGATTGGAAGACTTAATATTAAGATGACAAACTACCAAAAGTGATCAGAACAAAGCAGCAAGACTCACACTTCCAGACTTCAAAACTTACCACAAAGCTACAGTAATGAAAACAGTGTGGTAATGGCATAAGGACAGACACATAGACAGATGGAACAGAACAGATAATCCAGAAATAAATCCTCACATATATGGTCAGTTGATTTTCAACAAGAGTGTTAAGACCATTCAATGAGGAAAGGACAGTTTTCAACAAATGTTGCTAGGAAAACAATATCCATATGCAAAAGAAGTTGGACCCCTACCTTATGCCATTTACAAAAGTAACTCAAAATGGATCAAAGACCTAAGCTTAAGAGCTAAAACTATAAAACTGTTAGAATAAAACATAGGAAAAAATGTTCATGACATCGGATTTGGCAATGATTTCTCCAATATGACACCAAAAGCATAAGCAAAAAAGGAAAAAGATAATTGGACTTGATTAAAATTTAAAACTTTTGTGCATCAAAGGACACTCTTAGAGAGTGAAAAGAAAACCCACAGAATGGAGGAAATATTTGTAAATCCACGTATCTATCAAAGAATTAATAACTAGACTATATGAAGAACTCCTATAACTCAACAACAAAAAATAAACAATCCAATTTAAAAATGGTTAAAGGACTGAACAGACATATCTCCAAAGTTTCTCAGTAAAACAGCCTGCAAGGAACTTAACAAAATAGACATCCTCCAAAGAATATATACAAATGCCAAGTAAACAAGATGTTAAACATCATTAGTCATTAGGGAAATGTAAATCAAAACCACAATGAGATAGATACCACTACACGCCCATTAGGATGGCTATTATTAAAAAAATCAGAACATAAAAAGTATTCATGAGGATGTTGAGAAGTTAGAACCCTCATGCATTGCTTGTGAGAATGTAAAATGGTGCAGATGCTGTGGAAAGCAGTTTAGCATTTCTTCAAAAAGTATCACATGATCCAGCAATTCTACTCCTAGGTTAAATACTAATAAGTGAAAACAGGGACTCAGATGCTGGTACACTAATGTTCATAATAGCATTATTTAAAATAGCCAAAAGATAGAAACAACACAAGTGTCCATCAACAGATGAACAAAATACTGTATATACATACAATGGAATATTATTTAGCCACAAAAAGGAATCAAATCTGATACATGTTACAACATGGATGAACACTGAAAACATCATGCTGAAGGAAGTCAGACACAAAAGGACAAATATTGTATGACTCCAGTTATATGTGGTACCTAGAATAGGCAAATTCATAGAGACGGATAGCAGAATAGAGGTTACCAGGGACTGGAGAAAGGGAGAAAAGGAGGGTTATTGTTTAGTTTGCCTTTCTTAGAATTTTATATAAATGAAAACAAAATATATACTTTACTCTTTTTTGTCCAACTTTTTTCACGAAGGATAATTTTCTGAGATTCAGCTATGTTGTTGGTATCAACAGTTCAGTCTGACTTATGGCATACTATTCCACAGTAAGCATGTACCATGATTTGTTTACATAGTCACCTTCTGATGGACATTTGGGTTATTTCAAGTTCTTGGCTAATACAAGTAAAACTGCTATGAACATTTGTGTGCAAGTCTTTGTATAGACACATGCTTTCATTTCTTGTGGGTACTTAGGTGTGGAATGGCTACTATATATAAATGTATATTTAACTTTTAAAGAAACTTCCAAACTGTTTTTCCAAAATCTCATGTAGCTGTGTATGAGAATTCCAAGTTGCTCCTCATCTTCACCTACACTTGGTATGGCCAATCTTTTAAATTTTAGCCTTTCTGATACATATGTAGTAGTATTTCATTGTGGTTTTAATTTGCATTTCTATAATGACTAATGATGTCAAGCATTTTCCATGTCTTTTCTATCAAGTTATGAGAGTTCTTCATATATTCTGAATACTTGTCCTTTATCAAGCATGCAATCTACAAATCTTTTGTCTGTGGCTTGTTTTTTATTCAGTTCTTTGCAGGCTGTCTTATTAAGAAGAACCTCAGTTCCTCATTGGCTGGAGGCTGCCCTCAGCTCCTTGCTGCTGGGCCTCTCTACAGGCAGCTCAAATGTGGCAGACTGCTGCATAAAAGCAAATGAGGAGTCAGACTGTGTGAACAAGACAAAAGCCACAGTCTTTCATAATCTAACCTTCAAAGTAATGTAACTTTTGCTGTCCTATTCCTTAGATGCAAGTCACCAGGTGCAGCCTATATTGAAGGGGAAAGTATAATGCAAACATTTGAGTACCAGGAGGCAGATACCATTTCAGAAACTGCATTCAGAAGATACACAGATGCCTGTCACAAATACTATCTTCAAAATTCTTTGTTTTCAGTACTTTAATTTTCCTGATTTTCATCTCCCTGGAATTTCTGAATGTTGCTATATACACTATTCTCCTAATCTTTATTTTTCTATTTCTTTGCTTTCTAATGAAAAGAGTTTAATTGAACGCTCTAATTCAATGAATAGAATTCAGCCTACTACTTACCTGTTTTTTATTTCAACTATTGTATTTTTCACTTAATAGTTATATTTGATTATTTTATGATTCTTGTTCCATACTGGTAGTATCTTACCTCTTTAATATTTATCATGCCATCTTTAAATTACTGGTTGTCTTTTCAAGTAGTTCTGCTTCAAATGGTATTCACTTTTTCTTTTGAGGCAGTTTTCAGGTATCCAACTACTCTGACTTATGAGTCCAAATTCTCCTGGGGTATGGGTTATAACTCTGGGATGGTATACTGGGCAAGGGTCAAAGACCAGAATGTGAAGTTTTAAGATAGGGAAAGGACAAACCTTGGGACAGAGTTCTAGGTACCACAAGACCACATGTATTGTTCCCATTCAGTATCATCTCACCAAACCAAACTTTATTTCAGGGCCTTACCTTTAAACCCAGTTTAGGAAGAAGCAGCTCTTGCAGGAGGCAGTCTCCCTAGATCACAGTCCACTAACTGATGTTTTGAAAGGGTAAAGAGTGAGTGAAAAGTCTAAGGCAGGCAGGTTATTCCCCACCTAGTTTCATCAACTCCTCACTTCTCAGGGACTTTTTATATTTTTTCTGCGCTGCGTGGCTTGCAGAATCTCAGTTCCCCAACCAGGGATTGAACTTGGGGCAACGGCAGTGAAAGCACGGAATCCTAATCACTAAGCCACCAGGAAATTCCCTCTCAGGGATTTTATACTGCCCTGACGTTACCGCTGTGGATACCTGAGCCTGTAGTCTGGGCTGTGGCCTCCATTTCTATAGTACGGCGGACAGCTGTGGTTTACCCTAAGGCCTGTTTATACTTTCTATACTGTTTATACTGTATGTATATATGTATGTATATATGTATATATGTTTTATACTTTTTATACTGTTTATACTGTTTATACTGTTTAAACTCCATCTTTGCAGTGAGAAAGTATGGCTGAGGTCTAACAAAACTTAATTTAAGAACAGGTAGGAGGCTGGATTTGGTGCGAGGGCAGTTTGCCACCCCTGTCCAAAGGCAAAGGTGGAGTTAGGAGTGAGGAAGCATAAGCAGAACTTAAACTGCTTTTCTTAACACATCCTATTATTGCCTCCACCAGTGGCCCTATCTTTCAAGTTACAGCCACTTTCCCTCACCCTCAACAGTTGAAAAGAGTCTTGTGACTCCCCAGGGGTTTTGCAGTTTTGTTGTTGTTTTGCTATTTTTCTGGATTCCACATTCCCTTTATAGTCCTAGGGAGGAAGTAGCACATAGTAATTCATCACTTTGGCAGGAACGGGAAACCAAGTCAATAAGTGTTTTCTTTTGTGTTTATTTATACATTTTTTGGGCAGCAAAACTGTGTTTATTAAAAAAAAAAGTGCACTATGAACACACTTCACTGCTTCGGTTGAAGAACCCCCAGCTAAATAAAAAGACCAATATTAAAAGCAGCACTAACTGGTTACTGCCTTAAAGATACATTAAAAAGAATCAAATGCTACAGTGTAGGAACACAATCACCCCCATGTCAGAAATCACAACTTCTTCCAAATAAAGAATATGACCCATCGCCATATTGAATTGATATTTATTTCAGGACATGCCATGTCAAAATAAAACAAAAGAGTCAACCCTTGCCTTTAACAATAATATTGTATTATAAAAGCACTTTACAACTCCATCCCGTCTTTGAGTACAAGTTACTGGGGTATGTGGGCTAATGATTATTTGAAAGCATTTCTCTATTCAGACCCATAATCCAAGTGCTCTCTGAATATTATAAGGTGACAGTAAGTGGGAAGTGGAGGAGGAAGAGGAAAGAGAGGGGAAGGAATAAGGTTCTCCCAGTTAAGGGTTTTGTTGCAATGAGGGGATGAGGAACTATGAAGATATTTCAGTTGTCTTTTCATCCTTATACTGTGTTAAGTAATGCTTACAACATAAATTCAGCAGGCTTTTCCTGAGCTGTAACTCAGAAATTTTCTTCTTGCAAACAATGTATTTACAAATGTATTTATTAACTTACACAGCAATCTCACAATAACTAGTAAAGATTAAAATGGTGCACTCCTAGTATATTTGTTTGCAGTGTTTTAAGGGAAATACATATTGCCATTGTTATGAAGCTCTAAATGACTGAATAAAACATCTAAAAATTGAAAGTAGTTTTAAAAATGGCAAAGAAATAAATATCACCAAAGAAAAAAGATTAATTGTAGCTTAAATATAAAATTAAATCACTAGTTAATTAAGCAAACTATACAGATCTAATAAAAAGCAAAACCAGATTGAGAGAACCAACATAAAAAAATGCTGAAAAATAAGGCATAAATCTGCATATTAAGTTTTATTTTCATTCTCTCCTTTCCCTCTTCTATGTATGCTTTTTCAGATCTGCCTCTAGGGCTTATAAGAAAACTGTTTCCATTTTCAATTTGACCTCAATTGTCCTGGGCAAAGTATTTGCTATTCTGTTGAGGATTCTTTAGTTGGTAAGCTTTAGATATCATTGTTTCTACTGGTTACAGTAGTTTCGATCAAAGTGCCAAATTTAAATTCTTCCACTGGTTCTTCTTAAAGGAATTTGATTTCTACAGTGCCTTGCCTGCATAGCATTTCAAAGAAAAGAAAGAAAGAAAGGAAGGAAGGAAGGAAGAAAGAAAGGAAGGAAGAAAGAAGGAAAGAAAGAAAGGAAGAAAGAAAAAGAAAACTCAAGAGAAATCTATTGCCTAAAAAAGTTTAGTTTTGTTTTTTAAACAAACAGAAGAACTCGATTTTGACAAATTTAAAATCTTGGGAGAAACAGCTCTTAGAAGAATTAAATATTTAAAACCTGTTCTGAAGCACTTTTACTTTTCTCTCCCGGAGTCTAACATGTGAAAGAATCATTTGTTTTGGTCAGAAATATATTTTATGTTCATTTACTTGTAAGTACTCAGTATGTTCATTAGGACTTATTCTGAAGACGCACCAGAACCTTTTCCTTATTCCAGCACTGCCTACCATGATAGTTGAGTTTTGACCTCAATTAAGGTCTAAGTAATTTATGTCAGTGCTTAAGAAAAATTTTGGATATCTTGAGAGCAATTGGTATTGCTAAAACTGAAGGATAATTCCAATGGGCTTGGTCTGACTACTGCTTTACCCCCTCTTGTTTGTTTTGACGGAGGGAGGTTTGGAATAGGAAACGGGGTAAAGAACAAGCAAGTAAAGCAGGGAGAGATCAAGTAGGTAGGTAAGTGCTGCTGTGAACAACTGCTCCTTAACCAAGCCACATACTGTTGAGATTTCCATCACTTTGAAGTACATTCTCATAACATTAAAAAGGAAAAAAAAATGTTAAGAAAATGTATCTAATTTTTAAAGTTATCACTGGAATATGCTTGAATTGTTTGGCTTTTTGTAAAATATAAATAATGAAGACACTGACTTTTTTGTGCTTGTGAAGCTAATAGATCATCTCCAAGAGACAGGCAGCAATGCTGAATTGCAATACGTTATTACTGAAGGGAAAAGGGTCAAGCCAATATTCACACTGCAGTCAATGAAAGAGTAAGGGGGCCAAAGCAGTGAGCTTCTGGAGGAAAGTTGAAGGTGCCATAGGGGATTAGCAGGAACAGCCTCCTTCGCTGACTGGTTGCTCCTGAGGCTTTTCCAGTTTTATGTCAATCACTGAAACAAAAGCTAAGGAACTATAAATGGGAAAGTACAATTCCAATTCTGCTGAACATCGACAATTCTGCTAAGACCCCCTTCCATTCCTATTTGGCTTCAGAGACTACTCAGCCACTATTTTCTATATAGCTGGCTCACCATATAAGGTGCTCATATGGAATAAACTTGCTTATATCTCCTATATGCAGCAAGGTTCAGAATAAGGTTAATTCCTACTCATGGAAATCTATCCTAAGGAAATTATTCTACAGGAGTAAGAAATCACATAAAGATGATGTTCCTTAAAAAATTATCTATAATAAAAATCTGAAAATAGCCTATAAGAGAGTTCCACAACAGGGAGAGAATTTAATAAATAATGGGGCTTCAACTCTATAGAACACATTATGCTGCTAAAGTAAAGGCTTAGAAAACATAAAACATTCAGAAGTGGGAAGAGCTGAATACAAAGTGCTATGAATTCTATGGCTTAATAAAACTGTCTGCATATGGAAAAACACTAGAAGGTAAATATGAGACAAACAAGGAAAATATCAAAGTTCTTTTAAATAACTAATATTACATGTGCTTCATTCTGTCCCATTTCTGAAAGCAGAGGCCATGATAAAGCTCCAAACTTAGTTATCTCCTGCCTATGCCAAGTAGACAGTTCAACTGATAGAAAAAGCAGGGGAAGGAAATATGATATATATTGTGGGGAAAAAGCCCCGAGCCAAGGGATGTCAAAATTAAGAAGCAGGAGGGTGGGATGTTAAGAGTTTCCTGCTCATTAAAAATCAGGCAAGCAAACAAACACAAACCCTCTCACTGATTAATCGTAGTGAGCAGCAGGCTGCAAAGAATGCAACTGGATACCCAGATCTCATTTGTTATAGAAAAACTTTTTGCTCCTAAACCATCAATTCTTGGCTGTAAAAGGCAATGGCATAATATTCCTAAGCCAACCAAGTGGGGCTCTAAAGACTTGTAGTAACAATAAAATTTCCTGATGAAACAAAAAGGATACTGTCTTCTCTGCTTCTGTCCTGTGTGCTTTCCATTCCAGGCAGAGCTGCTGCAACACGTCGGAAGAGCTGTGGAAAAAGAGACGTGATAATTGGGAGGGAAAATTTAGCAAAAGGTATCAAGTAAAGGGATGACCACTGGATGGTTGAGTTAAAGGATATGGTTTCTGGGTTATTCCTTAGACCTTAGCACAATGAAAGCACATTAAAATGTCTATTTATTCTAAAAATGAATATCATGTGAAAACCAGCATGTCAAATACAAAGAGGATCCTTGCTTTCCAACGGGTGAGATTAGACATGAACAAACAGCTAAGAACTAAGCAGCAAAAATATCATTTGAGTCATAAAAACAAACTACTACAGGAACTCAGAGTAAGGACAGAATGTTCATTTAAACTGTATAGTGGCATTCCTATCTTTTATAATGAGTTAGGTTCTAAAGTTAGTGTACATATGGAGAAAGTCAATCTAGTCAAAATTGCCCTTGATAACTCCTTAGGAAATCACTATGTTAGAAACCACCATACCACACTCAATCCTGGTGAGATGTTCACTTTGAGAGGCATGTGGGAACAGAAACTGACTGAAGGAACAACAGAGTCACACTCTACTTCATGTCCAAACCTAGCTACCCACTTACTGAGAAGAATGGCAGGTAAAACTGCAGATTATTTCAATCATTTCTTTTTGTTAGGCATGCAGTGTAAAATTCCTATAAATTAAAATGCACATATGATGTTAACTACCTTATACTAAGTGCCTGCTTACTTGAGGCACTGTCTAAAGTTCTCTAGGGACACAGAAATGAACAAGATGTGCTTTTTAGATTCAAGGAGCTCACAGTTTGGCAAAGGAGATAGACTCAAACCATTCCTTGTGTTACAATGCAATGAGTGCTATGAACTAAGGAAGTAGAAAATGATATGACAATACAGACGTAAGAAGGCCCTACTCAAGAGGCCGAGAAAAATCCTCAGGCAATGACATTTGAGTTGGGATTTAAAGGTAGTTTTAAAGATTTCACATGGTTCAAAAACATACCATACAAAGCACTCAGAGTTTAAGCACTCCGTAAATGTTGCTGAATTAAAATGAGAAGAAACAGAAAGAAGGCCAAAGATGAAAGAATGGAACTATAAGTAATCTGTCTAGGAAAGAAGTATAGAAAAGGAGCAAATCTTTATCTGTAGGCAGTAAGTATGATGCGGTAGGATTAAGGAAGACCTGAATAAAAGTATAATTGTCTTGGTTCTGTAACGTTTAGTAGCATTTAGAGATGTGCCAAAGTTAGGCATTAGCCTCAATATTCAACCAAAATCAGCTATTAGACTTAAAATTGCAGAACGCTTACTTGAACATCAGAAACCGTGCATGATCAAAGATCACGTGGTTGTGTAAACTACCATCAATCAAATCAATGTAACATCAATTGTATAAAGGTGGGTCCATTTGGATTAATATATGAATACTCAGTTTCAAATACAGATCAGCACTCTAGATCTAGATACAAGAATGAATGCTGCAATAATTAATGTCTGTGAAAGCTGTTAATTTTATGAACAAAAGTAACTTAAAATTTACAAAAGCAAAATGAACACAGAAATAGGTTAATATAGTGCATTAGATAACTTTAGGAAGAATATTATGCCCTTTCAAAACTAGCAAGTGTTTATAATTAATTAATGCATGCCAAGTTGGACAATAATTCTAATCCTTTTGAAGTTTTTATATAATAGTATTAGATAATGAATTAAAAGCAGAATGTTAACTTTGTCAGCTCAAAATTTTATGCATCAGGAAAAGTCTAACACCCATTAAAAATCACTTTTCATCCAGAGATAAAGAATATAGAGTATGAAGGAAAAACATATTTTATAGACAATAAGAAAGCCTGAAAAAAAATGTGTTTCCCCTCCAACATCAACTGAAAACAACCATCTATTTAGTACTGCAAACCAGCAATGAGTATAGTGACTACTGGAATAATCTAGCAGCTGACAATGTGGCACTAAACAAATCTTGTATCCCAGAAATCCGTTCTATAATGGTGATATTCAGTTTTGGCTGCAATGATTTTCAAGAATGGTTAGGTAGTCCAGACCAACTGGAGCACACAATATTTAAAAGGATTAGAATGAAGCTATATATATATATTGAAAGCCAGACTAAGAAAGACCTGCAAAGAATATGGACTTCATCTAGCAAAGGAAGGCACTAAAAAAAGCAGTGTGCATAAAGACTTCTTTCAATAATTCCAGTGTATTACTATGACTACAAAGACATACAAATCACATATTGAAAGCAAAAGATATTAAGGTGAGATGGCTAAAACCTAAAAGGTGAAGTGTTTACATTCTGGGTAGGCCACTTATGTGAGGTCATCTTTCTGTTTTTCAATTTTCTCATCTGTAAAATGGGCTTAAGATAATAGTACACTTAACTGACTATTGTGAAAATTAAGGGAAATCATTATGTAAACTGCTTAGGGCTGATCTTCTACATAGAAAGTCTTTCATATACAATAGCTCTCTTCCTATCAGAACTGAGTATCAGTCACAATAACCCATGGTCCTGTGGGCTAAGGGAACAGAATGTTTTGAAATTCTGCAAGAATTCTAGGACTACAGCAAAGCACCAATAGGCACAAAATCCTGCTTTAAGAAACTGTGTAAAACTGACAGGAAAAATGTGGGGGGGTTGGGAGAGATCATCTGAAAATATTAAAGCAGAAATGAAATGTTCTTACTTAGGAAAATCCAGAAATCTTCCCCAAGATCTCATAGCTTGCTCGGACATGAAATATTTATTAAACTGCCTACCTGTTCAAGATGCATAATCTTTTTGGCTTCTAAGAATATTTTATTATGGGCTAGCTTAGAAATTGAAATTTTTTTTTCATGTTGGAGGCATAAGGAAGGTCTGTTTACCTTCTGTGAAAATGGAACAAGGTTTACAAGTTTTGAGGCTTTTTAAAAAATTAAAGTAAGTTCTAGTTAGTGAAAAGTACATAACTAATGAGGTCTTTCAGGGAGGGTATTGTTAGAGTTACACCCATTCTCATAATATAACATAGGAATATCCTCCCCTGCTCCCAGCTCAATCTGTCTAGCTGATAGATCCTTCAGGATCCATTCCCTGATAACTCAGAGAAAAACCTCCCTAACCCATTCCCAGATTTCTTCAATCCCATCATCTTCCAATCTAATTAAACACTTCTATATATTCCAAGAGCACCCTGCATTTCTTCTTCTTTTTAAAATATATTTATTTATTTGTTTGTTTATTTATTTATTTATGGCTGCATTGGTCTTCGTTGCTGCGCGCAGGCTTTCTCTAGTTGCGGTGAGCAGGGGCTACTCTTCGTTGTGGTGCACGGGCTTCTCATCACGGTGGCTTCTCTTGTAGCGGAGCACGGGCTCCAGGTGCGGGGGCTTCAGCAGTTGTGGCACGTGGGCTCAGTAGTTGTGGCTCACAGGCTCTAGAGCGCAGGCTCAGTAGTTGTGGCACACGGGCTTTGTTGCTCTGTGGCATGTGGGATCTTCCCAGACCAGGGCTCGAACCAATGTCCCCTGCACTGGCAGGCGGATTCTTAACCACTGCACCACCAGGGAAGTCCCCTGCATTTCTTCTTTCAGAGCTTTTATTACACTGATTATAATGGTCTATTTACCTCCCAGTCTTTCCCTCTAGACTTTAACCACTGGAGGACAAGGCTCATATTTCATCTTTGTTATCCTAGTACCTGACATGCAGTAGATATTCTTTAAAATGTTAGTTGTAAGAATGGCTAATGCGTGTGAAAACACATCAGAAAGCACACAGTGCAGTACAAATAGTTGATTAGTGCCTTTATCCACTGGCTTTTTTGAGTTCACTTCCATCTGAATTCTCAGATAATTCTTAACTTTTTTTTGGCCACGCTGCACAGTATATGGGATAGTTCTCCAACAAGGGATCAAACCTCGCCCCCTACATTGGAAGCATGGAGTCTTAACCACTGGACTGCTAGGGAAGTCCCTCAGATAATTCTTTAGGCATGACTATCCATAATACTATTTAGTAGATGATCACAGATTTGAGAAAGCCTGTTTTTTTAAATCAAGTAAAAGAAAAATTAGCAATACTTATGCCCATTGACTCCTCCTGACCCCAGAAAACAAAAGAAATCAATGTACTCAGTTTCTTGTAGAAAAAGGAATTATAAAAGGAATTTTAAATTTATATGCAGAGTGACAGTGAAGGAAAACGCTGATAAACTTCAACTAGATGGAAAAACAAATGCCACTGAATCTCTCCAATCAAATATGAAAAAGGATTTTTTTAAAAACAAAGATTCAATTAACACAAGCAAATATAATGGGGGGAAATGACAATTAAGAGGGACCAGAACAGGGACTTCCTTGTTGGCGCAGTGGTTAAGAATCCACCTGCCAGTTCAGAGCACACGGGTTCGATACCTGGTCGGGGAAGATCCCACATGCCGAAGAGCAACTAAGCCCGTGCAACACAACTACTGAGCCTGCGCTCTAGAGCCCGTGAGCCAAAAAAAAACCTACTGAGCACGTGTGCCACAACTACTGAAGCCCATGCGCCTAGAGCCCGTGCTCTGCAACAAGAGAAGCCACTGCAATGAGAAGCCCGCGCACCACAAGAAGAGTAGCCTTGCTCACCACAACTAGAGAAAGCCTGCGTGCAGCAACAAAGACCCAATGCAGCCAAAAAATAAAATAAATACATACATTAATTTAAAAAAAAAAAAAGAGGGACCAGAACATTAACTGGTAGATCTGAGAAATACACTTTTTTTTTGTTGGCCGCACTGCGCAGCTTGTGGGATCTTAGTTCCCCAACCAGGAATCTAACCCGTGCCTCCTGCAGTGGAAGTGCAGAGTCCTAACCACTGGGCCGCCAGGGAATTCCCCAGAGAACTATACACTCAAACAAAGCAACAAGCCTCGATTATCTACAAAATTAAATATATTAGACACAGAGGAGTAAATAGGTTAACATGACCCCATAGGTCCCCCCACTCTTTTATTTTTACCTTTGAGAATAATTAGAACTAAATACTTCAGGAAAGCTTTCTTGAAAGGTTATGTGTGAAGTCCTTCCTTCAAGACCACTAGTTCTCAACACCTATAGTGCATCGGAATTACCTAGGAAACTTAACAACAAGCAAAACACCAGATGCTTGGGTCCCACCCCCAAAGACAGATTCTACTAGTTTGGGTGGGGCTAGGCCCTTAGTACATTTCATTTAAAATTCTCCAGATGAGGGACTTCCCTGGTGGTCCAGTGGATAAGATTCCACACTTCCACTGCAGGGGGCACAGGTTTGATCCCTGGTTGGGGAACCAAGATCCCTCAAGACCTGCGGCGTGGCCAAAAACAACAACAAAAACCCCCAAAATCTCCAGATGATTCTAATGTGCTCTGAGGGTGCTGTAAGGCCAATGCTGTAACAATAATCTGTAAGGAGTGTAAAGTAATCAATCAAATCAAGTAGGCAAAAAAAAAAGGTAATAATGAGTGCTTAACTTTACATGTTTTCTCATCATAATCCTTGCAATAACTTGTAAGGAAGGTATTAATATCCCCATTTTATAGAAATCTAAGGCTAAAGAGAGTATTTGCCATCCACCAAATGAATAGCAGAGCCGAGATTCTAAAGTTCATATTTTTCCTATTACCTTATGTTGCCTAGTATAAATGGAAGTTCTTTCTATATGGAAAGCACTGTGGAAAGGGCTGTGTGAAGAAACAGCTAACAATCTTGGGAAGATGAATTTGCTTTGTGAAACACTATTATTATATACAAATCACAGACATAAAAATTTAATCAATGTATCTGAAAAATTTGGTGCTCCCTAAAAATATTTCAATTAAATTACTGGGTTGGCCAAAGGTTCGTTCGTTTTCTTCCGTAAGATGGCTCTGGTAGCGCTCAGTTGTCTTTAACTTCATTCGAAATAATTTTGTTAGATTGTATATGACAGCTGTCATATCAGCGTGCATTTAAAAAAAGACTTATCAAAATTGGTTAGTTTTTGTGTAGCCATTTTAACATTGAAGATGGAAGAAAAAGAGCAATATTTTTGGCATATTATGCTTTATTATTTCAAGAAAGGTAAAAACGCAACTGAAACGCAAAAAAAGGTTTGTGCAGTGTATGGAGAAGGTGCTGTGACTGATCAAACATGTCAAAAGTGGTTTGCGAAGTTTCGTGATGGAGATTTCTCCCTGGACGATGCTCCATGGTTGGGTAGACCAGTTGAAGTTGATAGCGATCAAATCGAGACATTAATTGAGAACAATGTTACACCATGCAGGAGAGAGCCGACACACTGAAAATATCCAATTAAAGCACTGAAAATCATCTGCACCAGCTTGGTTATGTTCACCGCTTTGATGTTTGGGTTACACATAAGTTAAGCAAAAAAAACCTTCTTGACCGTATTTCTGCATGCAATTCTCTACTGAAATGTAATGAAAACATTCCGTTTTTAAAACAAATTGTGACGGGCGATGAAAAGTGGATACTGTACAATAATGTGGAAGGGAAGAGATCGTGGGGCAAGTGAAATAAACCACCACTAACCACACCAAAGGCTAGTCTTCATCCAAAGAAGGTGACGTTGTGTACATGGTGGGATTGGGAGTCCTCTATTATGAGCTCCTTCCGGAAAACCAAACAATTAATTCCAACGAGTATTGCTCCCAATGAGACCAACTGAAAGCAGCACTCGACGAAAAGTGTCCAGAATTAGTCAACAGAAAACGCATAATCTTCCATCAGGATAATGCAAGACCACATGTTTCTTTAATGACCAGGCAAAAACTCTTACAGCTTGGCTGGGAAGTTCTGATTCATCCGCCGTATTTACCAGACATTGCACCTTCAGATTTCCATTTATTTTGGTCTTTCCAAAATCCTCTTAATGGAAAAAAAATCCCTGGAAGACTGTAAAAGGCACCAGGAACAGTTCTTTGCTCAAAAAGATAAAAAGTTTTGGGAAAACAGAATTATGAAGTTGCCTGAAAAATGGCAGAAGGTAGTGGAACAAAACGGTGAATACTTTGTTCAATAAAGTTCTTGGTGAAAATGAAAAATGTGTCTTTTATTTGTACTTAAAAACCAAAGGCACTTTTGGCCAACCCAAAAAAAGAATCAATGTCACTAACTTATACTAAACTTAGGACATCCCAAAATGGACCAAGAAAATGCTTTACAAAAGCCAAGTTCTATCCTTACATAAATATATGTAAGACAGGAAGGAAAAAACTCTAGGGGTTTAAGTTGTTTTAAATAATCATTAAAGGAAAATCCATATTTTAAATGCCAATGATATGCTGAAAGAGGCTTCTGCTATATTAGAAATGACAGAGGACTAACTATGGGGCCAGTACAGTTGGTAATGTTTTTTTAAAAATCCTCTCACTTGTATTAACTGAATATCCACTTCCTATAGGCATTCTGGGGCATCCTTCTCAGGATGCTTACCAGAATATTTTCTTTTCCTGGAAAAATGGTGTCAATTCCACTCTGACCTCCAGGTGTATGGTATTTTACTTGTAATTTCTAGGGAGAAATAGGCATGTTTAAGTTGCAGTGACAGCTACAGGAATTAGCTCTGGGGATGATGACAAGCTGAATATTGGCTCTCCATAGAAACTTTCAAGTTGAATATTTTGGGCTATGATTTTAGGTATTTAATTTAAAGGGGTAAAATGAAGATTTCAAAGTAAAATCATTGTTGCTACCAGTTCTTACCTTTATTATAAGATTAACTAAGTACTTTATAAGCAAGAGGATATTCCATTCTTCAAAGAGTAAGCTAAGTTAATCAGTTCCATCAACGTACAGAAAATTTTCCATTATGAAAGTAATTTTTGTACTGTAAGGGCAGGGAATGTTTTATACACCACTACAATTCTCATATGATGAGTGCTCAGTATTTGTTATCTTTGATTTTTTGCTAGATCTCTATTTTAATTTTGGTAGCCTAGCATTTCTTAAATGAAAGGTTATTTTATTACCGGTTTTTTCTTTTTTTTTTGGCAATCAGCTCTTAATGGATCTTTTTGCTTTCCACCCTTCCCCTTTTACAGTCTTATTTTTCACAGAGCAGCTAGTGATTTCTTTTAAATCCTAAATCAGAACATGTCAAATCTCTGATTAAAACCTTCCAACAGCTTCCTATCTTACTCAGAATAAAAGCCTAGAGCCTAAATCCTTGCTACAGCCTACATGGACTTAGACCTCTGTCCCCTAGAACTATCCCTCTGTAAGCTTATTTCCTAACACTTGCCCCCCTCCCTCATTCCACTCTAACTGAACCAGCCTTACTATTCCTTAAACATGCCAAGTACCTTTGAACTTGTTGTTGCACTTGATGCTTGGAATGTTCTTCCCTAGATACATAAACAACTTACTTCCTCAATTCCTTTAGATCTCTGTTCAAATATCACCTTATCAGAAAGGCTTTTCCTGATTACCTTTTACAAAACATCAATATCTTAACCCTTTCACCAGTACTCTTTATCTCCCTGACCTGACTTTTGCTTTTCTCCACAGCACTTATAACCTCATGAAGTATTATATTTTCATTTATGGCCTAACTTTCCATACTAGAATGTAAACTGCATAATGGGATGGACTTAGGATATTTTGCTCACTATTGTATATCCACTGCCTATAACGTAACAGAACTAGGCATGTAGGAGGCGATCAACAAATATCTGATGAGTGAATTGACTTAATAAGAGCATGGTCAGGGACTTCCCTGGTGGTCCAGTGGAAAAAAATCTGCCTTACAATGCAGGGGAAGTGGGTTCGATCCCAGGTCAGGAAACTAAGATCCCATATAACGCGGGGCAACTAAAGCCCACGTGCCACAACTACTGAGCGCGCGTGCCTCAGCTAGAGCCTGCGTGCCGCAAACTACAGAGCTCACACACCTTGGAGCCTGCGCGCCACAACTGGAAAGAGAAAACCTGCATGCCACAACTAGACAGAAGCCTGCGTGCCACAACGAAAGATCCCGCGTGCTGCAACTAAGACCCGATGCAGCCATAAATAAATAAATAAATAATCTTTAAAAAATAAAATAAAAAAAGAGCGTGGTCAATATAATAATTTCTCATTCAACCAGTTCATGTTCACCATGTATATGGCTTCCTGATATTTAGTGATATTAAAGTCCTACTGTGTTAGGGATATAAAGCACAAAAGGATAAATTAGGGGTATGGATAAACATACATGTTGTATGTAAAGTGCCTGGTAGAAAGACAACAAAGAAATGTATTAAAGTTAATATTTATAACATAATATTTCTACAATGCATAGCAGGTAGTCTTGTATTATATGTTAATTTCTCTTCCTCCTTGGAGTATCATCTTATCTATACAAATCAAATATACACCCCAAGGGTTTAGCTTTTTGTGGCTTTTTTTAAAATACATAATCTTTATTATTATTATTTTTAAATATTTATTTGGTTGCATGGGGTCTTAGTTGTGGCAGGCGGGTGCTCCTTAGTGTGGCTGGTCAGCTCCTTATTTGTGGCTTGCAGGTTCCTTATTTGTGGCACGTGGGCTCCTTACTTGAGGCACGTGAACTCTTACTTGCAGCACGCATGTGGGATCTAGTTCCCTGACCAGGGATCGAACCCAGGCCTCCTGCATTGGGAGCACAGAGTCTTATCCACTGCGCCACCAGGGAAGTCCCTTTTGCGGCATTTTTAAACAAGCCCTTCCTTGATCATCCTAACTGCATATGATCTTATTCATTTCTGCAACAAATATACCTCCTTGTGCCAGCATTCATTTTACATCTCAATAATTACCGTGGATCTTACTATCTTGTAGCATCTGCTATGCATTTATCATGTACTACCTACCTTTCACTGCATAGTTTTCATGAGAATGTAATTCTTCTCTTCAACTATAAGTTTTTTTTGAAGTCAAGAACCATATTTTATATAACTTCATGCTCTCCAAAGAACCTACAGTGGTCTTACATATTGTAGGCACTTGATACGGGTGGAGTAAGGTGTGTGATAAAGTATAAGATTAAGACCTGCTATGAACCAAGAACTGTGGTTGACATGGGATTCAGTGGTGTAGGAAAGACACCATCCCTACCAATGCTTAAAATAAATGTTTTCTCAGCAGGTATAAAATAATTTTCATTCACGCGCGTGCACATACACACACGACTCCACTGTGAATGGCACACAAGTTTTCACTGACTTGTTAGTGCTGATGCCCATCAGCTACCATTAATTTCTCACAAAGTCCTCCCTTCTCTTTCAAACGAATCTTTTTCTTCTGATAAGCACGGATGATTCTAGAAGTTAAAGATCAAGGAGTGTTTCAGTTCCTATTCTATTTTCCATTACTGTAAAATTAGAGAATAAAATAAGAAGGGTGACACCCACACACTAAATACTTCACTAAAAGAATGTACTAATTCTCAGATGCAAAATGAGGTGGAACCTTAAATAATCACCTTATCATTACCACTTCCTTCAGCAATTTAAACAACTTTAAACCAGACAACTTTCATAAATAAAGCAATATTATTGCTTTTTTAAAAACAAATTTAGAAAAATAAAGGGTAAATTTTTCTTAGGCTGTCTTTTTATGAAATATTGAAAGGATAAAAATCAATATTTAAATATCCTATATACTACAAGTGATCATGTTAGATTATTATTATATATTCTAGTTCTAACCCTGATAGTTTTTATTTAAAAACTACAAAATATTCTTTAAGACAGAAACAAGATTTTAGGGTTAAATGCTTAAACCAGACTAAAGAGCAAAAGGTTTTAAGCAAAGAACATCTTTAAATAAGAAGAAAAAGTAGCCATATTGGGTAGGAATAAATTTGTTTTATTTTAAGCCAAAGTTCTGAGGCATTAAGGCCCAATTACTTGAACCACGGTTAGACTTTCAATGATGCATTAGTGAAATCTCTCCTAGAATTGTTTAAAAAGGAAAAAGAGCAATAGAGAAAGCCCATTTTAAGCTTTTATTATATATATTATAATCTAGTACATGAGGGAGTGGGGAGGAGGAATCCAATTAGCAGAAAATTAAAAAGACATCTCTGTACATGTAAAGTACAACTAGATGGTACCTTCAGTACTGATATACATGTCTTATATACAGAAAGACTTCTGTGTACCTCTTGGTGAACAGGCATGATTTTGTCAAATAAAATAAGTACAATGCACAATCATCAAAAGTAACTGCATTTTGCAAACACATGGCTGAACAAACATACACAATGCTTACTTAACAGCTCGTAAGACTGTGACTCTCAGTGTTTTCCAAGAGTGTGACTGGACTGTAAAATTTACCTGGTAAATTTTTGAATACCAGCACCATTTCTGAATTATGACTGACCTACAACAAAAACTCAGAAGGAATCTAAGATTATTTCTTCATAATCACTTCTGTTGATGTGTTACTCACTGACCAAATAATTTAATTCAAAAACCTACTTATATTAACCTTAGATAAGCAATAACATACAGAATTCAGGAATTCTGTATGGAATTCTGGAACAAACTGGTCTTCTATATTAAATAAAACCAAGTATGTACATGCTAAATAGTCTCAGTTATTTCATTTATCAGATATTTTAATTTTTACCCCATAATTTCAATACAGACTCCAGTTTTGGTAACAGCAGAGTAGCTTATATAGGACTAACACTCTTGCAGATAGCATTTACTAACTGTGGACAACTATTTGAAGGCTCTCAAGAGTAACAAAAAGCAGATACAAACTAGGAGGAATTCATACTAGAAGGGAACCCACACTCACTGGGTGAGGGTCACCTTTATACAGGTTTTCCCAAGAGCCAATCCTAGTTTGTACAATATGGGGTGGTTAGAACTCAAGCAGAAAACTAGAGTTTTACAGGTTTGAGGTGTCAACTGACTACCAGAGTGGCTGTATTAAGGAAGAAAATAACAAAAAGGAGGGAGCCAACAGTAGGAGCCCTAAAATCTACACATAAAATTCCTGCAAATCCTCAGTTAACTCTTTAATGGTACATATGTAGGAGAGATTCCAAGGAGCCCATCTGAAAGCAACAGCTAGAAGGCTGAAAGAAATGAGCAGAGATTTCAGCTACTGCCTGCTCCAGGGATACAGTTTAGAGTTTCAATCCCACCAAGATAGAAAAGCTTGATAAACATCTCAGGCTTTCTACAGATCCACCCAAACAATGCATAACATCAAGACTCCACAAGTTCATGGTGATCAGCCAGCAATATAACAACCTGCCATAATACAACCCAGAATTTAGCAGAGAGAAATAACAGAAACCAGAGTCTCTACGCATACACAATGCCAACCATACAGCCCAAAATTACTAGACACATATATAAAAAAAAAAAACGCAGAAAAATCTAACCTAGAGGCAAGAGAAAAAGTAAATAGCTAATAGAAATAGACTCTGAATTGACACAGATGTTGGAATTAGCAGACAAGAATTTCAAAGCAATTACTATAAATATGTTCAAGAACTCGAAGGTAACAATGACCATAATGATTGAACAGATGGGGAATTCTGACAGAGAAATGGAAGTTTTAAGAAATAAATGAAAAAAATCTAGGACTGAATTACAATATCTGAAATAATAAATTTACTGGATGGACTTAACAGTTTAAATATGGCAGAAAAAGGATCAGTGAACTTGAAGACACATCAGTAATAATACCTAATCTGAAAAAAAAAAAAAAAGAGAGGGAAAAAATATCAAAAACAATGAGCAAAAGCCTCAGTGACCAGGGGGCGTGGGTAACATCAAGCCATCTAACAGATGTGCCACTGGTATTCCAGGACAGAAAAGAAGAAAATGGGGCAGAAAAAAATACTTTAAAACAACACAGGGACTTCCCTGGTGGCGCAGTAGTTAAGAATCTGCCTGTCAATGCAGGGGACATGGGTTTGAGCCCTGGTCCAGGAAGATCGCACATGCGGCAGAGCAACTAAGCCCGTGTGCCACAACTACTGAGCCTGTGCTTTAAAGCCCGCGACCCACAACTGCTGAGCCTGCGTGCCACAGCTACTGAAGCCTGTGAGCCTAGAGCCTGTGCTCTGCAACAAGAGAAGCCACCGCGATGAGATGCCCGCGCACCACAACGAAGAGTAGCCCCTGCTTGTCGCAACTAGAGAAAGCCCATGCTCAGCAACGAAGACCCAATGCAGCCAAAAATAAATAAATAAATAAATTTATTTTTTAAAAAACACAAAAAACCAAAAAACCACAACACATTACAAACAGAGAATGATATAAATTAGAGTTCCCTTCTTATTAGAATCAATGGAAGCCAGAAGACAATCGAAAGGCGTCTTTAAAGTATTGGAAGAAAAAAATCTATCAACCTCAAATTCAAAAACTAGCAAAACGTTCTTCAAAATTATTCTTCAAATGGCCTTTTGGAATATGTGAAAGCAGAGAGAATTTATCACCAGGATACCCCTATAAGAAACAGTAAAGAAAGTTATTTTGGCTAAAGAAAAATACCAGGTGAAACTCAGATCTATAATTAGGAATGAAGAGCAGTGGAAATGGTAAATATATGGATAATAGAAAAGATTATCTTTCTTCTCTTAATTACTGTTTAAAGGAAAAATTAAAATGTTTATTATGGAGGTTTATAATATATGTAAATATAAAAAGTGACAATAACACGAAGGACAGTGTGCATAATTTCACATGAAATGGTATAATATTAACTCTAGTTTAACCCCTAAGCATCCACTAAAAAGGTTATGAAAAAATTTAGCTAAAGATCAAAAGAGGAATTAAAACACAATATAAAAATATCTGATTAAAACAAAAATAAAAGCGGGACAAGCAGAAAACAAAGAACAAATGGTAGACATAAGTCCTACTACATTAAATCTAAATAAACCAAACACTCCAATTAAAAGGCAGAGATTTTCAGACTGGAGGAAAAAAAAGGAAGATCCAACCATATGCCATCTACAAGAGACCCACTTTACAAAGAAAAAGATATACCAAGTGAACAATAAGCAATTAGAGAGCTGGTGCGGCCATATTAAGATCAGATAAAGAAAAGGAATATTATTAGAGATAAAGAGCAGTATTTCTTAACATTTAAAAAGTCAACACATTAGGAGGACAGTTAACAATGCTAATACGTATGCACCCAAAACCAGAACTTCAAAACACATGAAGTAAAAGCTGACAGAACTAGGGAATTCCCTGGTGTCCAGTGGTTAGGACTCCGTGCTCTCACTACCAAGGGCCTGGGTTCAATCCCTGGTCCGGGAAATAAAATCCCGCGTGGCGAAGGAAAAAAAGAAAAAAGCTGACTGAACTATATACAAAACACATGATACAAATATTGTTGTTGTAGATTTTAATACCCCCTTCTCAGTAACTAATTGAACTACCCTCCAAAATTACTAAGGCTATCTAAGATCTGAACAAGGCTATCAACTGTGCTATCTAAGATTTGACCTCATTTATATTATTTATAGAACGCTGTATCTGACAACTGCAGAAAGACATTCTTTTCCAGTGCACATGGAACATTCACCAAGACAGGCCACATGTTAGGCCATAAAACAAGTCTCAATAAATTACAAATGACTGAAATGTTACAGAGTATATTCTCTGATCACAACAGAATTAAATTAGAAGCCGTAACTATAAAATATCTAGAAATGTCCCAAATATTTGGAAATTAAACAACATATTTCTGTATCTTCATTAGTGTGGTCATTATATTTATATATACTTTTAACAAAATTCATCTAATTGTAAACTCAAGATGTATGCATTTCACTATACATAAATGTTTATCTCAATAAACTAATGGAAAAAAAAGTTCAATAAAAGTTTAGCTGAATTAAAAGAAACTCAATGTATCTATACCTAAGTTGCAGTCAAAATACTGAATGAAGGACAATTCCCCATGTAACCTACATTCTCTAAGCTTGTTCACTCCAGCTTAGAAAATTCTTAAGACAGACTCAAGCTCATTAAATAAATACAGTATATTATTCTTTCATTCAATGAACGTTAGTATATTGAGTTCAGTCTAATGGCAGAATTGACAAAAAACTTCAATATTAAAAGTAAAAAAGGGTGCTACTACAACAGATAGGAAAAGCACTTAATCTAAATTTGATTATGTTTAAACTGAGATTTTAATTACAAATAGCAGACAGGGAAGAAACAGTGTTTTAGAAAGAAGGACAATCACATACCATGGAAATGTGAGAACACAGTAAACTTGGGGCACTTTAAGAAGTACTGTATGGGTATGTAGTGGCCAAAGAACAGGGTAGTGACGTATGGAGGGGCCAGATCAAAGATTCTGAACAGCAGGGTGTAGCATACTAAGGAGTTTGCTTAAAATTCAGGATAAAACTCAGATGTAACCTAAGCAGATCTGAGGCAGGAGATAGATGGGCTCCAGGCTAGGCATTTACAACTGGCCTCCTGTTTACATTTCTTAGGGCAAGAAAAAGATGGGCTTCAGGCTGGACACTTACAATTAGCCTCCTATGTGCATTTCCTGAGACAGGAGATAGGTGGGCCCCAGGTTAGATATTTACAACCAGCTTCCTGTTTGTACTTCAAAATAGAAATAACAACAGAACAGGGTAAATAGCCAGGCTTTGTCTCCTGAGGACACTTTAAGATAACAGTCATGGCAGGAACAGAGAGGGGCTAAACCCTGTTTGAGTAAAATTTCAAGAGGTCATATATTTCCCATCCTTGGGGCAAGGGAGACATTGCACATGCGCAGAAAGGCTCCTTGTGGGTCAAAAAGGAGGGGTCACCACCGCAGAACAGGTGATGCCAAGCCCCCCCCATAGGCCTCTGGGCTGGAATCCATCTTGGAAAAAAGTTGCACACACATGTTGGGGAGGGTCCTAGGGCAGGTCAGGTGCGGAAAAAGAAACCAGATAATTGGCCAAAGGTAAACAAAGACCCAGAAGAACTGCCCTATATAAATGACTTAAGCCCCTCTTTACTGCACTCCTCCTCATTAGGGAGGACGCCCACACCCTTTCTCTCCGGGTGTGTGTCTCTGCCTTGTTTCTGTCTTAACTAAACTGTTTCTCTGTGTGCTCTCCCATTTGTTGTGCTCTGCCTTTAATAATAAACTTTGCATTTTTTTAAGGCCTTATGTATTTACTGCAAAATAGTTCTCGAGAAAGGCTGCACCAACAACTTAACATGAGGAATTAACTAAGATGAGGAAATTTCCTCATCTTCTTGCCAATTATGGGTTCTTGCAATTTTTATAATTTTTGCCAATTTTCTGGCCCAAATGAATATATCATCAACATTTAACTTGCTTTTGATTACTACAAGGGTACATTTTTTTTAATAGATATTTATTGGCGTATAATTGCTTCACAATACTGTGTTAGTTTCTGTTGCACAACAACGCGAATCGGCCATATGCATACACATGTCCCCGTATGCCCTCCCTCTTGAGCCTCCCTATCCAACCCCTCTAGGTCATTGCAAAGCACCTTTGCACCTGTTTTTACAGTTTTTGCCTCCTTGAAACACTCTTGCTTTCAAATGGAGGCAAGAGCCAGGGGAACTCTGCTTCTAGCCTCTAGCCCCTGGTGGACTAGGATTCCTGGTTTTCACCCAGGTTACCCAGGTTCAGTTCTTGGGCAGGGAACTCAGATCTCACTTCAAAACACCGCTCACTGCTGCCTCTCCAAGATCAGATCTGCATTTTAAAACAATCACTTTGGTAGCAGGATGGAGAGTAAACTAAAGTAGTGCAAGGTTGGAGGCCAATACCAGTTAATAAGCTATGGTAGCAGGCAAGGCAACAGACAAGGGCCTTAATACAGCAATGGGAAAAGTAGAATCAATAAGACTTGGTCTCTAAATGACTAGTTCTAAGTTGTGAATACGAGCAAATCACAAGAGCTTCTAGGTTTCACTACATTTGTCCTCCTACTTTATGAAGACACATTTTTGACACTCAGATACATGACATTTAATTCCTTGTAATCTGAATTTGGCTTCTACAAAAGATTGAGCAGTTTGAGTGTAGTAAGCCTGTCTTCTGTATCTAGCAGGGGTATGGAATCAATATTTGTTCAAACAATTATCAAACTGAATAGATTTGACATACTTGCCAAACCATCTCTACGGCTTCCTGTGTCTTTTTACAAAGTACAGTTTGCATGAGAAATTCCCTGGGATTCTTATTAAAAATGTAGACTTTAGGACACTAGCCTAGACTTACTGATCAATATCCAGGAGTCATGCCTCAGGAACCATTATATAAACTTTCAGATAACTATTATGCACATTAAAGTTGAGAACCATTAAACAATTCTCTAATCTTAGGAGATATTCCTAGGTACAGTTTGCCATTCTAAAACCTCTATCCTTTCTTATCTTTGTTTGGATATAAGGTATTCTACTCTCTACCAAAGACAGCAAGGTGGAGGAAAAATACATTTAGCCTCAATGGTAAACTGTATGGGTTTCAAAAACATCTGTCTTGGAGAAAACTTGTCACAATTCTTTTCCCTACTGCCAAAGTTTCCAATGGCATGGTAAACATTAGATTTGCAAAATAAGCACTGAACTCCAACCACACAAGGTGCATTGTCCAGAGTCAAGAATTGGGCAATGGTTATTTGGCAGATTTGATTTAGGTTTTACTTAGGAAAATTTGAATTTTTCTATACAGCTAATATATCAAGTGGTATCAAAGGCTTTTTTTTTTTTTTAACACTGGGGTGATTTGTAGTGCAACTAAAAGAAAAAAGACAGACACTTCTTCCATTTCTGGTCATTTAAATAATTAAGTTTTTTTAATGATACTCTAGTTAATTAGTTCTTAAACTCCTTTATAAAAACTGATTCAAGGAATAGACAATCTATAAAAAAATATGATTTATTTCTTAGCTAATACTTAAAATCAGTCAGTAATTTTCACACATGACAGAAATGCATTCTATATGATGAACTATTGACAGTTAAAAGGGGAAGATTTTTTGACCTGTTACTTAAATGTGCTTATTAACGTCAGATTTTAATTCTCTTTTGGTTTCATTATCTCATGGGAACGTGGGGGTCCCAGGATTTCTTTCTTCCTTAACTAAATTACATGAGTTGACAAAGCACAGGTCTCTAAATATTGAAATAAAATTCTAATATACTGTGGTACTCTCTATAAAATGAAAAGTAATGGTTTTTGTGAGTTAAGAAGGAAGCTACGGGACTTCCCTGGTGGCGCAGTGGTTAAGAATCTGCCTACCAATGCAGGGGACACAGGTTCGAGCCCTGGTCCAGGAAGATCCCACATGCTGCGGAGCAACTAAGCCTGTGTGCCACAACTACTGAGCATGTGCTCTAGAGCCCGCATGCCACAACTACTGAAGCCTGCGTGCCTAGAGCCGGACATGTTCAGACATATCATCTAAATAAGGAGAAATAATAAAGTAGCAAATGGATTTTGAATTCAGCATAAGACTGTTTTGTAAAAGAAGTCTCTCTTCATTACCAATGGCTAGCAATATCTGTCTGTATGGGTCAGGCTATTAGGAAAAATTACATGCCTAGTGATGAAAATGTTCTAAAATCGAATTATGATGATGGCTGCACAATGATGTAAATTCACTAAAAATAACTGAATCATACACTTAAAACAAGTGAATTTTGTGGTACGTAAATTATACCTCAATAAAGCTTTAAAAATTATGTGCTTATAAAATAACAAATGAATGACATACCCCATATTCTTAACATCCTAGGAGTTATCTAAACTTGGAAGCAATTAAATATCATGAAGATACTGGTGCCTACTGTATGCTGATGATTTCAGAGCTTCTAAACCTACGAGATTACTTAGGGTCAGGACTAGGGGGCCATAGCAACCCTTTCTTTAGACATTAACCCAGACTGAAAGATGTCCTGGAGAAGGCCATATTCTAATATATAAGCAACTATTTCATATCCTTATCAAAATGTCTATAATAGAGAAAGCTAGATGAAGCTACCATTGCTTTGTCTTAGAACAGTGACATACGATAATATTACAGCAACTTCTATTTTTCAAACCCTTCTTTTAAAATTAATTTTTACTGGAGTATAGTTGCTTTACAATGTTGTGTTAGTTTCTTGCTGTACAGCAAAGTGAATCAGTCATACATTTACAAATATCTACTCTTTTTCAGATTTCCTCCCCATTTAGGTCACAACAGAGCATTGAGTAGAGTTCCCTGTGCTATATAGTAGGTTCTCATTAGTTATCTATATTATACATAGTAGTGTATATATGTCAGTCCCAATCTTCCAATTCATCCCACCCTACTCAAACTCTTTAATAAATTCCAAATACATGGGCAGGTCTGAGAATATATAATTTTGATGGGAGAGCTATTTTCAATATAACGTGTTAAGTTCTATGACAGTGGTTTCACAGGAGTCAAGGATCTATGGAAACACAGAAGAGAGTCATGTATCACTAAATGATAATACCTAGATGATAATACCTGGAGGTATGGTGGCAAACGTCAGAGAAAATGTCTCTGAAGAGCTGACATCTAAACTGAAACTTAAAAGGATGACTAGTTATCAGTCAGGAAAGAAGAACATGAGTATTCTAGGCAAAGAGAACAAAGCATGAAAAAAGATATGGAGCCATGAAACAGTATACTAGGAGGAGGGAATTAGTGACAATTCAGTATTACTTACATATGTTTCAAGGCAAAGAGAGATGGGATAACCAAAAATGAAAACAATATAGAGAATTTTTCATAAAGCTCTACTTATTCAGTTTCAAGGATTTTACTTTACCCCTCTACTGATAATGTAGAATTTAAAAAATAATTTATTGGGAGGTAAATCCTATAAATCTGGGACCACTACTCTACACGACATGTAGCCCTGAAGAATTAAGCAGGTAAGTTTTTGGTTACCCCATCTTTTAGAAAACAGTTTGACAATGTGAGATCTCCCCGTATTTTCCTATCCCCAAAACACTCCTGTTATAAACTCTGTTAAAACACCAGCAGTTTATTAAGGACAAAGTAACCAGAATGTATTTTTACAACAACAAGCAAAATACCATGCCTGAAAGCAAATACCTGCTTTATCATAATCTTACTATCAAATACTAAAATAAGGAAAATTTACCTTGAAACAATGCAGTTGGGATGTAGTGAGTGTATGGTGAGTTTACAACCTAGCAACCATCTTATAATCATAATCTTGTAATCAAAATGAAATACGTGTCTTACGAACAATCTGAAAAGTTTGGCAAGTCTTTTCTCTTTTTCCCAAACTATGCCACATTTAGATTTTTCACTGTTCATTGTGATATGTCGCTAATTCACGAGGCCTGCTATTGCCAAGTGGAAGAAAATCTTACACTAGAGAATAGAAAACTCACACAATTATTTTATAATATGTTTTTTCAATTTGATAACTTCAACTCACCCATACTGAAAAAACACTTACCTGCTTTACATTATATCCTGCTTTTGCACTAGTTTCAATAAACATAACATTCAGCTCTTTGGCTTTCCTCTCTCCTTCCTCAATTGACACTTGCCTGTAGAAAACAAAAAAGATACACAAACTCATCTTTTTGAAAGATAATGATATAAAGATTATAAACAAGGTTCTGAAAAAAACTTTTCTTGATATGGTGGTTATACAGGCAAGACTAGTTTGAAAATTTATCAAGCTGCAATATACTTGAAATTTGTACACTTAGGTTAGAAAGAGAAAGACAAACACCATACAACATCACTTATATGTGGAATTAAAATATGACACAAATGAACTTTTATGAAACAGAAACAGACTCACAGACATAGAGAACAAACTTGTGGTTGCTGGGGGGAGGGAGGGATGAAGTGGGAGTTTGTTAGCAGATGCAAACTAGTATATAGAGAATGGATTAAACAACAAGGTCCGACTGTATGGCATAGGGAACTATATTTAATATTCTGTGATAGACCATAATGGAAAAGAATATATAAAAGAATGTATATATATGTATAACTGAATCACTTTGCTGTACAGAAGAAATTAACACCTTGTAAATCAACTATACTTCAATAAAAAAAAATCTGTGCACTTCTGTGTGTATGTTATATCTAACCAAATGTTTTTATAAAGGCATTTTTTAATGATTTGCTTTTACCTGCTGAGCTCATCTTGTATTTTTTTAATTTTAAAAATCTTAATAGCATGCTATTTTCTCTTAGCTTTAGCATTTAGCTTTGTGATTAAAACCTTTTATGTAAAATAACTTTTTATGGCTAGACAATTTGTCAATTCACTACCATAATTTATGTAACCAGTCTCAAACTGTTAGAAATGTATGTTGTTTTCAAATTTTATTGGGTTGGCCAAAAAGTTCATTTGGGTTTTCCATAAGATGTTATGGAAAAACCCGAATGAACTTTTGGCCAACCCAATACACTACTGTGAAAAATGTTGCTATGAACATCTTTGTGCTTTGTGACTTTGGATCATTTCTTTAGGTTGGATTTTGTCGATTTCTACAAGTGGAACAAGTGAGTCAAATTAGTACTTCTTTTACAGGGAATTTTGTAGTACATTATAATTAGCAGTGTCTCTCAAGCTGTGAGCTCTTCAGGTGCAGGACTATCCCATTTATCTTGGTGTTCCTAGCACCTAGCCATCACATAGGTGTTTAATAAATATGCAACTATTCTAATTAAATGGATCTAAACCATCAGCTGATAAATCCTGCTTCCTACAACACAGACCACCAAAGCAATGCAAGAGAATTTCTACAAGCTCCCACCATATCTATCCTCCAATCTACCTATTTGTGTGCCTTTTATATTCTATGTCTAATCCTACTACTATGGAGGAACTGTCCTTATTCCCCAAACTCATACCTATGTACTAGATTCCAGTGTCTTCTTGTTTACAAGATGTTATTCTTGAATTTCTCCACTTTCTAAAAACAAAATTATTCTTTTTTTTTTTTTAATTTATTTATTTATTTATTTATTTTTGGCTGTGTTGGGTCTTCGTTGCTGTGCACGGGCTTTCTCTAGTTGCGGTGAGCGGGGGCTACTATTTGTTGCGGTGCGCAGGTTTCTCATTGTCGTGGCTTCTCTTGTTGCGGAGCATGGGCTCTAGGCGTACCGGTTTCAGTAGTTGTGGCACGTGGGCTCAGTAGTTGTGGCTCACGGGCTCTAGAGCTCAGGCTCAGTAGTTGTGGAGCACAGGCTTAGTTGCTCCACGGCACGTGGGGTCTTCCCGGGCCAGGGCTCGAACCCGTGTCCCCTGCATTGGCAGGCAGACTCTTAACCACTGCGCCACCAGGGAAGCCCCAATACTATGTATTTTTTGACTTATTTACTGTCTGGTTTATTCTTGGAATAAAAGCTCCTTGAAGACTTGTCTTTTTTGTTCACTACTCTATCCTAGAGTGGCATTCTCTGAAACATAAGTGATACTCAACAAATACCTCCTGAATGAATATTAGTCTGTAAATCCTACATGTGAAGAATTCCAGACAGAGATCCTAACTAGTTTTAGACTATAAGTCACCCCCTTAAAATGGTTGAAAGTTAGCCATAGCAATGTTCACAACTGTGGTTTGAGTTTGTCAGAAGCACCTAGAAAGATTAGTTAAAATAACTGAATTTGGAAGGAGGATCAAAAACATTAAAAATTTTAAGGTTGATCATGATCCTTTATAGCCAGAATCTTAAAAGAGATCTAATAAGCCATGTTTACTAAGTGATTCTCAGGTTTGAAACACCTGGGACTCACTGGGCCACAGGGGACATAAAGAATACTGAGAATCTCGGTGCTGAGACACGGAAACATATATTCTGGTCTTTCCTCCAAGTTTTCATGAAAAAACTATTCATTTATTTAAAGAATCAATTTTATTTATTTTTGGTTGCACTGGGTCTTCGTTGCTGCACGTGGGCTTTCTCTAGTTGCAGCAAGCAGGGGCTACTCTTCGCTGTGGTACGCAGGGGCTACTCCTCGTCACGGTGTGCTGGCTTCTCATTGCAGTGGCTTCTCTTGTTGCAGAGCACAGGCTCTAGGAGCTCGGGCTTCAGTAGTTGTGGCATGTGGGATCAGTAGTTGTGGCTCGCGGGGTCTAGAGCGCAGGCTCAGTAGTTGTGGCACACGGGCGTAGTTGCTCTGTGGCATGTGGGATCTTCCTGGACCAGGGATTGAACCTGTGTCTCCTGCATTGGCAGGCAGATTCTTAACCACTGCGCCACCACGGAAGTCCCGAAAAAAATATTTACTTGTCAGAGAAAGTGGTAAAGTCATTTAACTTTGAATTGTTTTTATTAAAACTTTTTTTTTTCTGATTACAAAAGTAATTTTTAAAAGACCAATCATTACAATAAACTCCTCTATAATCCCACTCTCTTCCCAAAGATAACTACAGTTAAGTTCATGTATGCTTATGCAGATTTGTTCTAGGCCAAAGGAAAGATGTCTATATATATATATATATATATATATATATATATATATATATATATATATATATATATAGGATGGTGTGTGTGTATATATATTTTTTTTAAACAAAAAGGATTCATGTATACACACTGATCAAGTTTTTTTTTTTTTTAAGCTTCATGTATTAGACAGCAATAAATTCTTCTCATTTTTTTAGTGGCTAGAAGAATTTCATTTATAAAATGCTACTACAGCTAGCAGTCATTTAGACTGATTTTAATTATTTAATATTATAAATAATGTAATAATACTTCTTGCATGTTCATCTTTTCACATTTCTGTGGTATATCTGTGGAATAAGTTACTGGAGGCGGATTTGAGTCAGTGAGTATTTTAAATACTGGTATGTTAAACTGTTTCCTCTAAAGATTATATTAGTTACATTTTCAGTGTTTGTTTATTCAGACTCTTGACGATACTGTGCATTATTAATCCTCCTAATAATGGCTAACCTAATAGGTGAATACGATCTTTATATTTATGTATTCAAACTTATCAATCTTTCCCTTTATGTCTTCAGGATTCCACGTCATGTTTATAAAAGGTCACTCACTCCCAAAAGATTTTCTTTTAATGCTTTTTAAAAAAATTTAAAACTTTTACTCATTTAAAAATTATTTTATTGGGAATTCGGGATTAATAGATACACACTACTGTGTGTAAAATAGAAAAACACCAAGGACCTACTGTGTAGCACAGGGAACTATATTCAATGTCTTGTAATAGCCTATAATGGAAAAGAATCTGAAAAAGGATAAATACATATATATATGTATAACTGAATCACTTTGCTATATACCTGAAACACTGCAAATCAACTACACTTCAATTAAAAAAAAAATCCTGCAACTATTACATTAAAATTTAAATAATAAAAATAGATGAACCCCCCCCCCAATTATTTTAGTGGAACGAACAAAACTCTCATTCTTTTATTTTTTAAAATTAAAAAAAAAAAATTTTTTTTAAAGACTCTTAATTCTTTTAAATGTGGATAACTGAGGGGTGATAGTCTGGCAAAAATTACTGAGAAATATGGTAATTCTAAAGCAATGGACAAATATTACCTTAAAGAAAAATTATTGTAAACATAATTTAGATGTTTCTAGCATTTGTATACTCAAATATTATGCAATAAAAGAACAGATGCTGTAAGCATCCTTTTAGATAACTCTGGCTATAAAGGGAAACAATTCAGATATACAATTTTTCTATTTAACAGTGAAGATATCTAGCGACTCTCCACTAGAAGAATATATACCTATATGATCTTCAAATTCTCATACTGAAGATAAATAAAATAGTGAAAATTTATGATAGCAACTGATGTCCAAAAAATGATTTTCATAAAGAAAAGTTGAAATCATACACTGAATTTACTTTTAAATTAGGAAAGACTTTCTTGCCAATTCCAAATGAGGTACCATGGCAGAAATGGGCTTAACATTTCATAAGTCTTTGAACATATTGGGTTTCTTTGCAACATTTTAATTAATAGCAAAAGTTCATCACTGGAATTTCAGTATCCAACTAATGAATAAACAAATAATAAATAGTAAAAGCTTCGAATATTAAATAAATGGTCAAGACTATTTAAAGCAGAAAGAATATCCAGTAGATCACTTAGGAATGCTAAAGGCAGATATTCAAGCCACGGGTTCTACAGTGAATGTTAATACATTTTGCATCGTGTGACTTGAATATGTCTTTGCTCATTTGACTAAGATATCACAATCAAGCTATTCAGTTCAACCTCACAGTCTGGCTCAACCATACAATTAAAAAAAAGAAAAGAAAAAACTACACCACTGAATTATAATGAATATTTATAAGAAGACTACCAAAAGAGTGTGCATTTAATCATTACGAATACTTTTTTAACGATAGGATTTGTAAAACATTTTGTTCTAACAGAACACTGCTCATATTTATGAGCCCTAAAAAATGCAAAATAGTTATCAGCTTCATGTGTAAACAATCTTGCACAAGAGTTATTTACACACGAGCTTACACAAAACCAAAAAATTTAGTTTCCTTTAAGGACTGAGTTTACTGTGGTTTTTTTTTTTTTTTAATAAATTTACTTATTTTATCTATTTATTTTTGGTTGCGTTGGGTCTTGCTGCACGCGGGCTTTCTCTAGTTGCAGTGAGCGAGGGTTTACTCTTGGTTGCGGTGCGCAGGCTTCTCACTGCGGTGGCTTCTCTTGTTGCAGAGCACGGGCTCTAGGCATGCGGGCTTCAGCAGTTGTGGCACGCGAGGCTCTAGAGTGGAGGCTCAGTAGTTGTGGCGCACGGGCTTAGCTGCTCTGTGGCATGTAGCATCTTCCCAGACCAGGGCTCGAACCTGTGTCCCCTGCATTGGCAGGCAGATTCTTAACCACTGCGCCACCAGGGAAGCCCTACTGTGTGTTTTATTGTGTGTGTGTGTGGGGAGGGCGGGTGGGCCATGCTGCTCAGCTTGCAGGATCTTAGTTCCCCGACCAGGGATTGAACCTGGGTCCTCGGCAGTGAAAGCACAGAGTCCTAACCACTGGACCGCCAGGGAGTTCCCAGGACTGAGTTTAATGTTTACCTTTCTATTTCAGGTCCCCACACTAAAGAAAAGGGGCAGGGGTATAAAATTAAGGATTAAACATGTCTCCTTTTAAAAAAATTTTTCACTAACAAAAATAACAGGCTGCTTAGCAAAGAAATCAAACATTCCATACAAATATGAAATCATTCCATACCTCTTGTCAGCAAGATCTGTTTTATTTCCTACTAGCATGATGATAACATCACTTCCTCTTTCTGTTCTGACATCATCAATCCACTTTGTAGTTTGCTGGAATGAGTTAACATCTGGTATATAGGAGGGTGGACAGAGAGATTAGTGTTATTGCAAGTGCCTCCCCAAGTGAAGGACCAAACAAAGAAAAAAAAGGAAAAAAACAAAGTACTGGAAGTTGGAAAGGGGTTGGCACATTAGGACCCACTTTTAAAGTGCCTGCAACATAACTCCATGTTATCTGAGTATAAATATCAATGATCTAAACAAATCACACTAGTAAAGTCCTTAAGGTACCTTTTATAATAGTTTAAAATTTTTGGACATGACCAAGTGAGTATAATGTACTATATGTAATTGAAAAAAATTTTTTTTAAATGTAAGGACAGCTATGGCAGATAATATGGTGTCATGTTGCCACAATGCTTTTTTGATTACTTAAACATACCAAACATGACAAAGAAAGCATCTCCAAAAGTATGTCAGCCAGTAAGTCCCAACACATCCACAAAATTTGTAAAGCCTTTAAATAGCTTTCAACACCACTCTGTTTGCATCGCTTATTCAGTTTGTGATCACTTTAACTTGAAGTTTATTAGTTTAATGTACCAGAATCACTTATAACAAAATCCATCTTTTCTAGCCCTGGATTCTAAGTAGAGTACTTCAATACATCTTACAGCAGCTAAAGAAAACAACTTGCTAATATTTTAATGGCATGTGCACAAATTTCAAAGAAAAATACACCAGGTTTTACTTGATTTGGTTAAAGTAAGCACAAACATTTTAAAGCTGCAAAACTTGTGAATGCACAATAATGAACATACATTTTTAAAACAAGTAGCAACCCAAAGAAAAGCTTCAAGAAAAGAAAGACTGCATTTGGCACCTAACCAAAAAAAAAGTCTCTGAATGCAAACCTCTTATAATTCTGCCATTGCAATTATTGTTAAGTAGATATGATTTCTGGTTGAGCAAATATGCAAAAATGTACACTAATAATATTACTAGCTCAAATCAGTAGATTGTTTATATAAGATGTTTTTAAAGAAGTCTAAGATGTGGTACTATCCTGGTCTTCCTATAAATTATGGAGCACTATATGGAATGATGCTTAATATTGCCTAATATATCATAAACTGATTCACAAAGACAATTTTAATCAGATAGCATTTCCCTGTCAGTCACCAATGCTCCATTCAAAATTTACAGTCACTTAAAAAGCCAAAGGCATTATTAGTCAGTCTTGAAGGAAAAGAAAAAGGAAGACCATTACTTTTTTGTCTCCCATTTAAATTTTTTTCTTGGAGAGAAATGAAAGTATAATTCGTTAGCAACCAAGTAAATAAGTCAGAGAATCCAGGTTTCATTCAAATGAAAATGATTAATAGAAAACTGCACATTATGTTTTCTCTGCCTTCCTCTATAGAGAGAGGATGGCTGGAAGGGGAAAGCAGAGAAAAGTTGGCTAGCGGAAGCTTTTAACAGTCTCAACAGAAGCCTAGAAGGATCTGGAGAACTTGGCAAGAGACTTAAATGCAGATTATTTTATTTTAGAGAAATCTGAGATCAAGTTAAATAAAAAAGGAGACATTCTTCCAACCATAATTATGGTGTAGGGATAACAGGATACTAAGAAAGCCTTGGAGACGATTCATAATTAGATCTAAAGGAAAATTTACAGGGCAAAAAAACCTGGCACAGCAGAAATAAAGCATATTGGTACAAACACCAAAGCAAATACTCTGACCTAGCTGGCCTGTGATAAGGTTTGCTATGATAAAACTCATTTTTACATGCCAGTATAGAAAACAAGCACAAGACAAGAACATGCATGCAACTAAGCTAAAGGTTGAAAGATTAGAAATGCATAATTCCCCCCCACTCACTTGTGATATCATAAACAACAACTGCCACAGTGGAGTCACGAATGTAGCTAGGAATCAAGCTCCTGAACCGCTCTTGACCTGCTGTGTCCCATAATTGCAATCGTACCTAACAATAAAATCAGTCAAACAAGCAAGAAAAATAAGAAAGGTCAACCCGTTGCAAAATACCTACTTGTGATATCGTAAACTACTACGGCTGCAGCAGAATCACGGATGTAACTGGGAATGAGGCTACGGAAACGTTCCTGACCCGCAGTATCCCATAGCTGCAGCCTGATCTGTGGGATGGGAAAAAATAAATAAAAAAAAAAAAAAACCAAACTCATACTGAAAATAAATAATGTTTTTAAAGGGAGGAGCGTGGCAAGGAGGTAAAAAGGAAACTCATGCAAAAGGTTACAGGGATGTGAGGAATGAAAATAACACAAAACTCCTTTCCTTTTTCAAAAGGGAATAATATTTAAATTTGGCTTGCTCTGAAGGTACATAACTCAAAAAAAATGGCAATATGAAAGATTTCACAGAATCAGAAGTACAGCTTCCTTTTTTTCCCCCTCCCTGTAACCTCTCTTTGAATCCTATGCCTTCCGGAGAGCAAAAGTAGACTGCTGATGTTCAAATAGTGAACATAAAAGGGAAAAACAAAGGTAAATGTCAGTGAGCAGCTCAGGCTATCAGAGAAAAGGAATTAATGCTTTTCTGCAAGCCTCTCTGAAACTAAAATAAAATGTCTCTTTTCTCTATTGGATCCAGAACACTTTGAAATTGGATCTCTGACTACTGTGCTTATGTTTCTCCCACACATTTCTTCCTAGAACACTGTATATAATCTAGCAAAAAGGAGAAATATCTTTTTGCAACCTTACATAAAAATATCTTTACTTTCTTACTTTTTCACATCTACATTCCAGGAAAAAAGCCTGAAAAGAAGCATTAAGTTCTCGTACCATCATAAAGCAGTTTCTGTTTTCAAATGTTAAGAAATAGAATGCTATATGTTAAAACATAAAAGAGAACATCCAAAAGAAAAAAACTCACAAACTTATAAGAAATAGCATTAGAGATAACTTTTTTGGGTATAGATCCCAAAATAATGCATTTAAGAGAGTCACTGTTTAGGTGACAGGAATCTCTTCAAGGGATAGCAGGCTAGAATACAGGATTTATATTGCACTTAAAAGGAGTATTCCAAAAGATAGAAGACAAAAATCTAACAAGTAAATACACATTACTTTTTTCTATTCATAGTCACTTTGGTACATATCATATTCTGACAAATAAAATCTTGAAGTTCACAAATTGTGTGATATTCAAATGAAATCTTTTTGAATGCTTCAAGAGTGGTATTCAAAAGGTCTTTAGCAGCTCTAATTTCTTCATGAAAATATTCTTATCTCAATGCTATTTGTTATAATTTTCCAAATCAAGACAAAATTTTGTTTAACAAGCCTAGGGTCATCAGGATTTTACAAGTAACAGCTTTCTCTCCCCTTTGGATTCTACTTGGGGATAAAAAACTCAAAGTGCTAACCTAAGTACTACTCACTCTATAATAACAGTTTTTCTCAAGGCCTGTAAACTAACTTTGGCAACTTTGCTTAGTACTTCTTATGGTGACAATCATTGATTATAGTTTTGATCATAATTTTCTATCCTGGAGTGTTGCAGAAAATTGCACACTGAAAACATTACTCACTGTTCGATCCTCTAAGTACATTGTTTTTGATAAAAAGTCAATACCAATTGTTGCCTGTAAAACAAAACAAAACAAAACAAAACAAAGAAGTTAAAAATAGTAATAGTTTAATGGCAGTCAGCAGTTTAGGGTTCAAGTGGGAATTATGATTGTGGAAGAAATAATGAATAAACATATAAACATATCATAGCCAAATAAAAATGAACAAAATTTTCAGTGATAATGGCTTCTACCTATTGAGCACTTGCTGTGTATCAGAGATTCTTTTAGGCCCTTTACATGATCATCTCTAATGCTAATACATCTCTACAAAGTAGCTAGTAGCATCATTATTTTTCTCATTTTATACATAACAATATTGGGGTTTGGAGAAGTTAAATAACTTGCCTAAAGACACAAAGCTTCTGCTGTGGAGTTGGGAATAAAATTCCAACTCTTTCTAATATATACTTCTATATTTGCTTTATATTTATATATACTTTAAAAATCTATCTTTATGTACATATTTTATACATTTCATATATCATATATATTCACATACATTATATATTTTTACATACACTTTATACATATATGTAAAAAATTTTTAATTGTGATAAAATACACAACTGCTCTTTAAAAAAGTCTTTTAAAAAAAATGGTTAAGAGGGTTAAAGGGTAGTTTTAGGTTCACAGCAAAACTGAAAGGAAGGTACAGAGATTCCCCTTTTCCCCCTGCCTCCACATATGCATAGCATCTCCTATTGTCAACATCCCCTACCGGAGTGGTAGTACATTTGTTATGACTGATGAACCTACACTGACACTGATGTAATTTTTTACAGATAGGTTTTGGGACCTCCCTGGTGGTCCAGGGGCTAAGACTCTGCACTCCCAATGCAGGGGGCCCAGGTTTGATCCCTGGTCAGGGAACTAGACCCTACATGCCGCAACTAAAGATCCCACATGCCGCAACTAAAAAGACCCCGTGTGCCACAATGAAGATCCTACACATGGCAACAAAGATCCCGCATGCTGCAACTAAGACCTGGCACAGCCAAGTAAATAAATATTAAAAAAAAAAAAAACCTTTCTAAAAAATAATAAAATAAAGATAGGTTTTATTTTTAAATTGTCATAAAATTTGACATTTTAACTATTTTTAGGTGTATAATTCAATGGCATTAATTAATGGCATTAATTACATTCACAACTGTACAACTGTCAACACTATTTACAACTTTTTCACCACCCCATACAGAAACTTTGTAACCATGAAGCAATACCAAATTACAATGTATGGATATATGACAATCTGTTTATCCATTCATCTATTGATGGACACTTTTGGCTACTATGAGTTCCTGTTTTCAATTCTTTTTGGTATATACCTAGGAGTAAAATTGCTGGGCCATATGGTAATTCTACTTAACTTTGTGAGGAAAGTTTCTACAGCAGCTACACTATTTTAAAGTCCCACTAGTGATATATTCCTATTTTCCCTTTTCTATATAAATAGCCATCCTAGTGGGTGTGAAGTGAAATGTTACTGTGGTTTTGATTTGCATTTTTCTAATGACTAATGATGCTAAACATCTTTGCATGCTTTCATGTGCTTATCGGTCATTTGCATATCCTCTCTGGAGAAATGTCTATTCAGTCCTTTGCCCATCTTTAAATTGAGTTTGTCATTTTGTTATTGGTTTGTAGGAGTTCTTTATATATTCTGGATATTAAATCCTTATCAGATATGTAACTTCCAAATATTTCCCCCTATTCTGTATGTTGGGCCTGGTGCCTCTACTGAAAATCAATTGCCAAGAGAGATATATATTTATTTATAGGTTCTCAATCCTATTCCATTGGTCTGTATGTCTACCCTTATGCCATTACCACACTGTTTTAATTACTGTAGCTTTGTAGGAAATTTTGAAATTGGGAAGTGTGAGTCCTCCAACTTTATTTTTCTTTTTCAATAATACCTTGGCTATTAATATCTTGGTGAATTAGGATAAGGTCTTTCATTTCTACAAAAATGGCAGTAGGAATTTTGATAGGGATTGCACTGAATCTGTAGATTGTTTTGGGTGGTTGGTACTGACATCTTAACAATATTAAGTTTTCTGATTTATTTACCTGGGATGTCTCTCCATTTAATTAGGTCTTCTTTATTTTTTTTGAGTAGTTTTGTTGATTTCCATTTCACACAGACTTGTATTTTAAAACAAACAACAAGGGCTTCCCTGGTGGCGCAGTGGTTGAGAATCTGCCTGCCAATGCAGGGGACACGGGTTCGAGCCCTGGTCTGGGAAGATCCCACATGCCGCGGAGCAACTAGGCCCGTGAGCCACAATTACTGAGCCTGCGCGTCTGGATCCTGTGCTCCGCAACAAGAGAGGCCGCGATAGTGAGAGGCCCGTGCACCACGATGAAGAGTGGCCCCCACCTGCTGCAACTAGAGAAAGCCCTTGCACAGAAACGAAGACCCAACACAGCCATAAATAAATAAATAAATAATTCCCATTTAAAAAAAAAAAAAGTCCCAAATTTAAAACAAAAAACAAAAAACAAACAACAACAACAGAAGAAGATGCTTCCTCCTTTATCCCAAACTATGTGACTAATACACAACCTAAGTACTAATTTCACCTTATCACATTCAATCTGAGGATTATATCTGCCATAGGGTGGGACAATGGGCTATTATAAACTTGAATTACTATGCAAGAGCATCTAATTGACAAACCTCAGGAGTGTACAGGAGTGACATAGCTGCATTTAAGAAATCTCACCGGGCTTCCCTGGTAGCGCAGTGGTTGAGAGTCTGCCTGCTAATGCAGGGGACACGGGTTCAAGCCCTGGTCTGGGAAGATCCCACATGCCGCGGAGCAGCTGGGCCCGTGAGCCACAACTACTGAGCCTGCGTGTCTGGAGCCTGTGCTCCACAACAAGAGAGGCCACGACAGTGAGAGGCCCGCGCACCGCGATGAAGAGTGGCCCCCGCTTGCCGCAACTAGAGAAAGCCCTCGCACAGAAACGAAGACCCAACACAGCCAAAAATAAATAAATAAATAAATTTATAAAAAAAAAAAAAAAAAGAAATCTCACCAGTAGAACCTCATTTACTCAGACAGTGTGGCAGAGGTAGTTAACTACCTACACAAATATCCATCTACCCCTTCTTCCTTACTAACACAATCAAACATTTACTTAAAACCATACTCTTCCCACAAAAAAAATTACATTTTCCAGGCTTCTCTGAACTTTAAATAAATGGGGTTAACTCAGTTGGGAGGTATGTTCTTGTTTTTTCCCCCCTTTCCTCCGTCTTTCTTCCTGAACTGTGGCTACCAAGGCTGGAACTCCAGGAACCATTCAGTAACCATGAGGCAAATTTCAATATGGAAGTCATATATTAGATCAGGTTAAAAAGAAAGTTAGGAGTAGTCTTGGTCCTGGATGACCATGGAGCTGCCACACAAGCACTGAAACACACTACCTTTAGACTTCTTTTACATGAAAAAATATTCTCATGTCACTTATCAATGTTATTTTGTGTTTGTTATAAACAGCCCAAAATAATTTTTAATGGCTATAAATAGAAACAAGCATTTTCAGATCTCACAGTCAAGACATATAAATGTTTTTACAATTAGTACAAAGTCAGACTTTATGATAAAATGTACAACAGTCCCCTCCTTGCACTGTACTATCCTAGTTTTGGTGCATCACTTATATCACTGAACTCGTAAAGATCAAGATTAACCTGAAAAACATCTTGTTGTTACTCTTCTTTTTAGTTAATTTTATTCCAAGCTGAGCTATTACAGCATAGAAGTCGATCATGTGTAAGAATTAAGCCAACAGCAGGAAGAACAGAAAGGAGATGGCTGGGAAACTAATCGTTATCAGCTTTTCCAGCATCTTGAATGCTACTGATGAGGAACTAATTCAAATTTTCATAAAAGATGGATGAGACATTAGTGCTGCCTCTTGCTCATCTCCTTAAAAAAATGCAAAAGACAATAACTGCAGAAGAAACCAAAGGTAAGAGAAAATTCTCCCATGTATCTTAATTTACAACTTCATATTATCTTAAATGTTAACTAATTCATTGGTTTTGACGGGGCAGGGGTCTGCTTTGTAAAAAAAAACAAATTAAACTGAGTACTTATAAAAGGAGCTCACAATTCAAGGTTGAACAATGGCTTATCCAAATATATTGGAGCCAAGATAACACTAACTTTTATTTGTTTAGCTATTTTATTTGGATGCTCTCCACTTAGAATGGTGCTTATTTACCCCAACAGCTATTTTATAAACGATTCAGATGTAAACTACTATTCTGTCTGACTCTGTAAATAGTGGTTTGTCACCTGTGTGATGCCACAGAAGCCAGAGACCCATAAACATTATGATTTTCCATATGGGACATGATTTTTCCAATACAAAACTAATTAGGTAAGGAAAACAAGTTTTCTTCTGTACGAAGCAATGATAATCAGTTTCCTTCTGTGGTCCAAACACAAGTAAAGCTCTGTTGCCTGGTTGCTGCCTTCTCTAGCAAGAGAAAATAGAGAAATAATGAGTTGAAAGAGGCAATGACCAAAGGAAGAAAAGAGTGGGGAAGTTAAAAGAATCTAAAATTGAGTAACAGAGATAAATAAAAAGAATGAGGAAAGGAAAACGACCCCAGAAAGAAGATGCTGATACAGAATCCGGTTTAGAAGGGAATCCCATTTAAAAATATGTTTACATATATGTACATATGTGGGAAAAAATATATGTATATACATTTTTCCCCTAGATATCTTTGTGCCATATTATATTTCTGTTGATTAGGAAAGAAACTAGGTAGAGTCTGTGAATTTTAAAAATGAGTCATTAAAATGGACATAAAATTTTAGTTATGCAAGGTGAACAAGTTCTAGAGATCTGCTGCACAGCACTGTGCATATAGATGACAATACTGTATTGTATACACTTAAAAATCTAATAAGAAGGTAAAATCTCATGTAAGTGTTCTTACCACAATAAAAAAAAAGAACCTCACTCCCACCCCAAATAAAATGACAATACTTCTGGAAAAGGAAAAAAAAAAAGTAATTAAAAATTAAACAAAAATAAAAAGACAAATCAAACACAGAATCAGCAAAACAGTCCATCTAGTTAAGGATTTTGTTTCTACTGATAAACTAGAATTCTGTATAGAATAATCTAGAGCTTTAACTTAAAGAGATTAAGGATATATTTATTCACCACCACCATCTTTCTGAACAAGTTCATTAGAGTGTCTAAAACCCACTGTTTGGACTTCTCTGGTGGTGCAGTGGTTAAGAATCCACCTGCCAATGCAGGGGACACAGCTTGGATCCCTGGTCCGGGAAGATCCCACATGCCACGGAGCAACTAAGCCCGTGCACCACAACTACTGAACCTGCGAGCCACAACTACTGAGCCTGCGTGCCACAACTACTGAAGCTTGCGTGCCCTAGAGCCGACACACCCCAACTACTGAAGCCCGCATGCTCTAGCGCCCACGTGCCGCAACTACTGAGCCCACGTGCCACAACTACTGAAGCCTGCACGCCTAGAGCCCACGCTCCGCAACAACAGAAGCCACGGCAATAAGAAGCTCGCACACCGCAACAAAGAGTAGCCCCAGCTCGCCACAACTAGAGAAAGCCTGCGCGCAGCAACGAAGACCCAACGCAGCCAAAATTAAATAAAATTTAAAAAATAAATTAAATAAATAAATAAATAAAATAAAACCCACTGTTTTCTCTATGCTGTCCTGAAGTTAACTGTTGATTTGTAACAGCCTTTGGAATAAGAAATTCTCTAAATTCAAAGGCATCTCTAAAGTTACTCTGAGCAATATAATCTTCCTCAAATAAAAGAATTAAACTACTCCAACTGTGGGAATCTTTCCCGAGCTTATTTATATTAAGTTGAACTATATAAAATGGCCAACATTATACCATTTTTGAATGATAAAAATAGCAATGTAATATGGTTCAAACTGATATAGTTGAAACTGTTAGAAAAATCTGTGGGTTTATAATTGGTAAAAGAAAAAGAAGTGGTGAATGCTAGAGCAACTTAAGAGAAACGCTTCCAGACTCTCTAACTAGAAATAAGTTTCCCAGATAACTTAGATTTTTTGCTTTACTTTGAAATAATGACTAAAATATGGTCAATTAAGGACTCTTCTGGCCAACCAGTTTAGTCTTTTTCAAATGAAATTAATTCAGTGCAAAGGAATCATAAATAGGGCATGAATTATGAATTACATAAAATTTATCTTTTTTGTGAAATAAAACTTCACTAAGTTTCAGATATATATTACATATGGCTCAATAATACATTTCTAGCTATGAGACTAGCTCTTCAATTATTCATTTCAGAAGTCTTTCCGTTGTGTGTATGGTGGGGGTAGGGGTAGGGAATCTTCAAGTAATCCACTGAACAACTCTTCACCTGATAACTAAGTTGGCAGCTAACGACATATGGTCAATTCTTCATATATCAAGTTAATACTTGATATGCTGTCAAGCTGATTTCTCTAGGTAAGGATGCGGGGTGCTACATTATCCAAATTTTCCTGTTAGAGCTAAACTAAGATAATACCTCGGACTGTACCTAATTCTTACAAAAACTTGTAGTTTACGTTGTAAATCAGTGTCTCCTATTAATGCCAAAGTACAGTGATATTTTGGCTTCACTAGCAACAACTTTTTCACAAAGAATCAAAATCTTTCCTTATCTCTCAAATTCTATTTAACCTCACCCCATCAACATCACTGCCCTTATAAATGTCTGAATGAACAGCAGCAATAGTCTTAGTGCATTAAGTAGCAACAGCACTTTAGGTGTGCCGGAAAGATCTCCTTAATTTCACAGAGAACTTGGGTAAAATAAAATACTTCAGAAATACCCAGAGAACTCCAACTACAGGCTCTAGCTCATAATTCTTTAGCCTAAGACTCTGACTCTAGTTCAAATTTTTTAGCGTATGGTATTTGGTTCCACTCCCAAAGATTTGAGCTTAACACTCTCAGGTACTTTCTACATATGGCTCAATAACATCAATACTTTCTTCAGTCCCTAAGACTGGTATTTATAGTTTCTCTGCTGAAGAGAGAGAGAAGCATTGCTCAGAATCAAAATATGGTATGCAAGAGATCATCTAGGTGAAGCTATAAGCTGTAGAGTTGCAGGGACCTAGAAAATTGAGGATATCCGATATAAACGGGTCCAAAAAAACCCGAAGCACTCTTGCTAATTGTACTATTTTTTCATTTCTAAACTTGCTCTTTTCATAGTGTCTTAAGATGTAACTAAACCATTTCTGAAATATTCAAAAGAATGTAATAAAATTTATACTATACATATTCATTGGCTTTTAAGAAGTGACTTTCCTTAAATGTCATGTTTATGTTTTAGTCATTTCTGTTTCATGATCGTTATGGGTTTTAATAAAAGGCTTAATTAGAAACAAATTCCTTTGGGGATGAGATGGAAATGTTCTTAATCTTGATTGTAGTAGTAGCTTCATAGGTGTACATATCTGTCAAAATTTATCAAAATGTAAGGAATTAATAATTCTTTACTACTATCGATTATAAGATCCCACTGAATATTTTGGATAACAGTCTATTGTCATGTTCGCCTTTTGCAGATCTATGGTTTGTCTTCTCATTCTCTTGACACTGTCTTTGGCAGAGCAGAAGTTTCTAATTTTAATGAAGTCCAGCTTATCAACTGCTTCTTTTATGGATCATGCCCTTGGTGTTGTATCTAAAAAGTCACTGCCATATGCAAGATCATCTAGGTTCTCTCCAATGTTACCTTCCAGTAGTTTATTACAGAGTTTTACATTTAGGTCTGTGTTTAGGTCCATTTTGAGAATAACCTCTGTATCTACATTCATTTGCATGAGGATGACTAGCTGTCCCAGCACAATTTGTTGAAGCGACTATCTTTACTCCTTTGTACTGCCTTTGCTCCTTTGTCAAAGATCAATTAGAAAAACCTTTGTTTACATCTTAGTTCTACCATTTAGTAGTTGGATGGTTTTGGACAAATTGTACAAATTTGGACAAACTTTTTCCTAGAAAACAAATGCCCAAGTTTTTCAGTTTTCTTAGTGTTCAAACCAGAAGGCATATCCCTGAAATAAAATAAATATTTCAAATATGGGAAAATACATACTAAAAAGGACAGGATTCAGATTTTATATTTACCCTAAAAGCTTTCTGAAAAATAAAAAATGGTTTAATAATTGAGACAGAGGCAGTTAATTACTATGGAAATTAACCATTCCTTTAATCAGATCAACATTTGATATACTCCTAAGACAAATAACTGAAATCAAGTTTTTATACTAACTACACAGTAATACAGATATAAAATACTTCAATTAAAGGGGATTTTAAAAAATTTTATTTTAATAAGAATATTTCAAAAAGTTGATACAGGGACTTTCCTGGCAGTCCAGTGGTTAGGACTCTGCACTTCCACTGCAGGGGCGGGGGGCGTGGGTTCGACCCCTGGTTGGGGAACTAAGATCCCATAGGCCGTGCAGCAAAAAAGTTAATACAGAAAAAGATTTATAATGTGCTTAGGGCCCCAGTGAAAGTACCTGGTATGGAGATTACTAATTTATTCTTTTTAGCTTTTTCTTTGATTTTCGTTTCACAATTAAGCATTTTAAACTAAGATACATACACACATATAACTTAGATACATATGCAACTGAGAGCAGACATCCTTGTCTTTTTCTTGATCTTAAAGAGAGCACATTCAGCCTTTAAGCATTATGTCTGATGTTAGCTGTGGGTCTTTCATAGAGATGCCCCTTATCACATTTAGAAAGTTCCCTTGTATTCCTAATTTGCCAAGTGTTTTTATCATGAAAGGTTACTGAATTTTGTCAAATGCTTTTTCTGTGTCTATTGAAATAATCATGTGATTTTGTCCACACTGCGTGGCTTTTTTTTTTCTTTTTGGCCACACTGCGTGGCTTGTAGGATATTAGTTCCCCGACCAGGGATTGAACCCGGGCCCTCAGCAGTGAGAGTGTGGAGCCCTAACCACTGGACTGCCAGGGAATTCCCCTGATTTTGTCCTTTATTCTATTCATATAGCGTATTACATCACTTTCTGTATGTTAAACCAACCTTGCAATCTTGGTACTAACCTACCAATCCTACTTGGTAAATGGTATAGAACCCTTTTTATTAGTTACCAGATTCAGTTCAGTAGTATTTTGCTGAGGACTATTGTGTTTATATTCATAAAGGATATTAGTCTGTAGTTTTATTTTTGATGCCTTTGCCTGGTTTGGGTATGAGAGTCATACTGACCTCATGGGATAAGTTGGGAAGTATGTCTTCCTCTTCTGTTTTTGGAAGTTTATGAAGTATTAGTGTTGTTCTTTAAATATTTCATAGAATTGACCAGTGAAGCCATCTAGTCCTGCGATTTTCTTTGTAAGAAGTTTTTTGATTGCTAACTCTATCTACTTATTATAGGTATATTCAAATTTTCTATTTCTTCTTGAGTTAGTTTTGGTAGTTTGTATCTTTCTTGGAATTTATCCATTTCATCTAGGTTATCTAATTTGTTGGCATATAACTGTTCACAGTATTCCCTTATAATCCTGTTTATTTCTGTAAGGTCTTCTCCTTCACTCCTGATTTTAATAATTTGAGCCTTCTTTTTTCTTGATTAGTCTAACTTTAGGTTTGTCAATTTTGCTGATCTTCTCTAAGAACCACTTTTGGTTTCACTGAATTTCTTGTTTTTCTGTTCTCTCTTCCATATATTTCTGCTCTAATCTTTATTAGCTACTGAATTAAGCACGTCTTTATTTTCTGTATTTTTGTTGTCCTGACACCTGGGGCCTTCCTTATACTGGAGGGACTGGCCATCCCAGGGTTTGCCAATTCCTAGAGAAGTAAAACTTGCCTGTGGAGGGCCTTTCATATGAAAACCAACCAATCCAAACCCATAACCCAACCACCTCGTCTATCACACTCAGGGTCATTACTCCCCTGCCCTAATCACACTAGGGCCAAGTAGCAGACAACTAGGAACAGCCCCTACAGCCCAGAGACCAGTGAAATTACTTGAAGTAGGCAATCCTATATTTCCTCACCTGGTCTTACCCATCCTTCCCACAGAAATCACAATAAAGGCTAGTGCCTATATTTCCTGCCCACCCCCCCTTCACCTCCTGACCAATACCAGTACTTCTTCCATGTGCCCCCCTCCTATGGTCTGGATTGTCCCTTCCTCTTGAGATCTGTGAGAATAGTAAACTATCTTTACAATGGCCATCATCTCCTGATATGTCGGCCTCACCACACCTGAATAATAAAACCTACATTTTAAAGTAGTTTCTTACTTCTGCTTGCTTTAGGTTTACTTTTCTTTTTCTAGTTTCTTAGGATAGAAGATTAAATTACTGATTTAATGTATCTTTTCTTTTCCTTATAACACTGTTTTAGCTGTATCCCATAAGTTTTGGTATGCTGTGGGTTTTTTTTTTAATTTATCTCGAAGTATTTTTCTAATTTCCCTTGTGATTGTCTTTGACCCACTGGTTATTTAGGAATGAGTTATTTAATTTTCCACATATGTGTGAACTTCCCAAATCTCCTTCTGTTAATGATTTCTAATTATAGTACTCACTTATTCTTGACTTCAAGTATAGATGAAAATGTCATAGAATCCTAGACTTGGAGGAAATCTCTCCAAGAGAATAGCTATAATCACTCTTACTTCTATCCCAGATGGTATTAGCAATAATCTTTCAATAGACTTTGGAACAGAAGCTAAAGAAATCAAATGAAAAAGTTGAGGACTATGAGCACCATCAGTTATACTTCGTATTTATATAGAATTTTACAGATTACAGAAAATGCTTTTATATCCATGTCTGAATGTAAATAAATGCATTTTTAAAAGGACCTTGAGTATTACTTGTAACACATAAGAGACAACTAGTAGGCTGGCAAAAACAAAATACCTGATAGGTGTTGTCAAAACTGTCATACATGAATCTGGTAATCAGTGATGTCTTTCCAACTGAAATGAAAAGAAAAAAAAGATTGATTCAGTTAACACATTAAATTGGGTTCTCAAGCAATTTTTCTACAGAGAACTGCAATTCAATTCATTGGGAAATATCTGCAATGGTTCTACTAACAATAATTTACAAACATACAGCCCTGAGTTTGTTGAAATGTTTTTCTTTAATAACAGATAATCTCGGGACTTCCTTGGTGGTCCAGTGGGTAAGACTGCGCTCCCAATGCAGGGGGCCTGGGTTCGATCCTGGTTGGGGAACTAGATCCCACATGCATGCCGCAACTAAGAAGCCCACAGGCCGCAACTAAGAAGCCCACATGCCGCAAACAGAGCCCGCATGTTGCAACTAAACATGCTGCAATGAAGATCCCGTGTGCCGCAACTAAGACTCAGCGCAGCCAAAACAACTAAATAAGTTCTTCTTCCCCACCCCCCTTCCTCTTCCTCTCCTCCTCCTTATAAAAAAAACCCAAGCAAACAAACAAACAAAAGATAATCTCTCAAATTGAGAGCACAGGTAAAAGAATATTTATTGATTTAAGAGGTGAGGAAAATGAAGAGAAAAGATGGAGGAAAACAATCAGTTATGCTGACATCTCTAATTCACAAAAGGCAAGCAGATATTTACTTGAGCCCTAACAAAAAGAACTAGGATTACACTGGGAAGAAATTATAGTTAACTTCCTGGACAGTAACCTGGGGAAAATGAGGGTCAGGTCCACTTCATTCAGTGAATCAAAGCTTAATCTCGGGAAGTATAAAAACTAAATATGAAGAGTTCTAGGAGAGGTATGAGGGCTGCAAGAACTCGACTGTTTAAGAGTAAGAATGAAATGACATGGAAAATTGTTTTGAAACTCATTTCAGGATCCGATCTCTATTCTTTGGCAGGGCAATCCCAAAGATTCATAATACTACTTTGTATTGGTATTTTTAAGTTAATCTACATGAAAGTGCCACTAGGTAGAAAATAGTGGTATACTGCCAATATCCTTACCAATGGGAACAGTGTTCAAGGGCAAGAACCATATCTAATTTTCCTATATCTCCAGTAGCTTGACATAGATTCAGTAAATACTAAATGAATACAAGAAATTATATCAATTAGAAAAGAACCGAGCAAATAAATATCTCAAATGCTCTCCCAAATGTAAATATTTTGGGGAGAAAAAAACCAATACCTAGTCACTCATATTTTTGTATGAATTTAAGTAACTTCTTTTTTAATAAAATATATATTTATTTATTTATTTATTTTTGGCTGTGTTGGGTCTTTGTTTCTGTGCAAGGGCTTTCTCTAGTTGTGGCTCACGGGCCTAGTTGCTCCGCGGCATGTGGGATCTTCCCATACCAGGGCTCAAACCCGTGTCCCCTACATTGGCAGGCAGATTCTCAACCACTGCGCCACCAGGGAAGCCCCAAATTTAAGTAACTTTTGATTTCAACTTTTGATTTTTAGAGACCTGATCGTGGCCTCGTAAAATGTCCTCCATCCATGTGCCATATGAAAACCTGAGGAAAAAACTGAGCCAAAGAAGGAAGAATCCCATAAAATCACCTACTCCCAAACGTCTTATTTTAAAGAATCTAAAATAGCAGGTTGAACAGCTAAAGCTAGTTTCCCTAGACCCTGGTCAAAAGCAAACTGATGTTTGGGAAGAAGTCTCTTTTTGGAGCAATGAGTAGACCTATGCATTTCTTCATTAATAAATAGTACATACAGTTTTTATTTTGTTTTGAAAAATGTCCCTCCTTTTTTATATAAAAGAGCAAAATGCATGTTACAAAGCAGGCAACACAGAAAAGACCAAGAACAAAGTGAAAATTAGGTATATCCTACCACCTATACATAACTAACATTAAAACTTTGGGGGCTTCCCTGGTGGCGCAGTGGTTGAGAATCTGCCTGCCAATGCAGGGGACACGGGTTCGAGCCCTGGTCTGGGAAGATCCCACATGCCACGGAGCAACTGGGCCCATGAGCCACAACTACTGAGCCTGAGCGTCTGGAGCCTGTGCTCCGCAACAAGAGAGGCCGCGACAGTGAGAGGCCCGCGCACCGCGATGAAGAGTGGCCCCCACTCGCCGCAACTGGAGAAAGCCCTCACACAGAAACAAAGACCCAACACAGCCAAAAATAAAAATAATAAATAAATAATAAATTTTTTAAAAAAACTAAAAAAAAACCCAAAAACTCTATGCTCTTTAAAAAAAAAAAAAAAACTTTGGTATATGTTTTTCCAAAATATTTTTTATATATACGAATACATATGTATTTAAAGGCAAAACCCTAGAACCAATCATAGTTAAGTCAGGAACAATACACATTCTACTATTATTTAACACTGATCAGAATCTATAAAAAGTAAATCTAAAAATCTGAAGAGATAAAAGGCAAAATAGTGGTGGGGGAAACAGTGGTGGAGAAAAGCAAAGGGGCTTCATTATAAATAAAATATATAGTGAAGAAATACAAAATAGCTTGTTTGTTGAAACAGTTTTTACTCAAAAGATTAAATTTTCATTATTAAGCATTTTAAATATGATTCTTCAATATGGGATCCTTGTAAATTTATTGTTGTTTACCCCAAAACCTTCTGTAAAATGGTATGTAAACTTATGATTTGCTTAATGCTTGTTTTCCCTGATCGTAAGCTCTATAATTGTCCTGTTTAGTCCACATCATCAGAGTTTGACACTGCTTGTCACATCACACTAAGCAAACAACACCTTTGCCGAACTGATACTCAACTCTTTTTCAAACGACAAAAAATAGGTATCTAGGGTTATTCAAAAAAAAAAAAAAAAATTTTTTTTTTTTTTTTTTTTTGGCTGTGTTGGGTCTTCGTTGCTGTGTGCAGGCTTTCCCTAGTTGCGGTGAGCAAGGGCTACTTTTTGTTGCGATGCACGGGCTTCTCATTGCAGTGGCTTCTCTTGTTGTGGATCACAGGTTCTAGGCACGTGGGCTTCAGCAGTTGTAGCACGCAGGCCCTAGAGTGCGTGGGCTTCAACAGTTGTGGCACATGGGCTCAGTAGTTGTGGCGCACAGGCTTAGTTGCTCCGTGGCATGTGGGATCTTCCCGGACCAGGGATTGAACCTGTGTCCCCTTCATTGGCTGGTGGATTCTTAACCACTGCACCACCAGGGAAGTCCCTCACTGTAGTTTTGATTTGCATTTCTCTAATAATTAGCGATGTTGAGCATCTTTTCATGTACCTCTTGGCCATCTGTATGTCTTCATTGGAGAAACGTCTATTTAGGTCTTACGCGCATTTTTTGATCGGATTGTTTTTTTGATATTGAGCCACATGAGCTGTTTGTAAATTTTGGAGATTAATCCCTTGTTGGTCAGGATGCATCGTTTGCAAATACCTTCTTCCATTCTCTGGGTTGCCTTTTTGTTTTGTTTATAGTTTGCTGTGCAAAAGCTTTTGAGTTTAATTAGGTCCCATTTGTTTGTTTTTATTTCCATTACTCTAGGAGATGGATTGAAAAAGATATTGCTGCAATTTATGTCAAACAGTGTTCTGCCTATATTTTCCTCCAAGAATTTTATAGTATCTGGTCTTTCACTTAGGTCTTTAATCCATTTTGAGTTTATTATGGTGTTAAAAAATGTTCTAATTTCATTTTTTTTTTACCTGTAGCTGTCCAGTTTTCCCAGCACCATTCATTGAAGAGACTGTCTTTTCTCCATCGTACAGTCTTGCCTCCTTTGTCATAGATTAATTGACCACAGGTTCATGGGTTTATTTCTGGGCTTTCTATACTGTTCCATTGATCTATAGTTCTATTTTGTGCCAGTACCATACTGTTTTGATGACTGTAGCTTTGTAGTATAGTCTGAAGTCAGGGAGCCTGATTCCTCCAGTTCCGTTTTTCTTTCTCAAGATTGCTTTGGCTATTCAGCGTCTTTTGTGTTGCCATACAAATTTTAAGATTTTTTTGTTCTAGTTCTGTGAAAAATGCCATTGGTAATTTGATAGGGATTGCAATGAATCTGTAGATTGCCTTGGGTAGCACTGTCATTTTGACAATATTGATTCTTCCAATCTAAGAACATGGTATATCTCTCCATCTGTTTGTGTTGTCTTTGATTTCTTTCATCAGCGTTTTATAGTTTTCGGAGTGCAGGTCTTTTTCCTCCTTAGGTAGGTTTATTCCTAGGTATTTTATTCTCTTTGATGTAATGGTAAATGGGATTTTTCCCTTTAATTTCTCTTTCTGATCTTTCGTTGTTAGTGTATAGAAATGCAACAGATTTCTGTGAAATTATTTTGTATCCTGCAACTTTGCCAAATTCACTGATGAGCTCTTGTAGTTTTCTAGTAGCATCTTTAGGATTTTCTATGTATAGTATCATGTCATCTGCAAAAAGTGACAGTTTTACTTCTTTTCCAATTTGGATTCCCTTTATTTTTTCTTCTCTGACTGCTGTGGCTGGGACTTCCAAAACTATGTTAAATAAAAGTGGCGAGAGTGGACATCCTTGTCTTGTTCCTGATCTTAGAGGAAATGCTTTCAGCTTTTCACCGTTGAGTATGATGTCAGTTGCAGATCCGTCATACATGGCCTTTATTATGTTGAGGTATGTTCTCTCTATACCCACTTTCTGGAGATTTTTATCATAAATGGGTGTTGAATTTTGTCAAAAGCCTTTTCTGCATCTATTGAGATGATCATATGGCTTGTATTCTTCAATCTGTTGACGTGGTGAATCACACTGATTGATTTGCAGATAATGAAAAATCCTTGCATCCCTAGGATAAATCACACTTGATCATGGTTATGATCCTTTTAATGTATTGTTGGATTTCTTTTGCTAGTATTTTGTTGAGTTTTGCATCTCTCTCTGTTCATCAGTGATATTGGTGATGGTTGCACAACTCTGTGAATATACTAAAAACTACTGAATTGTACACTTTAAATGAGTGAATTGTATATGATTATTTTAAAAAACTTTTAATTTCCTCTAGAATTTATTGCAGTTACCATGTTATAACAAAAGCAGATCATTCTTAATGTGTTAATTTCGTTTATACATTTAAATAAAAATATATGATCCTCATCACATAAACAGATAATTCTAAATCTACTTTGAAGTTTAATCAATCAATAAGTATCTTTTTGGAAATTGTACCTAGTATCATATTATACCAAAGATAAGACTGCTGTCCTCACAGAATACATGGATCATTGGTAATCAATCTTTAAACTAGTGAATGTCATTAATACATTGGGAAATATTGGAAAACTAACAAATTTATCTAGACATTGTTTATCTTGCCCTTCTGAGAGACTTGTAGATCTAGATGAGATTAGTTTGGAAAAGGGGTCTCGTTTAGTCCAGAAAATCTTCAAAGTCCAATATAGTTCTCAGCTAATCAGAGACTAAAGAACCTTTATAAGGAGAAGTAGGCTTGGAAATCAACCAGTCTTATTTTGAATTAGCATGTTTTAGTCAAAGTATGGAATTAATGATCAAGTATCAGTCAGGAATTTCTGTAATATACTCCAATGCCAAGTGACCACTAACATTCTATTTCCTACTATAATAATTCCTTGATGAGAGGTAGAAGGCAATATTCTTTATTGCCAGCTATAAAATAAATTGCACTCCAATACCTATGAGCTCTAAAGATAAATCTTTTTTTAAATATAAGAAACTCACTAAATCAAATGAATACTAATTAAAGCAAATGTAGTGTACATAAAACTGAGGTAAGAGACCTCTAATTACACAGGAAATCTATGAAATGTTTAATCATTTTAAGAGAAGAATTATTTTTCCAGTAGCCCCACTGCTTTGAATATCATCTTCATGAGCCTGGGCCACCTTCTCCAATGGAATCTGAGGACCTAATACTGGTCTCAACCAACCAATTTCCATTCCGGCTTGAGGGCTGCTGCAAACTGCTGAAATTCCTCCTTGGTGGATGAATAGAGAGCAACTCCTATTATGCTAGATTCCTTTGCCATGGTGTCTCCCGTGGGTTTATTTCAACAGGACCTCTGCTGCCAACAACTATTACTCGTTCTCCATGTGACAAAGATTCAAATCATTGCTAAGATTTACATTAGCTAACATTTCAATAATCACATCAACTCCTTTTCACCAACAGATTTCTTAATTTTATCAATATAATTAGCTTCTTTGTGATTAAACACTTCGTGGGCCCCACTTTGCAAAACAGTGTTTTGTCCTTCCTCAGTACCAGCTGTGCCCAAAACCTTTAAGCCATAAGCTCTAGCAATCTGGCATGCTGCTATCCCAACTCCTCCACTAGCTCCATGAACCAGAATACTTTCTCCAGCTTTCACACAGGCACTGTGGAGCACAGCTCAATAAGCAGTAAAATATGGGATACTGATGGCAGCTCCTTGTTTAAAGTCCAGTTTTTCCGGCAGTGTGTAAACAGGGTAATTGGCTGCTAGAGCATACTCTGCGTAGCCCCCAGAGATCGTGCTGGTAGTGAAAACTCTGTCACCTTTCTTGAAAGCAGATACACATTCTCCAACAGCGTCTATTATCCCAGCCACATCTAATCCAGGAGTATAAGGTAGAAGTGGTTTTCTACTGTAGGTACAAGAGTGAATTTGTGTGTCCACTGGGTTTACACTACACGCTTGGACTTTGATTAGAACCTGATGGTCTTTCGGAATCGGTACGGCAACATTCGACTGGAGTTTCATCACTTCTGGTCCATGAATTAAAAAACTCTAATAGCAGGCTTCCTTGGGGGCGCAGTGGTTGAGAATCTGCCTGCCAACACAGGGGACAAGGGTTCGAGCCCTGGTCTGGGAAGACCCCACATGCCGCGGAGCAACTAGGCCCGTGAGCCACAACTACTGAGCCTGCGCGTCTGGAGCCTGTGCTCCGCAACAAGAGAGGCCGCGATAGTGAGAGGCCCGCACACCGTGATGAAGAGTGGCCCCTGCTTGCCGCAACTAGAAAGAAAAGCCCTCACACAGAAACGAAGACCCAACACAGCTAATAAATAAATAATTAATTAATTAAAAAACAAAAAACAAAAAAAAACTCCAATAGCTCTCATCAACCTCTGTTCCGTCACCATGGTGATCTAGATACGAGTTCTAGAGTGGGAAATCAAAATCTGCGAGAGCTCCTCAGATTCCAGGGAAAAAAGGGCTGTGTGATGTACGATTTCATCTCAATAAAGCTGTTATTAAAAATCTATCATGGATTTCCCTGGTGACTCAGTGGTTACGAATCCCCCTGCCAATGCAAGGGACGCCTAGAGCCCGTGCTCCACAACAACAGAAGCCACCACAATGAGACACCTGCACACCACAATGAAGAGTAACCCCCGCTCGCCACAACTAGAGAAAGCCCGAGCACATCAACGAAGGCCCAACACAGCCATAAATAAATAAATAAATAGACAGATAAATAAAATCCATCGTGGTGATTATTGTACAACAATGTGAAATACTTAATGCCACTGAACTGTACATATAGAAATAAGTTAAAATGGTAAATTTTACTATGTATAATAATTTTAATACTGGAGCACCAAAGATAACTTTAAAAAAGGGCTGCTAATATATTAAAGATTAGAGGAACTAATTATTGGGCCTCTAGAAGACCAAGGTATACTAATTTAAGAGATAACTTCTGTAAGTGGTAAAGTAATTCCTCACATAATATACTCTTCAAGAGTACTTAGGATTCAAAGATTATAAGACTAATGTTTGCATAAAAGGAGAAGTCTCAATTATTCTACAACCTATATAAATGAACATTTATGAACTGCTTCATAATCTGGTCAGTTATATTGGTCAGATAATACTGAACCAGAGAAGATACTTATATTTTCTAATTTTTCCCCCAAAAATAAGCCCTTATAAAAGATTAATGTGCTATGATAATAATAGTACCTTAAATCAGATGCTATGATTTTAGTAAGAGTTAAGCATAAAAATACAACAAACACACAAAAACAACACTATCTGTAGTCCATCATGGTAACGAAGACACCTGAAAAAGGTACCTACGGACCACAGCAAAAAAGCTCAGCTGCAAGCAAAACTCACTGCAATATCACAGCTAAGATGTCTCACCTAGGTGATGCAATTCTACAGCAAAAGAGAAAATCAATTAAACCACGCTAACATTACTCCAATGCAGCAAACCTAGTCAACAACACATGAAGTTCAATAAAGTTAGTAGCTTTTCTCTAAAGACCTAAATTGAATAAAGATTTCGTTTTTCCTAAAGCTTAAAAAAAAAAAAAAAAAAAAGGAAGAAATGGAATATTACTCAGCCATAAAAAGAAATGAAATTGAGTTATTTGTAGTGAGGTGGATGGACCCTATAGAGTCTGTCATACAGAGTGAAGCAAGTCAGAAAGAGAAAAACAAATACTGTATGCTAACACATATATATGGAATCTAAAAAAAAAAAAAAGGTTCTGAAGAACCTAGGGGTAGGACAGAAATAAAGAAGCAGACGTAGAGAATGGACTTGAAGACACGGGGAGGGGGAAGAGTAAGCTGGGATGAAGTGAGAGAGTGACATGGACATATATACACTACCAAATGTAAAACAGATAGCTAGTGGGAAGCAGTCGCATAGCACAGGGAGATCAGCCCAGGTAGTCACAAGACTACCTAGAGGGGTGGGATAGGGAGGATGGGAGGGAGATGCAAGAGGGAGAAGATATGGGGATATATGTATATGTAGAGCTGATTCACTTTGTTATAAAGCAGAAACTAGCACACCATTGTAAAGCAATCATAGTCCAATAAAGATGATTTAAAAAAAAAAAAAAGAAGAAGAGAACTACAACTACACTTGTACAATCACATTCAAAAACGGGGAGAATGAATTTGGTTGTATAAAATATTTGCTGAATAAGTAATTTCACATCTATGGCTCAAAAGTTGTTTTTTAATAAGTATGATTTATTTCTTTATAATAATATTTATGTTAAAGGCATTAGACCTATGATATGAGTTTCCAAGATGATGAAATGGAGACATCCAAAGTAAAAACAAAAATATTTGACTACACAAAACGTGAAGACAGAAAAGATATTCACATAAAGGTAACGACCCACTGGCTACTCTTATCAAAGATGAATAAAACATAAACAAATATATTAATTCTTGGATGGCTACTATTTCTCACTTCATTCCAAAACTTCCAAGTGCTAGGAAACAAGGAGGTTGGAGGATGAGAATGAAAAACAAATGTAAGTAAGGCCTTGAATGCAAAGGAGTTTACAACGGCTGAAAGAGGGTGAACAAGAGAATAAAACACTGTGCAAAGAAAATGTCCATCCTCTATACTGCCAGAGATACCTTTCAACAATTTATAAACATTCCAAGGCTCCCCAGTCTCCATAAGCTAAAGATCCTTAGCAGGCATTCAAACTTGAGCTTAGCCTTTCTAGTCTCATCTCCTAACCTTGCCAAACACAAATACCATCTGACAATGATGGAAAGCTATTGGTTATTCTTCAAGCATAACAGGTTCCTTGGAGCCTCTGAGATTTTGCTCATGTAACCCAGTTTTGTGGAACATTTCTTTCCTGGTTACATTATGAACTTATGAACTCAGTACCAGATGTGGTTCTGCCTGGAGGAGAGAAAAACTAAATTACCTCTCAAAACTACTTTCAGCCAAGCTCCCTGGTGGCCTAGTGGTTAGGATTCCAGGCTTTCACTGCCATGGCCCAGGTTCAATCCCTGTTCAGGGAACTCAGATTCCTGCAAGGCATGCGGGGCGACCAAAAAAAAAAAAAAAATTACTTTCAGCCTAAGATTGTATTTCTAGAAGTATTTTAGATGGCAGCAGGGCTTTTATTTTATTCCTACAACAAAGTTAACATTCATCTATGAATGTATCTTAAGGATAAAATGACGAGTTGGACTAATTAAAAAAGATACATGCATCCCAATGTTCATAGCAGCACTAGCCAAGACATGGAAGCAACCAAAATGTCCATCGACAGATGAATGGATAAAGAAGATGTGGTACATATACACAATGGAATACTACCCAGTCATCAAAATGAATGAAATAATGCCATTTACAGCAACATGGATGGACCTATCATACTAAGTAAGTGAATTAAGTCAGAAAGAGAAAGACAAATACCAAATGATATCACTTATATACAGAATCTAAAATATGATACAAATGAACTTATTTACAAAACAGAAACAGACTCACAGACTTAGAAGACAAGCTTATGGTTATCAAAGGGGAAAAGGGGCTGGGGGAGGGATAAATTACGAGTTTGGGATTAGCAGATACAAATTACTATATATAAAATAAACAAAAAGGTCCTAGGGACTTCCCTGGTGGCGCAGGGGTTAAGAATCCGCCTACCAATGCAGGGGACATGGGTTCGATCCATGGTCCGGGAAGATCCCACAGGCCGCAGAGCAACTAAGCCCGTGCGCCACAAATACTGAGCCTGTGTTCTAGAGCCCACAAGCCACAACTACTGAGCCCGCAAGCCACAACTACTCAAGCCCGTGCGCCTAGAGCCCGTGCTCCGCAACAAGAGAAGCCACCTCAATGAGAAGCCCACACACTGCAACAAAGAGTAGCCCCCGCTCACCCCAACTAGAGAAAGCCCGCGTGCAGCAACGAACACCCAATGCAACCATAAATAAATAAGTAAGTAAGTAGGTCCTATTGTACAGCACAGGGAACTATATTCAATATCCTGTAATAAACCATAATGGAAAAGAATATATATACATACATACATGCATACGTATATATAACTGAATCACTTTGCTATACACCAGAAACTAACACAAATCAACTATACTTCAATACAAAAAATGTTTTTAAAAAGATGACTTGGAAATAATCTGTACCCTCAAAGAACAGTTCAGTGGGAAGTTCAAAATAAGTACTAGCATAAGACTAGCTTCTCCAGCATTAACTTTACTCAAAAACTTTTTAAGTCTAAGTGTAGAAAAGCATGATCCACTCCTTCTTATGGGGTTAAAATAAGAAAAAAATGGCAATATAAGGAACTTAACTCATATTATCTTGTTTGTGCATTTATTTACTAGTTTACCTCTCCTAACTTACAAATGATAAGCTGTAGAACAGGAACCTCATCTATCTTGTTCATGGCTATACTCAATGTTGGTCCCTGCCTAGCACTAAATGAAATAATCAATGAAAGAAACCATCAAGTAGACAGCATTCACTAAGGTTGTCCAGAGTCTGCATTCTTGGAAAAATGAAAGTAGATATAGCTCACAGGGGCACACTTATGATAAAACTCAGTGAACTGAGGTTTTAGAACCAGAAGGCCAACTTCACTAATTAATTTAAGAAATAACTTTCGTAAGGATGGGAATATTCAGGTCAATATAACTAGCAATTTTTCTCATTCAACCTGTACACTTAAGATTCATATGCTTTTCTATATGTTACATTTCAATAAAAAGTTTTCCTTGTAAAAAAAAAATCTAAACAATCACTCTCTGAAATAATATCTTATGGGGTTTTACACACACACACACACACACACACTTAAAGTACACATAGTAAGTCAAGTCAGAAGGAAGAATGGTAAGTAGAATTAGACTGCCAAGGTCCCTGCACTGTCCAGAAGGGTAAAGGAATCAATTACCTGTAAACTTTTTAAACTCATGGCTGCATGCCACAATTTCTGGGCTAATCACAAAAAGAAAAAGAAAAAAAAAATTGTATAACTTCCCAATTAATAAAGAATATGGAATAATTTTTTAAAAGACTACAAATTCAAATAACACAAGAAGAGGAAAAGAAACACTCAGGACAAAAAGAAAGCACATTGAGAAGATGGTAGATTTATTTTAAATCCAAATATATAATTATATTAAATGTAAATGTACTAATGTTCCAATTTTAAAAACAATTATCAGACCGGACAAACACAAAACTTAACTAGATGACTACTAAGCCACATCTGAAACATAAGAATACAAAAATGTTGAAAGTAAAAAGATAGAGGGACTTCCCTGGTGGCGCAGTGGTTAAGAATCTGCCTGCCAATGCAGGGGACACGGGTTCAAGCCCTGGTAGGTCAGGGAACTAAGATTCCCATATGCCGGGCAGGGCAGCCAAAATAAATAAATTAATTAAAAAGGACAGAAAAATATAAATACTATGAAAACATTAGCCAAAATAAAGATGGTATACCTATACTAACATCAAAGTAAACTTTAGGGCAAAAAGCATTACTAGAAATAGTGGAACACTTAATGACGATAAAAGGTTGAAGTCACCAAGAACACAATAACAATTCCAGGGACTTCCCTGGATGTCCAGTGGTTAAGAATCTGCGCTTCCACTGCAGGGGGCACAGGTTCGATCCCTGGTTGGGGAACTAAGATCCTGCATGCCACGTGGTGTGGCCAGAAAAAAAGTCTCAAAAACCTGTAAGTTAAAAATGGAAAAACTACAAGGATACATATACAGAGCCACAATCACCATGGAAAATTTTAACATACCTCTCTCAATAACAGAATAGACAAAAATTCGATAAAGACACACAATATTTGAACCACTTGATTAACAAAACTGATCTAGTGATCATATATTGAATTCTGCACCTAACAAATTCATTCTTTTCGGGCACAAAGGGAATATTTATTAAAACTGACATAACATATGGACCATAAAGAAAAATATCAAGAAAATTAAAAACAGTGAAAATATATTCTCTGACCACAGTACGATTAAAGTAGAAATCAAAAACATAAAGAAAACTAGAAAGTCCCCAAGTATTTCGAAATAATACACTTCTAATAACCAATGAGTCAAAGGAGAAATCAAAATAGAAATTAGAAAGCATTTTGTACTGAATGACAAAAATACTGCAGAGCAAATCTCCAAAACACTACTATAATAGTACTTAAAGGGAAATTTATACAATTACACACACACACACACTTATATGAGCGTATATTAGGGGAAAAAAAAAAAAACTAAACATGAGCTATATATCCCTCTCTCAAGAAGTTGGAAAAGACCAGCAAAATAAACCAAAGAAACTATAAGAAAGGAAATAAAGAGCAGAAATAAAACAGAAAACACACAATTGAGAGTCAACAAGGCTGACCAAGGCTGTTTAAGTTCTTTGAACAAAAAACTATTAAATTGGGTTTCCCTGGTGGTGCAGTGGTTGAGAATCTGCCTGCCAATGCAAGGGACACGGGTTCGAGCCCTGGTCTGGGAAGATCCCACATGCCGTGGAGCAACTAGGCCCGTGAGCCACAACTACTGAGCCTGTGCGTCTGGAGCCTGTGCTCAGCAACAAGAGAGGCCGTGACAGTGAGAGGCCTGCACACCACGATGAAGAGTGGCCCCTGCTTGCCGCAACTAGAGAAAGCCCTCGCACAGAAACAAAGATCCAACACAGCCAAAAATAAATAAATAAATAAATAAAATTAAAATTAAAAAAAAAAACAACTATTAAATTTATAAACCTCCAGTAAGTCTTACCAAGAAGAAATGAAAGGTACAGATAACCAGTATTAGAAATTAATGAAGCATGATTACAGATCCTGCAGACATAAAAACATGAGTAATATGAGTAATCTGCACTAATAAATTTGAAACAGTAGATGAAATGTACAAAGTCCTAGAAAAAATAAGAAAAAAATAAGAAAGAAAAAAGAAAATCTTAAAGAAATTGAAGCTCTATTTTAAAAACCTTCCCCAGGGTTGCAAAGGCCAGAATTGCCAAGCCATTCTTAAATAAAAAGAATAAGGTGAGAGGATTTTCTCTCTGGTAAATCAGTAATTTTTATATTAAGTTATAGTGAGTAAGTTTTGTATTGTTGCAAGGGTAGACAAAGCATTTAGCAGAATAGAAATTCCAGAACCAGGTCAATGAATTTATAGACAGTTGGTCATTATAAAACCGACATGGCAGAGCACTGAGGAAAAGAAATGTTTTTAAATACATGATGTTGGGATAATTACATATCCACACTGAAAAAAATTAAACCTGACATCTATTTCATAGTACACACAAAGATCAATTTCAGTTGGATCATAAACCTAAATGTGAAAGGCAAAGCAAAACAAAACACAAAAAACAAAACAAAATTTCTAAAATATAATAGAGGAGACTATCTTCATTACTCAGGCTATGGAAAAACTTCTAAATGGGACACAAAAATCACAGATTTTTATAGATTGATACATCTATCTACATTAAAACTAACATTTTCTGTTCATTAAAAAGTTGTCATTAAGAGTGAAAAAAGCAAGCAATCATAGGTTGGTCTGTTCAAAAAAGAAATACACCTTTTGTTTTTCTTTATGGAGAATAAAGGACACATGCTTTGAAGGAGGATGAAGCAACAGTTTAATAAGACTATCATAGTGTCTGTGTTACAGATTAAAAGTCTTTCTCTAAACTGTGAGTGTAGTTTCTTTAATGTGCACCTTAACTTTTCTACAGCAAAATTTAAGCAAATAAGTTTTGACTTTGGAAAAACATTTCTCAATAATAATGAAGTAATCAAAACTAAAAACCCAAGAAAGAAAAACAAAGCTCGAAAATACCCTCCCTTCAACTCTAGTAAAACACATTTTCCAGCATACCAATTTTTTTAAAAATTACAATAAATAAAGAAACTAAAGTCTTTGCTCTCATGGGGTTTAAAACTGGCAATACATATACCTTACAATACAAGTATATATCATTTAGGTATAGAGGATAAATTCTTTAATATTTTGTTCAAGGTAGTTTTTGTTTTGTTTTAAAGACAGAATCTCCAGGGACTTCCCTGGTGGTCCAATGAGTAAGACTTTGCACTCCCAACGCAGGGGGCCGGGGTTCGATCCCTGGTCAGGGAACTAGATCCCGCATGCATGCCGCAACTAAAAAAAAAAAAAAAAAAAAGATCCCGCGGGCCACAACTAAGACCCCACAACTAAGACTAAGACCCATTCATTCATGCATGAATGAATGAATTTAAAAAAAAAGACAGAATCTCCAAATAGTAGATCAGGATCTCAATGTCTCATCTGGTCAGCATTCAAGTTGTTGTATCTTCCTTGTATTGAGGGTAACCCAAAACTCCAGAGAAAGAGTATAGTCCACTTAGGTAGCTCTTTTACATTGTCCAAAGACATATTTTAGCACCCTTTCATATATTCCTACCCATTTATGATCAATACTTCTGGAAGCTATTTAGTTTCCGGAAATTAAAATAGCTCCTTTTCATAAAGATTAGACATATCTAATTTTAGAACAGCATTCCTTCTGTATTTGTATTTCTTCTGTATTCATTCAAATCTCTTCAGCTAAGCTTATTTCTCCAAAATAGTTTTCAAAATCCCTAACAGTACATTCTTTATATCCGCCTATATAAAGGCAATTTAAATGACCATTTCAATCAAAGCCTAACTAATCTTATCCTGAACACCGTGGCTATTCATTTTTCTTCCAACAATATTTTAACATTTGTACTTAATACTCCTGTGCCACCATACACACAAAACTTCATACAGCATTATGTTCTAATACTTTTCTTCCTGTCCCACTCCCAACCCATGCCATATAATTTATTCTGTATTATATAAATTTATTCACTCAGTCATCAAGAAGTTCTGATAGGGCTTCCCTGGTGGCGCAGTGGTTGAGAATCTGCCTGCTAATGCAGGGGACACGGGTTCGAGCCCTGGTCTGGGAGGATCCCACATGCCGCGGAGCAACTAGGCCCGTGAGCCACAATTACTGAGCCTGCGCATCTGGAGCCTGTGCTCTGCAACAAGAGAGGCTGCGATAGTGAGAGGCCCGCGCACCGCGATGAAGAGTGGCCCCTGCTTGCCGCAACTAGAGGAAGCCCTCGCACAGAAACGAAGACCCAACACAGCAAAAATAAATAAATTAATTAATTTAAAAAAAAATAAGTGTGAGCTACTAATAATAACTACCATCCTGTAGGAAAATCCAAATGAATGTCTCCATTATTAAAAAAAAAAAAAAAAAAGAAGAAGAAGTTCTGATAAAAGGAAGCATATATTGAGGCAAGGAAGACCAACTAAAACTAACAAGAATATTTAATTATCAACAAATATGGTTCTATACAATACAAATTAGAAAACTGTTAAGTATTGTAGGTATACTCCTGGTTCCGTCTGAGTATGCCTAGCTCTTCCAAGAAATCATTTCTCTGTTTAAAAAAGGAAATATCAGGGCTTCCCTGGTGGCGCAGTGGTTGAGAACCTGCCTGCCAATGCAGGGGACACGGGTTCGAGCCCTGGTCTGGGAAGATCCCACATGCCGCGGAGCAACTAGGCCCGTGAGCCACAACTACTGAGCCTGTGCGTCTGGAGCCTGTGCTCTGCAACAAGAGAGGCCGCGATAGTGAGAGGCCTGCGCACCGCGATGAAGAGTGGCCCCCGCTTGCCGCAACTGGAGAAAGCCCTCGCACAGAACCGAAGACCCAACACAGCCAAAAATAAATAAATAAAATAAAGAATTTTTTTAAAAATAAAAATAAAAAAGGAAATATCTCCAGGTGATTTCATAACCCACTCTTAATATTTCTACAACCTTTTCAGTCAGGAAATTCTTCCATATATATGACTTAAATTCACTATGTTTCATAGCACAGGGAGATCAGCTCAGTGCTTTGTGTCCACCTAGAGGGGCGGGATAGGGAGGACGGGAGGGAGATGCAAGAGGGAGGAGATATGGGGATCTATGTATACGTCTAGCTGATTCACTTTGTTATACATCAGAAACTAACACACCATTGTAAAGCAATTATACTCCAATAAAGATGTTAAAAAAAAAATTCACTATGTTTCAGCTTAAGCCTTTCTCTTATTGTTCAGATCTTAGAATTGCAAATTAACAAGTTATTATCTTTTCTGTAACATATTACAAATCCAAAGACTTTTTTCAGTTGTACTTTTGCCTTCTTGATGTGACTGGACAATTCTCATTTGAATATCACATTTTAATTCCATGATTAAACAAACCTATGATTTTCCTTGTATATAAGCAACATGTGAAGTGATTCTTATTACTTCTTATTCAGTGTCAGCCAGTAACACAATCATCAACAAAGCAAATTTTATCAAAGCCATTGAATTTTTAAACTTTCTTTTTTGTAATTAATTTATTTATTTTTGGCTGCGTAGGGTCTTCGGTGCTGCACACAGCCTTTCTCTAGTTGTGGCGAGCAGGGGCTACTCTTCGTTGTGGTGTTTCTCATTGTGGTAGCTTCTCTTGTTGCAGAGCACAGGCTCTAGGCACGCGGGCTTCTGTATTTGTGGCACACGGGCTCAGTAGTTGTGGCTCACAGGCTCTAGAGCGCAGGCTCAGTAGTTGTGGTGTACAGACTTAGTTGCTCCACGGCATGTGGGATCTTCCTGGACCAGGGATCAAACCCGTGCCCCTGCATTGGCAGGTGGATTCTTAACCACTGAGCCACCAGGGAAGTCCTCAAAGTCACTGAATTTTAAAACTAATTTGTTTATCTTACTCTCTACTTAACTGTAAGTTACATGTATTAAGAATTTTGTCATATAAATTACAAAAGTCCAGTATAGCAAAATACCTGAGAAACACTTAATCTTATCTAACATTTAGTTCATGTAGCTCAACTTTCCAGAGATGATTACAGTTTTTTCACTCTTATGGTTTTGGGAACACCAAAGTATCCTGTACTTTCTGCACATCTTCTACCTATACAAAATTTATCAAGGAAAGGTTGTATAGTTTAGTGTCTTAGTACTGGAGCTCTAGAACCAGGCTGTTGAGCTGAAACCCAAGTTTGGCCAGTTACTAACTGTATATACTACTGAGACAAGTTATTTAACCTATCTGTGCCTGAATTTCCTCATGGTAAAATAAGAATAACAGTAGTACCTATCTTATAGGAATATTTCAACTTTTTTTCATTGAAATATATTTGATTTCAATGTTGTGTTAGTTTCTGGTATACAGCAAAGTGACTGTTTTATATATATATATATATATATTGTTGTTGTTGCTATATTCTTTTTCATTATAGCTTATTACAAGATACTGAATATAGTTCCCTGTGCTATACCGTAGGACTTTGTTGTTTATCTATTTTATATATAGTAGTTTGTATCTGCTAATCCCAAACTCCTAATTTATCCCTCCCCACCTTTCCCCCTTGGTAACCATAAGTTTGTTTTCTATGTCAACTTTTTATTTTACAGAAAAGTTACAAACCTCCTTGGTCTCCTCTCATCGGTGACATTTCCTATCTTTCCTGTTTTTATGACCTCGACACGTGCAAAGAAAACTGGTCTGTTATTTTGTGTAATGTCCCTCAATTTAGATTTGTCTAATGTTTTCTCATTAGAATGAGGTCATACATTTTTGACAAGACCACCACAGAACTGATGTGCCTTTCTCAGTGCATCATAAAAGAAATACATGATGTCATATTAATGTCTTATTCCTAGTGATGTTAACCTTGATCACTTGATTATGGCAATCTCCACAGTTTCTCTACCATAAGTTACTGTTTTTCCCCTTGTAAATAATAAATATCTTGAGGAAGATACTTTGAGATTATTCAAATATCCTGTGTCTTCACAAAATTTTGCCCTCTGATTTTAGCATTCATCAAATGGATCTTGCCTGTAGCAATTAGCACTGTGGTATTCCAGTGGTGATTTTCTATTTCCCTCATTCTATCTACTACAAGAGCGGTCCTTTCTTATCTATTTATTTAAATATGTATTCATAAATATCTTAATTATGTGGGTTATAATCCAATATCACCATTATTTATTTTGTTGCTCAAAAATTTCCAACTTTCCCTATTGGGCGCTCTTTCACATTGGCTCCTGTGCCCTTTCAACATGTCCCCATCCCTTCATAAACACTTCCTTATTTTCTGGCACCACAATACTCTCCAGCTTATTTTGTATTTTCCCTGCCCCAGCCCTGAAATCAACCACTTCTCCAAAGATCTCACGGAGTTGGTTTTAAGGGTTAAACTAGTTAAGACTGTAAAGTACTTACAACAGGGTCTGATCTGTAGTAAGTAATCAAATGTCAGTTGATATTTAGTATTGATAGTTTGACAGGAAATACACATTAACCATTACAGCTGTCAGGAGGTGCTATATTTCTAGATTTGGTTGCAAAGCGATATTAAGCATTGTATTAGTTTGCTAGGGCTGCTATAACAAAGTACCACAAACTGAATGGTTTAAACAACAGAAATTTATTGTCTCACAGTTCTGGAGGCTACAAATCCAAAATCAAGGTGTTGGCAGAGTTAATTCCTTCTGAGGGCTGTGAAAAGAATCTGTTTCAAGCCTCTTCCCTAGCTTCTGGTGGTTTGCTGGCAGTCCTTGGCATCCCTTGGTGTACAGAAGCATCACCCTGATCTCTGCCTTCACCTTCAGATGGCATTCTCTCTGTGTATATCTGTGTCCAAATTTCCCCTTTTTATAAGGACACGAGTCATACTGTATAGCGGCCCATCCTAACCCAGGAGGACCTCACCTTAACCAGTTGCATCTGAGGTACTAGAGGTTAAACTTCAACATACGAACATGGGAAGAACACACACTTCAAGCCATAACCAGGCACAAATGAAAAAATTCTGAAAAATAAAAATAAATCATCACAGTATTTAGAATAATAGCAATCAGACTGAGGTTGAAATAACCATTTAGATTGTTTTTACACAAAAGATTAATTATTGCAGTATCAGAGATTTTGAAAACAAATGTACAATATTTTGGAGAGGAAAGTTCAACTAAAGAATTTTGAAAGAACAAAAGGAATGCTTTATTTAAAACTAAACATCCCAATGCAGCCAAAAATAAATAAATAAATAAATATTTTTTTTAAAAGGGGGGGCTTCTCTGGTGGTGCAGTGGTTAAGAATCCGCCTGCCAATGCAAGGGACATGGGTTCAACCCCTGGTCCGGGAAGATCCCACATGCCACAGAGCAACTAACTAAGCCGTGCGCCACAACTACTGAGCCCTCGTGCCACAACTACTGAAGCCCACGTGCGCAGAGCCCGTGCTCTGCAACAAGAGAAGCCACCACAATGAGAAGGCCACGCACCGCAATGAAGAGCAGCCCCCGCTTGCCGCAACTAGAGAAAGCCCGTGAGCAGCGATGAAGACCCAACACAGCCAAAAATAAATAAATAAAATAAATAAAATGTTAAATAAATAAATAAAACGAAACATACTCAGTCTTTCTGTGAAGAGGAACTACTTTCAATTTCTGAAAGCTCTGAGAGCATTAAATAGGTAGGAATATATGAGAGGTGCTGACATTAAGTTTCTGGGTGGAGCCTACAGAGGACCATCTCTGCAGGCCGTATTATATGGGTAGATTCTTCTCATTTTACCTAGAGAGGTTAAAATGAACGCTTTAAGAGCTCATAATGTATAAGGTGGCAGAAAAAAGACCACAGTTCAGTATCCCTAACTCCTGCCCCAGAACTTTCCCCCCATATCACATTAACTATAGAAGTTTCACAGGCCAAAGGAAAGAAACATTCCATATTAAACAACTTGATAAACAAACATAAAAGGTTTGCAAATTAGTAACTTCAATAGCCATCTAGTTTTGTCCTATTTACTTAATGTCAATATGTTGGTGCTTCTGTCACCTGCTTAAAGAAGAAAGAAAGACCTGTTTACTCAGATTCCTAATGACTGGACAGATTCAATATTTTATGGTTGCCTGTATGAAGGACATTATGCTAGGCACCAAGGACAGAGATTTAAAAGATCTAAAAATGGATTTTGTGCAGCCTTAAGTACTACAGATCAAATATCTTTAGTCCAGAGGTGGCCTAAAATCTGTCTAAATCCATGAGTCATCACATTCTCTACTTCCCTATTATAATCAACTCACCTTGATTATGTAGATAATTTAAAGTACACATGCATAGATCTCTGAAAGGGATATTCTTCAGTTTTAAGAGGATGGTTAAAGCCAGATAAAGGGTTAATTAACCACATGAGACTACTGAAATTAAAGTGAAATAAAATTTTGAAATCAGTTCTCAGTCACTGTAGCCACCACCATATTAAACAGCACAAATATGGGACAGTTCCTCCATCACAGAAAGCTCAATTGGATAGCAAAGATTTAGAGATCCTAAAATGTTAAGTCTCAAACCATGTAATGCAAAGTATCCCAAAAATAAAGGCCTCTGTGGGCAACTATATCCATGAATGTCAAGAATATACCAATAAGAAAGTTCTCATCTTTTAGCAATCATACCAAAATATTTGCAATGATAGGATATATGGGATTTTCTTCAACTCACCCTGGTATGTGGGGGCGGGGGGGATAATTGTTGAGGCTGAGTACGAGTTTATGGGGGCTCATGACACTATTCTCTGTACCTTTTTATATGTTCAAATTTTCCCATAATAAAGGGGTTAAATAATCCTTTAAGAACCCAGAAACATATTTGGTTAAATCACAAACTCACTCTTCAAATATGCCATTTATAACGACTGACTTCTTGACTCTCCAAAACTCTACTGAGACCACTTTTTAAAAATTATCGGGCTTCCCTGGTGGCGCAGTGGTTGAGAATCTGCCTGCTAATGCAGGGGACACGGGTTCGAGCCCTGGTCTGGGAAGATCCCACATGTCGTGGAGCAACTAGGCCCGTGAGCCACAACTACTGAGCCTGCGCGTCTGGAGCCTGTGTTCCGCAACAAGAGACGCCACGATAGTGAGAGGCCCGCGCACCGCAATGAAGAGTGGCCCCCGCTTGCCGCAGCTGGAGGAAGCCCTCGCACAGAAACGAAGACCCAACACAGCCAAATAAATAAATAAATAAACGTGCTAATAATTAAAAAAAAAAAAAAAAAAAGGCAATATTTAAAAAAAAAAAAAATTATCAATTAGTTCTTGATAAATCCAATAGCCTTTTCTGAGTCATCATTTTCCTCATCTTGAGCCACTGACTCTTCAGATTCATACCAGATACTTGGCATATCAAACCTTTCTCCTCCTACGTTAGGTTTTTTTGTCTTATTCTGTTTTTCTTTTAATTATCCTCTTTTATGTGTATTTTTGAGGTAGCAAGCTACCTCAAAGCCTTTCTGAAACTAAGTATGGTAAAAATCATAAATCATTCACTTATTTGAAAATATTTAGTGAGCTCCCGCTATATGCCAAGCACTATGCAATGTGCTTTGAATACAGCAATGAACAATAAATTCATGAACGCTACCTCTGTGGAACTTACAGAACAAATGGAAAACAGAAATTTTAACAGACAAATAATTACAATTGTATTAAAGGCAGCAAGGAGAAGGACAGTGTTGACAGTCTATAAAGAATGGGAAACTAAACTACTCTGAGGAAGTCAACAAAGGCTTGAAGAAGTTTCTTGAAGCTAAAGGATAAGCTGGAGTTAATCTGACAAAGGGGAAGAGGAAATATATAACAAGATGGAGATCGGTTAAGAGTTATAACTTAAAAAAGGTCAGTATGGCTGAAACAGAGAGAGATGGTGGGAGATATGCTCAAGAATGGACGGATGGGGAGGAGCCAAAAATTTCAGTGTGAGCAATGTAGATCATTTGGAAAGATTTTAGACCTTATTCTAAGAGTGATTTAAGCAAAAGCAAAAAAAAAAAAAAAAAAAAACCAACCTACAAAGGTGGGTTTTTTTGAGTTTTTACAATTTTTTAAAAATTTTATTGTGATAAACTATACCATAAGATTTACCATTTTAACCATTTTTAAGTGTACTATTCTGTGGCATTAAGCACAGTCAAAATGTTTTTGTTTTTAATAAGAAGTTACTCTGATTTACATTTTATAAAGTTCACTCTGATATCAATGTGATGGATGGATTGGAGGGGAGGTCCAAGAACAGAGGTTGGAAGGTACAAATATAAAGATTTAAATCTACTTTACTGCTCCCTCCCAGACCATAAACAAGAAGAGAACAGAGATTATACCTGATCTGTTAAAAACTACATCCCCCGGGACCTAGCTCTATGCTTGGCACATAGTGGACATCTGTTAAACAGATAAATGACCTGTAAGATTCTATGATTCTTAGAACAGAAAACTTAAAATGCAAAGATGTGTGTTCTCTACAGCATGTAACACCTTAATGATTTTTTTTTTAAACTTAAAAAAAAAAAAAAACCTGTCTAACAGTAATAGGTAAAGATGAGTTCTACCAACAAGGTTAGAGATGGGAAGGTAGAATCCAGACTCTGAAAGGGTCTAACTAGGGCAGAAGAGCTTGGACTTCATCTCAAAGAGAAGTCTACGCAGGGTGTCTGGGCAAGGTTTTATGCAATCTCACAATGGCAGGTTGAGATAACAGTAATGCTTAGTATCAGTTAGTTTAAAAAATCATACAGTATTTGTCCTTTTGTGATGGGCTTATTTCACTTAGCATAATGTCATCAAGGTTCATCCATGTTAAAGCATGTGTCAGAATTTTCTTCCTTTTTAAGGCTGAATAATATTTCATTGTATGACACCAAGCATTGTAAATGGATGACCACAACAAAAGCAACAATGATTGCAATTACCAAACACGAAACACACTCATACTATGTCATAATATTGACATTCAGTCCAGTAATCCTCCACTGTAACAGCTCCTTTACTTTGCAGTGAAAATTGATTTGTATATTCTTTGGTGTCAGTCTGTTTATCGCTTGTAAAAATAAAATACAGTGTGTGCTAAATAAATAAATAAATAAATAAAAGACGTTAGATGTAATTTGTCTATATAAAAAAAAATATTTCATTGTATGTATACACAGTACCATGTTTTGTCTACCCATTCATCCATGGATGAACACTTGCATTGCTTCTACCTTTTGGCTACTGTGAATAATGCTGCTATAAATGTGGACATAAATGAGTTGGTTTTAATTTTATAAAATGTACTTTTAAAAAAGAAGAGGAGGGACTTCCCTGGTGGTGCAGCAGTTAAGAATCCGCCTGCCAATGCAGGGGACACAGGTTCGAGCCCTGGTCCATGAAGATCCCACGTGCCGTGGAGCAACTCAGCCCGTGTGCTACAACTACTGAGCCTGCGCTCTAGAGCCCGCAAGCCACAACTACTGAGCCCACGTGCCACAACTACTGAAGCCCACGCACCTAGAGCCTGTGCTCTGCAACAAGAGAAGCCACTGCAATGAGAAGCACGTGCACCACAACGATGAGTAGCCCCCGCTCGCCGCAACTAGAGAACGCCCTCACGCAACAGAGACCCAGTGCAGACAAAAATAAATAAATTTATTTTTAAAAAAAGAGAAAAAAAAGAACAGAAACTGAAAACCCTAAGCAATTCTAAATGTTGAAATGTGTCAATTCTCAGAATATCAGTTAGAAGCTAGAAAGCAAATGCAAAGTGGTACCTGACCTAATAGATTCTATAAGATCAATTTTAAACTGACAATGGGGAAAGCTGAGAAACATCTGATTTGTGCCAGAGAACCCCCCCGCAATGTAGGCACCAAGTACATCTAGAAATAAGGGTAAAGATGGTGCTAAAAATGAAAGGAATGGATGAAAATCTGTTTAAAAGGGAGACTCACACCCTCACATCCCCTCCTCTATTCCACACAGCCAGGTTCCTCTCCCACTTCATCAGAAAACTATAGATTATGCTATGAGAAAGGAAAATAGAGGGTTTCTGGACTGGTGAATACAAGTTCAAGCGAAGGCTAAAGTACAAACAGTATTAAAAGCAAAGTAAATTAAATTCATATACTCTGGTGTTATCTTCAAACCCTGTATCCATTCAGCTCCAAGAAAGCTGGCAACCAATCTTATCCTCTCCAGCAGGACACTGGACAACTCTTCTTTAAGAAATGTGACTGGCAGGACTTCCCTGGTGGTGCAGTGGTTAAGAATCCACCTGCCAATGCAGGGGACATGGGTTCAAGCCCTGGTCTGGGACGATCCCACATGCCGCGGAGCAACTAAGCCCCTGCGCCACAACTACTGAGCCTGAGCTCTAGAGCCTGCAAGCCACAACTACTGAAGCCTGCGTGCTACAACTACTGAAGCCCACGTGCCTAGAGCCCATGCTCTGCAACAAGAGAAGCCACCGCAATGAGAAACCCACACACCGCAACAAAGAGTAGCCCCTGCTCCCCGCAACTAGAGAAAGTCTGCGTGCAGCAACGAAGACCCAAAGCAGCCAAAAATTAAAATTAATTAATTAATTTTAAAAAAAAAGAAATGTGACCGGCAAAAAGACTTAAAAGAGCTAACATTAGAGATTTCTTCCCCCCAAAATAACTCAGCCAGATTGTCCTACAGAGAATCCCAATAAACCCACAAAAGAGCTTAAAATCAAATTTTAGTGCTCAACTCTTAAACAGAAGGAGACAGTCAAGAATACTAGTTCTAAAAAAAAAAAAAAAAAAAAAAGAATACTAGTTCTTTGAGGACCACATCAAACAAGAAATAGAGAAACTAGAATAAACAAGTGAAAAGCAATTTACAAAAAACTGAGTATTGAAAAGAAAGCCATATATCTCTTTAATATCCTCAAAATGACAAGAGATACAGCAGAAATTAACACAATGTTGAAAATCAACTATACTTCAATTAAAAAAAATTTTAACGACAAGAGAAGACACTAGAATCAAAAAGATGTTATAGAGAGAAACAATCAGAAAACAAAGAGCTCTTTGAAATTAAAATGATAGCAGAAATAAAATGTAATAGGGTAAAAGAAAGTTGAGAAAATTTTTTAAGAATTAAAACAGAAACAAATAAATGAAAAAGGGGCAAGATAAGATACAACTAAAGGATCAATCCAGGAGGTCTAATAAGAATTCCAGAGAACTGAAAATGGAGAAGAGAATATCATACTAGTTAAGTCAAGAAAATTTCCTGAAAATAAACAACTTAAGTTTCCAGTTTGAAAATATTTATACCTATTACTCAGCACATAAAATGAAAATAAACACATCATTATGAAAGATCAAAATACCAAGAGTCATAATGGCAATACTAGACTCTACAAGGCAATACATTTGTCTTCAAATTTCTGAAGGAAGAATATATCCAACCCAAATTTCTAAACCCCACCAAACTTCAGTGTAAAGGTTGTACAAACACATTTTCAGACATAAAGGTCTCAAAAAACTTCCTCTCATGTTCCCTTTATTAGGAAGCTACCTACTGGTGGATGCATTCAACGTAATGAGTAAAACAAAGAAGAAAAAAGTAATCTGAGAAACAAGGGATCCATCCAACACAAGAGAGAAGGAAATCCTCCAAATGAAAGTAAAGGAGATCACACGTTGACAGTTGTACATCAATTCTGGAGGGTAACTATTACACAACAGTATAAATTAGAAGAGGTCAGAAGGTTCTGGGAGAGATGTCCCAGGCAAACCTGATGCATTCAAATAACTGAGATCTACACTACTGGTAAAGAGTTTGGAGATAATTAAGAAAAAAAGGAAGTCAAATAGTGACACAAAGGAAAACAAACAAAAAAAAATACTGAATATAGTACAAGTAATCAGTATACTACACAGCTCAGCTGTGAATACCATTACCTAATAACAATAATGTGAAGATTAAATACTGATCTAACCAAAATGTATAATATCTATATTTAGAGGATGGGGAAAACAACACTGCCAGGTTAGTACTGCATATCAGAAATGAAAAGAATTTAGAAAGGTTAAATAAACTGTCCAAGATCACACTGTAAACACGGGGTTCAAGATTAGAACCAAAGTCTGTCTCTCAAGCTGTCTTTATCACTATATATTGCCTACCTAAGAAGAAAAAACTTAACTACAATAGCAAGGGAATAGATTTGAGAATTTCAGAACAGGGAAGTTTAATACTAAAAATTACAAAATATGTTCTCCTGGAGATCTCTTAGAATGAAGTAACTTAAGAGTGGTCCAGTTTAATTGTCACAGACAAGAACAGCCTAAGGAAATCTAACAACTAAATCAAATGTAGTATCCTAGGTGGGATCTTGGAACAGAAAAAAGACATTAGGAAAAAAACTAAAGAAATCGAAATAAAATATCGAAATAAAATATGGACTTTGGTTAATAATAATGTATCAATATTGGTACATTAGTTGTGAAAAATGTACAGGTGAGCTGTTAATTACAGAGGAAACTGGTGTAGAGTATACAGGAATTCCGTATTATCTCTGCAATTTTTCTGTATATCTAAAACTATTCTAAATCAAAAAAATTGTATTTAGAAACAAAACAACAGAATGGGAACGTGCTCTAAGTACTAATGGGAAAACATCTCTAGGAGTTATTGTTAAGGGAAAAAAAGCAAGCAGAATAAAATCTGATACCGCGTATGTAAGGAAGAATAAAAAATTGTATTCATATTTGCTTGTGTCTGCATAAAGAAATCCCAGAATATACATAAGAAAATAGTATATATATATAATTACTAATAGAGGAGGGGGTGGGGAATGAGGTCACAGGAACAGGGGTAGCAGTAAGTTTTCTGAAAGTATATCTTTTTACATAATTTTGATTTGTGAACTATGTGATTGTGTTAACTGTTAAAAATAAAGTTAGAGGGGAAAAATAGCAATCCAGTTTAAAGCCCTAAGAGAAATGGATTGGGTGACTTCTTCAAGTCTCCTCCAACTTTGGAATGCTCTAAATCAAGAATTTCAACTAGAAGATCCTTAAACTTTTAGTCAGTCATATTTATAATGTGTCAATACCTTCCCTGAAATTCCATGCTCCCCTGTCACTTCTCTGTATCTTTTAACTCTACTTTTCAAAGCAGCTGCACTCACTGCACTACATTGTATTAGGTATTATATGTTTCTTCCATGATGAAATGTATATTTCTTAAGAGTAGGCTCTTAAGAAATATACAAACTATTGATAATTGACAGAGTAGCAGTTTTCAGTAAACATGTGCCAGGCACTCTTCTAAATGCTTTACATTTATTAACTAATTTAATCTTCACAATAACGCTATATGATAGGTCCTATTATCTTTATTTTATAGATAAGGAAGTTAAAGCATAAAAAAGTCAATAATCTGCCCAAGGTCAGTGAGCAGGGCTAAAATATAAAACCCAGGCTCTGTGCTCGTAATCACTAGCTGTACTGATTAGTTTTAAGACTTCAAAACAAGATATGGAAAAAACTCCCTTTGACTGTTCTAAATGCAATATGGGGACTTCCCTGGTGGTCCATTGGTTAAGAATCCACCTTCCAATGCCGGGGACGTGGGTTCGAACCCCGGTTGGGGAACTAAGATCCCACAGGCAACTAAGCCCATGCACCACAATGAAGAGCCCGAGCACTGCAACTAACCCAACACAGCCAAAAATAATAAATAAATGTTAAAAAAATAAATAAATGCAATATGAAGCTACAAGATACAAATGGCTTAATATCATCTAGAAACTAGCAGATCTCAAAATGCAGCCCACCAACTCCCAGGATCCCCAGGACCCTTTGGCTGGGCCACTACTCTCCTGAGGGTCAAAACCACTTTCATAATATCAAGATGTTATTTGGCTTTTTTCACTTTTGTTCTCTCGTGAGTGTATAGTGGAGTTTCCAGAGCCTACGTGATGTGTGATATTACAAGAGACTGAATGCAGAAGCAGCTGTGAGAAGCAGATGACTTTTAATACACCAGACATTACAGAGATTTGCAAATTTGTAAAACAATGCCACTCCCTCACTAAATTATTGTTTGAAAAACAGTTCTCTTTCATTAAAATTATGTCAACATGTAATGGATTTAACACTATTCTTTTTAAATGAATTAAATATTAAACAATTTTCTCAGTTAACTTTTGACACAGTAAATAGTGATATAAACCACATAAACCGCTCTTTAGAAGCCTCAACAATTTGTAAGAGCATCTTGAGAGGCTCTTGAGAAGAAAAAGTTAAAGATCACTGATCTAGCCAATCTAAACTGTTCAGTATTCCTAGTCTCGGACATTAAGACACTTTTTCCCAACACAGCATGTTATAATTCAAAAGAACTGATGTAAAAAAGGTAATAAAGGGCTTCCCTGGTGGCGCAGGGGTTGAGAGTCTGCCTGCCAATGCAGGGGACACGGGTTCGAGCCCTGGTCTGGGAAGATCCCACATGCCGCGGAGCAACTAGGCTCGTGAGCCACACCTACTGAGCCTGCGCGCCTGGAGCCTGTGCTCCACAATGAGAGGCCGCGACAGTGAGAGGCCCTCGCACGGCGATGAAGAGTGGCCCCCGCTTGCCGCAACTAGAGAAAGCCCTTGCACAGAAACGAAGACCCAACACAGACAAAAATAAAATAAATAAATAAATAAAAATTTTTTTAAAAAAGGTAATAAAAAGTGAAAAAATAAGTAGTACTAGGCCAGGTATGTGTTCCTTTTTGAAATTACATTTCCTAATTTGTAACTCATAACATTTGTTTGTAAGTATTACCTTCTACTCTAAACCATTCCTAAAATTGCCTCTGTATTTCAAGACAATAGCCAAAGGTGGTAACAAAAGAGGTTCCTTAAAGAAACTTCAGGTTCAAGCTGTGTATTTCAACATTTCTTTATTAAACCATGTATACTACTGAAATATAAAGAAACTGTAAGAATTACACGAAGATTACCAAGACTGGTATCATTAATTCAATATGAGGCTTCATATACTGAAACAATTCATCTTCATTATAGAATACAGAACCTTATTTTTTTTTGGCTGTGTCACGCAGCACGCGGGATCTTATTTCCCCGACCAGGGATGGAACCGGTACCCACTGCAGTGGAACCGGGGAGTCATAACCACTGGACCGCCAGGGAGGTCCCAGAACCTTAAGTTTTTGAAAAGCTAAATAGTCTACCTAACTTCAAATTTGTTCCATGAACATGTCTTTAATAATCACTTGACATACTTTTAGGTGCTATACTAATAGCAAATAATTTAAAAATAACTTTAACAAAACTAATTTTGTCCAACTCAAAAAAAAAGTATAAAATTCAGGTCAGTTGTTGTTTTTTTGTTTTTTTTTAGTTACACCATAAAGGTTATATATAAATTATTGGAATCCCTGCTCTCGAGCATCTGGAGTATCTCTATATACAATCAAATAATATAAGTATAAAATGTTATTGTTGGGAATTCCCTGGCAGTCCAGTGGTTAGTACTCAGCGCTTTCACTGCCGGGGCCCAGGCTCAATCCCTAGTGGGGGAACTAAGATCCCACAAGCTGCATGTGGGGCCAATAAAAAGAGTTATTGTTAAACTATTAAATGCGCAAGGAAAAAATGTAGACTTCACCATAACAAAGATGACTACTAGCTTTGGTTACTATTAGATTCAACCATCATTTATTCTGAGTACCCACTACAAGCCTGGCATTATTCTAGGCACTGGGGATACAATGAACAAAAAATTTAATAATTTTTAATCTTCATGGGACCTGCATTCTGCTGTGGGAAATAGACAAAAATAAACACAAGTAAGAATTAGAAATGTGGTCAATGCCATTAAGGAAACAAACAAGGCTTTGCCACAGATTAGTCTTTGAAAGCTGAACTGTGGAATTCTAAAACCTAAAAATAAAAAATTCATGAAGAGTTAAATCAAGATGACATGGACTGTGCTTCCCTGGTGGCACAGTGGTTAAGAATTCGCCTGCCAATGCAGGGGACACAGGTTCGAGCCCTGGTCCAGGAAGATCCCACATGCCACGGAGCAACAAAGCCCATGCGCCGCAACTACTGAGCCTATGCTCTAGAGCCCGTGAGCCACACTACTGAAGCCCACGCGCCTAGAGCCGGTGCTCCGCATCAAGAGAAGCCACTGCAATGAGAAGCCTGCGCACCGCAATGTAGAGAAGCCCCCGCTCGCCGCAACTAGAGAAAGCCCGCGCACAGCAACAAAGACCCAACTCAACCAAAAATTAATTAATTAATTAATTAAAAAAAAGAAAACAAGATGACACTGACTCTACAGACCTTTGCTAATGCATACGAAAACTACAGACACTGCCTGTGAAAACAGAGATCCGTCTTTCCAAAGCTACTGGATGGTGTTACTTAGCAATGTAGTAGCCTCAAAAGATAATTAAGCTCACAGTTCCACAGAGTTAAAAAGCATGTAAACACAATACTAAAAAAACTAAGAGGAGCCTAAGGAGACAGGACAACCAAATGTAGTGTGGTATCCTGAATTGAATGCTGAAACAGACAAAAATAAAAATTAAGGAAATCTGAATAAACTATAGACTTTAGTTAATAATGTATCAATATTGGTTCATTAATGGTAACAAATGTACCTTACTAATATGTTAATAATATGGGATATTGGGTGGGGCTATATGGGAAACCTCTGCATGATCTTCTTAATTTTTCTGTAAATCTAAAACTGTTCTAAAAAATCAAGTCTACTTAAAATCTAAGATGGCTTCAGGAATTATGGTGGAAGGAAGGGGAGTTAGTAAAGACTTGAAGAAACTAAGAAATGAGAAGCCATAAAACTCTGCAATGTGAATTAGAATACTCAAGAAATTCAACAGAAATCAAGTATGATTTCTATTCATACTAAAAACTTCCTAGGACAGAGATTAATGGATTTTTCATGCAAACTAAATAGCTCTGCATCACAATGTAAGGCAGGCAATAACATCCCTGAGTGCACAATAAGCACTTTAGATCCTATTTATCAATAATAACCAATAGGCTGTATTTTATGTATGTCACTGTCCTGAAATTGTCATAAAATACCTGGACAGGGATCAATCTCATAGGTCTTACTAAGTCACTTAAAGAAACAAGTTTATATTTGCATAGCAAAAAAAAGCAAAAAGGAGACTTGGTAAGAGGGCAGGGAGAAAAGATTATGTATGAAGGGAGAAAAACAACTTATCAGGTCTAACTGGAAGCAATTTTGCAACTATTATTAACCTACTTTGATGCCACACAAATTAGTATAAATAGTTCAGAGCAGTAATAAGAGCTCTGAATTTATATCAGTTATCTTCTTTCCAATCGAAAGAAATAAATGTCTTCTATAGCCTAACCTAAAACACCTACCATGTAACTCAACGTCTGATGACTCGGGAGGAACTAATCTCTCAATGTCTCAATTTTAAAGGTAAGAAAAGTGTGAGAAAAATAATGGAGGATGATAATCTCTAAACTGCAGAGTGTGAAGTTTGCATAATACAGCATAAAATTGGAATTACCACGAGAAGTAATTTTTAGAGACAGCCATCAGAAAATTAGAACCTTATACCCAACACAAAGTACAATGACAGGAGCCTGACCAAGTAAATGAGATAACAATTTCACTCATCAGATACTATGGAATATTAACCATAAAAGAATCATTTAGCCAAAATGGTATTATATATTCGAATCGAATTTAGATAACTGGATGATGAATCTATCTCTTCTCTACTCTGTTACTCCCTATCCCCAAAGGAAACCCTACAAAACAAAGATGTTCGTTATTCTAAAGCCTTCTCTCCCTAAGGAATCCTGAATATATAATTGGAAAATACTCAAGAAGAAACGGAATAATTAACATTTCTCCAGTAATTCCTGTTTGCACCACCGTGAGGAGAATCAGACACTGCGCTTCGTGTTGAAGCAGAAAAAGGAGAGGTGAGATGTGAAAAATTCCAAGTAAGACGATCATGACATAGCATCTGGCAGAGACTGGAAAAGCATGAACACTGCCAAAAGAATCGCCAGGGATGAAAGTCAAGAGAAGAAAACGAGGTTTTCCAACAGGCCACAGCCTAACCCAAGGGGCAAAAACCGCTACTGCCGCCGCCACTCCCTCACTCCCCAACCATTCCATCAAGTCGCCTCCAATTCAGATATATATCCTCCATAACCCAGACCCATTCCCCACCCAGGTGAAAACAATCCAAGAATTTCCTAGGACCCCCTCCCCCACTTCCATAAGATCCGCACTTCTCGGGGCCAAGCCTCTGGGGAAAACAACGCCCAGATCCCACCCTCCCGGCGCAAGGTTGAAGAGGGCCGGTTCCCCGGAGTGGGGCTTCCCGGGTGGGCCTCACCGAGCTGAGCAACTGGGATCAGAGCAAGGAACAAGGGTGGGGCTCAAGGAAGGGAGCTGGGGTCGGTGAGACGACGGAGACCCGAGGAAGAAAGGGATGGACAGGAGGCTGGGGCTGGGCGGGGTGAGGAGTGGGGAAGGCAGATCCACGGGAGAGGGCCGGGCTGCGGGGAAAGGAGCGGGCGGAGTGGGGGACGGAAGGGTCAGAATCCGATCGACGGATCATGGCGAAGAGGAATGTGTGGCTAACAGGGGTCGGCGAAGAGGCTCAAGGGCTAGGGGGTGGAAGGAAGCGCGACCGCGAGGCCCGCAGGGAGCCTCCGCGGACAGAAGGGCCGCACTGGGGGCGGTGCGGGGAAGCCACTGCCAGCTGCCAGGAGTGGGGGAGCCGCGCACTCACCGCTCTGCTCCCCTAGGAACACCAGCTTGAATTTCCTCAGCGGATTCCCGAAGTCTCCGCCCGCGGACATGATGGAGCCGGAGGAGCTGCCGCCGCCTCAGCCCAGAGACCTCTCAGACCGACGCCGCTCCAACCGGTTGACGGGGAGGCTAGAGGAAGGGTCGGCGCCGAGCTCTCTCGGCCCCTGCAGGGCCCGGCAGCGGAGCAAGGCTGGAGAACAAGGCTCCTCTCACAGGCAGCCGTCGCCGCCGCCTCCCCTCGGAGTCGCCTAGCACCGAGCGAGGCCCGCAGCTGCGAAAGGAAGGAGGGCGGTGTCGGAAGCAGCCAGGGGTGTGCTCGGGGGTCCCGAGGCTAGAGCCGTTCCCCTCTCAGCACCCGGCACAGAGACTGAGGCGAGGGTGGCGGAGCCGGAGCCGCAGACGCGCCTGGGACCTCTCACACGCAGCGTTCCAGCTCCACAGCTGCCACCACCGCAGCCCAACCTGCTGAGTGCGCGAGCCTGTGGCGCGGCGCGGGGCGAGCCCGGGCGCGAGCCTGCCGCCCAGCCAGCCACGGCGTACGTACGTGCGTGCGTGCGTGCGTGCGCGTGCGCGCCACAGCCAGCGCCTTCCTGGTTTAGCCTGCTTTCCCGGCTCCGCCCAGGCAAAGAAGACGTGAGGAGGTTAGGTTTCCCCTCGCGTCGGGAGAAGCAGGGAGATGGTGGGGTGGAGCCTGGGAGAGCTGACAGGGTAGAATAAGGAGCACTTATGTCACTTACGGGATGAGCCAATCGGAAGAGGTTAAGGGCGGGCAGAGATGTCGAGTGAGGTGGCAGCGCCAGAGCGCGCGCGGTGCCCTCCTGCGGTGGAAAGCGTCTCACCGTGGCGGCCATGCGAAGTGTGGCCCGTCGCAACCTGAGGGGAGGGGAGGGAATTGGGGCGAAGGCGGGGCCAGAATGGAGGTGGCATTGACCCCAAGTGTGGGTGAAGTCGGAAGGCCCTGAGGTGTACAGAAGGTTCCTCTTTCCTGAGCCCTCAGCTCTGCCTCACAGTCTTCAGATCCGCCCTTCACCTCTGCACCCGCCTTCTCCATCTTCTTTCTTATAATTCCTCAGACGATACCCTACTAGGTACTGTTGCTCCCAGGAGTTTTGTAACAGAAGCAGGGCCTCCACATTTTTGTAGACAAGGAAGCTGAAGGTCATAGGAAGGAAATGATTTACAAAATCCGCAGAGCCATAAAGTGGAACCCAGGTTTTGTCTTTTCCCCCAATTGAACCTCCACAACCTCCTCGTTGATAAGCCCATCCACTTCCCTAGCCTGACCTGGCTTGGTCTTCTCTTACCAACCTTTGTTCCTCAGATATGAACAGTTCTAAGTGACCCCCACCTTATACTGTGATAGAAAAGGAGTTACACGTCATGTAAACCAAACCCTTCATTTCACAGGTGGTGAAACTGAGGCCCAGGTAGGAAAATGGGGTTGCAAAAAGGTCACACAACAAATTAGAGGTAGAGCATGGCCCTGATGTGGGGAAGTAGACATTGAAAGATCACCTGGGGACTTACCTGGTGGCGTAGTGGTTAAGAATCTGCCTGCCAATGCAGGGGACACGGGTTTGAGCCCTGGCCTGGGAAGATCCCACATGCTGCGGAGCAACTAAGTCTGTACACAACTACTGAGCCTGCGCTCTAGAGCCCGTGAACCACAACTACTGAGCCTGTGCTCTAGAGCCCGTGAGCCACAACTACTGAAGCCCGCGCGCTTAGAGCCCGTGCTCCACAACAAAGAGAAGCCACCAAAATGAGAAGCCCGCACACTGCAACGAAGAGTAGCCCCCGCTCGCCGCAATTAGAGGAAGCCCGCGTGCAGCAACGAAGACCCAATGCAGCCAAAAATAAATAAATAAATTTATTAAAAAATAAAATAAAAAGATCACCTTTCTACAGATGTAGAAAACAAACATGGTTTACGGGAGGGGAGGATTAAATTGATAGATTGGGATTGACATATACAGACTACTATATATAAAATAGATAACTAATAAGAACCTATTGTATAGCACAGGGAACTCTACTCAATACTCTGTAATGACCTATATGGGAAAAGAATCTAAAAAAGAGTGGATATATGTATATGTATAACTGATTCACTTTGCTGTACAGCAGAAACTAACACAACATTGTAAATCAACTATACTCCAATAAAAACTAATTAAAAAAAAAGATCACCCATTCCTTCTAAAGCAGGGCTTCTGAATCTGCTGTGGGTGAGCCTCCCTTAAATTAGACATCTGCAGCATGTGTATTTTTCTGTGGAGAGAATCCATAGCTTTCATCAGATTTTCAACCCAGTTCATGACCCAAAAAATGAAGGTTAATGTCACACTCAAGAGGAGCTCAGGAATACATGACAACTAAGTGTAATGTGGATATAACTAACATGATAACTAAACTGGTAAGTTTTAAGCTGAATGGGATCCTGGAACAGAAAAAGGACATTAGGCAAAAACTAAGGAAATCTGAATAAATATGGACTTTAGTTAATTACAATGTATCAATACTGGTACATTAATTGTAACAAATGTACTAATGTAACATATTAATAGAGGAAACTGGGGATGGGGAGAAGTATATGCAGACTTTCTGTACTGTCTGCTCAATTTTTCTGTAAATCTAAAACTTTTAAAAAATAAGATCTATTAATAAAAGATAAATAAAGGTTAAGAATTATCAAATTAGAGAATTTATAATCCACACCTTACCATACTTCAGCCACAACTCACCATACGATGGGACAGCATTCGAAAAAGTAATCCTTGACCTTGAAAAGGACACTTTTAAAAACTGGTATCAAAAATAGTTCCAAGTTAATAATAAAAAATAAGTCCTTAAATTTGTGTATAGAGCCTTACCATTCACAAAACACACTTATGTACATTTTCTCATTATTAGAGGGTTATTGTTTACTTAGCTGTAGAAATGGCAGGATCAAACAAGTGCCTTCTCAAACCCAGGGATGAATTGCTGAATGAACTAGAATAAAGTAAGGGGAGGAAAAGAGATTCTTAAATTTTCATTTATTCTGGCCTATCAAGACAACAGCTATAACCCCAAATCTTCTTCTCTATTAAAATTTACTAACTTCTACTTCCTCTCAGCCAAGCAGCAGAAAGATTTTAGATCATGCATCTAAAATGAAATGGTAGAAACCTGAGTTGTGACATGGATGTTTGATTTTTCTTTTTTAATACTTGAGTTTAAAAGTAGCTTGTCAGGTCTGATAAGGCTCGCCCCAACAGTAACCCAGAACCCTAGTACACACAAAGAGCAGCCAATACCAAGACAATATTTAAGAAGAAAAGCTCTGCAAACAAAAATGAGTGGCTATTTTTTTCTTTCTGATGGGTACCAGGTTTTCATTATGTTTCCTGAAATAGCTTTAAAGTAACATCTGAGGCTTGGAACTATAATTACTTTGTACTTCCTCCAGAACTTTATGAATCAATTCTTCCCTGCTGCTTTGGTCTCTGTAATCACCTAGGTAGGTGAGGCTATTCCTATCATTTTGAAGATCGATATGATATAATCCACCTCTTACCTCAGATGTTTTTAATGTTTTAACTTAGCATTTTGTGTTGATACATATAAGGCCTCATTCTCCTCTGAAGCCAAAATCATATTTATCAAGTGCTCTAAGTCATATGTTTTATCTTTAGAGATCTTATGGTCTAAAAGTTACATATTATGTGCTATGGGGTTCATCAAACGGAGAAATTACTTCGGAGAAGGAGGAATTAAAGAGGCCTTTTTCAAGGGTGCTTTCACCAGCACTTTCACTTCAATGATTTCTCTTAATCTTGAACACATGCACCTCCCTCCCTCGTCCCAATTCCTACTCATTCTTTAGGTATCATCTTTAAAAAGTCCTCAAAAAGACCTCTCTGTCTGCTTGCATTCCACCAAAGAGTGTAAGTACTCCTGCCTGTCCTCCCATTGTACCCTATTCTTCCCCATCACTTAATTGTTTTTGTTAATTGTCAGTCTTCCCCACCTGACTATAAGCTTCATGAGATCAAAACTCATGTCTTGTACTCCCAGCACTTGCAGAGTGCTTGCTCCACAGCAAGCATGCAACAGATATTTGCTGAGTAAATGAAATAAATGAGAGAGATTACTTTTAGTTTTCTTCAAAAGGTGAATGGGATTTGGGCATGTGGAGATGGAAGGGCAAGAGCGTTTTGGAGAAAGAGAACGTCACTTAAAATCATGTGATGTAAATTGATACTGCATTCCTTTACAACACTTGTGAAAAAGATGCCCAGATCAGATCTCATAACTAAAAACTGGGGACAATGGAAGAGGACAGCTTTGGCAGCTCCAAAGGGAAAGTACCTAGAGCTGTTTTTTTGATCAGTTTAAAAGGGATTGTTAATTTGAAGCCCATGAGTATGAGCAGGAATCTAACACACAGAAATTGTAATATAATTACAGCTTGACTTTCTGCCCCAGAGACAAAAAACTTCTTGAGGGAGGACTGAGATTTCATCTTATTCCCTGTGACAGATACTATTTGTTGCCTATCCAACAACAAACACACACACACACACACACAAACACACAATTTCCACAATATATATTGGAAATGACAGATACTGTTCCAGCTTCCCTTCAGCTAAGCTATAGGCACCTAACTTGATCTGAGCCAGTGGGATACAAAGGAAATGTCCCAGAGACTGCTGAGATAAATTTTCTTCCTTGATGAGAAGAGATAGATGAGGAAAAACTGCCATTTTTCTGCCATTGGATATGGTTATATAAGGACATGATATCTAGAGCAAAGACATCTTGTGAACATTAACATATAATCCTGAAGAAAAAAGCCAGCCACTGATGATGGCTAAGCAAAAAGCTAAAAGGCCTCATTGGGCCACTGTACCAACCCTGGAACTGGACTTCCTCTGGATTTCTTTTTAGCAAGATAATAAATGTCTTTATATGTATTAATGTCTTCATAATATGTCTTTTTTTTTTTATGGCTGTGTTGGGTCTTCGTTTCTGTGTGAGGGCTTTCTCTAGTTGCGGCAAGTGGGGGCCACTCTTCATCGCGGTGCGCGGGCCTCTCACTATCACGGCCTCTCTTGTTGCGGAGCACAGGCTCCAGATGTGCAGGCTCAGCAATTGTGGCTCACGGGCCTAGTCACTCCGCGGCATGTGGGATCTTCCCAGACCAGGGCTCGAACCCTTGCCCCCTGCATTGGCAGGCAGACTCCCAACCACTGCGCCACCAGGGAAGCCCCCATAATATATCTTTGTCATTGTTACTTGCAGCTGAAAGCATCTGACATTCTCATCTTTAGATCCCTTAAAACACCTCACACAACTCCTTGAACATTAGGCACTCGATACTGTGTGTGTGTGCTTTGTGTGTGCGTGTGTGTGTGTGTGTGTGTGTGTGTATATACGTGTGTGTGTATATATATATGTATATATATATAAAATACAGTAGTGGTTACCAAACTGTAATGTCTATTTCTGTTTACTGCCCCCTAAAAAGGATTTATTACTCTTGGAGAGGCAGGAAATCAATAAAAGGAGAAAAACTGCCTAGGTAAAAGGACTGAAATCATATTGCTCATATCTGAAACAAATAATAGCTCTGGCAGGAATTCAAATTCCATCAAATGTGAAGCCCTTCTAACCTACTCTGCAAGTTATTAGAATCATTGCTACTAAAAATAATAGTGGGTCAATATACAAAGCATAAAAATGACAAATGCCCAATAATTCAAGGTGACCAGTTAAATAAGCACAATTAACACAAGGTATGTTTAAGCAAGTCTCATTTCAAAAAGACTACAATTAAAAAAAAAAAAAAAAAGACATAAGAGGCCTCATGTCAAAACCTGTTTTCCAAACACCTTGACCTTCAAGGATGTGCCATGGTAGAAGTATAAATGTTATTCAGTCAAGGTGGAGAAGGCAGTTAGAACTTCAATGGAATTGTTCTACCTATGATTATGACCAGTTTATAAGCTATGTCACAAGATATCTTTGCTGCAGAGTGATCTATAAAATCTATTTTTGATAATTCCATTTTGTTCCATTCATGTGAATCATGGTCCTTGTTATGAATAATGTGATTTCTCAGAGCCTTAGATGTGAGGTGTTACTTCTAGGTTTTGCAACTGCAGTGGGAGAAGAGGTTGCTTCTTTTTGTGTAGGTCCAGAATGTGTAATATCTGACACATTGCTGGAACTCTCCTCTCCCCACACTCTATCCCCCACAAATAATAAAGTCTCCTCTAAGATGTGCCGGAGAATGAATCACTCCACTTGCTACTAAGAGATAATCTCTCTCACAATAGAAGAGAACAACTGCTTCTACTGCTGTTTATGTAAAGAACAGAGCATCTTAGGACAGAAAAATGAGACCAATACTGTTTGCACTGAAATGCCAACAGACTGTACAGCCAAACTGTAACTTGCCTAAGATGCTAAGAGAAACCATCTCTTAGTGAACATTTCTTCAGATTTTTGAATTTTAAATAAAAATCAAAAGATATCGAAATCATTATGGTAGCTTATAGCTGAAACTATCCAGTGAGATAATAAGCTGCAATGCCATTCAGAAAAATTGAACAAACTTCCAATTTTAGGATGATAGATTAAAGGAGTTTCTGCCTCCTTCCTTTTCTGAAATTGTTCCAAAACAAGAAGAAAAAGTAAAAACGCAAACTCTGGCTTTGACATCTCTAACCCAGACCCGTAATATTTTAAGTTGGGCGACAAAGATAGAGCAACGGTAACTGACTAAACAGAGGATAGAAAGTGCTTACTGAAGGGGAAAGTAACAAGAAGCAAGTCAATCAGCCAAGCAGAACCCCAGAAAGGATCAGGAATGTGAAGTACCAGGTACCACAGAAGGTAGGGAAGAGAAAAGGGGCCCAAAACAAGGGAATTGTATCAAAGACTATATAAACAGTAGTTATAAACCTATTCCCATCTTTGGAGAAATGGCACATAAGAGGCTCTAGGCTCATAAACCAGGCATAGTAGACTACTAGGGTGAGGTGCTGTCAGAAGATATGGGGATTGATAACCAATGGTCTCTCTCCAAGCACCTTTCATAACACTGGCAGCGTCTTATAAGCCTGAAAAAGAGATGGAAAGGTCCTTCTGTGTATAAGCTGAAACATCCCAGAGAAAGGACCTGTAAGTTCTGAATATAGAGGTAACTTCAATAAAAAAGCCAGTTCACCACCAAATCATCTCTAATGAACCCTTCTAATCAAGAAATTCTACCCCTCACATTGAGCTTCCAATTACGTTGATGTTTCTCTTAAATCTGAACAAACTGTAAAAGTTTGCCATATATTTGATAAAATCTCCAATATGAAATAAAGAAAAATAAAACAAATAAGCCAGCAAAAAGAAAGATAGATAGAAAAGAAAGTCTATGATAAAAGCTATTGCATTTTTCATTTTATTTATTTATTTATTTATTTTTGGCTGCATTGGGTCTTTGTTGATGCATGCAAGCTTTCTCTAGTTGTGGAGAGCAGGTGCTACTCTTTGTTGTGGTGCGTGGACTTCTCATTGCAGTGGCTTCTCTTGTTGTGGAGCATGGGTTCTAGGCGCGCGGGCTTCAGTAGTTGTGGCACATGGGCTTAGTTGCTCCACGGCATGTGGGATCTTCCTGGACCAGGGCTTGAACCTGTGTCCCCTACATTGGCAGGCAGATTCTTAACCACTGTGCCACCAGGGAAGTCCCACTATTGCATTTTTGAAGGAAGAGCAAGATCCTATTTTAAAAAAAGAACACTGTTTCTAAACAGGCTTTCTTGGAAATTAAAATTATGATAGCCAAAGTTTAAAAATAAAATAGAATAATTGGAAGATAACATTAAGGAAATATTCCAGAAAGCATAGCAAAAAGCTAAGAGATGAACACTAGATAATTTGAGGAGTATATAAGATTACTCCAGGAGACTCATGCAAATAATAGAAATTACATATAGAGAGAACAAAGAAAACTTTAATGCAGAGATTATTATAAAATAAATTATATAAAATAAGTTCTCACACCTGGGAGACATGAGTTTCCAAATTGAAAGTGTATGTCAGAGGCCCAACAAAAATAAAAGATCATTTCAGTTCACATCATCATGAAATTCCACATCAGAGACAAAAGAAGATCTTAAAAGTTCCCAGAAATTAAAACAGGACATATCAAAAGGATTAAAAACCAGAAAAGGGAGACTTCCCTGATGGTCCAGTGGTGAAGAGTACGTCTTCTGATGCAGGGGACAAGGGTTCGATCCCTGGTTGGGGAACTAGGATCCCCCATGCCTCGGGGTAACTAAACCTGCGTGCCACAACTGCTGAGCTTGTGCACCTCAAGTAGAGAGCCCACGTGCTGCAAACTACAGAGCCCATGCTCTCTGGAGCCCTTGCGCCACAACTAGAGAGAGAAAACTGCATGCCTCAACGAAGATCCCACATGCTGCAACTAACACATGGCATGGCCAAAAAAATAAAATAAATTAAAAAAAAACCAGAAATGGCATCAATGTTCTCAATAATAACATTGGAAATTGGGGAAAAAAACAAAGAAACTTCTAAGTGAAAAGATTTTCAGACTAGAATTCTATTCCCAGGCAAACTATCATTTAAATGTGCAGGTAGAGTAAAATATTTCCAGATATACAAGGTCTCAAAAATTCACTCTTTTCCAAAAAGCTATTGAAGAAGCCAAACAAGGAGTTAAACAAAAGAAAAGGAAGTTATAGATCTAGAAATAGTAGATCTTACACAGGAAAGAAGTAAAAGGTATTCCTAGGAAAAGCAAAAAAAGTCTAGAGAGTAACCAACCCAGACAGAGCAGAAGGATGTAGGTAAATTTAACCATACAGAAAATGGAGTTGAAGGAAAACTTGCCAACAAGTGCAAAAAAACTAGACAAATGAAAAATAGCATTTTAGCACTATTAGACTTTTAAAAACTATGCATATATACACTTGAATTAAACATAATTGAATTTTATAAATGGTGTTGGGAAAACTGGACAGTCACATGCAAAAAAATGAAACTAGACCACTATCGCACACTGTACACAAAAATCAACTCAAAATAGATTAAAGACTTGAATGTAAGACTTGAAACAATAAAACTCCTAAAAGAAAACATAGGTAGTACTTTCTTTGACATTTGTCTTAGCAATATCTTTCTAGATGTGTCTACTCAGACAAGGGAAACAAAAAAATAAACAAATGGGACTACATCAAACTAAAAAGCTTCTGCACAGCAAAAGAAACTATTAACAAAACAAAATGACAAGGACTTCCCTGGTGGCGCAGTGGTTCAGAATCTGCCTGCTAATGCAAGGGACACAGGTTCAATCCCTGGTCCAGGAAGATCCCACATGCCACGGAGCAACTAAGCCCATGCGCCACAACTACTGAGCCTGTGCTCTAGAGCCCACGAGCCACAACTACTGAGCCTGCATGCTGCAACTACTGAAGTCTGCGCACCTAGAGCCCGTGCTCCGCAACAAGAGAAGCCACCGCAATGAGAAGCCCACACACTGCAACAAAGAGTAGTCCCCGCTCACTGCAACTGGAGAAAGCCTGCATGCAGCAACGAAGACCCAACTCAGCCAAAACAAAACAAAACAAACACAAAATGACAACCTACTGAATGGGAGAAGATATTTGCAAATGAAATATTCGATAAGGGGTTTATACCCAAAATATATAAAGGACTTATACAATTCAACAACAAAAAAACAAGCAACCCAATTTAAAAATGGGCAGAGGAGCTGAATAGACATTTTTCCAGAGAAGACAAACAGATGGCTAACTGGCACGGGAAAAGATGTTCAACAGCACTAATTATTAGGGAAATGCAAATGAAAACTACAATGAGATATCATCTCACAACTGTTAGAACGACTATTATCAAAAAGGCAAGATATAGCAAGTGTTGGTGAGGATGTGGAGAAATGGGAACCCTTGTGCACAGTTGGGGGTAATGTAAATTGGTGCAGCTACTGTGGAAAACAGTATGGGGATTCCTCAAAAAATTAAGAATAGAACTACCCTATGATCCAACTGTCCCACCTCTGGGTATTTATCCAAAGAACATGAAAACACTAATTCAGAAAGATATATGGGGGGCTTCCCTGGTGGTGCAGTAAGAATCCACCTGCCAATGCAGGGGACACGGGTTCAAGCCCTGGTCCGGGAAGATCCCACATGCCGCGGAGCAACTAAGCCCGTGCGCCACAACTACTGAGCCTGCACTCTAGAGCCTGTGAGCCACAACTACTGAGCCTGCGTGCCACAACTACTGAAGCCCGCACACCTAGAGCCTGTGCTCTGCAATGAAAGAAGCCACCACAATGAAGCCTGTGCACCGCAACGAAGAGTAGCCCCCGCTCACCGCAACTAGAGAAAGCCCGCGCACAGCAATGAAGACCCAACACAGCCAAAAATAAATAAAAATAAAATAAATTAATTAAAAAAAAAAGATATATGCACCCCTTTGCTCATTGCAGCATTATTTACGATAGCCAAGGTATGGAAACAAGCTAAGTGCCCATCAATGGATGAATGGATAAAGAAGATGTAAGATAGATATATATATTCATATATATATGTATATATATGAATACTACTCAACCATAAAAAAGATGAAACCTTGCCATTTATGACAACATGGATAGACCTTGAGGGTATTATGCTAAGTGAAATAAGTCACATGGAGAAAGACAAATACTGTATGATTTCATTCATACATAGAATATTTTTTAAAAACTCAAAACAAAATAAATGAACAAACCAAAGCAGACAAAAACAAAGTCATAGATATAGAGAACAGAGTAGTGGTTACCAAAGGGGAAGGAGCAGAGGGCAAAATGGATAAAGGGAATCACCTTCTATGGTGACAGAGGAAATGCTCTGAGCACGCTGTGAGGTATACCAAAATAGAAATGTAATGCTGTACACTTGAAATTTATTTATTTATTTTTAAATTTTTATTGGAGTATAGTTGCTTTACAACGTTGTGTTAGTTTCTACTGTACAGCAAAGTGAATCAGCTATATGTATACACATATCCCCTCTTTTTTGGATTTCCTCTTTCCTTCTTTTTTGGATTTGAAATTTATATAATGTTATAAACCAATGCTCCCTCAATAAAAAATAAATCTAAGGACTTCCCTGGTAACGCAGTGGTTAAGAATCCACCTGCCAATGCAGGGGACACAGGTTTGAGCCCTGGTAGGGGAAGATCTCACATGCCGTGGAGCAACTAAGCCCATGTGCCACAACTACTGAGCCTGCGCCCTAGAGCCTGCGAGCCACAACTACTGAGCCCGCATGCCACAACTACTGAAGCCTGCGTGCCTAGAGCCTGTGCTCCGCAGCAAGAGAAGCCACCACAATGAGAAACCCGTGCACCACAACGAAGAGTAGCCCCTGCTTGCCACAACTAGAAAAGCCCGCGCAGCAACAAAGACCCAACACAGACATAAATAAATAAATAAATAAAATTTTTAAAAAATCTAAAAAACTCTCAAAATTAAAAAATGTAATTGAATTTTTTAAAGTACTGAGGTGCTTCATGCCAGACCACAATGATCTTTCCTCCTCCACGACTCCTTTAATTCTTATAGTTTGCACCAGTCCTTCATTAAGCATTAACCACATGCTACCTTCTATTGTTATTAAACTTCTTTTAGAAAACTAAATATTTTTGAGTATTTATTAAACACCCTAATTTATTTATACTTCATAATAGCGCTATGACGTAGATATTATTATCTTCATTTAAAGTTTAGGGAATAAGGGAATCAGTCACAGAGCCAACAAGAGATGGGAATCACTTAAATCAGGATATTTACTGTTATCCTTGACCTTTTCTTCTTCCGTATCATTCATATGTAATCAGTCATCAAACCCTGTGAAAGCTATCTCTTTAACATCTCTCTGTTACAATTAGCTCCATTTTCACCGTTACCACTATTAAGATAATCTGAATGAATGTATGCCTTAATACTCCTACCACAGGCCCATTTCAGCATGGCACCACAGTCCAAAGAAACACAAAAATGTCACTCTCTCCACTCCACAATGTTCTCCAATAGAGAGTCTCATTACACCTACAGTCAAAATCAATCTGAGGAGTTTGTCAAAAATAAAGATTATGGAACCCCAAGCTGAAACTACTGAGTCAAAATCTCTGAAGGTGTGGCCTAGGAAACTGATTTTTAACAGGTGTAACAAGTGGACTTTTATGCACCCTAAGTTAGAGAATCAGTATGCTACTCCATACTTTCTTTGTGTCCTAGTTTGTCAATTAGATCATAAGCTATCCAAGGTAGGGTTGTACCTTATGTGTATAACGTACCTCCAGGGTCTTATAGGTATTTGATGCTCAGAAATATAGGTATTTTGGTACATCAGAGTTACATCATGGTGCATTGTGTTTATGACAAGTGTGAAATCTCAGCTGAATCTTGGCATACAGGCAGAATTTGAATAGATGGAAAGGGAGGAGAAAAAGGTAAAAGTACTGAAACTAGTATAAATAATATCATAATAACTACAAAGAACCAGCGTCAATATATATCTTCAAGTCTCCTGAATATAATTGCCATTAGAATTCTCCCCTGGGGCTAAAAAATGCCAGCACTGAGTGGTAGAATCAGCCTGAAAATTCTCATTATTTTCATCAGTAGAAGCAAGAAGTTTCCATACAGCACTGACCCTAAAATATGTCTTCCTGGCTTCACCTGACATGGCTATTATTGTTTTTGTTGCCTAGATCTGAGACTATCAAGGTTAGTGTGCAAAGGGTCTTTTCAGAGGAGGTTTGTAAGAACATCTACGTTACAGCTGGAGTCCAACACAGACAACAGAGATGACAACAGGGTCGACATGTGCTCTTTGTCCACACTCCACTGTAGTCTAACAAGGAAAAAAAAGCCACATAGGTTGTTTGCTATGTTATCTGTTTACTAAAATTATCGGTTAAGATTCTTTCAACTGGAAGAAATAGAAAACTCAACCCTAAATAGTTTAAATAGTAGGGCAAGTCACATAAAGAAGTCCCAAGTTAGGGCACCTTCAGAGCTGGTTAATTTCCATCCAGCAACGTCGGCAAAGACCACCTTCTTCTGTCTTTCTGTTCTGCTTTCCTCAGTTTATTGACTTTGCCCTTAGATACTAGCATCCCCAGTATTCACAAGATGGCTGTCATAGTTCAAGTTGACACTTCTAGACACTATAAAGTCCAAAGAAAGAAGATGCCTCGCTGCATCTCTTTTTTTCTTTTTTCTGTTTTGGCCCTGCTGTGCGGCTTGTGGGATCTTAGTTCCCTGACCAGGGATTGAACCCGGGCCCTGGGCAGTGAGAGTGCAGAGTCCTAACCACTGGGCCGCTAGGGAATTCCCCGATGTATCTCTATTTATAAGTGAAAAACTTTCCCCAGAATCTCCCCAGCAGATTCCCCATTACATCTTTTTTTTTTTTAAACATCTTTATTGGAGTATAATTGCTTTACAATGGTGTGTTAGTTTCTGCTTTATAACAAAGTGAATCAGCTATACATATACATATATCCCCATATCTCCTCCCTCTTGCGTCTCCCTCCCTGCCACCCTCCCTATCCCACCCCTCTAGATGGTCACAAAGCACCGAGCTGATCTCCCTGTGCTATGCGGCTGCTTCCCACTAGCTATCTATTTTACATTGAGTAGTGTATATATGTCCATGCTGCTGTCTCACTTCGTCCCAGCTTACCCTTCCCCCTCCCCATGTCCTCAAGTCCATTCTCTGGTAGGTCTGTGTCTTTATTCCCGTCCTGCCCCTAGGTTCTTCATGATCTAGGTTCTTCATTTTTTTTTTTTTTTTAGATTCCATATATATGTGTTAGCATACGGTATTTGTTTTTCTCTTTCTGACTTACTTCACTCTGTATGACAGACTCTAGGTCCATCCACCTCACTACAAATAACTCAATTTCTTTTCTTTTTTAGCTGAGTAATATTCCATTGTATATATGTGCCACATCTTCTTTATCCATTCATCTGTTGATGGACACTTAGGTTGCCTCCATGTCCTGGCTATTGTAAACAGAGCTGCAATGAACATTGTGGTACATGACTCTTTTTGAATTATGGTTTTCTCAGGGTATATGCCCAGTAGTGGGATTGCTGGGTCGTATGGTAGTTCTATTTGTAGTTTTTTAAGGAACCTCCATACTGTTCTCCATAGTGGCTGTATCAATTTACATTCCCACCAACAGTGCAAGAGGGTTCCCTTTTCTCCACACCCTCTCCAGCATTTATTGTTTGTAGATTTTTTGATGATGGCCATTCTGACTGGTGTGAGATGATATCTCACTGTAGTTTTGATTTGCATTTCTCTAATGATTAATGGTATTGAGCATTCTTTCATGTGTTTGTTGGCAATCTGTATATCTTCTTTGCCCATTACATCTTACTGGCAAGAACTTCTTCATATAGCCATCCTAAATCTGTCACTGGCAAGAGAAATAGGATTTCTATGCTAAATACAAAAGTGTATGGCTGTGTGGAGGGAGATGGGTTATCACAAAAAAATTACAATTTTGTGATAAGGAAGAAAAGATGGAAAAGGACATTTGGTAGTCCACCACCAACGTACACTACACTAACACACCAGTCCAGTTTCAAGTATGTTCTACCCTGATACATTCATTTATTCATTCTACAATACTTTTACCTACTTTATACCAAGCACTGTGCTTTCCTACTGGAAAGACAAAGCAGAAAAAGATTTGGTCCCTGCTCTTGAGTTTATATCAATCTCCTGGTGAGACACATATGTAAAAATGTAAGCTAGAATGAAGTAATAGAGTTGCAGGTACATTAAAATTCTATTTTACTTACAAGATCTGACAAGAAGAGTAAATTATTGTCTATAGACTGCAGCGATCATATGTATATTTCATATTTCATCCAGCACTTTGATACTTAATACAATATAGGTGAATCTTAATTTCCTCCTCCAAGAGGAACAGGATTTATCTGCTAATTTGATGAGTTTTCTATTTGCATTTTATTATACCGAGAGCCCAAGAGAAGAACCACTGTTGATGATAAGTAGTTTTACTATACTATACTATACCAGAATGGAGCTCAGGGCACAAGTCTGAGCTGGAAATAGAAATTTTGGAGTCATCGGCTTACAGATGGCAGTTGTAGCCTTGAGGATTAATGTAATCAATTAAGTAGGTGTAGGCTGAAAGGCCAGGACAGAACTCGATGGAACAGCAATAGTTAAAGTAAGGCAGGGGGACTTCCCTGGTGGCACAGTGGTTAAGAATCCACCTGCCAATGCAGGGGACACGGGTTCGAGCCCTGGTCTGGGAAGATCCCACATGCTGTGGAGCAGCTAAACCCGTGTGCCACAACTACTGAGCCTGTGCTCTAGAGCCCAGGAGCCACAACTACTGAGCCCGCATGCCACAACTACTGAAGCCCGCGTGCCTAGAGCCGGTGCTCCTCAGCAAGAGAAGCCACCGCAATGAGAAGCCCGCACACCGCAGCGAACAGTAGCCCTGCTCACTGCAACTAGAGAAAGTCCGCACGCAGCAACAAAGACCCAATGCAGCTATAAATAAATAAGTAAATAAATAAATAAATAAATAAATAAATAAATAAATAAATAAATAAATTTAAAGTAAGGCAGGGACTTCCTGGGTGGTCCAGTGCCTAAGACTCCGCGCTCTCAGTGCAGGGGGCTGGGGTTCAATCCTTGGTCGGGGAAACAGATCCCTCATACCGTGACAAAGATCCCGCACGCGGCAAGGAAGATCCTGCGTGCCGCAACTAAGACCCGGTGCAACCAAATACATAAATAAATAAATATTTAAAAAAATAATAAAGCCTGGCAGAGAAAGTAATCTGTGAAGAATTATCAAAAAGTTAGGAGAGAAACCAGGAGAAAGTGATGGCCAGAAAGAAGGGAAGAGAAAGTTTCAAAAGGAGAGGTATGGTCAGTAGGGCCAAATGTATTCAGAGAAGTTAGGTAAGTTGTGGACTGAAAATCATTCATTGAATCTGTTCTCAAAAGGTGAGAGAATGCAAATGGGCACAGGGCTCTTTCCAAGGCAATAGAAATGTTTTCAGATTTGATTGTGGTGATGATTGTACAATGTTGTAAATTTAATAAAAATCACCGAATTATAATTAAGCCACTTAAAATGAGTGACTTTATCATATGTCAATTATATCTCAATAAAGTTTTCCTTTTTTAAAAGGTCACTGTCCTGAGTCAAAGAAGTTTCAATGGAGAGAGGAGGACAGAAGCCACGCTTGGGTTTAAGAGGAAATGGGAGACTAAGAAATGGAGGGGAAAAAAAAAGAAATGGAGGCAAGAAGTGAAGACTCTTTAAGGAATTTTGTTCTGAAGAGAAGGAAAGAAAAAAGAAGGTAGCAAATAAAGAAGTGGCGCATACAAGGTCAAGAAAGGCAGGAAGATAGTGAGTTTAGTTTTACACATATTTCATTGAAGTAAGAATCCAATAGCTAGAGGTAGATAATTATTATTTACTGTTTTAGAAGTAGGAATTGCCATGCAAGGTTCCACAGTAGGTGAACATAGGATTGAAGCTGGAAAGGGAACAACACACAGCAGATACAAGTCCCCTCTCTGGTCTCCAGGCAAACTCCTTTTCCCATAATTACTGAGCTCAGAGAATATTTGTAGCACTTATTCATCTCTATCAGCTTCTAGGCATATAAACATCAACTGATCCTTTAGTATACTATATAGTGAAGAAAATCTCTCCACTCTCCCCATTCCAGTTCTTCATTATCAGGAAATGTTTCCTTGTATTTAACTCGGATCTCTCTTTTAAAAATTGAGTGCTTTAAAACTCTTCATTTAAGAAAAATGTTGCATGCAGTTGTGCTTTCTGTTGTTAGTGTTTACAAGATCACCAGATATCCTACAAAAATATTGGGTCACATCTCCAACCTCTCTAGCCTTGGTTTCTCCATCAGAATTAAATTAAATGATGTCTGTAAAGCATGTAGCATAGTGCCTGCACAGAGAAAGAACTCAATAAATAGTTATCATTTGGAGGGAAAGATGCAAAAAAAAATGTTTATATAGAGATGTTACTCTTTTCCCCTTGGGATAACATCCCTTTTGTATTATTTGATAGAAAACTTAACATTAGTATCTGAACTATTAACCCATTTTACTTATAAACTCAAAAATTAGAGAATGAAATTATTCACATTGCAAAACAATTCATCCATTGCAAAGGGTTCATAGGCTTCCTTTAAGTACCATCTTCTTAAGTGTTTGTTTAGAGTCATTAAATTCCATTAAATTCTTAACAGAAGGCAAACCCAAAAGCTCAAAGTATAACAAACCACTACTGATTAAATATCAATCACAAATTAAGATAAAGCAAGTTTGAAATTATAATGAAAAAAGAGCATTTAAGTGTCTAGCTTTCTAATTTTTCACTTTGCTGTATAGAGAGTTAAAATATTGAACAGTCCTGTTCAATACCAGGTATTTATGCTTTGGTAGTAATGAACAGGCAAAAGCCATGCTAATTCCAAGAAAGAGCTTTACTACAGGGGAAGGACTCTGTTCTTCCTAATACAAATACCTGAAAGGGACCAATACTCAACATTCAAAGAAACAAACTACAGAGAGACTGACAGGCAGCTCTATATAGTAACATTATTATACATGTAGTTTTCGTTTGTTTACATGTAATTTCAGTGTTCTGCCTTGTATCTTCCAATATTATAAATTCTTTGAGGACACACATTTTACCTTCGGTTTGACCTGCAAAGCCTAGCCCAATGTTTTACTCTAGGGGTGTTCAATAAAAACATATTAAGTTGAAATAATGAATGCATAATATTGGTATATTAATGAGATTGGGTTGCCAGATAAAATACTGGATGCCAAATTAAATTAGAACTTTAAATTCTATATTCAAATTTAACAGGGCATCCTTATTTTTGTTTGCTAAATCTTGCAACTCTAATTATGAGTAACCTTTAGTAAGAAATCAGATCTTGCAGCCCCACAGACTGGCTAAGGGTTTCTTTCTTTAGCAGTGAGACTGCCCTAATCCAAACGCGTAGAACCAAGCAATCTCCCATGCTCAACAGAGAGACTGAACTAGAAAACACATACTATAATTGTCTGATTTTTATAGAGGATAGAGTAAAATACTCACTATAATTCCTAGTTGCAGAAAATTTGGGAAGGAGCAAAGGAGATATTATTATTTTTAATATTTATTTATTTATTTATTTATTTATGGCTGTGTTGGGTCTTCGTTTCTGTGCGAGGGCTTTCTCTAGTTGCGGCAAGCGGGGGCCACTCTTCATCGCGGTGCGCGGGCCTCTCACTATCGCGGCCTCTCTTGTTGCGGAGCACAGGCTCCAGATGCGCAAGCTCAGTAATTGTGGCTCACGGGCCTAGTCGCTCCGCGGCATGTGGGATCCTCCCAGACCAGGGCTCGAACCCGTGTCCCCTGCATCGGCAGGCGGGCTCCCAACCACTGCGCCACCAGGGAAGCCCTTTTTTTTTTTAAATATTTATTTATGAGATAATTATTATGCCTTTTATATGTTCTTGAGAAGAGATATGCTGTGCAGGTACAAAAATCATATTTAGATACACATTTTTTCAGGTCTGCTTATTTTTAAAGGCAATTCTGATAGAAGATTGGCTCAAGGGGTGGGAAGGTTTGTGGAAAGGTTTGAAAGAGCATTATAATTGGCAATTTCTGGGACTTCCCTGGTGGTCCAGTGGGTAAGACTCCACACTCCCAATGCAGGGGACCTGGGTTAGATCCCTTGTCGGGAAACTAGATCCCACATGCATGCCGCAATTAAGAGTCCACATGCTGCAACTAAAGAAGCTCACAGGCCAGAACTAAGAGCCTGCGTGCCACAACTAAAGATCCTGCATGCTGCAAGGAAGATCCCGCGTGTCGCAGCTAAGACATGGTGCAGCCAAAATAAATAAATAAAAAAAAATTTTTTTTTAATTGGCAATTTCTTCACTTATAGAATTGACTGCTTAGTGAATGCAGCTTCTATCTTGGACAGATTCTTTTTTTTAATTTCCAAAAGTAAAAACTTCCATTTTTTTTTAAAGCACAACTTAATATGGGCAGACGGAATTGGAACCTCTGGCTTTGGTGTGGTCATGTTTCTCCAGTATTATCTCAACGAGCAGGGAGACCGGATCTATTTGCTGAAGAAGATTGACCCTATGAGACAACAGACCTGTGTGGCCCATCCTGCTCAGTTCTCCCAGACGACAAATACTCTTGACACCAAATTACCATCAAGGCATGCTTTAAGGTGCTCATGACCTAGCAATTGCGCCCTGTCCTCTGAGGACCTCTTAAAATTTCATGTCTCTTCTGCTGTCTGCTCGCCCTCAAGAGACTTCCTGAAACCAAGCTCTTCAATCTGTGAGCCTTGAAGCTTTCCTACGACCCTTGCTCTTTGGAATCCAGTCTCATGATTGCCTTCGATCATGCTTGTTGTGAGGCAATCATGGTAGCATCCCCTATAAAGGGAAGACGTTTGAATCTTCTTATCATACTTTGAATCACTGCCAGGTTATTAAAATGATTTGAAGAAAAAAAAAAGCATAATATGACCCCACCAACATTACCACCTACTCCAATTAGGACAGGTTCTAAAAATCCCTCCTATCCTTGTGATTTCTAATTGCTCTCTATCCCAAACCTTATAGTCTTGAAGGAAAAAAAAATGCTACTTAAAGATGTCCAGGGCTTCCCTGGTGGCGCAGTGGTTGAGAGTCTGCCTGCCAATGCAGGGGACACGGGTTCGAGCCCTGGTCTGGGAAGATCCCGCGTGCCGCGGAGCAACTAGGCCCGTGAGCCACAAGTACTGAGCCTGCGCGATTGGAGCCTGTGTTCCGCAACAAGAGAGGCCGCGATAATGAGAGGCCCGCGCACCGCGATGAAGAGTGGCCCCCACTTGCCACAACTAGAGAAAGCCCTCGCACAGAAACGAAGACCCAACACAGCCATAAATAAATAAATAAATAAATAAAATAAACCCAAAGTACTGCCCTTCCCCCTTTAAAAAAAAAAAAAAAAAAGATGTCCAGAAATGAATGTGATGGGGAAGCATTGGCACTATATATACACCACATTTCATCTTGACTTGGACACACGCTGGAAGGACTAGCCTCGTTCAAGCCTTAATAGAGAGCACCATGTAAATCTCAGAGAAAGAGAAATTCATAATATTTACTTTACAAATTAATCAACAAAATAAGAATAAAGACGGTAACAGACCTAAAGTTCTCTGTAGATATTTGTTGAATAAAATGATTTTAAACTTCAGACATATGTGTCCAATTTTTTTTAAAGTCAAATTTTGCAAGGGCATTTCTATTAATGTACACTGGTAGAAAAAAAATTTAAGTGAAATTGACATTTTGGCTCTTGGCCTCAACAGGGAGCCTTTCATGTAACTCATCCAGTAAAGATTTAGATTTCTAAAGTCTTGGTATCCCAGGCCATGAATTAAAGACCCATTCTATAAACTTTATGTCCTGAAGTAAGCCAGGATCCTGCTTGTTGATCCTGCTTATTTATGTTAAATTAATAAATAAAATAAAAAATGGAAAATAAGTTTTCGTGAGGATGTAGAGAAATTGGAACCTTACCCATTTTTTTTTTTTAATTTTATTTATTTTTTGGCTGCATTAGGTCTTTGTTGCTGTGTGCAGGCTTTCTCTAGTTGCAGCGAGTGGGAGCTATTCTTCGTTGTGGTAAGTGGGCTTCTCATTGCGGTGGCTTCTCTTGTTGCAGAGCAGGGCTCTAGGTGCGTGGGCTTCAGTAGTTGTGGCATGTGGGCTCACTACTTGTGGTGCAGGGCCTTAGTTGCTCAGCAGCATGTGGGATGTTCCCGGACCAGGGATCGAACTCATGCCCGTGCATTGGCAGGCGGATTTTTAACCACTGCACCACCACGGAAGTCCCCCCTTATCTATTTTTTTTTTTTCACACACACACACTGTATTTTATTTTTACAAGAGATAAATAGACTGACACCAAGCATTGTACATGGATGACCACAACAAAAGCAACAGTGATTGCAATTACCAAACATGAAACACACTCATACTATGTCATAATATTGACATTCAGTCCAGTAATCCTCCACTGTAACAGCTCCTTTACTTTGCAGTGAAAATTGATTTGTATATTCTTTGCCTCTGAGTCCTTGTGGGATTTTTTTTTTTTTAATTCAGACAGAAAGTCACAAAAATTATACTCATCCTCATCAGTTCACTCAGTCCCATGTAATTAATTTTTTTTTTCATCTTGATCTTTTGTTAGCACTTTTATGAGTTCATCAGTTTTTCATTAGAGTTCTGAAAATGCTTATTCATTCAGTTCAGCAGTACAGTCAGTTACCAGAAACCTGTACTTGTCAGAGTCTTTTCCATGAATTTCTTGAAGATGAAACCCTTTTATAGGAACATATTTGCAAAATCATTAGAGTACATCCAGAACTGTCTGTAAATGACAAAAGACTTAAAAATGACCACGGTTAAAGATTTGATGAAAGTTCATAATAATGCAGTTGACAAGATAATTAGTTATTTCTGAGATATACATTTTAAAGTAATAACTAGGATTATACTTATAACATTATACCAGAACATATAAGATTTTTAGAAATCCCCCTTATCTATTTTTGATGGGAGTGTAAAATGGTACAGCTGCTGTGGAAAACAGTATGACAGTTCCTCAAAAAGTTAAAACATAGAATTACCATATGACCCAACAATCCTACTCCTAAGTATATACTCAAAAGAATTGAAAGCAGGGAATCAAACAAAATACTTATACGGGAGTTTTCATAGCAGCGTTATTCACAATAGCCAAAAGGTAGAAACAACGCAAGTGTCCATCAGCTAGCTAGTAAATGGAAAAACAAATTGTGATATAATCATACAATGGAATTTTATTCAGCCATAAAATGGAATAAAGTACTGATACATGCTACAATATGGATGAACCTTGAAAACATTATACTGAGGAAGTAAGTCAGACATAAAAGGACAAATATTGCATGATTCCACCTATGTGAAATATCTAGTAAAGGCAAATTCAAAGAGACTACCAGGGGCTGGTGAAATGGGGTAATGGGGAGTTATTGCCAAATGGTAGAGTTTCTGTTTGAGGTGATAAAAAATTTTGGAAACAGATAATGGTGACAGTTGCACTACACTGTGAATGTAATTAATGCCACTTAAAAATGATTAAAAAGGATTTGCAACAACATGGCTGGAGCTAGAGGGTATTATGCTTAGTGAAATAAATCAAAGACAAATACTGTATGTTTTCACTTATATGTGGAAACTAAAAAATAAACAAATGAATATAACAAAAAACAGAAACAGACACAGATATAGAGAACAAACTAGTGGTTACCATTGTGGAGAGGGGTGGGGGAGGGACAAGATAGGTTAAGGGGATTAAGAGGCACGAAGTAGAAGATATAAAATGAATAAGATACAAGCATCTAATGTAGAGCCAATATGTTATAACTTTAAACGGAGAATAATCTATAAAAATACAGAATTACTACATTGTAAACCTGAAAACAATATAACACTGTAAATCAACTACACTAAAATAAAAAAATAAAAATGATTAAAATGGAAGTGTTCGGTACATACTTTTCAGTGCGCACGTGCACACACGCACACACAAACAAAAACCTGGGCCTAAGACTTGATCTGGAGTAGGGTGGCTCTAAATTCCAGAACAATCCACATTTATGACTGTTGGGCCAATGGTAATTAATAGTATCACCTTAGGCTTTCAAATCTGTGCCAGTTTTAACAATAAATTATATGGTCACCCTATCTCTAAGGATCTGATTTTAAGTGCTTCTGAGATCCTAACCACAGGGCATTAGGACCTTGGAAAGGTTTTGTGATGACATCACCTTTTGAAAATTAAAACCCGCCGGCCTCCAGGGAACTGGAGGCAGTGAAGGAAACCTCTGCACTTCACACGAACGCCCCGCTACCAACTGACAAACCGCACTTTCCTCTGGGTCCTGATAACCCGAGACTAAGAGAAACACTGGGAGGATAAAAGCGGAGGCCAGGGCTTCCCTGGTGGCGCAGTGGTTGAGAATCTGCCTGCCAATGCAGGGGACATGGGTTTGAGCCCTGGTCTGGGAAGATCCCGCATGCCGCGGAGCAACTAGGCCCGTGAGCCACAATTACTGAGCCTGCGCGTCTGGAGCCTGTGCTCCGCAACAGGCCCGCGATAGTGAGAGACCCGTGCACCACGATGAAGAGTGGCCCCCGCTTGCCGCAACCAGAGAAAGCCCTCGCACAGAAACGAAGACCCAACACAGCCAAAAAAAAAAAAAAGTTTGCTGCAAAAAAAAAAAAGCGGAGGCCAAACAGCGAACTGCCACCCCAGCCCGTCTCGGTCCCGCCACACTCAGTATGGCTGCTACTGTCGGAAGTGGGGGAGGGATGCACCACCTCTCGTACGCCCCAGAGGGGCGGGCCCTAGGAGCCAAATGAGCTTAAGCGGACCAATGGGGAAAGGCAAGGGGCGGGAACTCGCCAGGGGCGTGGGCCAGAGGGCCGCCGGGGTCCCTTGGGTGAGGCGGGTCTTGCTGGCATGTTGTGGTTGCCACGTTATTCCCAGTTCCTGTGGCTGGATTTTGCCCTGTCGTGTGCCACCGTTAGCGCTTCCGGGTTGAACTCTAACTGAGCTGATCAGTCCTCACCCTATCCAGTGCTTGTCCCTCCCCTTCAAAGCCAGCCCTTGTCAATGCCCATCTGGCCCCTCCCTCGCCTTTGAGATGACTCATCTCTATATCCCAACAATAAATTGGCGGCGCCAGGTGTGGCCTAACACGTTTGAACTTAAAACATTCTTTTTCTGATTATAAAAATATATGCATAATTTAGAAAATTGGGAAATTTGGGAAAGCATAATGAAAAGAAAAATGCTGATATCCCACCGGCCAGAAATAATCATGACTGATTTGTCATTCTTCCTTTTTTTTTTTTCTGTGTATCTATTTTAACACAATTGGGGTAATGTTATATAAAGTCATGTATTCTTTGTTACAAAGTAAGTATTTTTCTTCGTCATTTTAATGAATACGTAGTATAAAGTATTCCATGGATGAACGTGCCATAATTTTTGTATTTCTCCAATGGGCAATTAAATACTTGGAGATTTAAGTGAATAGCAGATTAGGGGTGGGGCAGGTAGAGAAGGAGAGACAGCTAAAAACTGGCTACTCCACAACTTCATCTTCCCTTTGTAGAGTTGTTCCACAAGAATTACAAGATTTTAGAGCCTTTAGACACTTTACAGTCTTAGGATTCTAGAGTATTACAATCTTTTTTTTTTTAATCAGTCATCAGTTTTATACACATCACTGTATACATGTCAATTCCAATCGCCCAATTCAGCACACCACCAACCCCACCCCAGCGCAGTTTTCCCCCTTTGGTGTCCATACGTTTGTTCTCTACATCTGTGTCTCAACTTCTGCCCTGCAAACCGTATTACAATCTTGAGAAACTCAGAATCATAATATCTTGGGGTGGTAAGGATCTCTGAAGAAACAAAACCAAACTTTCACCAAATGTAGGAGTATCTAATAATCAGAGCCTTCTCAAAAGTTAGGTCCTTTTGGACTTCCCTGGTGGCGCAGTGGTTAAGAATCCGCCTGCCAATGCAGGGGACACGGGTTCGATCCCTCGTCTGGGAAGATCCCACATGCTGCAGAGCAACTAAGCCCCTGCGCCACAACTACTGAGCCTGTGCTCTAGAGCCCGCGAGCCACAACTACTGAAGTCCTCGTGTCTAGACCCCGGGATCCGCAACAAGAGAAGCCACTGCAATGAGAAGCCCTCACACTGCATCAAAGAGTAGCCCCCGCTCGCCATAACTAGAGAAAGCCTGCGTGCAGCAACGAAGACCCAATGCAGCCAAATAAATACATACATACATTTAAAAAAAAAAAAAAGTTGGGTCCTTTACATTTAAGATGTCACCTCTTACTAGATGTACTCAATCTTTCTCCTGTGTTAAAATGGCTGTAACAACTCTTCACTGCCTGGTCAAGAAATATGTTAGGTCTTCCAGCCCTAACTTCTGGTAGGAGCTTTCCTAGTTATCTAAATGTTGTCTTGCACTACAGTTTCTAATTAGGCAGATAAGCAGGATAGAGAAGGGGGAGTTTTCCATGATTTTATTCACTTATTTATTTACTTGACAGGAGAGAAATAAGTTTTGATTTCTTTTGTTCTCTCCCACAGGACTTTCCAGTCATAAAGGGACTGACTGCTCAGGGGGCCTGTAATAATGATAAACTGGCCTGAATGTGGGTCTCCAAGTAACAATTATCAAATGAGATAATGTTGAGAGGTAGAGGCTGGATGAAAAGAGCATTGGGCTAGGAGACTAAAACCTGAGTCCATTTTCTAGCTGTGTGATGTTGAGCAAGTCATTTCGATCCTCTGAGTCTTAATTTCCTCATCTTGTGATGAGGATGTAAGTCCCTCTTTATGTTCTTTATAAGATTGTGGTGAAGAATAATTAAGAAAATGTCTGTGAAGGTGTTTTAGGAAAAAGAAAGCATTGTGTTGCTGTTATTATTAGATGGCATAAACATTTTTTAAAGAAAGTTTTGAAACTTTTGAAGAATCATAATCCAGAAAAATTGGGGGAGAAGATATGGCAAAGGTCAAGTGGCATAGTAACTCCCCTAGGCCTATATGGCTGTGCATGTAGGGGAGTCCTTCATGAGGTCAGTGACCACTTCTTACTTCATGACAACATTATCAACAAAGGGTGACTTCTGTTTTACTCAGAAGAATTTACCTCTTTGGCTTGGAAGGAACAGAGTTACCTCAAGTGATTTAAGGTGGAGATTTGTTGAGCATTTCATGGTAGGGATATACTTGCTGGAGGACCCTGAAATGCTGAGCAGTCCAGTTTCAGGAAGAGTTGGAATTCAGGAAGAGAGGGTGGTTCTAGATTTGAGAAGGGGCTAGGGCCCACAATAGAGTTGGAAGGTCTGGCCTCCTCTTAGCCAGACTTGAAGAATAATCTGTTCACTTGGATTGAGCTTTAGTTTCCTCATCTATAAAATGGAAAGAATAACGAACTGCCTATGTATGGCAGAATAATGGAATCCAAGACCATTAGAGATGGAAGGGCCTTCAGAATTGTATATACATATAATAGATTAAAAGGGAGCTGTTCTAATTAAAGAAGAAGGCAGGAGTTTTGGAGGGTAGCCCTATCTACTTGGCCTTTCCCTTGATCTTAGAGCTCCTAGTGTATCATCCTTATTGTACAGTTTTGGATATTGAAGTCTAGAGAGAAGTGACTTGCTCGAGGTCACATAACGGTAGTGCTGGGACTTGAAAACAGGTTTCTTGAACCCCAGCGTGATTTTCTTCCCTGAATATAAGCTGCTTCCTAAAACATGATAAGAGTATGTATAAAAGGCTGAAACTGACAGAAATAAAAGTATTAAGACTCCAAAGGATAAATGGGTAACCAGCAATTCAGAAAGGAAATAAAATTGTATAACAAAGCATGGGAAAGGTTCAATCATACTAACAACAGAAAATGAAAATGAAAACTATGCAATTTATAGTCTATCAAATTTGAAAAGATTTTTGATATGAAATTTTTTACTTAACGAAATTTGGAAAGTTTTCAAATATATTAATATTCAGTGTTTCTGGAGGTGTGGTAAAACAGGAAATACAGAGAAATAAAGTGATAGCAATTTGACAAAATATATCAAAAGCCTCAAAATGAATCTATCTGGAAGTAATTCTGCTTCTCATGATAGCTATCATTAGGAAGTAATTTTAACATGAAAATTTAGTATAATCTATAATATTAAAAGTAGACAATTTAGGATACAATGATACATCTTTGTAATAGAATATTATTCAACTACAATATGATATTTGCAATGAGTTTTTTTAGTAAACTAGGGTATAGATTACGTTATATTATACTGGAAACAAAACTACCTCTAAAATTGGATGCAGACCATATTAAAATTATTTTTTAAACACATGGATAAAAGAGAAATATAATGAAATGTCACTGTACTGGCTGTCTTTGGGTAGTGTTGATTTTGTTTATTTTTTTTTAATAAATTTATTTATTTTATTTATATTTATTTTTGGCTGCGTTGGGTCTTCGTTGCTGTGCGCGGGCTTTCTCTAGTTGTGACGAGCGGGGGTTACTCTTCATTGCGGCGCGCGGGCTTCTCATTGCAGCGGCTTCTCTTGTTGCGGAGCACAGGCTCTAGGCGTGCGGGCTCCAGTAGTTGTGGCACGCAGGCTCAGTAGTTGTGGCGCGCGGGCTCTAGAGCACAGGCTCAGTAGTTGTGGCACATGGGCTTAGTTGCTCTGTGGCATGTGGGATCTTCCTGGACCAGGGTTTGCACCCATGTCCCCTGCATTGGCAGGCGGATTCTTAACCACTGCGCCACCAGGGAAGCCCTATTTGTTTATAATTTTCTATCTTCTCCAAATGTTTTGCAGTAAGTATGCCCTCCCCCCCATTTTTAAGAAACAGTCCTCAGAGACTCAAATAGGAGTAGCATATCATGAGAACTATTTATATTTTGATTAGGAAACTTGGGGCCAAAGATGTTAGTATTCTTCAGCAAGCCCAGTGTTTGTCCACAGATATTTTCTGGTGCCTCCAATATGTACATGCAATAAAGATGCTGAGAGAAACACAATGCTGAATCACACAGGGATTCTAAAATCAAAGAGCATGATCTGGGGGTCAGACAAACACATCTGTAAAGAACTATAATACAAGTGGTAAAGTCCAAAAGGGAGGTATAGGAAAATAGGTTGAACGGAGTTATCAGTGTAATAGAAGCAATGGGTATATAAATAGGAGTGGTTGGAATGGTAAATTGGAGATAGATCCAAGGAAGATAGATGAATTCCAAGGAAAGGAGTATGTTGTTAAATTGGAAGGCTATAAGTAGCTATTGAAGGTTTTGGTTTGTTTTTTAATGTTGTTTTTTAAATCATGATCTCCATGATATATACTTCAGGAAGGTAGCTTTTGGAAATAAACCGGAGTGGGGATGAGACTGAAGGCTGTAGATCAATTAGAAGCCAGCACAATAGTTCAGGTGAGAGACAGTGAAAGTGGATCTTGGGAAGTAGATGTGGAGGTAAAGAGGAGGAGGCATTCAAATAAAGTCAGATAATTGGAGGATAGGATAATTGGAGATGAAGGTTAGAAGTTCCTATCTCAGTAGGTCAAGAAAGTATTCCTATCTTCTGAGGAGTTTATTTCAAAATGAGCCTCCACATCATGATTTTGTAAAATCTGCACTTGTGTCTCCTATCCCAAGCTGCCAGGGAGGAAAATTACACTAACAGCTATGAGTAGGTTGCTAGCGTGAAATTATGGTTTTTCTGTTTCTGTTTTTTTAGCACACATGTGATATCTGGGGCTTGGGCAGCAGCAACACAAAGGATTCTTCCTAGTCCATAAGAAGAGTTTTTCGTATGTTGAGTAATGGTGTACATTAAAAAGGTGGTTTAGTGCAGGCCAACCTGAAAGGGATGGGAGGAGGCGGGAGAGGATGGCCTCTCAGGTATCCAAGTACCCCAGTATCCCTATGCTGGAGGAGCTTCGTGCTGCAGGTACTCTCCCAGTACCCCTGTGCTGGAGCCCAGGCTGGACCAACCTGAACACAGGTTCTGGGCTTCTAGAAAGATTCTCAACTGAGTTGAACATGTAGCTGCTTGGTGAGAGGTTCTTTGTACCCTCTCCCTCTCTTCTTGTGGGCTTCTAAGATCTCACTAACCACTTGAGCTTCCCTCTTGCAGCCTCTTCCATCATCCTTTCTCCCTCTCTCCAGAGTTAGGTAATCCCCACTCACTCGGCCCAGCCCTGCACAAGCAGAAAACTCCTGGTAAAGTACAGGCTGGGGAGTCAGCACCATTTCTTTCTGGCTTTTTTTAGGTAGCCAGCTCTCTTCCGCCTCTGGCCTTCTATCTTTTTTTTTTTTTTCCTTTTAAGTATGATTTTCTTTGTACCAAAACTATACCAAAAAATAGAAGCAGGAGAGTCCTACTTGAAGCTAAAATAGTTTTCAGTTGGAGGTAGCTTAACGCATATATTTTCACTTAAGCCAAAAATTAGAGCTATTTGACACCCTTGGGAAACTTTTTATTATAGGTACCACAGAATTATTACTTTAAAGGAAGTTTAACCTGAGATCAAACATATTCTTTTAAAGGGCCTCCCTTTATTCTCTCTTGTTCCCTAAAGCTTTCTCTGATGTGGTTGTGCTGAGGGCTGGAACAGATATTTTTAAAAGCTTTTAAAGACAACTGGCTTGTAAAAATAAAACCAGAAAGGCAAAAGTTTCTCCATGCTTTTGTGTGCGTGTGTGTGTGTGTGTGTGTGGTGCAAGATCTGGAAAAAAAATCTAAAATCCACAATTATATCTAGGAACCTATAAATATTCACTCATTCATTATTCCATTTAACATTTTAGGAACCTCATTGTGTTCTACAAACTGTGCCAAATGCTGGGGATACAAAGAAAAATGAAGAATATTCCTTTAAGAATGTGCTACACAGGACTAAGTATAACATTAATCGGACAAAGATTGGGAGACATCTGTCTTGAGGGGGAGGAGAAATTTACAAAGCTGAAGAAGTTGGTGCTTCAGTGCATTTAGCCTCCATTCTTATCTGGGAAAAGACTGACCTCATTGTTAGTTCCTCAGTTAAGTTGCTCGGGGCCGAAATTCATGTGTGTTGTGTAAATGCCAATTCACCAAGTGTTGGTTTGAGATTTAGGATTGGCAATGGAAGGATCTCAGAGCTTCCAGTTTGCTTTTTGCTGTTGTTGACCATAAGAATGGACTTCCACAGCTAATAAAATCTTTGTCATTACCCTGTTTTTGCCATGTACAAAGTGTTTAAGCTTAGGCAAGCCACCTATCTTCTTCCCTTAGTTTTGTCATCTACGAAGTGAGAAAACATACCTATCATCCTACCTTTGGTAAAACTGCATAATGTTCGTGTAGGTGGTTTGATTATCTGTGTTAATCTTTGAGGTGGAAAAAAAAAGAATACTCTTTTAAAAATGCTCACGTTTGGGACTTCCCTAGTGGTCCAGTGGCTAAGACTCCGAGCTCCCAATGCAGGGGGCCCGGGTTTGATACCAGGTCAGGGAACTAGATTCCACATGCCACAACTAAGAACCCACACTCCGCAACTGAAGATCCCACACTCGGCAATGAAGATCCTGCATGCCGCAACTAAGACCCGGCACAGCCAAATAAATTAATTAATTTTAAAAAATGCCCACAATCTAGTGGGAAAGATATACAAGTGAGCAAATAGTTACAATATGCTGTGTTGAGGACATGAAAAATAGGCCAGAGAAGTATAGTGGAGGGACCATACCATTCCTGTGAAATGCATGCAAGAGGTTAAATAGGAAAGGTAATATTCGACTTGTGTCTTGAAAGAGAAGTAGGAGTTTTCCAGGTGGATGAGTAAAGAAAGGTCATTTCAGCAGAGAAAATTGCTGGTACAAAGGCAGGGAGGTGTGAGAGAGTATATCATGGTTGAAGAATTACAGGAATTTATGTTGACAGGGGAGTACTATTTGTGTTGAAAAGGGTGGCAAATGAGGCTCGATAGGTAGACAAGTTCTAGAGAGTGAAGGACTTGGGATGTTGTATCCAGGAGTTTGGACTTAATCCTATAGGCTACTCTAGGGAGCCACTAGCCATATGTTGCTATGTACATTTTAATTAAAATTAAATTCAAATGCAGTTTCTAGGTTGCACTAGTCACATTTCAAGTACTCAATTGCCATAGGTGGTTGGTAGCTACCATACAGGACAGAGCAGATAATAGAACATTTACATATTTGCAGAAAGTTCTGTTGGAGAGCACTGCTACAGGTAGTGTGTGGGAAGCATTAAACACATTCCCTGTCCTTGGGCAGGGAAGTGACATGGTCATATTTGTCATATTTGTGATTGGAAATATCACTCTGATGGCAGCATTAAGAATGGCATGGAGGAGAGGGAGAGAGAGATTTGTCAAATCATTTTAAAAGTGAAGTGATCATAATTTACTATTTGGTTACCTATTCCTTAGCCCTACTGTCTTAGCTTCCTCCCCTCCAGTATCCCCGCATCAAGAAGGCAAAACTATCCAGAATTTAGGCCTAAAGAATTTACTTCAGGCAGCCCTTACAGGTGGCATTCAAATGTTCCATCCCTTTTCTTCTATTTCTCCCAATGGGGAGGTCACAAGAGATTTGTTGAGCCTCAATCTATTTCCTACTCTAGGCTGATGGCCCAAGAGGCTTCTAGAAAATAAAGAGAGGGGAAGCAGCATATCATATGCCTGGGAGAATGGGAAACTGGCTTATCTGCCACCTATTTGTAGACGGGTACTCAGTACTCATCCCAGGATATAACTCAGAATGTCCCTTACTGCCCACATCTAATCAGGCACCATTCCTGGTCATTATACCTCCTTAACATCTCTTATATTAATTCCTCTCCATCTCTATCAATGCCTTAATTTAGGCCTTCCTTCTTCTCTCTTATATTACTCCCTTAGGGAGCTTCCAGGTTGATGAACACCTGAAGATTTGGGGAGAGTGGTGTGCTCAGAGAAAGTACGGAAGCTCCTCCTCCTTTCCCCATACTTTGCCCTATGCATCTCTTCCATCTGGATGTTCACCTATAGTCTTTATCATATCTTTTTATAATAAACTGGGAACCCAATTTAAAAAATTCCTCCCTTAGTCTTCTGGCTGGACTCCCTGGCTCCATTCTCTCCTCCACTATTCCACTCTTCACTGGCTGCTGACTGGTCAAAGCTTCCCCAACTCTTTGGCCTAGAATTTAATTATGTGACTCTGTTCTTCCTCTCTAGTCTCTTTTCTCACCATTTTTTCTCTATGTCTACATTTCAGCCAAACTTGAAGTTCCCCAGACATTCATCACTCCCTCTTTTTCAAAACCACATAGTGAGTAAATGGCTGAAGCAGGATTGGATTCAATACATATTCTCCCATCCTTATGTCTCTACTATGCCACTTGTGAAAGTGCAGACAGAAATGCCATTGTAGAGATGGGTTAGAGGTAGGAGAAAAAAGAGCTAGAAGAAGAGGAAGATTTCAATCAGTTCACCAGGTGCATATTACCATGGTTCAGGCCCTGGAGTAGATACTGGAGATACAAAGGCAAGTCTATAGAAGGATGAAGCAAGAAGGTAGGAGCCTTAGTACCTGGAAAGTAGCCTGTGTTGAGGTGTGTCTTGGTATCCCCAAGAGAGTTTTAGTTTTTAGAGTCTGGAGAAAAAATAAGTCAGAGAAACTACAAAATAATGGATAGGGAAGGATATCTGATCATATCTGTATGAAAGTGTCCTTCTGGAAAGTTCAGTAAGCTCATATACCTTTATAACTCATGACATAATCCACAAAGCTTGGCAACAATAATATAGATTCCAATACATTAATAGATATTGCTAAGTTATCTTTACATCCATGTATGCTGATTTCACCTCCCTTTTGGGTCCTTGATTCCTGACCTTTTAAAGTATTCTAGTTTAAAAGGGAAGCCTTGTACTTCGATACATAGAACTAATTGTCCTCTTCTTTTTACCTCTTCCCTTCAGCTTCCTCCCTCCTCTGAGTGTATGAACAACACAAAGGTGGATTTTTATCTTACCAGATAGCATTTACCTGGACTAGACAAGGAAAAAACTCTCTGGCTTAGCCAACCTGCCCTTTTGGAAACCTATATTTGCAGTCCTATGGAGCAGAAGGAGCGCAGGTGCTGAAATTAGCCAGCTCATCACGTACAGTGTGCCTTATGTTAACTAGGTAACTTCTTTGTGCCTCTGTTCCGCATCTATGAAATAAGTATAATGATCCCCAGCTTCACAGGGTTATCGGGAGAATAACATGAAAAGATCTGACCTGACACACTAAGAACTTGAAGCGTTTTGTTTTGTTTTGTTTTTTCCATTTAAAAATTCACTTCTGGGACTTCCTTGGTGGCACAGTGGTTAAGAATCCGCCTGCCAATGCAGGGGACACTGGTTTGATCCCTGGTCCGGGAAGATCCCACATGCCGTGGAGCAACAAAGCCCGTGCGCCACAACTACTGAGCCCACGTGCCACAACTACTGAAGCCCGTGCGCCTAGAGCCCATGCTCCGCAACGAGAAGCCACCGCAATGAGAAGCCCGCACACCGCAACAAAGAGCAGCCCCCACTCGCTGCAACTAGAGAAAGCCCACGCACAGCAAGCAATGAAGACCCAACACAGCCAAAAATAAATAAATAAATTTATTTTTTAAAAAAATTCACTTCTAAAAATCCCAACAGCTTTTAGATACCCATGCAGACAATAACCTGTGGTGGAGCTATGACTTGTCTGCTATTTCCCCAGGAAGAATGAATTGCAATCTCTGTGTTGCCCCCAATACTTTACACACAATTCTGCTATTTCATCTGCCATACTACGTATTAATTATTTGTTACTTTCTCTTTCCCATCTTTGTGAGTTCCTCAAGGACTGACATCCTGTCTGATTAATTCATTCCAGCATCTGGCACAAGATGTGTAGATCCGACTTCTAACCTCGATGTAAAAGCTGATTGACCCTAAGTGAATTTTCCGACATTCAATTGCCCCATAATAATTGATAATAACTATTTTTTATTTGAGTGGCTGCTATGTGCAATGCATTATGCTCAGTGCATCATTTAACTGTGAATTTGTCTCTTTAGATGGTGTCTTAGCAACTCTTCTCCACAGGGGTTAAGGGCTACCTTTGGGGGACGTAGATTTACCTACATAGCCCTTTGTAGCTCCTTGAAATTTCATCATAGGAAGGATTGATAAAGCAATAGGACAAGGTATCTTGGCAGGGTTTCTGCCAACAAAGGAAACTCCCTGTTACTGAAGACCTATTCATATTTACCAGTTTTTACACCTTTTCCTTGCTAAGTACAAAAATAATAACAAAAAGAGTAGCAGCAGCAATAATAACAGCAACAATAAAAATAACTGCATATTTGTTATTTCACTTGATGTTGACTTTGTAACCATGCACTCCATACAGAGTTTATATGTATATCTCTGTAACTCCTCATTGCTTTATAATTGTTTACAACTTGGCCTCCTTACTAATCTCTATGAGCAACTTAAAAATTGTATATATTTAAAGTGTAAAATATGATGATTTGATATACATATACCTAGTGAAATGATTACTACAGTCAAGCTAGTTAATATATCATTTCCTCACATAGTTAGCTTTTTTTTGTGATGAGAGCACCTGAAATCTACTCTCTTAGCCTATTTCCAGTATTCAATATGGTGTTATTAACTATAATCATGCAGTACATTAGATCTCTAGATTTATTCATCCTGCATAACTGGACATTTGTACCTTTGACTAACATCTCCTCATCTCTCCCCTTCAACCCCACTTCCCCAACCCCTGGTAACCACCATTCCGTACTCTGCTTCTATGAGTTTGACTATTTTACATTCCACATAGGTGAGATCATAGAGTATTTGTCTTTCTGTGCCTGGCTTGTTTCATTTAGCATAATGTCCTCCACGTTCATCCATGTTGTCACAAATGGTAGGATTTCCTTCTTTTTAAATGCTGTTGTAATATTCCATTATACATATACGGTTTATACTGTTTTTGATAGTGGCTGTACAAATTTACATTCCCACCAGCAGTGTGCAAGGATTCCCTTTTCTCCACATCCTCACCAACACTTGTTATCTTCTGTCTTTTTGATAATCGCCATTCTAACAGGTGTGAGATGATATCTCGTGGTTATGATTTCCATTTCCCTGATGATTAGTGATGTTGAGCGTCTCTTCATATACCTATTGACCATTTGTATGTCTTCTTCTGAGAAATGTCTGTTTAGATCCTTTGCCAAATTTTAAATCAGGTTATTTGTTTTCTTGCTATCAAATTGAGTTCCTTATATATTTTAGATATTAACTCCTTATCAGATGTATGATTTGCAAACATTTTCTCCCATTCCATAGGTTGTCCCTTCACTCGCTGATTGTTTCCTTTGCTGAACAGAAAAACTTTTAGTTTGATGCAATCCTCTATGAGCCACTTAAGGGCAGGGACCATGTAAATATTCATGTCTGTCTTCCCAAGGTTCAAAGGATTGGCACAAAAAGTCATGCTAAGTAAATGGTTGATGTGTGTAAAATAAGTAAATGAATGTGTGCTGTGACATTATCTCATGTGAGAAGAGGTATGTCAGAGGGAAAACACTTTGTATAAATGAGACAGTTTGAAACTCAGCTCTGCCTCGGTCGGTTGGCCCTAGACAAGTCTCTTAACCTCCTGCAATATCCTTACACGTAAAATCCAGTGATAATATCTCACTAACAGGCTTGTTATGAGGAGTAAATTGATGCTCTGAGCATAATGCGCTGTACATAGTGGTCACTCAATAAAAAATAGTTATTATCAATTATTATGAGGCAACTGAATGTCAGAAAGGCTCACTTAGGGCCATTCAGCTTTTAAATAGAGGTTAGAAGTCAGATCTCCACGTCCCGTGCTAGACGCTGGAATGAATAAATCAGGCAGAATTTCAGTCCCTGAGGAACTCGCAATCAAACACGGGAAAGAGAAAGTAACAAATAATTTATAGTATGGCAGATGAAATAGCAGAATTGTGCGTAAAGTATTGGGGCAACACAGAGATGGCAATTAATTCTGCCCGGAGAATTCGCAGTGAAGGTGACACTTGAGCTGCAGTGGGCGATTTCTAGACACTGAGTCTCAGAAGCTGCCGGAACCAAGGTGCTGCGGGAGTTGAGTGAGTCTCGGTCGGATATTGTTACAGGACCGGATTGAGGCCGTTCCGTCAGTGTTTTCGGATGCCCAGCGGTCGCGGCTTCTTGGGCCGATCTTCAGCTGGCACAATTACAGGCCGCGCAGCAGCAAAGGATGAATGGAGCTCTGGGAAAGGTAACGTAGGTTCCACGCAAGCTGGGCGCGGGGGAGGTGGTGAAAAGAGCTGAGCTGCGAGGTGGCCGCGGGGCTCTCACGCTGCTGCAGACATCCGGGTAAGAGACTTGGGAGAGAACAAGGCTCTTCCCAGCAGCAAGTGCGGCGCCTTGTCAAAGGGTTGCGCTTAGTCGTCTGCTGCCGGTGAGTTAACCCGCGCGCCACGCCCCCCTTCGCGCTACCCTCGCCTCGCATTGGCCTGGAAAGAAAGGAGCCCCGCAACGGGAATCACAGCGGAATAGGTCCAAATAATATGTACGACCTTGAGGAGGTCATTTTATTTTTGCTTTAGGTCATCAGCTTCCAGATTTTTTTCTAAGAATACCGTTTTGACTCGATGAACAGATTGGGATGTGAGGCTACTTGGCGACAAGGGAAGGGTAATAATAAAAAAACATTTTTACTTACAAAACCTTAATTACGTGACTGCAGTAAAACCGTGTGAACCACGTGAAGCATTCCTTGACTTTCCTTTGTCCTCTTAACAGATTTCAGCTGTGCTTTTTCAGTTGTACCATGCTGCTTAGAATAATGACTTTTTTTTTTTTTAGCAATTTATGTTAAAATTTTATTCGAGGCATTAATTTGGAGACTGTACTCCATGATACACAACATGATCATTGCTGCTCATGGATCTACTGGTCCTAACTTTGGGGCAGCCTCTGAATGTCTCTAGGTTTGTTTCCTTAAGGTCCCAAAACTCACTTCATCCTTAATGAAGTAACTCTCTGTTGTTCACTTTAGCCAAATTGTGAGAATTTAACTAGATCTGGTGAAAGGATAATAGAAAAAAATCAAAGTTTTAAAATTTAGCTGTTAAAGATGGTCAGATTGGTGGCTCCACGCTCCTGCTCTAAGAGCCTTGATTCTGAGGAATGCTGAAAGGGAGGGATCATTGTTCAGGGAATACTGTTTTTGGCCATTCTATACTCCTGAAGAGCCCATGGAAATCTGTCATAGGCTGTCACCTAGAGATACAAGGGCATATAGGGCCCCTCTGGGTCTGATGCCACTGTTCCCTTCCAGACTCCTTTGTTACTGACTTCACTCTTCCATTCTGCCCTATTGCTTTGGCCAGGTAGTCTCTTCTTTATTTACCAAATGCTGAATTCCTAATCTTTCATCTTGTGGAGCTCTCTCACTTGGAATGCCCTCACCTTTTTCACCACCTATCCAAATGCTCCATGGTTTAAGGCCCAGCTCAGGTCTCATCTTTTCCTTAAAACCTTTCAGACCATTCCAGCCAAAGTGCTTGTTTATTTTTTGAACTCTTAGCTGGTATTTTCTTTTGGCATCTAATCATATGCAGTCTTGTGACCATCCTTGTCTCAGCCTCTCTGGAAGTGTTAGTTAATGCTTTACGTTTATAAGGAAAACACATGGGATTTGCATCAGACCTGTGTTCTATCTTGCTAGCTGTGTGACCTTAGGCAGGTTATTTGACCTCGATGTGCTTCAGTTTCTTATCTGTAAATGCAGATAATGGTGCCCATCATATGGAATTGTTGTAAAAATTATAGAAGATAATGTAAGTAAGAGTATTTTCTAAGTGTGAAGGACTATACAAATAGGAATATTGATATTATTCTATAGTTAATAAACTGCTTTCATTTCCATAATTTTATTTGAGCTTCATGATATGAGATAATCCTGGCAGACACACAGATAAGGAGGTGGAAGCTACTGGTGCAGTGTCTGATACATAGTAGGTTCTCAGATGCTTTACCAAATGCCCGAATGAACGAATGCCTCGCTTATAGGTCAACAGTCTCTTTTGTGGTAGTGCTGAACTGGAGCCTAGATTTTCTACACCTCCTAAAACCCCACTGCCTTTCCTCTTCTGAGTACCTTGCATCTCCCTAATTTGATAATAATCTTGGTTTCTCTCATCTGTGAAATGAGGAATGAAAACCTTCCTTGACCTTCCCAGTTGTCAGTCCTTCCCTTCTTTGTGACCTGTGCAACCCATTATACTGATCTCATTTCAGTGTAATAAATAATTTGCACATCTACTTTCCTCATTAGAAAGATTGAGGGTAGGGACTTCCCTGATGGCCCAGTAGTTAAGAATCCGCCTGCCAATCCAGGGGACACGGGTTTGAGCTCTGCTCTGGGAAGATCCCACATGCCGTGGAGCAGCTAAGCCCGTGCGCCACAACTACTGAGCCTGCGCTCTAGAGCCTGCGAGCCACAACTACTGAGCCCACATGCCACAACTACTGCAGCCTGTGCACCTAGAGCCCATGCTCCGCAACAAGAGAAGCCACCACAATGAGAAACCCACGCACCACAACAAAGCGTAGCCCCCGCTCGCCGCAACTAGAGAAAGCCTGCACGCAGCAATGAAGACCCAATGCAACCAAAAATAAATAAATAAAAATAAAATAAAATAAAAAATTAAAGAAAAAAAGAAAGATTGAGGGTAGGCAACTGTATTTTCTTCATGTCTGTATATACGCAGCCTACAGTGTACTTGACCTGATAAATATTGAATGAATAAGTGAATGAAAAAATGTTGACATTATGTGGTAAGTACACAGTAGAGCTGGGACTAGAACTTCAAACTCTTAGCTCAGTGCTTGGGACCCTAAGAAATCATCTCAAATTTTAGATGAGTGAGAAGCTCAGCTTTACTGGAATAAAACTGGGTGGGATCACATACGTCTTTAGGTCAACAGAAGTAGTAAAACAGGGTTGATACAATTAAGACACTAATGCTGATAGTCATCAGACTTCAGAAAACATATTTTTTGATCAAGATGGAAGGATGGTGCCTGTGGAAGTCAACATGCACAGGGAATTGGTAGTGACTCACCTGCTGAGTTACTTTGCAAAGAAAATGGATGGTCCTGGAGTGTCAAGCTCAGGTCTGGATGTCACTCACCCTCAGATTACCATTCTTTTCAGGGATTACCATACCCTTGAGCCACAAGGATATGATTAGGGGAGTGGTGGTGATCACAAAAGATATGCTAGCCTTACCAGCCCAGAAGGAGCAACCTTGGGGACTGATCTCATAGTAAGATGTTTTCAAATGAAAACACTGAAGGCTAACATGGAGCAGAGTTCATATGAACAAATAGAAGTGAGGATTGAAAAAATGACAAATCAACAGACATGAATTAGGAGGACATAAGAAGATGTGAAACAGGAGGACAGAAATTTCAGAGGGCCTAGCAGGGCAGGGAGTCCAAAAGCCCAGCAAAATGGTCAAGAAGTTGGCTATTTTCTGGTCACTACTAGACTGTAAGTTCTGGAGGACAGGAACATTTCTCTATTTTGTTCATGGTTTTATCTTCAGCACTTGTCACATACTAAAGTACATATTGTTTAATAAGTGAGGAACTGAACAATCACCACTGTTATTGTCACTGCTCCCAATTTGACCGTTAACAATATGCCTTGCACTTGCTAAGTCCTTTTCATATAATATCTAATTTAATAGTATCAACAACTCTATGAGTTGTTTTTTGTTTTTTTGTTTTTGGGTTTTTTTTATTTAACTTATTTTTTTATACAGCAGGTTCTTATTATATGAGTTGTTTTATAACCTCTTTAGAGATAAAGAAGTGAGGTTTGGAGAGATTTACTAATTTGATCAGCAAATATTTATTGAGCACTTGCTATGTGCCAGAGAGTATGCTAGATGCTGGGATGTAGTAGTTCCTGTCTTCATGGAGCTTATATTTCCAGCAAAACAGACTAATTAAACATATAACTACCTTTTGCTGTATACCTGAAACTAACACAATATTGTAAATCAACTATACTTCAATAAAAAAAAGTATACTTAACTGTGATAAATGCCTCAAAAAAAAAAAGATTCTGTGTGCTATGTGGTGTGTATAACAGCAGAATTCAAGTAAGTCTGAGCAGTCAAGAAAGTTTTCTTGGTGATGTTACACGACTAAGACTTAAAGAATGATAGAATTTAGACTGGGGAGCATGTGCAAAGGCCCTGAAATGAGAACACGTTTGGAGCTCCAGAGGGCCCAGAGGAAATTGGAAGGGAGAGAAGCAAGGGAGCTTGTATCAAGGGAGAGTGTGCGGAGAAGTATGGGGATGAGAGTTGGGGAGATGGTAGGGGATTGGGCTTGCATTTCAGTGACCACAGTTGTTTTGAAACATTTTAGTCCTGGAGGAAGGTAGGGAATTGGGCTTAACAGAGCTCAGCTGTGGCCTAGAAGTGCCATCCAGCAGTATGGTGTGAGGCCAGATATTCCTTTCTTCCTCCCTTCCTCTCAATCTCTCTCTCTCTCTTTCTTTCTTTTTAAAATCGAGATATAATTCACGTACCATGATATTTACCCTTTTAAAGTGGATAATTTAGTGGTTTTTAGTATATTCATAAAGTTGTTCAGCCATCACCACTAATTCCAGAACATTTTCATCACTCTAAAAAGAAACGTTGTACCCATAAGCATTTACTCCTCAATTCCCCCCTCTACCCACCCACTGGTAACCACTAATCTACTTTATGTCTCTATGGATTTGTCTGTTCTGGTCATTTCATATAAATGAAATTATATAGTATGTGAGGCCAAGTATTTCTTAAGTGACTTGCCAAAGATCATACAGCTAGTAACATGGAGGAGCTGATATTCAAACCCAGGTCTGTGTGAATCTATAACCTGTGTTCCTAACTGCTGTAAAGACTCAGTACAAAGACAGGCTTTGATAGTCACCATATTAAACACATTCAGAAGAGAATGGCCAAAGGAAAAATTACAAACATAATCAATTTCGAAAGAACTTAGGAAAAGGTCAGCTCGAACACCACTTATTAGCTGTGTGCATCAGACATATTAATTAACATTTCTGAGCTTTGGTTTCCTCACAGTAAAATGGGGGTAGAAATATCTACTTCACAGAATGGTTGTGAGGGTTAATGCAAATGATGCTTGGCATAAAGCAGGTGCTCAAATGGTAAGATTATTTAGGCTATTATTATTATTATATGAATTTCACTGCTATTAAATTGGTATTGTTCTTTTGAGAGGTAGTATGGCAGAATGGAAAACATGGGTTTTAGAGTCAGATTTGGTTTGAATTCTTGACACCTCTTACCAAACCTATAACTTTAGGCAATTTACTTAAGCCTCTGTTTTTTCCTCTATAAATAGAGACAATTATTTCAATGCCTCTATTAGAGGATTGGTGTAAAGATTGAGCAAAGTGCTTAGCACAAAGGATGTACTCAATAAGTGATAGTAACAATGCTATTTTAAATAATATTTGTTAATATACAAATATATTCTGTTAATATTCATAAGACAGTTGCTTGCCTCGTGGGCCCCTTACCCACTTCTGTCACCATCCACCCCAGGGCTCTGGTGTCTGAAGCTACTCACACACCATAGATTTTGCCCCGTGACTTCAGTTCTTAAGTAGCTGTGTAGTCCTTTTCTGGTTCCTGACTCCCAAGCTCATGGGACAAGTATTTTTGTAACCCACTGCAACAGCTCTGTCCTCATTCATTCATTCAGTAGAGTCACTGGCCTTCTCTTCCATTTGGTCTGGAGCTGGAGCTACTCTTCATTTGCTGACTGTGGGGAGAGAGTATTTGTGGATACAGTCCCAAAATAGATTACTTTTGTCCTGATAAATAATGCCGAGCATTGCAGGGGAGAGGAAGCACATTTCCCAGAGCTGAAAGGGAGAGTTCACACCACAGTTTGAATGTCTTCCAGACAGTTGTCAACCCTTAAAAAGGTTTGGTTTTTAGATAATTAAATCCATAGCTATTGTGGAGACTCAGAAATCTGAACAATTAAAGTGAGGAAAAATCAGTCTCATCTAGATCTTTCTTCCCATCCAATACCTCTTCTGTATGAAGTGACCCATTTAAGAATACATTCTGTTCACTCTGATTTCTATTCTGTTTGTCGTGGTTGATAGATCTTGTACCTGGAGGGACGTTAGAGTCATCTGTTCTAACTCCAGAGAGGGGAAAATTACTAGCCAATCACTAGTATGGTGACCAGTGTGGGGGGAGCCAGCCAGAGCTCCTGTGTCCTGGGGCTTCCAGTTGCCTGCTCTGTCTTTTATGCTGGCCAATATAAGGTTAAGCATATTGTACACATGTTTACAAAGTCTTTTAGTATCTGATTTGATTGTCATTTTTAGGATTGTCTGCATACTTTGTCCTTCCTTCTGTTATTCATATCCTTCCCAATCTTCATGACCTCACATTCTCTGGGAGACTTTTCCTAAATTTGATCATTTTCCCCCCTGAATTCCTAAACACTAACACATTCATTTATGGGAGAGAGGGTGTAGAATAGTGGGAAAATTATAGGCTTTGGAGTCAGAGAAACCTAAGATCCTATGCTAGTTCTGATAGTAGCTGTTTGACTTTGGGTAAATTACTTAATCTCAGTTTCCCCAACTGTAAAATGGGATAATAATACTTGTCCTGTAATGGAATTATGATTTAGACACATGGTAGTTGCTCAACAAAATAGATGTGGGTGGTAATAAATGGTAGCAATGATTATCACTCATTCACTTCTTCCTAATCATTTATTTATTTACTAAAACAACAGGAAGATATGACTCTTGCCCTTGAGGATCTCTTGGTTTAGCATAGTAGCCTATGGGTGATGTTAAGAGTTTCAGTGAATCTCTTGAAGTAATATGCAAACTTTTTTTCCCCCTTACTTACTTAATTTATTTGGTTCTACATACTACATTTTAATTTTTTTTTTTTTTTTTTTTTGGCCATGCCATGCGACATGCGGGATCTTAGTTCCCCGACCAGGGATCGAACCTGTGCCCCTTGCATTGGGAGCATGGAGTCTTAACCACTGGACCACCAGGGAAGTCCCCTACCTGCTACATTTAAAAAAATTGAAGTAGAGTTGATTTACAGTGTTTCAGGTGTACAGCAAAGTGATTCAGTTATATATATATGTATATATACCCATATTATATATATAGATTCTTTTTCACATTCTTTTCCATTATAGGTTATTATAAGATATTGAATATAGTTCCCTGTGCTAAGTATGCAAACTTTTGTATATTCGTGTCTATATGTATTTGTCTGGGGAGAAGGTTCATGACTTTGGGCAGATTATCAGCAATATCTGATCTGTAACACCCCCAAAGCTAAGAACTTCTCCTGGCCATCAACACCTGGATTCCCTGCCAGAGGTGCTTGTTGTTTGTGCCACCTATTTTGACTTAATCATATAATACTGTGATATTGCTTAGCTGTTTAGTACAAATGTGTATTCATATCTTCAGCCATTCAAATTCCTATAAGACGGGTTGTGCTTACATTTTTTAAACAGCTTTATTGAGATATAAGTCATATACCATACAATTTGTCCATTTAAAGTATACAATTCAATGGCTTTTAATATCTATAGAGCTGTGCAACCATCACTACAATCAATTTTAGAACATTTTCATCACCCCAGAAAAAAAACCCATATCCCTTAGTTGTCATCCCCAGCTCCCCAGACACCCCCCCCAGACCTAGGCAACCACTAGTCTTTCTTTCTCTATAGATTTTCCTATTCTGGCTATTTCATATAAATGGAGTCATACAATATTGGCCCTTTGTGACTGGCTTCTTTTATTTAGCATAATGTTTCCAAGTTCATTCATGTTGTTATATTTTGTTTTTACAGTCCGTTTCATATTCAGCACAGTAGTTGACACATAATAGGCTTTTTAAAATTTTTATTTTTATTTTTTAAAACTTTATTTATTTTTGGCCTCGTTGGGTCTTCGTTGCTGTGCATGGGCTTTCTCTAGTTGTGGCGAGCGGGGGCTACTCTTCGTTGCGGTGTGCGGGCTTCTCGTTGTGGTGACTTCTCTTGTTGTGGAGCACAGGCTCTAACACGTGGGCTCAGTAGTTGCAGCGCATGGGCTCTAGAGCACACGGGCTTCAGTAGTTGTGGTGTGCGGTCTTAGTGGTTGTAGCTCGCAGACTGTAGAGCGCAGGCTCGGTAGTTGTGGTTCACGGGCTTAGTTGCTCTGCGGCATGTGGGATCTTCCTGGACCTGGGATCGAACCCGTGTCCCCTGCATTGGCAGGCGGATTCTTAACCACTGCGCCATCAGGGAAGTCCAGGCTTTTTTTTCTTAATTTTAAAAAAATATTTATTTATTTATTTACTTATTTTGGCTGCGCCAGGTCTTAGTTGCAGCATGCGGGCTCTTAGTTGTGGCATGCAGGCTTCTTAGTTGTGGCATGCAGCCTTCCTAGTTGTGGTATGTGGACTCTTAGTTGCGGCATGCAAACTCTTAGATGCGGCATGCGTGCAGGATCTAGTTCCCCAGCCAGGGATCGGACCCAGGCCCCCTGCATTGGGAGTGCAGAGTCCTACCCACTGGACCACCAGGGAGGTCCCCATAATAGGCTTTTAAAAAATAAAATTTAGAACAGTTTTAGAATTACAGAAAAGTTGCAAAGATAGTACAAAGAATTCCCATATACTTCATATCCAGTTTTCCCTATTATTATCTTACATTAGTATGGTACGTTTTTCATAATTAATGAACTGATATTGATATATTATTATTAAGTCCATACTTTATTCATATTTCTTTCATTTTTTAAAATCCAGTGTCCTTTTTCTGTTCTAGGTAGGATCCCATCCAGTATATTATATTACATTTAGTCATCATGTCTGCTTAGGCTCCTCTTGTCTATGACAGTTTCTCAGACTTTCCTTTGTGTCTGAAGGCTTTTACACATAATAGGCTTTTAACACGTAAATGTTGAAGGAACTGAAATTGTTCCTCATAGTGGACAGGATTTTCTGTTTGTGTTATGGGACCTTAAGGGCATTTATTATTTATTATCTAGTTACTTTATAAAAAGAACTCCTCTGTGTTAAGCACTCCCTTAGTAAACCTATAGCAGTGATCTTTTGAGTGGGTGCCAGCAGGGCAGAGTGAGATTAAAATAACTGGGTTGTTGGGGGTAAGATTGTGGGGAGTGGGGGAAGCTGCCACTGCAACTGCCTCCTCTCATTATTATTGTTTTGTTCATGTTGGTATATTATCATTATTATTATTATTATTATTATTATTATTATTATTATTATTATTATTAAGAGAGTGTGGTGTGATAGAGGCATAGTCTTTGGAGTAAAACAGTCCTCTTAGCCACTTATTAGCTATAATTTCTTGGAATATAATTTTTATGGGCCTCAGTTGCCTCACCTGTAAAATTGCCTTGCAGTGTTTTGAGAATTAGGGAAGAGTTCAGAAAGTCCCTTGCATGGCGACTGTGCTTGACACGTACATAATAGTTGTTGATTGATATTAGAAAATATAAATCAGGGACTCCCCTGGTTGTCCAGTGGTAAAGAATGCACCTTCCAATGTAGGGGACGCAGGTTCAATCCCTGGTCGGGGAACTAAGATCCCACATGCTGTGGGGCAACTAAGCCCACGCGCCACAACTACAGAGCTCATGTGCCACAAACTACAGAGCCCATGCACCCTGGAGCCTGTGTGCCACAACTAGAGAGAGAAAACCTGCATGCCACAACGAGAGAGAAGCTCCCGCGCCACAACTAGAGAGAAGTCCGCATGCTGCAACGAAAGATCCCGCATGCTGTAACTAAGACTCGACGCAGCCAAGAAAATGAATAAATAAATAAGATAAATAAGTATTTTAAAAAAAGAAAATATAAATCAAATTAGAAAGGGGAAATAGGGTGAAAAAAAAGCAACCGAAGATGTGCGGGGTGGTTGGGCTGCTGTTTTTCGAGCATTTTCTGTAGTGGGTAGAATAGGAAAGAAGATGGCCTTGGTTTGCCTGCATGTTTGGTATTAACTGTAGGGCAGTTTCTTTGCTAGATAAGAGACTTTGGTTCTGTTTTGGTTTGTGTACTATGGGTTTCTAGCCTCTCTGTGAAGAGGTACTTGGATATCTGTGAATTCTTACAATTGTTCTAACGTGGCTGTTTTGCTGTAGGCGCTGTCTCTGAGGAATGATACCATTTTTAAGCAAGCCTTTTCCCTCTTGAGGTAAGGATATTAATAACAGTAAAAATATAGCTAATATTTGCATTCCACTAGGTAGTTCACACAGCATTCTTCTTTCATCATCTCCACTTACATGTTTACTAAGCATCTCAAGCATTAACTCCCCTGCCAACTTACTCCTTCCCCATTCTCACTAAATGACAGCTCCATTCATCTAGTCGCTCAGGACGAAATCCTTGGAATCATCCTTGACACTGTTGTTTCTCTCACTCTACATCTAATTCTTAAATAAATCCTGTCAGCCTTGCTTTTGAAATATGTTCTAATAATGCAAGGCTATTGCAAGAACCACTTCACTGGTTCTCTTCCCTCAGTTTCACGTCTTCCTATTCATTGCTCACCTATTGCCAGGGTTAACTTTCTAAAACTTAAACTTGATCATATCACTTTTGTGATTAAACTGCCAGGAGCTTCCCACTGCCTACACAGAGTAAAGACAAAACTCCTTAGCACAGTGTTTGAGGTTTTCATAACCTGACTCCTGATTACCTCTTTTACCCTGCCCGCTTCCCTGCTGCTTAAGTGCCACTCACATCCACCTGCTTGCTGTTCCCCAGATATACTACTTTCATACCTCTGCCTAGAATGCTTTTCCTGTGGGGCTAAATAATCGAGAATAGTTCTTAATTTTTAAAACCTCATTTCAGATAGTTTCACCCCTCTGGTGAAATGAGCACGCTTTCCTTTGTATTCCACCAAATCTTGTACATGTTTTTGTTCTGGATCAGCACTGTATTGTGGCTCGCATCTGTTTACATATCTCTCTCCCAACTAGACCATAGATAGAGACATTTTACTTACTTTTGCATCCTCAGGACCTAACAGACTGACCCACAGTAAGTACTTAATAATGTTTATGGAAAGAAGAGAAGGAGGAAATAAGGAAATATGTAGCATTGATATATACTAATGAGGAGCATACAAGTTTTGGTAGCTTTGCAAATAGATGTGGGTATCTAATTGTATTCAACATACTTTCTTCCTCTTTTTAGGTTCAGAACATCAGGAGAGAATCCTCTCTGTTCTGCAGGTAAACAGTTATTTCCTGATGTAGTCTTCCTGCTTTAAGTGACCCTCTAACACTATAATAATTTTGTCTAAAAAGATGCTTAACATATCTTTGAGAAGAGTGCCTGGGACCAAATCCTACTCCTCACATGGAACAGGACAAAGGGCAAGAACATAAAGTAGTGGGTTAAGAGCAAGAGTTCTGTAGTAAGTTTGGATTCCAACTCTACCACATACTATTCTGTGACTTTTAAGTACCTCTCCATAGCTTGGTTTCCTCACTTTAAAAAATGAGGGGAATTATAGTACAAACTACAGTGAATTATTTGAAGATTCAGTGAGATAAAACATATAAAGTGCTCAAAAAAAGTTAGTATTATTATTATTCTTGCTACTATTTCAGACCTTTCATGTCCATTATCTACAAGGCTAAGGCTTTTCTTCCAGTATTTTATCCAAAATGAATGTTCATTCAATCTGGTTAACTCAATGAATTTCAATCTGTTTCAACCCTATTATTTGCCATTTTTGCTTTGTCTATTATGTGACAAATTTCAAAGCAGCCATTGGATAGTAATGACATCTGTTTTTTGAGTGAAGAGTATCAGAAACAGGGAATTCCCTGGTGGTCCAGTGGTTAGGACTCTGCACTTCCACTGTAGGGGGCATGGGTTCGATCCCTGGTCGGGGAACTAAGATCCTGCAAGCCACGTGGTGTGGCCAAAAAAAAAAAAAAGTATCAGAAATAAAGGAATGGGAGCAAGGAAGGGAACTAACATTTACTGAGTGCCTAGTATGTGCCATGCAGTGCATAAGAAGCTTTACATCCATTAATTATTTCAGAAGATGGTGGCAATGTGTAGAGAATCACCACTTCTACCAGGCCTAAAGCCCAGCTTCTCAAAATATGTGCTTCTTTTTATTTATTCATTCTCTCAACAAACATTTATTGGACCAGGCTGTGTTTTAGGTGCTGGGGGTACAAAATTAAGATGATATAGTCCTTGCCATTTGGAACCTTACAGTGTTATAAGAAATAATTTTTTCCCAGAAGAATAATATAATGAACACTTCTATACCCATTACTTAGATTCAACTGTTGTTAACATTTTGTCATATTAGCTTTCTTTTTTTTTTTTTTTTTTTTTTAATAACAAGTTGCCAACAGCACTTTATTTTTTCCTTTCAACATCCTGTTCTGCAGCTTCCTTGGCCCTTTTTGCCCAGATGCCAAAGAGCCAGGCATTGGCGCAGGCCATGTGGAGACTGGCAAAGGCCTTGAAGTTCTTCTCCTCCTCTGTGATGACTCTGGCCTTCTCCTTCTTGTAGATGTTCCGTATGGGCATGACTGGTCCGGTCAGCTGGATGGCCAATTTGAGCTTTGCAGCAGAGCTGTCTCCCTTCTTGGGGGCTGAGGGCTTCCTGCGGATCTTGCGTGCCAGCTGGTTGAACCACGTGGCCACGCGCCGCTGCCAGTTCTTGTGGAAGTGGGGCTTCAGGATCATATCATTACAGCTGGGCGCCATGGCTGCGGCCGACTGGCCTGGGGAGCAGGGAGGACGGGGAGCGAGTTAGGGCCCAGGCACGGCGGCCCGCCGGTGCGCGCACCCATGTTAGCTTTCTTGATCAGGTGTTATGATACTTCACCCCTGAATACTTAAGCATGCATTTCTAGAAACAAGGATATTCTCTACATTCTATTAAAGAACCACAAAAGCATTATCTCCCTGAAGAAAATTAATAATAATGCCCCAGTGTCATCTAATACTCTATCCATTTCCTCAGTTGTCCCCCAAAAGTCTTTTATGGAGTTGTTTATAACCAAGAGCCAATGATGGTTCATGCTTTGCATTTTGCTATGATGTCACCTTTAATGCAGAACAGATCTTTCACTATTTTATTTCTACAACAGTTGCTTTTTGATTAGGCTAGACCATTTGACTTATAAAATTTCCTCCCTTTTTAATTTGATTATTTCTGTGCGGTATGTTTATAATATGTTCTTCTGTTCCTTTCCTGCAAACTAGAAGTTATGTCTAAAAGCTTTTCTAGATTCAAGTTAAACAATTTTAGCAAGAAAACTTAATAACTGATGCTCTGAACTTCATATTGCATCCTATCAGGAGAGGAAAAAAAAAAAACTAAGAAAATCTGATCATAAAAGTGAAAAGCAGCCATTTTAGAGAATATGGAAAATAAACACACACACACACACACACACACACACACACACACACATGCACAATACACACACGAAGAAGCTGAAGGAGATGAAGAAAATAAAAATCACTTGTAATCCTACCATCCAGAGATTATTGCTTAACATTCTGGTGTATATCCTACCAGGCCTTTTTCTAGGCATTTCTTTCTCTCTTTGTGTGCGTGTGCGTGCGTGTGTGTGTGTGTGTGTGTGTATGTATTTTTGTCTTGCAGTAATGGGAACAAATTATATATAATGCTTCATAATCTTTTTTTCCTACTTAATCTATGGTGAACATGTTTCTACTATAATAAATAAATAAATATCTACATAATTATTTTGAATATACGCCTTAAATGGAACAACTTGTAGGGTAAGAACCTGAGTCTGGTTTTGAACATGTTGAGCTGGAGTGCTTGTGAGGAAGATATACTAAGTAGTCCATTGGAGACACTGATCTTGAGCTCAAAATATAGGTCTGGGTTGAAACTGTGAATTTGGAAGTCATCATATTGTTGATTTTAATTGAAGTCTTGGGAATGAATGAGACTACCTGAGGAGAACAAGTAGAGAAGAGGCCCAAGGATCAGGCCCTGAGGAACTCCAACATTAAAAAATTGGGTAGAGGGTGCAAGATATGGCTCATGAGCTTGAAAAGGGAGGCCAACGTGGTAGGAGAACACCAGGTTAGTATAGTTTCATGGCAGCCAAAAGGAGAGTGTTTCAGGAAGGAAAGAGTGGTTAACCACGTTACAGTTTCAGCTGTGTGCTTCTGAGAGGGGATCGCAAAAGACATGAACTAACAATGTTCCTTGGTTTCGACAACATAGAGGTGACCTTAGGGAGAGTAGTATCTGTGTGGGTGTGGTGAGGTCTGTTGTGGAAATCAACTGCATTGACAGGTGAATGGGAGTTCAGGAGTTAGAGAAAGCTATTACAGACAGTACGTTTAAGAAGTTTGTCTTTGAATGGGAGGAGAGAGGATTGGCAGGAGCTGGAGAGGGATGTGGGGTTAAGGAAAGATTTTTTTTGATGGTTATTTTTCTCTTAATTATACTTTTAATTTTGAAAGATATAAAAAGTTATAAAAAAGTGAAAAGGGTGGTATGTCAAATAAACCCAGATTTGGCAATTATTAACATTTTGTTAGACTTTCAATTTTTTTCTTGTATATTAAAAAATAAGGATTATGTTCAAGTCCCATTTATTCCCTACTCTTGGTATCATCCCTTATCCCATAACCAGAGAAAAAGTTCATTTTGAACTGGTATGTATTCCGAGGAAGGTTTTAAAAATATATTAAAATTATCAACTGTTAAAAATTATAAAAGCATGCAAATGGTCAAAATAAATATAAATTGACAAAAGGGTGTATGATAAAAGATTGAATTTTTTTCTATTTCCCACCTAGTCTCACTCCTCAGTGGTATGCATTGATAGCAGTTTCTTGTATATTTTTCAGGAAAGTTTTATGCATATATGAACATATATGTTATAATGCTAGACATTTAGGATGTTTTTAGTTTTTGTTATTTCAAAAAATGCTGCAACAATTGTTTCTATACATCTTTATAAACTTGTTCTGTACATTTGTAAGATAAATTCTTCGAATTGAAATTGCTGAGTCAATGGGTTGTCAGTTGAAAATTTTGGTAAGTATTGTCAGATTGCCCTTCAGAGAAGTTGTATTAATTGACATTTCTATTTTCTGGCCAAAACTGGGTTTTACAAAACATCTTACTTATTCGCTGGTGAAAATTATGTCTCATATAATTTGCATTTCTTGAGAAAGTTTGTCATCTTTTCATATTTCTTTGGCCATTTGTATTTCTTTTCTTGTGAACTGCCTGCATATAATTTTTGCCCATTTTTCTTTTGAATTGTTTGCTTTTTCATTTTTGATTTGTAAGAACTTTTTATATAGTTCTTTTTTTTTAATGAAATTTTTTAAAATTTATTTTATTTATTTATTTATTTTTCGCTGTGTTGGGTCTTTGTTGCTATGCGTGGGCTTTCTCTAGTTGCGGCGTGAGGGGGCTATTCTTTGTTGCGGAGCATGGGCTCTAGGCACACGGGCTTCAGTAGTTGTGGCATGTGGGCTCAGTAGTTGTGGCTCGTGGGCTCTAGAGCACAGGCTCAGTAGTTGTGGTGCATGGGCTTAGGTGCTCTGCGGCATGTGGGATCTTCCCGGACCAGGGCTCAAACCCGTGTCCCCTGGATTAGCAGGTGGATTCTTAACCACTGCACCGCCAGGGAAGTCCCATAGCCAGTTGTTTTAACATTTATTGAAACATCCATCTTTGCCCCATAGATTTGAGAATGTCACTTTATCATATACTAAGTTTCCATATGGATCTAGAACTACTGTATTGTAACTTAGTATTGTTTTATAGATCTGTCTGTATATTTGATACCAGTACCAAGCTGTTTTAATACTATTGGTTACTGTAGTTTTGAGGTATATTTTAGTATCTGATTCTGAGGTAGTTTTTTGTTTTATTTTGCTTTTGAAACTGGATTAAATGGGGCATGTTAAATGCAGTTGAAAAAAATCCAATTGAATAAAAGATCCTTTTGAAAAGAGAGGTAAGGACAATAACAATTTACTCAAACAGCTTCCTATTTGGAGAAATTTAAGTTGTCTCCAAAATTTTGCAATGTAAACAACACTATGATAAACATCCTTGTACATTAGTATTTGTGCCCTTGTGTGATTATTTACATAGGATATATTTCTAAAAGTCTAATTGTTGGGTCAAAGGAAATGCACATTTTAATGTTTTTTTTGGCTGCACTGGGTCTTTGTTGCTGCATGCAGGCTTTCTCTAGTTGTGGCGAGCGGGGGCTACTCTTCGTTGCGGTGCGTGAGCTTCTGATTGTGGTGGCTTCTCTTGTTGCCTAGCACGGGCTCTAGGCATGCAAGCTTCAGTAGTTGCAGCACACAGGCTCATTAGTTGTGGCATGTGGGCTCAGTAGTTGCAGCGTGCGGGCTTAGTTGCTCCGCAGCATGTGGGATCTTCCCGGACCAGGGATCGAGCCCGTGTCCCCTGCATTGGCAGGCAGATTCTTAACCACTTTGCCACCAGGGAAGTCCCAAAATGCACATTTTTAAAGCTATTGATGTGTATTGCCAAATTGCTCTTCAGAAAGATTGTACCATTTTATAGTTTTTTTGGTATTTGAGAATCCCTTTTTATACACTCATCAACATTGTTATTTTTTTAATATTTGCTAATATTAATAAGTTTAAAAATGCCATCCCTTGTATTTGTAATTTGCATGTCTTTGATTACTAGTTGGTTGAACATATTTTCATACATTTACTGGCCATTTATCCTTTCCTTTGCCCATTTCAATTGTGGAATCACAGTGCCTAGAAGGCTCCAAGGCCCAGGGTAACTCACCAATATCAGCATGCCAAGGTAATTCTCTTTGAAAGGACACAGCTTTGTTGGCATTTTTCATGGGTCTTTGAGATTTCTTTAAAGTCAGAAATTTCAAAATTGAATTATAATGGTGTTCGGAAAAGAAGAGTAGGAAGCAGTGTCCTGTTCCTACCTTTACACATCATACTCTCTGTGGGCCCTGGGTACCATCCCAGCTGCTCTCTCTAAGGGATGGGTCTCATTGTAGTGACCATCTTTTTCTTACTGATTTAAACGTACATGGAGAGGTAGAAGTAAATATATAAAGAGGTCTAAAGAGGTTAAATGAAGGGAACTCAGACTCTTCTTATTATAGCATGAGCAAAAAGGTGGAGTCATCAAAACATGGTACATTCGGGACTTCCCTGGTGGTGCAGTGGTTAAGAATCCGCCTGCCAATTCAGGGGACACAGGTTCGAGCCCTGGTCCGGGAAGATCCCACATGCTGCAGAGCACCTAAGCCCGTGCACCACAACTACTGAGCCTGCACTCTAGAGCCCGCGAGCCACAACTACTGAGCCCGCATGCTACAACTGTTGGAGCCCGCGTGCCTAGAGCTCGTGCTCCGCAACAGGAGAAGCCACCGCAATGAAGCCCGCGCATCACAAAAAGAAGAGTAGCCCACGCTCGCTGCAACTAGAGGAAGCCCACACGCAGCAATGCAAACCCAACACAGCCATAAATAAATAAATAAATAAATGAAATAAATTTATTTAAAAAAAAAAACATGGTACATTCAAGTCCAAATAGTTCGGTGTAATTAGAAAAACTGAAAGAAGTTTGAAAAGAGATTTTGAAAAAAGTGGGTAGCTGCCAGGGCCAAATCATTGCAGATTGTCTTGGTAAACTATCTCTAGAATTTCAAAACAAAACAAGCAAACAAAAACACCCCAACACTTACTGAGCACATACCATTTGCCATGTGCTGGGGTGTATCTGCCCTTCAGCAATGTGTATTGGACGGAGAAGATATCCTGTAATTAGACTCTTGGCTGGGGTTACCCCAGCTTTTTCCTCGTTCCCTCCTGCATAGCCCTGCCAAAACGCTTGTTCCAATTTTGAAGGAGAAATAATTAAAATGAAGTTGTTTATCCCCATCCTGGATGGGTTTAGTTCCCAGTTTAGTAAACAAGGACACTGAAGGACAGTTGGCTCTGGCATATATAAAGGGAAGGGATGTGTTGTGGGAGAAGTCAATACATGATTACATTCTATAATTGTACTAATTGAAAGATTTTCAAAGCCTCCTTTTGAAATCATGGGGTTTTGTATCTTCTTCAACGAAAAGAGTTGCCTTTTCTCTCAGGAGGCTGCAATGTTAATATGACAGCAGGAAACCAGCTTAATGACACAAGCAGGGGAAGAAATTCAGTTGAACTTAATGGAAATCAGAGGCTTTCAAACTTGTAAATTTTATAATTAAAACAACTGGCTAATTAAGCAGTTTAACCACTGGTAATTTGACCAAAAACCTTTCATTTAAGAGGGAAAGGGGGGCTTCCCTGGTGGCGCAGTGGTTGAGACTCTGCCTGCCAATGCAGGGGACGTGGGTTCGAGCCCTGGTCTGGGAAGATCCCACATGCCGCGGAGCAACTAGGCCCGTGAGCCACAACAACTGAGCCTGCGCGTCTGGAGCCTGTGCTCCGCAACAAGAGAGGCCGCGACAGTGAAAGGCCCGCGCACCGCGATGAGGAGTGGCCCCCGCTCTCCACAACTAGAGAAAGCCCTCGCACAGAAACGAAGACCCAACACAGCCAAAAATAAATAAATTAATTAATTAATTAAAAAAAAAAAAAAAGAGGGAAAAGGGTTAATTTAACAGTAGTTTGAACCAGCTTCTTAATTAACCAGCTGCTCTAATTATAGGAATTGCCCCAAACTAAATTTGAAAATGCCTCCTTGCCAAGGAATTCCAGGAGATTAGAGGCTGAGGCAAGCATTTGTGGCATTTTCACCTGAGATGTGTCATCATCTCAAAGATCACTTTTGGTTCTGCTACTTGAAACCACTGGTGGGTGATTGAGTTTCTGTGTACTTAAAGATGGTGACGAGTGCCTGGGTTGTTGCTGTTTTTTAATTTACACAAAATATTTTACTATATAATGGAGGCATGGGAGAGCTGCAACTGTAAACTCTTGATGATGTTTGTATGTTTAGGGCAGCACAGAGACGACATTTAAGCTGGCCATGGAGGCTGTGAAGGATATCACCAGTCAGAGAGGTGCAGTCCCAGCATGGGGGACAGCCCAGCACCTCACAGAGGCATGAGAACTGCATGGTTTATACAGAATGGCAAGTGTAGCTCTGTGGCTGAGAAGCAAGGTTTTAAAAGTCTGGAGGATGGAGAGTGAGGACGTGAAGTGGTTGGAACTAGATTATAAAATTGAGACTCTTAAATGCTTGCCTAAGGAGTATGAACTTCAGGCAGTGGAAAATCATCAAACATTTTGAAATATAGCAAGGACCTTCCTTGTCTCATTTATTGGTGTTACTGTAGTGCCTGATACAGTGCCTGGCACAGAGTAAGTCCTTTTTAAAAATTGTGTGTGTGCAGTGAATAAATGGTTGAATTAATGAAAGAGAATAACATGATTAGGTTTGTGTTTTAGAAGGATTAATTTGTCAGCTTTAGAGGATGGAATAGAGAGGGGGGTGTGGATACAGGAAGACTAACAACAACAACTCAGCCAAGGATACTACTTGCATCTTTGCTTGAACTTCCATCCACATTCCCCCTCCCACCACTTTCCACCCACAACAACCAAAGTGATCTTTTAAAAACACATTAGACATATAATTTCTCTGTTGTTCAGCATGAAATCCAAACCCTTAACATGGCTCAAAGTGGTGGGTTCCAATCCACTGCCCTAATCTCTGGTGCACTCAGCCCCTCTCGCTTTACTTCAGCCACATGGACAGTCTTTTTGTTCCTTGAATGTGCCAATCTGTGTGCCCCTCTGGGGCCCTTGCACACGCTATTCCCTCTGCCTGGAACATTCATTCTCTATCTTTTTACCTAATAAACTCCTATCTGCCTTTCAGGTCTCAATTTATTTTATTTATTTATTTGAGTAGATAATGCATGTACATGGAACAAGTTTTAAATGATACAAGAGTATAAAGTCAACAGTAAGTCTCTCTCCTGCCGTCTAGCCACTTCTCCCTGGGGATAACCACTATTACTATTTTTCTCTGAAATCTGGTTTCAGTTCACATGTCATTTTTTTTTAGAGGCCTTTCCTGATATTCCAATCTAAAATAGATCCACTGATTGTATTGCCATAGCGCTTTTTATCATTCATCACAATTTGTAATTTCATATTTATTTTGTGACTATTCCCTCCTACTAGACTATAAGCTCCATAAGCAGAGTTTTGTTGGCCTTGTCCCCTGTTATATCTCCACCTCTTTGCATCATAAGTACTGAATAATTAAGCCCTTCCTAAACTTTTTGCCTGTTTCTGTAAGCTCATCTCTTGTCACCCTGCTGCTTATACTCTGCCTTGAAATTCTCTCTCTGGGTCTTCCCCTCCCCATACTGTGTTCTCTCTAACTCCTAGTCATCTGTCAGGTTTTACTTAAAAGCCACCTGCTCTAAGAATCCTTTCCTGACACCACAAGTCCAGCCTTAGTGCCTCTCTCATGTATATAGCCCTTATTGTAGGTAGCCCTTATCACCTGCATTGATATTACTGTCTCGCCACTAGATCATAGATTCTGTATTGCAGGGACTTTGTCTTTGCCCATTGTTACAGCTCCAGCATCTAGGGCAGTGGCTGGTACCAACCCAGGCCTGCCATGGATATTGGGTTGGTTGTACATTGCACAGCTCTAGTGTGTGCCATTCACATGGTTGTGAGGGTATAATTGTTTCTGGCTACCCCGGTGGGTAGTAATACATATTTGTTGAATGAATAAACATGCTTTGGAGAGTTCAGTGCTTTTTAGGAGGTCATGTTTTAAAGTCATAATAAAATCTTTTTGGATGGATTAATTTTCAAGGCTCTGATCTGAGGATGATTGTGTACCCAATCAAGGGGATTTGGATATCAGCTCTTTGGGTGGGGCCCCAGGTTGCAGAGTCTGGAAACTAAAGCCTCAAAGAGTCAGCTGGGGCTGTGGCCAAGACGATACCTCAGTTATGTTCAGTGCTCTTTGGAAGCCTCTGCCAAAAATACCTCCTTCTTCCATGCGTGGTAAACTCTTACTCCTCTTTCAAGAATCAGCTGTTGGGACTTCCCTGGTGGTCCAGTGGTTAAGAATCCGCCTTCCAATGCAGGGGACACGGGTTCGATCCCTGGTCGGGGAACTAAGATCCCACATGTCGCGGGGCAACTAAGCCTATGCGCCACAACTAGAGAGAAGCCCATGCGCTGCAATGAAAGATCCCGCGTGCCGCAGCAAAAATCCTGCGTGTCGCAACTAAGACCCGATGCAGCCAAATAAATAAATAAATAAATAAAAAAGATGGGAAAACGGACTTAAAAAAAAAGAATGCAGCTGTTACCTCTCTGAACCTATTCCCCTGTACCGTCCTCCACTTCTCCCCGCTCACCCCTAAGGTGGAGTTAGTTGTTCTTTCCTCTAGGTTCCTTGCTCTCATCTCCATTAAAGTATTTTGTACACTATAAGGTAATTATCTGCTTTCCCATCATCCTTCCCCAGTACACATTGAGTGTCTCTAGGGAAAGTAGTATATTTTAGTCATCTTTGTAACTGTCCCAGTATCTATTCAGTTGTTGGCATAGAATAGTAAATGCGGACTACTGCACATCATGGAAGTGATCTATGATATACCAGGGTTGTCTTGATGAAATACTGTGGATTGTAAACATAGGGAAAGTCTCTGAAGCCACGGTTCTTGATTGGCCTGGCACAGAGCAGACCTGCTTGGAAGCACATTTTAGAAAAGAGAAGCTTAAGAAACATTTCACTTGATGTCATTAGACTTTTCCACACCATTTTGTGTTTAGCCCCCCACAAAGTGGTGGCCCTGGGGAGATGCAGGACCACAGGAGCTGAGAGGAAAGGGAGCATAACCTAGGACTAGTACTTTTCCAGAAGGTAGGAAACAAGCAAGAGAGACAGACAGACATAACAGAGCTGTGTAGGGCTGGTTCCAGTGAAGGGTAGAGATAAGGAGCTGATATCACATATGGGAGCGATCAAGTCTAGCTAGATTTTTTTTTTTTTTTAATTTGGCTGCATCGGGTCTTAGTTGCAGCACGCGGGATCTTCGCTGTGGCATGCGGGATCTTTCGTTGTGGTGGGTGGGCTTCTCTCTAGTTGTGGTGTGTGGGCTCTCTAGTTGTGGCACGTGGGCTTCAGAGTGCAAGGGCTCAGTAGTTGTGGCGCGCGGGCTTAGTTGCCCCGCGGCATGTGGGATCTTAGTTCCCCAACCAGGGATCAAACCCACGTCCCCTGCATTGGAAGGTCGTTTCTTAACCACTGGACCACCAGGAAAGTCCCTAGCTAGATTTTGTATTCCAGAAATTCAGATGTTATAACACATCTGAGAACAGGCTGTTCAGTCACATAGACCTGGGTTTAAATTGCAGTTCTGCCTTTTACTTGCTGGTTGACCTTGGCCAATTCCTATTTTTTTGAGCTGCAGTTTCTTTATTTGTAAATGAAGATAAAAATAATGAGGATTAAAGGAGAATATGTATATATCAGCAAGTCCTTCTTTGAAGGGAATCTGGGTGGCATATCTCTGGGTCTACCACAGTGAATATGTGTATAGAGATCCTATTTTTTACATACACACTGTTCTGTACCTTAGGTTTTTAGTTTTTATTGTTATTCACTTAACAAAGTCTGTTGGAGATTATTACATATCAACACAAATAAAGCAAATTAGATAGTTTAAAAAACTGTGGAAATCTGTGATTGTCCTTTTTCCTGGTTGTATTTGCCACCTGTCTCTTTCTCTGAACAATCCTCATTGGAAAACTTCAAAAGGATTATTACCTGTTGAGGAACAGAGAAAATGAGAGCCCTGTGAGAATGTATTTTGTCCCCCTACCACCAGTGGCTCTAGCAGGAGAGAATTTCTCAGTGAAAGATGGGTGGTGGGGATTAGATATAGTCCAGGGGCCAAACGGAGAGAAAAATGGGGTAAACCGAGTGTCAGCTCAGGATCAAGAAATAGCTCTGGTTCTTTAAACCAGCAAGAGGCTCACTATCCCCAAATATTCCATTTCACGATGGAGAATTTGTCTCCTCATGTATGATCTATCTGTCCCTGGAGGAGCTTTGAAACAGGTTTGTCTTATTTTCTCTCTTTTAGGTGGCATTTTGCTGAGCATCAGTCGGCACTACAGGTCACAGCCCACGCATGGCATTGGAAGATACAAGCACCTAGTTAAAGCACAAGAGGTAAAAGGGGCAGGGGTCCTTTAGAAAAGGATAGTGTGCAGCTTTTACAAAGACCCCGAAGATCAGATGTGTATAGGTTGGATTATACTGGAGCTAGAAAGGATAGAGGGTTGTCCCTCAGTCCTCTCCAGTTAATTAGTTTGGATATGATCCAGAGTGGAGGTGTTTTTGCCAGTTCCTAATCTTGTCCCTAGGCCAGGTTATCACAGTGAAAAGCAAATGATTTGGTTTTATTATTTGTGACACTTAAAGAAAATATCTTCTTAGTACTTAGTTCAATATGGACCTCACAATGGAAATGATATGTTCAGTTCAGTTGAATGAATGGTTTGTGGCACATAGAGGTGGATTAACATTTTCAGCCAAATAGCTGATTTTTACAGTATTTACAGATTTAAAATATGTATGTGTTTCTTGAATCCATTATCACAGATAACTGGGAGTTATTTCTAAACATTGTAAGATTATTGAGCCTATTTTTTTGGCTCCAGCTGAAGGATTGCTTCTGTGGTGGTTAGATTTTTTTCTGCATTTGCAGAGGATTTTGTAGTGGGATGGACACAAAACTGGCTTGAAAGTCAGACAGTCTAGCTTTGAGTCACGATTCTATCACTTCCTGTAAACAGTAGAGTTAGGAAGATTTTGCTGTTCTACTTGGAGAGATTTCAACATCGCTTTTGGTTCTTTGGCTTAGTTTGATGCTCCCATGCAACCCCACACATCTCCCATTGCCTCTCACCCTGGCAGAGGTCCGGTACCACTGCATTTGGGCCTCAGAAGCCACTAAACTTGCCACGTTCTCCTGAGCAACATCCTTATATCAAGGAATTTCATGACAGGAATGTTGCCACACCTGAGGCTTGTATCAGGCACCTTCCCAGCAGGAAACAGCCCTACTAAAATTGTTCCTTTGTGATGAGAAGAGTACTGAATTGGGAACAAGGAAACTTGTGTTCTAGGCTTGGTTCTGCCAGTTATTAGCTTCGTGATTTGGGGTAAGTTAACCTAACCTCTTTGGGCATAGCAGGCCCTGAAATTATATATAAAATGTTTTCTATGTGTGACTTTTTCTGGGAAGAGAGTCCATAGCTTTTGTCAGACTCTTCACAAAGTTTGAGAAACTCTGAATTAGAATATCTTCAAGAGTCTTTCAGCTCTGATATCATGTAACTCCATAATGCTATGATACATTTTTCAAACATCTATTATGTACTGTTGGGGGTGCCTTGCCTATTCAGACTGAGTTGCAATAAAATTTTATAGTATGAATGAACAAGACCTGGTTCATGCTCACAGGGAGCTGATAAACCACTAGAGATAAGACACAAATAATTATGCTCCCAAGCAGAAAGTGACAAGTGCTAAAAGGAAGATACAAAGTGCTATTTAAAATTCAGAAGAAGGAGTGATTTACACACTTTCTGAGTTGTGACACCTCAGAGTAAGTTCTTGGAGTTGTTTTATTTTGGGATATCCCCCTTCTAAAAGTCTCACATAAATTTAGCAGGAAATAAAATTAGTTTTGTTTGGGTGTGAGTTTTTTGTCTTTTCTAATTTCTTGGGATCCTCCCTCATAGATAATTTTCTGTATATACCATGCTCTGGCCCACTCCTTGGCTTGTTATAAAAGGAAGCTTAATGGCATGTCTAATGCCATCTGTCCCATCTTTCTCTCCATCATCCTCTCCCATCTCATGGATACCATACTCAAATCATCATACTGTTTTGAGACCTCTCACATGCTCTTCTGTCTACTTGGAAGACCTGCTCTCCTTCTTCACTTGGCTAATACATTCTGAACATCTAAATCCCATTGAGGAAGCAGAATGAGGAGGGGAAGAACAAATCTCCGCTTCTGAGAAACCACTGATTGCCTGCACTGGGTTACTTGTCCTACCATGAGCTGCTGGAGTTCCTTGTGCTTCCTCTATTCTAGGACTTGCTGCTCTGTTTTAACCACCTGTTTTGATGACTGTTTCTCCTCCTAGATGATGAGCTTCCTCAGGGTAGAGGCCATGTCTCATATTTTTTCTGTATCCTCAGTGTCCAGCACAAAGCCTGGCATCAAGTAGAGGACAATAAATATTGACTGAGCTGAACCTAAATGTGGTTATTGGAGCTGCCCCGAGGTTTTGTAAATCAGAGCTGGCAAACAACCCATTCTCTGCAAACAGCTGCCTCCAGATGACCTTGGTTGCTTGAAGGGAGTGATGCTCCCTTTTGTTAGGGCTGTAGGCTTTTCTCTGATGTCATTCATTGTTCCAGGGTGGCTAGCACAATAGGGCTGGATAGTGATGGAAGCTGCTAGAGGCTCCTCACTTCCCGCACGGAACAGCACAATGAAAACTTTCACCCGCCAGCTTACAGAGGCTCTGTCCCAAGTCCCTGTCCCTTTTGTACCCCTGGGGAACTGGACTGGAAAATCTAGAAGTCATCTTTTGGCTTCCTTTCTCTCCCTGAACTTAGAACCTAGAAAAAACAATAAACAGCCATATTCCCATTTTTTCTTCTCTGACTCTCAGGCTGGCTCCTCTACTCTCTTGAGCCTTACATCCCTGAGACAAGAGTTAATTCTCATTCACAGAGTGGCCAACCCTTGTCCCTTTTCTGCTGGTATAATCTCTTCACTCCTCCTTCCAAAGGTCCCACACTCAGCCTTATGACTCCTGAACCTTGGGAAGGAAAAGGCACATCTACCTCACCTCAGCTTTCCTTGTCAATACTGGTTTTATCTCTATCTTGCATGGCCTGGTTTATAACTCTAGGTTGGTTCCCATCCCTCCATCCTGTGCCCTTGTCCTTGATGCTTCTCTGAGGAGTTAGTGAGAAGAGAGATGAAAACGAAGCTTCCTCTTGGGTGGCAGCATGGGGGATGATAGCAAACCATTTTTTCTGTATACTCAGTGGGATTCCGGGTCTCTCAGCACAGACCCAATCTCCTTCTCAGTGATTTCCCATTTTGCACCCTATACTTCAGGCACATTTTCTCATACACCCATTCTGTCTCATGCTTCTGTGTCTTTGAACATGCTCTTTCTTCTTTAAGACATGATACCTTCCTTTTTCTTCTCTCATCATGTAAGACCCACATTGACTCATGGCAGTAAGGGATCACACTTCAGAGCATATCTGCAGCCATAGCACTGTGTCTCAGTGTGTAATCTCATTATTCCTTCAAGGGCCCTGCATCATTCTGTTAAATTTTAAAGGCTTCAGATTGTTTGGAGTGATTTTTATTTGATAAAAATAAAAAGAATATAGTCCTTCACATTCATATAGTGCTAGGTCATATCTCCCAAGACCACTTACTTACTTGCCCTCAGCTGTCATTCAGCCTCCAATTTTAGGGTAATAGCAGCCCAAGAATAAAAGCATTGCCAAGAGGAAGATGTGGGAGGATGAAATGGAGACAACATAAATTGCTGTCAGTTTTAGCTGTTATATGTTCTGTTTTTCAGGCTCTGGGGCAAGAGAGTAAGGTTTTTGAACTCAGACAATTTATTTCCTCTTTGTAGAATGGCCACTAGGAATCAAGATACCTTTTCTCTTGGAAACTTCATGCTGTTCTGACTGTTGACATAGAGGAGGTGTTTGTCATTTCTGACTCCTACTTATTTTGTTGTAGCACTCATAGATTGATCAGCTCTAACAGCCACAAGTCTGTGAGGAGACTGTGACATCATTCCCAGAAAAATCAGCAGATCAGAATCACTTTGTGGTGATAGTCCTAGCTTCCTGGAAACAGAAAGATTGGTTTTGCTGGCCTGGTGACTGTAGGGCTAGACATGGATTATAGGACTGGCTTACAGAGAGTTGTTTTAAACTAGCATCCATGTTTTCCCTCAAGTCTGCCTCTTATAACTCATTGAAAAGAACAACCGTTATTGAGTGTCCGCTATGTGCCAGGCACTGTGCTTTGCACAGATGCTGCTGTGGTGAGTGGGACACAGTCTCTTCCTACAAAAAGTGTGAAGTGGCCTGGGAAGGATAGTGCTCAAAAATGTAACTAAAATACACGTGGGAAGTGCTTTGCTAAGGAAATGAACTAAATATCAAGAGAGCAAAGTTAAAGATGCAGTTCTCCCTGAAAGGGTCAGTGGAGGTGTTATAGAGTTCAGCTCAACAAACATTTATTAAATACTACCTGTATTCTTGCACTGAGTATGTAAAGTGAACTGACACTCATCTAGGAGTATGCAGTCGCTTGGGGTAGCTGGAAACACTGGGGCTGTAAAAACTATAAAAGAGTTTCCCAGAGCTTTTCCAGGCACAGAGCAATTCCTGTGAAGACCTGACTTGTAGCCTGTGCCATTAGAGCACCCTGGTCTCCAGCCCACTGGGCTCTCATCCTGCCTTGCCTGTTCTGCTAAATTACAACAGTGTCAGAGTTTTAGAGAGATTCATATTTGATATGAGTAAAAGTAATGATCTCTTTCCATTTTAAAAGTGCTTTCACATCCATTATCTCAGTGCCTCTCAAACCATAGGCCCTTGGAACACTGGTGATCCTAGAATGGAACCTCTCCTCAGGTTTAATAATGGCAATCTTCCACATTTTAGAAAGACAATTAAGTTAATGGATAGAATTTTCTAAATTTCAAGTTTTTCTCCCATCAGTTTTACTTGATGAAAATAAATGTTAACAGAGAAACTCATATGTTTTCATATTTTTTGAAATGCAGAGAACTCCATTTATATAATATAACCATATTTTCTGCTAGTTAAGTCATTCTTGTTTTATACAATGAAAGCACATTGATGAGTATTTCATGTGCTTCACAAAGGGAAACGTGAGTTTTTTCTTAGGCCCTTTGTAACCAACAGATTTGAAAACCATGCTTTTTGCTTCACCAACTATCCTGTGAGGTAGACTGGGCAGAAAAGGAAACTGAGGAGCATAAGTGATTTCTCTATGACCATATGGCTAGTAAATAACAGAATTAGAACCAGAATTTAATTCAGCTCAACTCAACATTTAATATTGCTGGGCTCTAGGAATAGAGAAATGAATGAGACATAATACTTTCTTATTGAGGTAGTGGTTTGGCTGCCATAAGAGGGAGATCCACTCAATCAAGGGGCTTAAACAAGATAGAGTTTATTTTTCTGTCATATAAAGTATAGGTAGATATTCCTGCCTTTTGTTTTGCAACACTTATCATACTGCTTCTATCTCATAGTCTGAGATGGCTGCTTGCACTTAAGCCTTCATGTCCACATTCCAACCAGCAGGAAGGGGAAAGGGAAAGCAGTATGCGTTAGCTCGTATCCCACTGGCCAGAGCTTGGTCACAAAACCATACCCAGCTGCAAGATTGGTTGGGAAATGTAATTTTTTTTATAAATGGTCATGTGCCCAGGTAAAATTCAGCAGGTCTGTGATTAAAGAGAAAAGAGAGAATAGATATTGAGGAAACTGGCAGGCTCTGCATACCTTCCTTAAAGAGAAAGACGGAGATTAAGAGAAATGTTTTAGAATTAGGCAGACCCAAGTTAAAGATTCAGTTCTTATGCTTACTAGTGTATGTCCTTGGGTAAGTTACTTAACTTTACAAGCCACAATTTTCTTGCCTTTAAATAACCATGTTATTTAAATGCTTTGTGAGAAGTAAGTTAAAAAAGAAAGTTTTAAGTACTTAGCACAGTGTCTGAAACATGGAGCCCATAAGTAGTTACTGGTGGTGATAATGATGATGCTGATGATGGCATTAGTCCTTCTTTTTACAATCCCATAGCACTCTATTTTCCTCCCTCAAAACATGCATCTTCTTATAATTGTTCTATGTATGCCTTTCCCAAGTTTCAGCAAGCAGAGACTATGGCTGTCTTATTTACTATCATATCCCCATTGCTAACCCTGGTCTGGCTTATCACTATTGGTTAGAAAATATTTGTTGAATAAGTGGATACATGTGATAAGTGATAGTGGTGTATAATGGGGAGGGGGTTGCTATGGGAACACATAGGAGTAGTACCTAACTCAGCATGAGGAATGAGGGAAGGCTTCCTGGAAGAGCATGAACAGAGTCTTAAAAAATGACTAGGAGGGACTTCTCTTTCGGTCCAGTGGTTAAGATGCCACGCCTCCACTGCAGGGGGCACGGGTTCCATCCCTGATCCGGGAACGAAGATCCTGCATGCCGCGTGGGTGCCGCAAAAAGCAACAACAACAGCAACAAAAAATTACTAGGAGTTAACTCACATTGAGGATGTTGGGTGAAGAGTCAGACTCTGCAGGGAGGGGAAACATTCTGGGCAAAGGTGGAAAGTCATTGATCCTGGAGATGCAGTTGGGAAACTTTTAGCAGTTTGTTAATCCTGGAATCTCAAGTGGGCACTAGAGGATGATGGGACATGAGACTTGAGAAGTAGACAGGTCTAGATCAACTTTTTTAAAAGTTGCCATTTATTGAGGAACTACTATATACCCTTATATGTCACGCAAAAAACCTAGGAGTACTGACCTGATCATTGCACTTTCAGCTGCGGCCACCTGAGGTCATTGCTCTTGGGTTTTAATTGACATGGTGCAGCAAGGTAGCTTGTGTTGAACTTGCCATGGGAGGTGGGCTGCTTGTTACGATTAAATTGAGAGCATTGGTTCTTTTTCTTCTTTTTTCTTTTAAATTAATTAATTTATTTTTGGCTGCATTGGGTCTTCGTTGCTGTGCATGGGCTTTCTCTAGTTGCGGCGAGCGGGGGCTGCTCTTCGTTGTGGTGCGCGGGCTTCTCATTGAAGTGGCTTCTCTTGTTGTGGAGCACAGGCTTTAGGTGGGCGGTCTTCAGTAGTTGCGGCACGTGGGCTCAGTAGTTGTGGCGCACAGGCTTTGTTGTTCCGCGGTATGTGGGATCTTCCCGGACCAGGGCTCGAACCCGTGTCCCTGGCATGGGCAGGCGGATTCTTCACCACTGTGCCACCAGGGAAGTCCTGGGACGACTGGTTCTTTCACGTGTGTCTTCTCTCTCTCTCTTTCTCTGAACTGTAAGCCTCTTTAGAGCTGGGACTGTGTTTTCTCTTTCTTTGGTCTCTTTCCTTAGAGTGGTTGAATCAGCACTTTGCACACAGCAGGTGCTTAATAAATGTCTCATTCTGTAAAGCATACCAATAGGATACTAGGAGCATGCTTACCTCCAATTTGTAGTAAAAATAATATCCTATCTGTGTACATTACTCAATCTCTCTTTAAAGATACCACTTACTGAGCAACTACTATATACCAGACGTGTAACCACTGTGTGCCAGGCTTTAAAAGCATTATTTCATTTTACAGTATTACAAATGGTATGTTTTATTTATTTATTTATTTATTGGTATGTTTTATTTAATCCTCAGATATGCTGTGGTTATTAAGGACCCTGTTTAAGGAATCTAAGACTCATTAAATAACTTGCCCAAGTGGCTAGTAATTTCCAGAGCCATTATTTGAACTGACAGTGGTCCGAATCCATCTAATGTCCATGCTATTTCCATTTCACATAAATTCACTATTTTGAGCTTCACAAGAACCTTAGGTGTTACAGATGAAGACACTGACACCTAGAGAGGTCACTCAATGTCATGTAGTGACTAAGACAGTACTTGAGCCCAGATTTTCTTTTTTTTTTTTTTTCGGCCATGCTGTGCAGCATGCAGGATCTTAGTTCCCCAACCAGGGATCAAACCCGTGCTCCCTGCAGTGGAACCGCGGAGTCTTAACCACTGGACTGCCAGGGAAGTCCCCCAGATTTTCTTTGGCTTCCATCTTAAGTCTAGGGCTCTTTATGCAGCACCAGGCTGAGCCTCTCTGCCATCCCAGTCAGGGTCAGGCCTTCTGTTTGGTGTACATTTCTTGAGTGTGCTACACTGAGTTATAAACATAACCACTTGATTTCTGTGCACCCTACGGCTCATTATGGACTGTTCAGAGTACCATCACCAAATCATTTAAGTCCCCAGGTGTAGCTTTTAAAATTTCCATCAGCAGAATTTCTGGAAGCTGCATATGCTGCAGGCCTGTCAGCTTTTCATTTGAGGATTAAGATGATACAATTTCTTCTCAACTTTCCCACCCTAGAGAATGCCACCTATAGTGATAGGCAGCTACTATCATCACTTTTGCAGAATCTAGAGGAGAGACCCTGGGTTTGGGGCCACAGACTCAGCTTCTAGCCATGGCTAGACATATAGCGGTTGCCTTTTCCATTTCCTTACTGTTGTAACGTTTAAACAAGTCATTTCCCCTTTCTGGACCTCGACTTCCCCCTTATATAAAATTAGGGGAGGAAGGAAGGAGAAACTAAGTTATCTCTAAGTTACCTTCCAGCTATAACAGTCTGTGATTCTAATCTGAGTCCTTTCTCTATCTGTTCTTTGCCAGCAAAGTTTTCCAGTAGCCTTGGCCAAATAACATCCTTCAGAGGACCTCAGTTTTCTGTCTGTAAAATAGGAGTAATATGGATATTTCTGTACAAAAATGGTTTAGTGATTTATCCCATGGCCCATTTTGGGCATCATATTGTGCTTCTACAGGGATCCAAGGATGGCCGCCCTGGGCCAACTCACGGTGAATCCAGGTCAGTCACAGGAGTACCAAAGTTTGATGGTGGACAGTAGTCCATCTTCCCTGCCGTCTTTCTCGTAGCCTCCATTCCTTTCCTGCCTAGCTCTCCTTCCTGGGCAGTCAGGGTGGCCTTCCCAAAACACAGCCCTAGTCATGTACATCCCTTGCACAGATATCTTTAATAGCTCCCCATGGCAGTCATGAAGGTCTGAACTCAGGCAATAAGAATAAAAAGGAGGGGATGAGAAAGATTGAGCAGGTAAAATTACAGGAACTGGTGTCTGAAATCTCATGCACTCAAGCTCTTGCTGGGTATGCTGTGCCCTGGCTCAGAACTGAAATATAATATCACAGTGGACTCCTGATGGTGTGGATTGGTCCAGACAGATCTAGGCCAACATGGAAAAGCAAGTGAGATGCCAAGAGGGATACTAGAATCAGCTTTCTTCTTTTTGTTCTCCTAAAGTGACACCTTTGAAGAGCCCTGGCATTTTCCCTGGTAAAGAAAAGCCTCCTGCAGGCTTCAAAGAAGCTCCTCCCTTCCCTGCTGGAAAATTTCAGCCACTCCCCTTTGCATTCTGACTTTAGCATTCTTCACAGCTCTGACTGCAGTGCTGTCATGATGAGAAGTCTGGATGGCTGCATTTGGCCTCTGGTATGGTGGGCTCTGCAGGAGAGCCAAACCCCTGCACCTTTTTTTTTTTTTCCACACACACACACTGTATTTTATTTTTACAAGAGATAAATAGACTGACACCAAGCATTGTACATGGATGACCACAACAAAAGCAACAATGATTGCAATTACCAAACATGAAACACACTCATACTATGTCATAATATTGACATTCAGTCCAGTAATCCTCCACTGTAACAGCTCCTTTACTTTGCAGTGAAAATTGATTTGTATATTCTTTGCCTCTGAGTCCTTGTGGGATTTTTTTTTTTTGATTCAAACAGAAAGTCACAAAAATTATACTCATCCTCATCAGTTCACTCAGTCCCATGTAATTAATTTTTTTTTTATCTTGATCTTTTGTTAGCACTTTTATGAGTTCATCAGTTTTTCATTAGAATTCTGAAAATGCTTATTCATTCAGTTCAGCATTACAGTCAGTTACCAGAAACCTGTACTTGTCAGAGTCTTTTCCATGAATTTCTTGAAGGTGAAACCCTTTTATAGGAACATATTTGCAAAAGCATCAGAGTATACCCAGAACTGTCTGTAAATGACAAAAGACTTAAAAATGACCACGGTTAAAGATTTGATGAAAGTTCATAATAATGCAGTTGACAAGAAAATTAGTTATTTCTGAGATATACATTTTAAAGTAATAACTAGGATTATGACTTATAACATTATACCAGAACACATAAGATTTTTAGAAATTTCATGTAATGTCTGAAACATTTATATTAACATATTTCCATACAAATAACCCAATGAAAGTTTAGTATTAGTTGTTTTGTTTGTTTTTTTTTAATACTGCAGGTTCTTATTAGTCATCAATTTTATACACATCAGTGTATACATGTCAATCCCAATCGCCCAATTCAGCACACCACCATCCCCACCCCACCACAGTTTTCCCCCCTTGGTGTCCATATCAAACCCCTGCACCTTGATGGTTGGTTATAGAAGTTGGCTTCTCACTCATAGCAAAGTCTAGGACCCTGGGGTGACTACCACTGTTAAGACCTTTAATAATGCGGAGGCTTCAGTGGAAAAATTTCTGCATTGGGAGTCAGGAGGTCTGGGTTAGTTCCTAGGATCTGTCCTGTGTGGCTGTGTGACTCTGGGGGACATATTTAATCTCTTTGGGCTTCATATTCTTCCCTGCAAGGATGAAGAACTGGGAAAAAGTTATCTCTAAATGCCATCCTATTCTAAAATTCTAAAATAGTGATTCACTGCATGTTGTCTCTCTGCTGGGCCCTGTGCTAGATGTGAGGAATATGAAAATGAAAAAATAATAATAAAAGTTAATGTTTATTGAGTGTTTAAATATGTGCCACAGGTTGAATTAACTATATACAGTGTTTTGTTCAGTTCTCAGAATATCCCCGTGAGATCAGGTTTGTCATCAGTTTTACCGGCCTTGTGAAAGGACCATTTCTTGGTCCTCCCTCTGTTTCCCCAGATTGGGCCCCTGCTCTCTTAGACTGACCTGGAGAGCATTGATGTGAGAGAACCACTCTAGGTGCTCTGCCAGGAACACCTCTGCTGTGGCAGTAACTAGGCTGTTGGCTGTTAGATAGGGATGACTTAAGACATGTAAATAGATCCCCACCCCATTTTTTTCTTTAAAAAAAATTTCTACCAAATAGCAAGATTTATTCTAAATCTCCAATAATTAAGACAGTGTGGTATTAGCTCAAGAATAGACAAATAGCCCAATGGAGCAGGATAAAGAATATAGAAACAGATCCAGGTAGCTCTGAACATTTATTATATGACATAAGTGACACTGCATTGCAATGGTGCTGGGGTACTTGGGTCAATTGGATTGAATAGTCAGGTGAAAAAAACTGACTTGACTCCTATTTCACACTGTACACAAAAATCACTTAAAATGATTGTAGATCTAAATGTAAATATTAAAATAATCAAACTTCTAGAAGATAACATATAAGAATATCCTCGTGATCTTAAGGTAAGCAAAGATTTCTTAAACAGGACACAAAAGTCTCTATAAATATAAAAGAAAAAAATGAGTAAATTGGACTACATTAAAAATAAGAATTTTTGCTCATCAAAATGCACCATTAAAAAGTGAAAAAGGAAGACACAGGGAGGAAGAAGATATTTGCAACATGTACGTTTAACAAAGGATCATGTCTAGAATATAGAAGGAACCTCTGCAAATCAGTAAGAGAAAGGAAGACAACCCAATCTAAAAAATGGGCAAAATACTTGAATAGGCAGGTTATAAAAGAGAATATCCAAATGGCCAGTGGACATATGGGAACACGCTCAGGTTCAGTAGACTTAAAGGAAATGCAAGTTAAAGTCTCAATGCATTACCACTTCATACCAACCAGAATGGCTAAAAGAAACCGACCAGAAAACCTGACTATACTAAGTTTTGCAAGTATTGGCAAGAATGTAGAGCAACTAGAACTTTCATGTACTGCTGGTTAGAGTCTAAATTGGAAACCACTTTGAAAAACAGAGAACTTATTAAAGATGAACCTCTACATTGTCTGTAACTCAGTAGTTCAAGTTCTGGGTATATCCCCAATAGAAATACATACATATGTTCACTGAAAGATACATGCAAAAACATTGGTAGCAGTACTGTTCATAATGGCTCCACACTGGAAACAACTCTAATTTCCACCTACAGTAAAAAGGGTAAATAAACTATAACATATTCATATAATAGACTTACTGCGGCAATGAGAAGGAAAGAATTCCTGTTTCACCTAAAACATGACGAATCTTACAAACATAATGAGTTAAAGAAGCTGGACACAAAAGAGAACATAGTATATTATTCCATTTTCACAAATTTAGAAAAAAGGCAAAATAAGCATATGGTATTAGAAGTCAGAATAGTGGTCACCAATTTGGGGGTGCTGGTAGTGGTCTGTTTCTTGTTCAAGATACTGTTTATACAGGTATTTTCACTTTGAAAATTCATTGAGCTGTGTACTTATTTATGCATTTTTAGTATGAATATTGTAAAAACATTTTTACTAAAAAATTTTTAAAAGCAAGGTAGATTTTAAGATTCTAACTTTGAATTGATAAAAGATTCATATTATTAAAAATTCAAAAAATATAGAAGGGAAATAGTTAAAAAGTCTACTTCCCATCCCTGTGCCCCAGCCATACAGTTCCCTCCCTCATAGGCAGCCAATGGTATTAGTATTTTTGTGTATCCTTCCAGAGTTATTTTTTTGATATGCAAACAAATAAATATGTAAGTAATTAAACACACACATCTGTTCTCCCCCACCCACCCTTTGTATACGTATGGCAGTATTCTGAAAACATTATTCTACAGTCTGCTTTTATCATTTAATTTATCTTAAAAACCTTTCTGTATCAGTACATAAGGAAGTTCCTTATATCTTCTTACAGCTGCATAATGTACTATTGAATGGATGTGCCATGTTTTATTTAACAAGTTCCCCTCCTGATGGGCATTTAGGTTAAATTATTTCTGGTTGAGAAGCTTTCTTGATCCTGATCTATGTTGTGTTACATATCTGTTTTCCCAGGGCTCATACTTTTTACAGCAGTTTGCACAGGTTGATATGTAGTGAAGCAATACTTTATATGAAAGAGAAGGATAGAAATAAAATAATTTGTCTGCCTCTAAGTTTTTAAAAGGAAGGCTGTCTAAATAATTGGACTGCAGAATTTCAAAGCTAGGAGGGCTGGAAGAGAAGTAATTCTGCACTTCCTTGTGATTGATTTCTTTAAGATTCCGATGAAAGTTAAGATTCTCTCCTTAGAAAAAATGTGCACACATGTAAAATTTTGCTTATAAGTTTTGGGGTTGACACACCCCTTGAAATTCCTTTATGGATTCTAGATTAAGAATCTGTTGGGAGGGCTTCCCTAGTGGCACAGAGGTTAAGAATCCGCCTGCCAATGCAGGGGACACGGGTTCAAGCCCTGGTCCGGGAAGATCCCACATACCACGGAGCAACTAAGCCCAAGTGCCACAACTACTGAGCCTGCACTCTAGAGTCCGTGAGTGGCAACTACTGAGCCCGCCTGCATGCATAGAGCCGGTGCTCGGCAACATGAGAAGCCACCGCGATGAGAAGGAGCCCGCGCACCGCAACGAAGAGTAGCCCCCGCTCTCTGGAACTAGAGAAAGCCCGTGCGCAGCAACGAAGACCCAACGCAGCCAAAAATAAGTGAATAAATAAATAAATGTATTTAAAAAAAAAAAAAGAATCTGTTGGGAATTCCCTGGCGGTCCAGTGGTTAGGACTCTGTGCTCTCACTGCCAAGGGCCCCGGTTCAATCCCTGGTCAGGGAACTAAGATCTCACAAGCTGTGCGGCATGGCCAAAAAAAAAAAAAAAAATCCTTAAGAATCTGTTATCTAGCATAACCCCATTAATATAAAAATTGAGGGCTTCCCTGGTGGCGCAGTGGTTGAGAATCTGCCTGCCAATGCAGGGGACACGGGTTCGAACCCTGGCCTGGGAAGATCCCACATGCCGCGGAGCAGCTGGGCCCGTGAGCCACAACTACTGAGCCTGCTAGTCTGGAGCCTGTGCTCTGCAACAAGAGAGGCCGCGATAGTGAGAGGCCCACGCACCGCGATGAGGAGTGGCCCCCGCTTGCCGCAACTAGAGAGATTCCTCGCACAGAAACGAAGACCTAACACAGCCAAAAATTAATTAATTAATTAATTAATTTAAAAAAAAAAAAGAATCCTTAAAAAAAAAAAATTGGGAAACTGAGGGCCAGATTTGGAAGGTGAGTCTCAAAACTAGTTAATGGCAGAAGACAGTCACATGTATTTATGTTAAATAATGCCAGCAATATTCCCTCTCCTTTCATTGACTGATGCTACAGCCCAGAGTGTCAACGGAGGCTGCCCATTCCTTCCCAGGAAAAGTTCAGTTTATAGGTAGGGTAACCTGAGAGAAAAATGGTAAACAAATTTAATTGAAAGATTGATTTTTTTAATGTATATATATATATATCAAGACGGTATGGTTAGAATTTCTTGTACAATACTTTGATTTAGTTTCTTTCTCTTTTGTTTCCTGTTCAGCCCAGGAAGAAGAGGGGAAAAGTGGAAGTGAGACCCATTAATTTGGGGACAGATTATGAATATGGGGTTTTAAACATTCACCTGACTGCATATGATATGGCCCTGGCAGAGAGTTATGCCCAATATGTTCACAACCTCTGCAACCATCTCTCCATTAAAGTCGAGGAAAGGTATGAAAGATGCCTTTGCATGGGATGTTCTTGGTGTGGGTAGTATGCTCTGCTTTATTATTGTTAAATGAAGTTTTGAGATATAATTTACATGTAGTAAAATTCACTCTTTTTAGGTATATAGTTTGCCACAATCAAAATATAGAACAAGTCCATTAAGTTCTTAAAACAAAAAGTTGCTGGGTGCCCAAGGTGTAGTCAATTTCCTCTCTCTTTCCTCTCAAGTCCCTGGCAACCACTGATTGATTTTCTGTCCCTATTGTTTTAAGTTCTCCAGAATATCATATAAATGGAATCATACAGTATGTAGCTGTTTGTTTCTGGCCTCTTTCACTTAGCATAATGGGTTTAAGATTCATCTGGGCTTTTGCAAGTATTCTGTTGCTGAATAGTATTGCATTAAATGGTGAACCTTAATTGGTTTATGCATTCACCAATTGATATACATTTGGATTGTTTCTAGTTTATTGGTAATTATGAATAAAGCTGCCATAAGCTTTCTCATACCAGTTTTGTAGGGGCGTGTGTCTTCCTTCCTCTTCAATAACTACCTAAGCCTGGGATTGTTGGGTTGTATGGTGAATGTATGTTTAACTTTATAAGAAACTGCCAAACTTTTTCCAGAGTGGCTGTCCTATTTTGTATTCCCACCATCAGTATATGAGAGTTTCAATAACTCCTTACCCTGGTCAGCACTTGGTTTGTCACATTTTTTTAAAGCTGTTCTAGGAGATATATGGTGGTATTTCATAGTGGCTTTATTTTCTTCTTCTTCTTCTTTTTTTTTTTTTTGGCTGCACTGCGCAGATTGTGGGATCTTAGTTACCTGACCAGGGATTGAACCACTGCCACGACAGTGAAAGCGCCGAGTCCTAACCACTGGACCGCCAGGGAATTCCCCATACAACACTATCTTGATTACAGTAGCTTGATTACTGAAAAAGCAACTTTGTTCTTTATTCAAAATTATTTTGGCTATTTTAGGTCCCTGGGTTTTTCATTAAAATTTTAGAATTAGCTTGTTGATTTCTACAGAAAAGAGCCTGATGGAATTTTGATGGGGTGTGTTGAATCTGAGGATCAATTTGAGGAGAATTGACATCTATTTTGAGTCCTCTGATCCATTAACATGGTATATCTCCCCATTTATATAGATATTCTTCCCCTCCTCTGCTTTTTACATACTCTTTGGGTTTGCTGGAAAACGTAGGGGAGGAGAACTAACATTTACTGACCAGCTATGCCAAGCCAGGCACTTTACATATCTTATCTGAATGTTTGAGAAAGTGTGGGATGCCCTGTGGTTTGCCTTAGATAACATTAAATCACGTGGCGAGAAATTTCTTCCCTTTTTAATTCTTTTTAAACCTAATTATGTCAAGCAGAGATTCTTCGTGTTGTGCTGGTATGTCCTTAACACCGCTGAAGTACTTCCTTATCTTTATAAGAAAGAGGGGACCTCAGGCTCAGAGTCTTGGCAAGCACCACCATCTAGCTAGAATTTTATAACATTGTTTCGTTTTCACTCTATTTATTTTTAGCTTACCTTCTATTTATGTCAACTGATACTTGTTTTTCTATTTATTGTAGTGATATAAAGTCAGGCTTATTGAGGTATAATTTACATTAGTAAAATTCACCCTTTTAGTGAACAGTTTCTGTGAGTTTTGACAAATGCATGCAGTAGAATAAATACCATCATAATCAGGATATAGAACATTTTCATCATCCCAAGATGATGAAAATCCCTCCCTTTGTAGTCAATCCCTTGTCCCACCCCCAGTCCCTGCAACTATTGATTTATTTTATGTCCTTGTAGTTTTGCCTTTTCCAAAATGTCATATAAATGGAATCATACAGTATTTTTCCATTTGAGTCTGGCTTCTTTCACTTAGCATAATGTATTTGAGATTCATCCATGTTGTTGCCTGTGTCAAGTAGTTTGTTCCTTTTTGTTGCTGAGTAGCATTTCATTGAATGGATGTACCACAGTTTGTTTATTCATCTGAAGGACATTTGTGTTGTTTCCAGTTTCGGGCAGTTACAAATAGAGCTACCAGAAACATGTACAGGTGTTTGTGAGAACAGAAGTTTTCATTTCTCTAGGAGTGTGATTGCTGGGTCAAATGGTAAGAGTGGTGTATTTTTATTTTTATTTAGTTTTAAAATAAATTTATTTATTTATTTATTTATTGGCCATGTTGGGTCTTCGTCACTGCACGCGGGCTTTCTCTAGTTGCGGTGAGCAGGGACTACTCTTTGTTGTGGTGAGTGGGCTTCTCCTTGTGGTGGCTTCTCTTGCTGCGGAGCATGGGCTGTAGGTGTGTGGGCTTCAGTAGCTGTGGTGTGCAGGTTCAGTAGTTGTGGTGCGCAGGCTCAGTAGTTGTGGCGCACGGGCTTAGTTGCTCTGCAGCATGTGGGATCTTCCCGGACCAGGGCTCGAACCCGTGTCCCCTGCATTGACAGTCAGATTCTTAACCACTGCACCACAGGGAAGTCCTGTACTTTTAAATGTGTAAGAAACTGCCAAGCTGTTTTCCACAGTGGCCATACCACTTTTCACTCTAACCAGCAACATGAGTTCCAGTTGTTCCACATCTCAAGTTTCTTTTTTTTAATTAATTAATTAATTAATTAATTAATTAATTAATGGCTGTGTTGGGTCTTCGTTTCTGTGCGAGGGCTTTCTCTAGTTGCGGCAAGTGGGGGCCACTCTTCATCGCAGTGCGCTGGCCTCTCATTATCGCGGCCTCTCTTGTTGCGGAGCACAGGCTCCAGACGCGCAGGCTCAGTAGTTGTGGCTCACGGGCCTAGTTGCTCCGCGGCATGTGGGATCTTCCCAGACCAGGGCTCGAACCCATGTCCCGTGCATTGGCAGGCAGATTCTCAACCACTGCGCCACCAGGGATGCCCTCAAGTTTCTTTTTAAAATTAATTTTTAAGTGAGTTGATTTAAAGAAAAATATTTAATAAATAATAGTTTGGGTGGTTGGTTTGCCATTGTAGCAAGGTAATACGTGGCATAATATGTGGATATGGCAAAAATTATACTTTCTTACTCACTAGATATTAGTATATTCCCATTTTATAGATGAGTAAACCAAGGCTCTGAAAGGCCAAAATTCACAGAACCAGTAAGTTGCCTGGATTTAACCCAGTTCTCCCTGACTCCAGTATTTTTAATTATATAGTATTTTATTTTAAGTCCTAAAGCCAAATTTGAACTTTTAAACCTTTATTACTTAGAGTATAACTGTGCTAAATGTGCTCCTTAGAAGACTGGATAATCAGCTGTGACTTTAGCTCTCACAGCTGATAGTACTTCAATTGTTTTAGGCCTAAAGATGTGCTTTATCTTTTTCTGATGCCCCAGAGACTTGGTTGCTCTTTCAGCACTTGACACATACCTCTGTCATGTCACTTAGTGCTCTGGGCTGTAATGATCTATTCATGTGCCAGCTCCCTTCCCCTGTGACTAAATAGGGACTTGTGTTCTTCTTCATTTCTTCAGTACCTAGCATAAAGCCTGCCACATGGGGAACATTAAGCCATTCTTGAAAGAATGACAGGTTCTTGAATATGACTACACAATCCAGTTGTGTAGTATACATTTCCTAAAGTTTAATGAAAGTGCTTTTAAGTACTTAATTAAAGAACTGCTGGTTGAGCCTCTTCTTGCTCTGTGGTAGGCATTGGACTAGACATTCTGACTGGAGGATACAAAGGTAAATGCCCGATTTCAAGGAGAGTATGTGTGATGTGTGTGTGCACACATACACACACCAAAAAAAAAAAAATTATAATGTGGAAGTGATAAGTGAAAGATAAAGTTTAATATAAGTTCAAGGAGGCAGAGTAGCATAATAATTTAGAGCAATGCTTCTCAAAGTACCACTCTGCGAAGATATTAGGAGCTTATGCCAAAATGTACATTAACGCTTTGCTTCCTTCATCAAGAAACTCTTGCTATTGAAAACAAAATGTTGATTGAATTAAAGTGTGTTTACTGACTGTTTCATGCTTCTTATCTTGTCTTGAACTGATAACAAGCAGTTTGCTTACCAGCAGCTTGTCTTTGGATCACACTTTGAGTAACAAGTGGTTAAGAGTAAAAGCTCTGGAATCAAACTGTCTGCATTTAAATCCTAGTTCTACCAGTTATTAGCAATATGACCTTGAGAAATTCTGAACCTCAGTTTCTTTGTCTTCATAATGGGGATGACAATTTTCCTATTTCTTTGAGTTCTGAAAATTAAATAAGAAAATATATAATAGCACTTAACGTTATAAACACTCTGTAAATAATATTATTGTTATTAGTAATTAATGAGATGTTTTTCAGCTGGCAGGGATTAGGGGTAGCATCTCAGACGTGGTGGTGGCAAAGAGGCATTAAATGCCATTTACAGAATGTTATCATACCTACAGTGGATCAGCTCCTTGGAATAGTGTTTTAAATTTTCAGAAGGACTTTTAAAAATATTTTGTTTTTAATACCCTACTGTGAAAAGCTCTGGCTGCATTTGAGTAAAGGCAGGCAAGCAGTAACATTTGTTGAGCACCTACTATCCTAACAGCCAGCCACTCTGCTAAATATGTTTTTTGTATATTATTTTACTTAATTCATACAAGCACCTTGCCATAGTGGATCAAAACATTGATTCTGGAGCCAGACTGCTTAGGTTTTGCTCTTGTTCTGCTACATTCTTACTGTGTGACATTGGGCAGTTTCCTTAACCTCTTTGTGTCTTGGTTTCCTCATTTGTAAAATGAGGTTAATAAAAGTACCTATCTAATAAAGCTATTGTGAAAATTAAGGGAGTTAATATATTTAAAATGCTTACAACTAAGTCCAGAAACTGTTGGCTGCTATTATTATTGTTGTTATTATTATTATTAATATAATAAAAGCTTGCCTATAGTCATAAGTGGCAAGGTCTGGATTTGAACCCACTTCTTTTCCTCCAAATTCGTAATTCCCTCTGACTGGTCCTCCACACTGCTTTTGGTGTAATCTTACTAGAATGGAAATATGATCATGTCACTCTCATGCTTAAATTCCTTCCAAGGCCTCCCATTCCTTTAGGATCAAAATAAAAGTTTCTCACATACCTGGCTAGGTGCTCCATGGCCTGGGCTTGCCTCTCTCACCTTAACTCACACTTCTCTCTCCCTCTCCTTCTATCTCCAGTTACACTGACTTTGTTTTTTGTCCTTTCCCACCTCAGGACCTTTGCATATGCTCTCTAAAGCCTAGAATACTCTTTCCCCTTCAGCTAATCAACCCCTATTTTTTTCTTAGGCTTTATTTTAAATGTCACTTCTTCAGAGAACCTCATTAAGTTAGGTCTTTATGTTATATATTTAGGAGAAGTAAAGGGTATATGCTTCCCTGGTGGCGCAGTGGTTAAGAATCCGCCTGCCAATGCAGGGGACACGGGTTCAAGCCCTGGTCCAGGAAGATCCCACATGCCGCAGAGCAACTGAGCCCATGTGCCACAACTACTGAGCCTGCGCTCTAGAGCCCGTGAGCCACAACTACTTAGCCTGTGTGGCACAGCTACTGAATCCCGTGCACCTAGAGCCTGTGCTCTGCAACAAGAGAAGCCACCGCAATGAGAAACCCGCGCACCACAACGAAGAGTAGCCCCCACTCGCTGCAACTAGAGAAAGCCCACGCGCAGCAATGAAGACCCAACACAGCCAAAAATAAATAAGTAAAATAAATAAATTTATTTTTTTAAAAAAGGGTATATAACTTCCTTTTCAAAATGCTCATTCCTTACCCTCATAATTACTTGACTATTATTGGACTCTAAGATATGTAAGGCAGGGATTGTTTCTGTCTTCATCAGCAGTCACGCTAAGACCTTGCCCGGTACCTGACACATAGTAGGCACTGAATGAATATTTGTTGACTTGGATTGAGTTCCAATAGGCATGAACATGAATTCTAGGTTAACAGAATGAATGACGTGCTGCTTTTTGCCTCTTTCCTGGTTCTTTGCTCCAAATAGTAGAGCATAAAGAGATGTTCATTTTTAGCAATTCACTTCTCTGCACTGATTGAGGTTTTCAGACCATCATATCAGGCATTCTTACTGCCCAGCTTTTCAGAGATAAAATGATTTTCTTTTCTTCTGATTTTCATTTTATCTTGATCCATTTTTCCTTTAGTAGTTGGGGGTAGGGCTCTGACCTTGAGATGGAATTGAGCAGGGGAGCTGTGTGCTAGCTTTTGTTCTATAAATGGTCTGCCTTGCTGCAGCTGCAGCTCACCCAGAAGATGAGAGGAAGGGGCCTCTCCTGTGGGTCCTTTAATTTGCCTGCATCCCTTGCTGAGCAGGTGTCTGGAGAGATGGAAATCTTACTCATCTGGGAGCAGTTTCCAAGCCTGAAGCTGACCCAGCTCCTGTTCTCTGTGGAGAGTAAAAGCATCATTCATCATCATTCTCTGTAAGGCTGCTCTTTCCTTTTTTTTTTTTTTAATCCACTTACATTTTTTAAAATGGAGGTATAACTTATATATAGTAGAGTCCACAGATTCTAAGTTCCCTAGGATCCCAGCAGGGTCCCTTGGGTCCTATCCCAGCAGTACTCTTAAAAGCTAGCACTATTTTGTCAGGTTAGGTTGACTTTTGAAATTCAACTACTTCATTTCTTCCCTTCTGTTTTTTTGTTTTTTTGTTTTTAAATATTTATTTATTTATTTATTTATTTATTTATTTATTATTTATTTTGGCTGTGCTGGGTCTTAGTTGCAGCATGCGGGATCTTCATTGCGGCCTGTGGGATCTTTTTTTAGTTGCATCGTGCGGACTTCTTAGTTGTGGCATGTGAACTCTTAGTTGCAGCACACATGCGGGATCTAGTTCCCTGACCAGGGATCAAACCCGGGCCCCCTGCATTGGGAGCGTGGAGTCTTACCCACTGGACCACCAGGGAAGTCCCTTCCCTTCTGTTTTTACTATCTGATCATCCAAGTAATGTTTATTGCAGAAAATTTGGGAAGTACAGAAAAGAGTAGATACTAAAGAAAAAGATACCTATACTCTTACTACTCAAAGGCCTATTCTACTTTGAAATGACTAGAGTTCTCAGTATTTTTTTTTTATCGAACTATGTCTGGTTTTTCTGTTGGTTCTCTTCGAGGGCCTCATGCCTCCTTACTTTTGTAGAATGCCGTTTTTTGGAATGGCAAACATCTATGTTCATTCTTTACATCTTGATAAAGCCCTACCTCACCTATGAAGCCTTCCCCAAGCTCTCCCCCTTCTCTCCCTCTTGTCCCTGTAACGTTTGGTACATACTTATATTGCCTTTGTCTTCCTGTAGTGCGGATGTTTGTGTACATACCTGTCTCTCCAAAACACTCTTAGCAAGCTCCTTGAAAGCATAGACTGCATAGTGCCCACCAGACTGCCTAGGACAGAACAGGATCTCAGTAAATGTTTGTTGAAAGAGTGAATGAATGAATAAACAAATCAATGGAATCTTGTAAGTGTTGAGGAATAAAATGCATGTTTAGTGGCAAGAATGAACAATTCTCACTTTATTCAGTCTTATCTGTGGAATGTCAAAAAGGAAAAAGAGCATTTTAGAGTGCTGTTTACTTTTCTGAAAACTTTTACATAATTACCTTATTTGATTTTCCATAACAAGTCTATGAATGCATCCCAATTTTTTTTTTTTTTTGGCTGCACCACATAGCATTCGGGATCTTAGTTCCCCGACCAGGGATCGAACCCATGCTCCCTGCAGTGGAAGCATGGAGTTTTAACCACTGGACCGCCAGGGAAGTCCCCAATTTTTTTATATAAGGAAGTTATTACCAAAGGTAAATTTGAAGAGATTGTGCTGTAAAATGGAAGGGGATGTTATTTAGGGAGGCTATCTGGAAGTTTGCAGTACCTGGCATTTACTCACTGTTTATAAGGGCAAGGAAATTGGCATTTGTAGGCACAGTATGCCTGGCAAATTACTTATGTAATCTTATTTAATTATTGCTACAACCCTATGAACTAGGTATTATTATCTTCATTTAATAGCTGAAGAAACTAAGACTCAGAGAGCTGAATTAGTTTGTCCAAGGTCAAATAGGTAGTAAGTGGCAAAGCCAACATTTAAATCCAGTACTGACTCTCATGTTTCTAATCCATTTTCCGTTACGCCAAACTTCTTTTAGTAGCAGTCTGTAGAGGGCCATGCTCCTTACTCTTAATTGATGAAGCTTTGTGTGGCATGAAAATTCAGCAATCCTACTGTTGTTATTATTATTCCATTTATCTTCAGTTTGAGGAATTTTTGGTAAGATGAACACCACACTAATACCATATTTCTGTGTAGCCATCAGTCCTATCTCATCACCATATCTGATTCTCACAATAGTCTATTGATATAAACCTAGATTGTAATCCCCTTTATACATGGAGAAACTGAGGCCCAGAGTGGGAAGGGACTTGCCTAAGTAAATATTGCTAATAAGTGACAGGGCCAAGACTTGACCCCAAGTCCAGCACTCTTTACTGTGGCATGTAGATCTGCTAAAGCCGACTGTAGTGAGCAGAGACTCTACAGCAATGGTTCTCAACCTGGGGACATTTAACAATGTCTGGAGATAATTTTGATTGTTAACACTTCGGGGGTACTACTGGCACTTTCTGGGTGTAGAGGTTAGGGATGCATACTCCAGCCCCACAACAAGAATTATCTGTTCTAAAGGGTCAGTAGTGCTGATGTTGAGAAATCCTGCTCTAGAACTGGAGCAGGGGACTTCCCTGGCGGTCCAGTGGTTAAGACTCCACGCTTCCATCGCAGGGGGCACAGGTTCGATCCCTGGTCGGGAACTAAGACCCCACATGCCGCACGACACGGGCAAAAAATTTAAAAATAAAATAAAAATAGAACTGGAGCAGGATTGGGTTTCGTGCCTCGTTTCTTCAGAAGAGGTGAAATACCCAAGGTTAGCCTCCAAAGTGTACCTAGTGATGAGCCTTGATTCTTTTAGAACTGGCTATTCTTTAGTAGCAGTAAATACTTAGTAATCACCAGGTTTTATTCAGAGTGTTATATTAGGCATGACTGGGGATGCAGGAAAGTATTAGACATGGTCTGTCCCCTCACAGAGTTTAGAGATTTCTGAAGGAGGCATAAGAGGATCTGGTTACTTTGCCCCTGGCTGAAGATAAACAGCCTTAGATTGCAGGAGCTACTGCATGCAGTAGTGGCTGTACTCAGGGACTACCCTGACTGAAGTGGTGCTGGTGGCTTAAGGGAACCCTCCCAATAGCTGACTCTTCCTTCCCACAGTTATGCGTTGCCCACCAAAACCGTGGAGGTGTTGCAGTTGCAGGACCAAGGCAGCAAAATGCTCCTGGACTCAGTTCTCACCACCCATGAGCGAGTGGTTCAGGTAGGTACTCTGGGAGAAATTTGAAATGTATTTGCCTCTCCTGGTTCTTTTCTCTATCCCGATCTCTTGGTTGAGCTTCAAACCTGCTATCCAGTTGTCTACCGGGTTTCTCCACTAAGATGTTCCACAGGTGCCCTCACTCAGTGTATACAAAACTAATTGTAGAGGGACTGATGTTTTTTTCCTGTAATCCTCCTCACCTTTGAGCTTAATGCTTGACCCTTCTTTGCCCTTGGGTATCCATTCATTCTCCAAATTCAGTGGCTTCTACCCCTTAAAATCTTTCAGATCCATCCACTCTGCTTTACGCTCATATCAATGTGATCATGTCATTTTCCCGCCTAGAACCCCTCAGTGGCTCCCCTTTTGCTCTGTACCCATTAGCAGTCACTCCTCTTTCCCCATCCCCCTAGATCCTGGCAACCACTAATCTGCTTTCCACTTCTATGGTTTTATCTCTTCTAGGCATTTCTTCAAATGGAATTATATAAAATATGGCCTTTTATATCTAGCTTCTTTCACTTAGCATAATGTTTTCAAGGTTCATCCATGTTGTAGCATGTATCAGTATTTCATTCCTTTTTACTGCCGAGTAATATTCCAATGTATGGACATCACCCCTTTTTGATCCACTCAAGAAACATATCAGGAAGGTAACCAGAGGGATGTTAAGGTAGTAACACCCTAAATCTATGTTAAATTTTTAAATAATTAAAGTACTTACAATCTTGGTTCTTTAAATATTATCAGGAATAAATTATTTGAGCTACATTTTATGACAGCTCTAACTTGCCACTGAGGCTCACAGGATAAAGTTTGAACTCTTTTGATTAGCACCTAAGTGCCTTCATGTTACTCCTCCTGCTTTTCTTCTTCACACCCCCTTTCATTCGGGCCACACATGGCACTAGTTTTAATTCCCTAGTACTGTGCTATTCCTCCATGTTTTACTGAATATTGCTTCCTCTGCCTTAAAAAAAACTCCACACTACTGTTGAATTCTCCCGATTTACTCCTGTATTTCAAGACTCTAACCAGATGTTACCTCTTTTGGAAGCTTTTTCTGACCCTCCTGATTGTTAGGTAGGTGTTTCTCTTGTGGGGTCCTACAGCCCCCTGCATGCCCTTCTACCACATATCTGATTTAACTCTGGATTTTCAGCACAGGGTCTGACAACAACAGGTCCTGGTCTATGTGGGTAAACCTGAGTTGATTCAGAAAGTCATCCTGGACTTGACCTCTTGATCCAGTTATGACATTCATTGCCTACAAGAGCAGATATTGGCCATGACCATCTTAGTAACCAGACAACTTGGCAGATCAGCAAGAGAAATCCTGGAAAGTCTGGGCTCCAAAACCAGCTCTGGGTGTTAATCCTTCACCCAAAGGCCCTCTAGCTCTGCTGGAGCTGACATTTGAGCCCTTGCCATGTCTGCCCAATCACCTAGGTTTCAGTGCCTCTCTTAGAGCATCTTCTTTCCTTTTGCAGATCAGCGGTTTGAGTGCTACATTTGCAGAGATTTTCTTGGAAATAATCCAAAGCAATCTTCCTGAAGGAGTCAAACTGTCAGTGAGGGAGGTAGGTGCTAATTTGAGAAGAGGCCCGCTGGTGGGCTCAAAATATGGAATAGAAAATCTGGACTGGCTGGCTTTAGAAACAGAAAGACATGTGAATAATTTAGCCCAGATAATAATAATCAGGAAAGGTGTGCAGGCTGCTTTACCGTGATCATTATTCTGGCTTTTCCAGTGCATCAGGGATGATGCTTTATAGACCATGGAAGTTGAACTCCATCACAGCATCCTGATGTTAGGGGTGAGCCCATTACACCCACAAATTCCCTCCCTTGAGGCAGTTGTATAGCAGAAAGAACATGATTTACGATCACATACAGTGTAATTAAACATAACACAAATAGGGAAACGTACTTAAGGCAGGGAGAAAGTCCAATTCAACTTTGAATCCTTGATACCTAATATAAGTCTGGTACATAGTAGCTACGCAGTAAAAGTTAGTTGAATCTAAATCATTTTCTACAGAGCTGGCTGATGGATCCTTTTCTGATGCTGGGCATATCTGAGTAACTCTGTAGTAATTCCCTCTTATCTTCTTTTTCTTCTCCTCAGCACACTGAAGAAGACTTCAAAGGAAGGTTCAAAGCTCGGCCAGAACTGGAAGAACTGCTAGCCAAGTTGAACTAGCTCACTGCAGACCCTTTCATGCCAGCACTGGTGATACTGAGTGGCAAGGGGAAGAGCTTCCTGGGTGGCCAAAGTTAAGCAGGAGACCCTGACCCTCAATATCATAAGTACCCATCTCCACAGCCAGGAGTGCCTCCTCTCCTCTGTGGAGGAGTGCTTGCCGATTGTCACCACTTTCCTTTGAGCCAACCCTAGGTATCTTCCATCTAATAAAAATCTGCTGTTGATGGATGTGTGTGTATGTGAGAAGTCAGTCCATCCTGTCAAGTATATTTAACTAAGGGATTCAATTTCTCTTTGCCTGGTGCTTTAGCACATAAGCATGTCCCCCTTCAGTATTTCTCCAATTAGAGTGAACTCATCCTTTAAATCAACCTGGCATGGAGTCCCTTTAGTGAAGCAGACAATCATAAGTAAACTCTCTGTGGATAGAAGACATAGGGAGGGAGATTTTGTATATGAAAAAACCCTCCAGATAGGATCAGGGTCTGTCCATCATTGAAAAAAAAGTACCTTGTGGGGTAGTGAGTAACCTGTCACAAGTATGCAGGTAGATGTTACATAACTGCAAATTATGCATAGTTGCCTGGAATGAGTTTAAGCAAAGAATTAAAGGTTGATCTTGGTCACGTGTCAGAAAACTACTACTTGTGAGCCAAATCCCAACAACTGCCTATGTGCTTTTTAAAAATAATTTATTGAGGTGAAATTCACATGTCGCAAAACAAACCATTTTAAAGTGAATAATTCAGTGGTATTTAATGCATTTGCAGTGTTGTGCGACCTCTATCCAGTTCCAAAACCCCATTGCCTGTTTTTGTAAATAAAGGTTTATTGAAACAGAGCCCTGCTCATTCATTTACACATTGTCTGTGGCTGCTTTTATGCTACAATGGCAGAGTTGAGTAGCTGTGACAGAGACTGTTAAGCTAAAACATTTTTACGTGGTCCTTTATAAAAATAGTTTGTCAAACCCTGATCTAAGTCATTGGTTCTCAAACTTAGGCATACATCAGAATCACCTGCAAGGCTTTTTAAAAAATTTATTTATTTATTTATTTATTTATTTATTTATGGCTATGCTGGGTCTTCGTTGCTGCGCGGGCTTTCTCTAGTTGTGCTGAGTGGGGACTACTCTTCATTGAGGTGTGCAGGTTTCTCATTGCGGTGGCTTCTCTCGTTGCAGAGCATGGGCTCTAGGTGCACAGGCTTCACTAGTTGTGGCACATGGGCTTCAGTAGTTGTGGCTCGCGGGCTCTAGAGTGCAGGCTCAGTAGTTGTGGCACACGGGCTCAGTTGCTCCGTGGCATGTGGGATCTCCCAGACCAGGGCTGGAACCCGTGTCCCCTGCATTGGCAGGCAGACTCTTAACCGCTGTGCCACTGGGGAAGCCCCTGCATGGCTTTTTAAAACTCAACTTACTAGGCTCCATCCCCAGATTTTCTGACTTAGGAGATCTTGAGCAAGGGTGATGCTGCTGCTGGTCCAGAGTTACCTCTTTCAGAACCACTAGTCTAAGTTGACCTCTAATGTTTTTCCTGTTCTGAGCATTAGTGCATTCATACTTTTGTACAGAATAGCTATAATTTATTGAGCTAGACCCTATGCTAGGTACTACATTAGCTCTAATCCTCACACCAGTTTTTTAGGGTGTATATATGAGTGTGCGTGTGGATAGTAACCGTGAGTATCTCAGTGTGAGTGTATCTCACTCACATTTATTGAGCCCTAATTTGCTATATACTTTATACAGATTACCCTTGAGATTGATGGTATTATCTCAGTCTTACAGGTGGAGAAACTGAGGTTTGGAGAGATGAAGCAACTTCCTAGGGTCACACAGTTATTAAGTGGGAGACCCTGGCCCCCCCTACTTTTCTGGGATACCCCTGCATAGAGGTCTGTGGGAGCTTAGAGCATTCTTAGCATTGTGTGTACTTTTCTGAAACTCATCAGTTTCAGTCCTGAAGTTATTTTGTTTTTTTCGACTTGGTTTCCAAAGGCAACAAGAGGAAACTCAGATTTCCTCTCAAGGTGTAACACTAAGGGAGGGCCGTCAAGATAGCAGGTGCCTTCAATTAAAATGCTTTTCTGAATTCAAATTGAAGGCTCAGCAGGCCAGGACTTACAAGTGAACCCCATTGGGAGTGTGGGCAGAATTTGCCAGGTGAGGACTGATATTTTGGTTGCAGAATTGCTCATTGCTGAGTCTCCTTTAGGGAAGATGAAAGAGCAGCAGCTAATGGATGAGTGTAAAGTTGGAGGATGTGTAGGGACTTGAAGATAAAAAGGTGAATAAACGCATGTATACACACAGACACAAGCTGCCTCCATATCATGTGGGCAATGGGCAATGTCATGTGGACTCCATTTAGGAGTCTGGAATACAGTGGTATTTTCCAGTTGCCCATCTTTCCCTGTTATTAATTTGTGAAAGCAAGATGTAAGGTTTCATAAATTGACAAGATATTAGAGCTAAGGGACCTTGGAACCCAGCCAGCCTAAAGCAAGTGCAGGTTAGGGGCCCAGGAAGGGTAGTGCTTTACTCAAGGTGACAGGGCACCTCGTTGGCAGAGCTGGGAGCAGGATTCAGATCTCTTGATTCCCAGTGCATCCCTTTCCATTACATCACTGAGGGATGAGTCAGGCTTCTCTCTTAAACAGGAGGCTGCTGGGTTCTGTCACCTTGGAGCTCTTGTGTCACTGACCTAGTTGATTTATCCTCTCACCAGAGCCAAAGGGCTTTTGTTGCTCATGATTAGTCTGACCTGAAACAAATGGAAATTGCTCATAATGCCTTATCCTGGTAAGAGGGACAGATATTCTGATTGCTAGAACCTCAGAGTTACAAAACAATTATAAGCTTCATTTGATTTTCCAGAGGGAAATGAACTTCCCTAGGATCACATGGCAGTGAAATCAAATGGAATGCAAATCTCTGGGCTCTAGGTTGAAAATACCGTCCCCTCCCTTCCAGAGACAACCTACAATATTATAAAGAAAAGAGGCAGACAGACCTGAGCTATTCCTAATTTCTACATTTATTAGTTTTGAGGCCTCAGGTGAGTTATTTTAACCTCATTAAGCCTCAGTTTTCTGATCTGTAAAGTGAGGATAATCCCTTGTAGGCGCTTGAGATGGAGATGATGTATAAAATGGGCAAGCATGTGCTCAGTAAATGTTAGATTACCTTCCCATCTAAACTTCACTATACATTTTTTTTTAAGTTTGTTTGTTTATTTATTTATTTATTTAGGCTGCATCGGGTCTTAGTTGCAGCACACGGGATCTTCCTTGCAGCATGTGGGATCTTTGGCCGCGGCATGTGGGCTTCTCTCTGGTTGTGGTGTGCAGGCTCCAGGGCATGTAGACTCTAGAGCACGCAGGCTTAGTTGCCCTGTGGCATGTGGGATCTTAGTTCCCCGACCAGGGATCGAACCCGCGTCCCCTGCATTGGAAGGTGGATTCTTAATCACTAGACCACCAGTGAAGTCCCTCACTATACTGTTTTAAAAGATTATTTTTTCATTGAGGTATAATTTATCTATAGTGAAACACACAGATCTTAAGTGTATATTTGATCAGTTTTGAAAATGCAGTCACCTATGAAACCTACACTTAATATCAAGTTAAAGAACATTTCCATCTCCCCAGAAAGTTCCCCTACATTCTTTCATAGTCATTCTTCCCAGAAACAACCACTAATCTTATTCCTATTGCCATAGGTTAGTTTCGCCTATCTAGAACAATATATAAATATCATAGAGTTATAACCTTTTGTGTCTGACTTAATTCACTTACCCTGATGTTTTACCCACATTGTTGCATGTAACCATAGTTCATTCCTTCAGCATACTTTTAGTTTTGAACCCAGTTAGGGTTAAATTATGCCTAGTACCGCTGCAAAAACATGAGAGCTAGACAAGAGAGAAGAAAAGGAAGGTCAGTGGATTAGGAATCAGGGTAGCTAGGTTCTAGTTTTGGCTCTATCAATGCATAACCTTTGAGATAATCTGTTTTGATCTTCATTTTACAGATGACTTAACTGGCCCAGGAGGGAAAGAAACTTGTCCAAGGTCACTCACAGGGATCGCTCCAGGTCACTCGATTCCTGGTTCAGTACACATTACTGAGATTTTTAAAAATGGATTTTTATGTGGATCAGTAACTTTCAAGAAGGACCAAATGTCCAGGTTAAATGGGCAGTTTTCCTAGTGAAGGCCAGTGGATTCCTCGGCTTGTTAGTCCCTTTCTTCTGGCTGGGGATGCCTTGTTCCTCCACCATCGAGCCTAAAAATTGCCAGCTGTGGATTCTGAAAGGGTAATTTTTAGTTGCAGAGAAAGAAATGGAATCTGGATATTCTGGCCATTCAGACAATGTAGCAACACTCAGAGACCCCAGTCCCCACTGTTCTAGGATGTAAAGTATATTTAGGGAAGGAAAGCTCTCTGAGCATGCGTTGGGTATGTCTGGAACTAGATCTGCTGACAAGGCACTACAGACAGAAGCAGCCAATGTGTCTTGTGCTTGTTTAATCTGTACTTTAATCTTTGTGCCATTTTTGTCTTCAAATGTCTGATCTCCCTGGAGAATTTGAAATGATTCATTTAGTTCTTATACCCCCCCTGGAATAACTTTCATTCTCAGACATTTCAGGTTTAGAGAATCAGCTCCATGTTTAGACAGAATAGCCAGGCTCTGAAAGATGTCCAGGCTCTGAGGAATGAAAACTCTTCAGAAGATAACTGCTAGAGAAGGAAAGAATCCCTCCTGCTTCCTCTGCCTGTTTTAAGTCCCTGCTGGAGCAGAGCAGGGAGCCCTACCATTCCATACAGTGGAAAAGTATATAAGGTTTCAACCTGGACTTCCTCCAGTTCTCCTCGGATTTCTAAAGTCAGCAGCCCAGGATTTGGTCTGGCAACTTTACCTGAGGGAGGAAGAGTGGGAGGAGTATCTCATTACTCATCTAGTAAAACACTTTACAGTGCACCTTTGTACTGAGCACTGGCCATATCCCCAGCCAAGGAACTTGCAGGGAAGAGCCAAATCATGAGTCTGCCCTAGGCCTAGACAATGGTGGCACCCAGCCAATAGATCTCTCCACTCATCCCTGGCACCAAGCCTCTCTGCAGAGGTAGATGTAGAGTGTATAGGGATAGGCATGGACCACCCTAAACTCCAGGTCCATGGCTGTGGGCTACAGAGCTGAGAGACTAAAAACCCATACTAATCTAAAACACTGTGGGGAACTTGCACTAGTTAGTTTCCTTTTTTATAAAGCACTAAAAAAGTAAAGTAATATGTATTTACACAGTAAGTATGGCTACTTACTGTGTGTTAAGCACCATACTAGGCACTAGATGCTTGTGAGAGAGAACAGAGCAGAGAATAGCATAGGCTTTAGAACATACACTTGGAGTCTGACCCCCAATCTGTCCTTTATTTCCTCCTCTGTAAAGGGGAGTTAGTAGTGTTATGAGGATTAAATGAGATAATGTGACTCAGGACAGTGACTAGCATACAGTAATAATAATAGCTAACATTTAGTGAATGCTTAACTATGTGCCAGATGCTATTTCTAAGCTCTTTACCAATATTGACTCATTCTTTCAACAACCCTATGAGGAAGATCTACATTTATTAGCTTTGATGCCTTTGAGGAAGGTATTTTTACAGAAGAAAAAACAGATCCTGAGATGTTAAGTAGTTTGCCCAAAACCACACTGCTAATAAGTGGCATAGTGGAATTTGAAAGCAGCATATCATAGGGATTGAGAGCATAGACTCTGGAACCAGATAGCCCGAGTTAAATGCTTCATACATATTAGTTATAGTAGTTTAATAAATACTAACAACTTTTATTACCAGGTATTTATATATTACCTCTCACTTAATTATCTTAGTGTGCCTATTAAATAGGAATTATCCCCATTTATTGATACTTGAGGAAACAGGCTTGGGTGGCAATAGAGCCCTCTTTGCCCAAACATTCTGTGACCGTCCCAGTGTTAGCTCCCTGTTGACTGGAGTCCTTCCAAACCTGCTCCCTCCACTTAGCTGGTTTGAAAGCCATTCCTCCTGCTGAGGTCCTTCCACCCTTTCCCTTTGCTAGAATACCCTGCCTCCCATGACCTATTATTTCTATTTTAATATACAAATTAATATATAGGTACATTTCTGTTGTAACATATTTGAATATATAAGAATACAGTCCTTACTGATGGAACTTCACACTGTGACCACTTATTCACTATTATAAACAATGCTGCAATGAACATAATAGATGTTTAAGCGGATTCCTACAAGAGGAATTGCTGTTTAAATATTTAAAACATTTGTAGATCTCACCAAATTGCCCTGAAAAGCTGTACTAATTTATGATCCCTTCAATAGTGTGAATGTGTCTGTTTCTCTCCATCCCCACCAACACTGGTTATTATAAATATTTTTAATTTTTGTCAACAGGATCATCTAATAGTACTTTTTAAATTTTTTTTTAATTAATTAATTTATTTATTTATGGCTGTGTTGGGTCTTCGTTTCTGTGCGAGGGCTTTCTCTAGTTGTGGCAAGCGGGGGCCACTCTTCATCGCGGTGTGCGGGCCTCTCACTATCGCGGCCTCTCTTGTTGCGGAGCACAGGCTCCAGACGCGCAGGCTCAGTAATTGTGGCTCACGGGCCCAGTTGCTCCGTGGCATGTGGGATCTTCCCAGACCAGGGCTCGAACCCGTGTCCCCTGCATTGGCAGGCAGATTCTCAACCACTGCGCCACCAGGGAAGCCCGTACTTTTGTTTTTAAAATCTGTATTTCTCTGATTATAAGTGATGTAGAATATATTTACATTTTCCTATGTTTGGGGGGCATATTTAACTTTGTTCACTTCTCAGTTGGGCTATTTGCTTTTTCTTACTGATTTCTAGGTTTGTTTGTTTTTTTGCCGCACCATGCGGCATGCAGGACCTTGGTTCCCCGACCAGGGATCGAACCCGTGCCCCCTGCAATGGAAGCAGTGTCTTAAACACTGGACCACCAGAGAAATCCCTCTAGGGACTTTTTATTTGCTGCAGATGGTAATCCTTTCTGCTATATATGTTACAAATATGTAGTGTCTACTTCATTTTTAATGGTGTCAACTCAACTACCTCCCTTCTCTTTGAAATTCTTGCTGACAGCTGCAGTCCACACTGCTACCTCTGATGACCCACAGCACTGGGTACACATGGCCAAACAGAGATTCATTCATCCTTTTATATATATATACACACATACACACAATCATCCCCTTCTGCCTGAAGGCTGAAATTGGATTTTATTGTTCTTTGAACTCGTATTCCTCATATCTTCTCCCCTTCTCTCTTTCTCTTCTTCCCGAATACCAACACAAAGGCTCAAAGTAGTTTTAGGCCCTACTATATTTCAGACTTGTGCTTCTAATATATATATATATGCTTAAGAAATGTTACTGATGATGATGAGAGCATATGCCCCTTTGCATTCCAGTTCTATAGCAGGGGTCACCCTCCCAACTCCCTTCCCACTCCCAAATGTTAGACAGAAAGTAATAGAATGGGTAATGCAGTTCCATGGAAGAAAATGAAAAGTGGTGGCAACTGTTGTGAACTGGAAAACACATCCACCTAAAAGAGGAATTGTTAATTCAGCTCCAGCAAATTGTTAAGCAGGAATATAAGCTCCATGTTGACAGCTTCTCCAATTTTCAAAAGCTGAAAATCTGTATGTTAAATGTACTTTTGAAATGTCAAGCCAACATTGTGTGTTTTTTTGTTTGGGAACATGTTGAGGTCAGACTCTTTATTTGTTAATGCAACAGAGTCTGGCATATGAGAGGCACTCAGTATTTGTTTTCCCATTTGCCTCCTTCCTTCCATTAGACTGACTGAAACATCCAGAACAACTGATGAAAGAGAAAGTCATTTACATCATTGTCAGGAATTAATTAGTTGTTCTAGTGTTGTTTTGTTTCTCTCTTAAACCAGACTAAAGCAACATAAAGGCAGAGATCGTATTTTCATCATATCAATTTCGTACACAGTGCCTGGCACATGAGAAGGTCTCAGAAAAACTTGATGTTTTTGAACCAATGACTGAATAAATGAAGAACTGACTAGGTAACCAATTTACCTTTAGATTGTAAATTTACTTTAAAATTAAATGTCCATGTAATCAGCACAGTACTTGGCGCACTGACCCAAGATGTAGCATAGGAGAGCATCCCTTAACCCATTTCTTTGTTTTACATGGCAAATACTGGTCAATATTTAATATCGGTGACATAAGATGGGTGAGGATGTGTAGGATCTCAACATGACAATATGACTGCTCTTTATGGCAGTCATGTCCAAACCCATGGCTGCCTGGCTGTCAACCCCAGGCCCAAATACTATCCCCAAGTCTTACACTTCTTGGCCCACACTTCCACTGTGGAAGGATTTCTTTCTCCCATGATCTCTCTGGGTGCTAGTTTCTGCAGGGCCATCCTCTGGGGATAGGTGATGTGGGGTCTCAGCGGTGGGCACTGCTTTGCTCTTTCCTCCTCTGCAGCTCCTCCCGTCGCCTTGCCTGCTGTTCACTCATGCAGTCCCTAAAGGCCTGCACCTGTGGCTGGCACTGTCGCCAGTCCTGGTGCTGGGCCATGCACTCCTGCACTGCATAGTGGGAAGCAGCACAGCCAGAGCGGGAGATCATCTGGTCCAGTGGGTCCTCTTCTTCATCTTCTTTCTTCACCTGTCGGGACCAGGTATGGCCTTGAGCTGACATCTTTAGGAGTCTCTAGAACATCAACAGCGGCAAGGTTAGAGTAGGGACATGATTATATATGACACTGTTCCTCTGTTATAAATAACATTGACCACTGCATTGTTACAGCCTATTTAAGCATATGTCTCCCCTTGAAGGTTGTAAGCTATTTGAGGACAGATACTGGGCCTGATTCACCTTGGTACCCCTAGCACTAGGCCTGGCAGAGAGCAGGCCTGAAAAATGGTCTGAACTGAACATAATGAGATAAAGTATATGAGAATGCTTAGCACAGCACTAATAAGCTCAAATGGATTCTACTAATGGAATCTGAATTAAGTGAAATGTTTCCTTTCTGGAGAAGCTATGTTCTTTTCTCCAATTCGCCTTAATCTATGGCTGGAGAAGAACAAAGTTTAGCACTTGGAAGAGTATCCAGATATGTGTAGAGTTTGACATATGAGAGAATGGAGAGAGTTGTGTGGCTGTAACATAGAGCATACAGGGTCCAGGGCAAGAAATGAGTCTGTGAGGTGTGAGAGTATTTAACGTGAGGTGTATCTGCCCAGACTGTCTTCCTACAATCATCTGCTTCAGAACACCCAGCACAAGGTAGCATACAGAAGGAACTTAAGAAAGGTTTGAAGATAAATGACCTCAGCCTTTGTACAAATTTTACCATGACAGACTGTAAATGAGCTAAGACTACTTAATGTTTTTCCTGGGTCTCTGATTCATTCAACAAATGATCACTGAGTACCTATCATGTACCAAGCACTATGCTAGATTTGAAGATACAGGAGTGACCTAGACAAGACACAGTTTCTGCCTTCACAGAGTTTACAATCTAGATAAGTAAATAGGCTGTTTACTTGTGTACAGTGTGTACAGACAGCTAAGATTGGGAACACAGTGGAGGAATACTTAATCCAGACAAGGGCAGGAACAGGCAGGGAAGGCTCCTTGGAGAAAGTGATTTCTAAACTGAGGCTTAAAGGATGAAAAGGAGTAAGCCAGAGATGTAAAGAATATTCCTGGTCAATGGAACAGCAAGGTGGGGGTTTGAGACAGAATTTGACATGAGAGGAACTGAAAGTTCTACATGACTGGAGAACAGAGTAGGAGAACAGGAAAATTAATGAAATTGGTGAGTTGAGAAAGTGTCTGATCATAGGAAGGCCTCATATTAAGGCGCCCAGAGGGCAATGGGGAAGTCACAAGAAGGATTTAAGAACTCTATAGCCCTACACGAAACTCATTTGCTTTAGAGACAGTATAACCTAAGGGAGGAGGGGGAAACTGGGCTTTGAAAACAGACTTGGATTGGAAACTTACCTTTGTCACTGACTCACTGGGTGACTTTGAGCAAATCACTTCATAATCTCTCTTGAAAAATAGAGATCAAATCTACCTCACAGGATTGTTGAAGACTAAATGAGATAATGCGTGTAAGGAGCCTGGCACGTCCAAAGAGTTGGATAAGTAATAGCTCCTATGTTTTCCTCTTCCTAAATACACTGTGAGCTCTTTAAAGACAAGGGCAGGGACTTCCGTGGTGGTCCAGTGGTTAAGACTTTGCCTACCAATGCAGGGGGTGTGGGTTCCATCCCTGGTCCGGGAGCTAAGATCCCACATGCCTAGTGGCCAAAAAACCAAAACAGAAAACAGAAACAATACTGTAACAAATTCAATAAAGACTTTAAAATGGTCGACATCAAAAAAAAAAAATCTAATAAATAAAGACAAGGGCAAACCTCTTGGAACAGTGCGGTGGAAAGAACAGTGCCTTGGATCCTAAGCCAAGAAATCTGGGTTCAAATACTTTACTCACTTTACCATGCACACGCCTTAGCGTGAAATCTTTTTTAGTTTCCTTCTTAAGGTAATACTTAACTCTTAGAATTGCTGTAAGGATTAATATCCTAATAAGTCACAGGTGAGTGCATGGGCTACAACAGGACTCAAGTAAATGCTGCCTGAAGTACTCAGTCTTCCCTAGAGTAAAAAAAAGGAAGACCCTCGCTCAGAGATCAAGACAGGCTAAATGGTCGGTAGCTGGTTCGCGGAAACCGGCCTGGCAGAGGAAGGCACGGAAAGGATGGGAAAGCAGAGAAACCCAGGTGGCTAAGTCACCTATGGCTCCTTCTCCCACCTTCAGAAGAGGACGCATGCGCGTGCGCGGCCGCTGGGCACACCCCCAGTTGTGCCAGCTAGGCTTCACGGCGCAAGATCGCGGCACACAGTGCTCACCGAACACGCGGACAAGAGGACCCGAACGCGCGCTCCTGCACAGCTGCGTCGGTTTGGCAGGCACTTGGAACTCTTCCGACACTCCTGTCAGGAACCAGCCTCCTGTAAGAAGCGCGGGCGCACAAAGGGGCGGGGAGGGGAAGAGGATCCACCGCGCATTTTCATTGGTGGCCTCTCGGTGTAGATCCCGCCCTTCGTTCTCTACGCAGCGCCTAAGCGGGGACCCACTTCCGTGAAAGAGCGGAAGACGCGGGCTGGTGGAGGCGGGATCAAGATGGCGGCGCCTTTGAGGATTCAGAGCGACTGGGCCCAGGCTCTCAGGTGAATCTAGGTGCAGAACCGGGACGGAGGAGGCGGGTAGCGTTTGTTGCCTTTACGTTAAGGAGAGCCATGCCCGATCCAGGATATCCGTAGGGGTTACCTCATCAATTGTTGAGGGAACCCTGGGTCTAGAAAAAGAAGTCTCAAACCCACATGGTCATTGTTTCTCGTTCTCGCAAGAGCTGGGCTGAGGCCAAGGAAACACATATGCACCGTGTGATTTCAGAGACAGAATAGGATCAATGAGTTGGAGAAAGACAGGAAAACTGGGAGGCAGGAAGACTCTTGGCCAAGTAGTCATGGTCATTTAGCAAATATTTATTGGTCCTCAGTTATTTGCAAAAGTCCCAGTACTCTCCACCACCACATTGTCTTTGAGTGTGTGATGGAGCCTTTGTATGCTCCTCGACCCCTAGTGGTATATTAGTCATATTGTACAGTTCTTTTCAGGAAACAGTGTAACGCCTACCATGTCCAGACTCTGACCTAGATAGATGCTCGGCGGAGTTCAGATGTGTACTCTAAAGTTAAGGGGTGGTTCCTGCCCTCCAAAAGGAAACAGCTTAATTGGAATGCACAGCAAACCATTCATTTATTTAACATATATTAATCATATACTGTGCAAGTTATTATGCTAGGCACTAGAATGAGTACAGCAGTGCCATGAATGGCAACTATTATACTAATAAGTTTTTCAAATTGAAACAATGGTGACGATGAATAAAACATAGTCTCCTGCATTTAAGAAACTTCCACTTTTCTAAGTGGGCTGAAATAAAATACACATTGCTTACTACAACACAGAATGTGTAAAAGGAAGAACAGTGACATTTATTGAGGGCCACCAAGTGCCTTGGAGAGAATGCAAGACCAGAATCAAGAAGTAACTTTGACCAAGATTGTGCAACTAATAAGTATTTCATGAAATGTTTGATGAAATACTTGAGCTTCATTTAACCAGCAGATCTAGGCGTTAAACACTTAGTCCACAAATATTTCTTCAACAAATAAACAAAATTTGTCTGTGTCTGGATGAGATGTTAGACTAGATCATGTCTAAGTGCTGTGGCCAAACTAGAAATTATATGATCTTTCTCCCTTGCATCAGTGCCATCCTTTTTTGACATTGAGTGAGCCTAATTAGGTTTTTGTCTCTCTTCATAGGAAGGATGAAGGGGAGGCCTGGCTGAGCTGTCACCCCCCAGGTAATGTCCTTAAATCTATATGCCTTCCCTTTAGAGAAAGAGGATTTACTACCCCTAGGAGAGAGCTTCCTTTCTCCTAGCCCAAAGTTCTTGCATAGTGCTAAGAGTCTTCAAATGTTCTTGACCACTCTGCTGTAATGATTCTGCAACTCCATTCTAGGGGAAGGCCTTCAGATTGGTTTTCCATTTGGAAGCCACAGACTTATTCATGGAGACATTGCTGATGCTTCTTAATCAGTCTCTTAGCCATATATTATTGTATTCTAAGCAGTTCTATAGCTTCAGTTGTGACCTTCCTGATTATGATTCCTAGATCTATAGCTCTAGTTCTGACCTCTCTTCAATTTCAAGCAGACATTGAGTAGTTGTCTGCTATGCGTTTCTGCTTAAAGCTCTCACTGTCGTCTTGAGTTTATCAAATCCAAAACCTGAAGCTGAGCACTTCTGTTGTCAAACAGGTTCTCCTTCTTGATTGTCTCAGTTCTTAAGTTACCACCATTCTAGGCATCAGAGTAAAACACCTGGTCACCTCACCCTGCCATTTATCGTTCCCAAGGTTTATAAATTTTCCTTCGTTTTACTGATAATTTGTCATTTCAGAGACCTTTGATATCTTTTTATAATAAGATATTTTATTTCTATGAAAACTAGAGTTTTAAACAGAATTTTCTTTTGAGGAAATTGATGCTGCATCGAAGAAGACAGGGTAGCTAGAAGGTCTCCAAATCAAGGGTTTTTTTTTTTTTATTTTTAAAGATGGGAACTAATTGGAGAGCAATTAAAATATAGGTTCTAGGTAGAGAAGAGAAGGACTAATGGAAAAACCATTGTCTTAGAGGAGAGAGAAGGAGATTGAATTAAGTCTAAAAGCCTAAGATGAAAGAAGGTGAGGGTAAGTGTAGATGTAGATAAATGCAAAGACATGAATATGGAAATATGAGAGTATCTTATAGCCTCAGTTTTCTTTGTGATGTTGGAGGTAGGGTCAGCTTTTTCTTTGAAATAAAATGTGCGCTATGTTCTAGATGCTTTACGTACATTATTTCTATTCCTCACAACCGTATCAGGTAGGTACTATTAGCATTCTAATTTTTTTTAGGTAATAGCTGTATTGAGATATAATTCACATATGATAAGGTTTATCTTTTTTAAGTGTACGATGCCGTGGATTTTAGTATATTCATAGAGTTGTATGTCTGTCACCACTAATTCCATACATTTTCATCACCCCTGAAAGAAACCCTGTGCTCTTTAGCAGTCACTCCACATTTTGCCCTCCTCCTAGCTCCTAGCAACCACTAATTGACTTTCTGTCTCTATGGATTTGCCTGTTCTGGACATTTCATATAAATAGAATCATAATATGTGGCCTTTTGTGTCTTTCATTTAACATAACATTTTCAAGGTTCATCCATTTTGTAGCATTCATTTGTTTTTGCGGCCAAGTAATGTTCTGTTGTGAGGATATATCACATTTTTTGTCCATCAGTTGATGGGCATTTGAATTGTTTCCAATTTTTGGCTCTTATGAAGGAAGAAGGTTTTGATGGCAGGCTAGGTGTCATGAGAATTGGCTGCTCTGGGGAACAAAAGGGGCAAAAGGACTGCAAAACTGTGCAGAGTTTGGAAACTGGTAAATTGTAGTGGTGCCAGTCTGCACAGTTGTGTCCTTTTCTGTATCTGCACTCAGCAGCCTACATGTAGAAATGTAGAAGGTGAGTAGTTGGATCATTCCCACTTTTGTTATATAGACAAAATACTGAGACTGAGATCATTTCAGAGACTTCACAAGTGTAGAGAGGTCATTGAGGGTGATGACAGGGGATTGGTTGAAATAATGTACCAAAAGGGCCAGACTTCATAGGATGGTTGGTGAAGTCAGGAGGGAATCATGAAATGTGACAAAAAGCAGAGTTCACTCAATCCTATTTTTGTGGCATCTTTCTGAACTAGAATTTCATGCCATTTCTCTGCAAAACCTATTTCACTAGATCTTCTCTAGTCCATACTTCTACCCTAGATTGTGAGTTACTCCACTAGTATCTTTCAACTACCAAACTGGTATATTAATTGATGCCTCCTTCCCCCTTGTTCTTTGTGACTTTTTTTATTCTTGACATGCCCCTCCCTGACTTGGGGTTTCCTTTCCCTTATCTTTGGCCTAGTCCTATCTTTCTTTCAAGATCCTACTTAAGTCCCACCCTCACTAAGAAGCTCTCCCACTCTGCATGAATCCATGATGATTTTTACTTCCCTCTTACTCCTAGAATTTCAGTTTGGTGCAAGTTACTTACTGAATAGTTTGTAGCACCTTGCTAGTTTCTGAACTCAAGGACTTCACAGTCTGGTGGGGAGGCCAGAAATGTAAACAGCGTGTTATGGGCTGTTGTAGAAGTGTATATATAAAGTGCAGAAGAAGAATAGAATGTTTTTAACTCCATTCTACCATCTACATGTGTTTATGTGTAGGATAATATCTTATTTAGCCCATATCACTGCAAAAGCAGTGTCCTACTTAAGCAAATTTTCCAGTTATTGAAGCTTAACTCTTTACTCTGAATTATGTGTATATACTGTGGATAAATGCATATGTTCATGTTCATCTTCACCTTTCATCCTGGTAAAATTCCATTTCACAGCCAGTGAAACTGAGGTTGAGATTACTCTAGTAGTTTTCTCTACAAATACTATATTGTATCTCAAAATCTTTGTTCCTGGCTTTTAGTCCTTGAATTTATTTCTTCCAAATTAGGTTTGCCTAGACTAGTGCTCTTTCTACTTCACCTCACTTTTAACACAAGTGCCTGCTTTTCTTTCATGAGCCAATTTCCTCGCATTTATACAGATGCCTGAATTGGGTCTTCAAGGAGAAAAATGTTTAATTCTTGTATTTTTTTTGAGACATGCTTTTTTGTGCTATATAGGGAAACCAACTTTGTATGGCAGCCTGACTTGTCAAGGAATTGGCCTTGATGGCATCCCAGAGGTTACAGCTTCGGAAGGATTTATTGTGAATGAAATAAACAAGGTAGGTTTTCATGTCTTCTAGATAGCACTGTGTCCAAACTATGGTAGTACCTATATACGTACTTTAAATATTTATACTGTTATCTGCGTATCAGTGTCTTCTCCATTTCATTTGTATAATAATCATAGTTTTTACTGCCTTTGAATGTCAAGAGTTTTCTTTTTCTTTTATACATACATATGCTTTTAGATGCAGACTTCCTCTTACTTCCCTTATACCAGTGCTGTCCAGTAGATGAATAATGTGAGCCACATATGTAATTTTTTTTATTGAAGTATAGTTGATTTACAGTGTTTCAGGTGTAGAGCAAAGTGATTCAGTTATGTATATACATATATATTTTCTTTTTCAGATTCCTTTCCATTATAAGTTATTACAAGATAACTATAACTATAGTTATATAGTTCCGTGTGCTACATGCAGTAGGTCCTTGTTTATCTATTTTATATATAGTAGTGTGTATCCACATGTGTAATTTAAAATTTTCTAGTAGCCACCTAAAAAAGGTAAAAAGAAACAGATGAAGTTAATTTTAATAATGTATTTTATTTAACCCAGTATATCTAAAATATTATTTTAACCTGTAATTAATATAAAAAATTATTAGAGATAGTTTACATTTCTTTTTTTTATTAAGTCTTTGAGATCCTCTGTATATTTTACACTTAGAGCACATCTCAATTCAGACTCTAATTTTTTTTTTAATAAATTTATTTATTTATTTTTGGCTGTGTTAGGTCTTCGTTGCCATGCACGGGCTTTCTCTGGTTGCGGCGAGCAGGGGCTACTCTTCGTTGCGGTGCACGGGCTTCTCATTGAGGTGGCTTCTCTTGTTGCGGAGCACAGGCTCTAGGAGCGCGGGCTTCAGTAGTTGTGGCACGCGGGCTCAGTAGTTGTGGCGCACAGGCTGAGTTGCTCCGTAGCATGTGGGATCTTCCCAGACCAGGGCTTGAACCCGTGTCCCTTGTATTGGCAGGCGGATTCTTAACCACTGTGCCACGAGGGAAGTCCCAGACTCTAATTTTTTATTGGAAATATTTGATATATATTTAGGTTTTAAAAAATTTACAGTTGAAAACAGATTCACATACCTAAGTAGTTCCAAACGTACTTAAAAAGTTTTCCAGTAACTGAATCAAGTATGTTTTTAAACTAAACTTTAAATAAAATTAAAAATTCATTTACTCATTTGCATTAGCCACATTTTAAGTGCTCAGTAGCTTTATGTGGCTAGTACCCACCATATTGTACAGTGTAGTTTTATGATGTGTCTGGCCACACCTTGGTGAAGACCTGTATTAGTAGTACTTAATTGTTTTTCTCATTGGTCTTTGAGGTGAGTAGGTGGCCATGTAAGTGTTGCAGAACTCATGATCTGACTTTCCTTCCTCTTTCTGATGGCAGCAGTCAGTGTGCGCTGGTGAGATAATTCTCAAAGGGTGAAACAGCCTTTTTTGGTGTGTGTATAATTAAGCTTTTTTAGTTGTAAAATATTTCAGGTGTACTGACAAGAGTAGAGAATACTTTGTTTTTTACATAAGATATTTAGCAGATGTTCATTCATTATCCTCTGTGCAAAATAATAAGCTGCATGTTATTATATATTTTATATTTGTTTTTCATAAGCAGTATTGTAGAAAGTGCCAGAAGATCTGAGTCCAAGTCTTAGTTACTGTGACACTTACTAGCAATATGGTTTTGGACAAATAACTTAGTTACCTGAGCCTCAGTTTCCTCATCTATAAAACAGACAGCCTCATAGGCTGATTAGTGGGGAGTGAAATTGCATATGAAAGAAACTAAGATATTTCAAAAGTGAGTTATTGTTTATCATAACAATCCTGTAGGATTGGCATTTTAAATTTCCATTTTGCAGATAAGCAAACAGATTCAGAGAGGTTAATTAACCCCTAATAATCAAAGCTAGTTAGACTATGTCAGAATTGAAACCCAGTTCTATTAACTTCAAGTATAACACCACCTTGCAAGCCTACATTTTTTCCAGGTGTTTGCCAGTATCCATCCACAGCCTGGGTGCTGACTTCCTTTCTTCCCTTTGTACTCAGGCTGTGATACAATCCTTATCTTTTCCAATATCATTACTAATTTCTGCAGTGTACTTGCTAAGTCAGACAGTAAATGCTTATGGTTGAACATTCATTTGTTTCCTAACTGCCGTGAGTCACTTTGCTGTTTGATGTTGCGACATTGTTCTATTATACAGATCTGTCATTATGCTTAAAAACCTAACCTGGAAAGATAAAAAGTTTGACTTTTAATTTTATCTTAATGTGGAATATTCACACCTCCCCCTCACACTGAATTTTGTCTGTTTTGATATCTCCTGCAGCTTTTCTTTAATATCTTTTCATTAACAGCATGATTCTCTACTGCTGGAAGGTAATTCAACATTTATCTTCCTTCATAGTCTGTTTATGGATTAAAGGGTGATTTGCAGGATCGATAAGCAGGAGAAAACCACTGATTCTTGAAATCTTTTACATAATTAGCCCAAAAGAAATAATCTTCTGAGAGCAAACCCAGTTCTTACAGAGGCTCGAACACTAAGCTTTCAGAGCTCCTCATGTCCTTGCTTGGTATGAATATTTAGCCAGGAAAGTTTAGCTGACACTTTAGTTTCGGGTACAGGAGACAATTCCAAATCCGGGTCAGCTCTCTTGCAGCTGTATGGGCTTTGTCATGTGGTTAGAAGCAAAAACTCATTTAATGAAAGGCCTGCAGGCAGCCAGGCATAGATACACTGGCTAAGAAAGTACTGTTTGTATAGATAATCTAATTCTTTTTTTAAAGGAGAAGACCTGTAATAAGAGCATATTGATTTTCAGTGATGAGAATATTATAACTTTGAAACTGTTCTTTCTAGTGAACTATGAGGACTGCGCTTGTTGTACATAGATTAGCCTTATAAAGAGGTTCAGAAAATCTTGATTATTGAAGGCATTTTCATTGTCCAGCAGAATTTCCAGAAACTTTCAAGTACTACTGCAGAAGAGATAACAGGTTAGGGGCCATTTGGTGAGAGCAGCTCCTCGCTCTGTGTAGGAGATACACACGTAGGGGATGGTGTTAGTATTCTGCAAATTAGAGTAAGGGATTGTCGTATTGCAAGAATCCTTGAGGCGATGTTTACCAAGCCTTTTATACCTCTGCATTGAAACACCAACATACTTACCCTAAATGGTTGCAGTCTGCCTTCAGCAGGTCATGTCACTTGAATCTAACATCTGGTTCTAGGTATAATTTACTACTGTGTCACTAGTGTTATCTTGCTATAGTAGCTGAAATATATGTGATAATGACTAGTCAAAACATGTGGGAAATCATAAGACAGCTATTTGGTGATGACCAGTCTATGAACATGTATAGTCAGTTTAAGTCCTAGCTGGGAATGGGCACCACAGGCCTGACCAGGGCCTACACATTGTGTGAGTGTACCGTAATTTACTTTACCTACTTTCTTACTCTGGTAACTATACATGTCAGTAGTCTAACATTTTTTCTGAAAATTCTTTTATAGGCAGCAAGTTTACTTTTAGACTAGTCTTTTCAGCCCTAGGCCCGGGAGCTGGTGCTGTTTTTTCACAGCTGTTGGTACTATTCCTTGCCACACTGCTGACTGAGAATACTGGTATTAGATTTTCTTATGAAAATTAATGTTCTCGTGTTTGTCATTTGTATCTTATTGTTGGTTTGTCTTCTATGGAACAGTTTTCTTCAACATAAAAGCATAATGGCTCAGCAGTACCAAATTACATTGCAGCCCTCTGCAGTAAAAGGACTGCTGATCTGTAGGGGAGTGATAGTTTCTTGGGTCGGGGAAGGAGGATTAGGGTACACTTAAAAGGTAAGAGTGTTCTTTCGTCCTAATGTTTTCTTTAAGAAGCTTTAATTCCATTGGAGTAGCTTTACTGATGGATTTCATTTTTCCTTCTCTGTTTAGAAAAGCATTCATATTTCATGTCCAAAGGAAAATGTGTCTTCGAAGTTTTTGGCACCATATACTACTTTTTCCAGAATTCATGCAAAGAGTGTAAGTATTCTGATAAAATGAGGAGAAAATATAATAACATGTTAGTTTTTCATTTTATCTGCTTGTCTAGTGCTATAAACATATTCATAATTAATGTGTTTTTCATTTACTTTGCATTATAAGATGACACAGCTGATAAAGTGTGATATGTTTGGCAAAACTGGTACTTGGGTCCACTTAGAATAAATATACAAATCCACTCACTGGTAATCTCAAAGAAAGGAATTGTATGAAATTTCCTTATATATGTTTTACCAGAGCCACTTACCAGCTTTTGGATAATGATGATAGTAGTTGATGTTTGAGTAATTTGCCACCGCTCATATTTCTGTCCCTTTGCCTAACGGAAGGGGCATTTTCTCAAAATTCCAAGTATAGCATATTGAGGGATAATTTTCAAAGGTCTTTGTGATAAAGCCCTTTCTACTACCATAAGCTTTTTAGAAGCAGAAATGAGAAATAGGTGAATAAACTGATTATATTAAAGCCTACTGCTTCTTAGTGTGTGGTACATTTTCAAAAATAGCTGTTTTTATCCTTATTGCAAAACAAATATATATTTAGTGATAAAAATTTAGGAAATGTAAAAGTGAAAATCACTCATTTCTATAATCTGAAGATAACTATTGCGAGCTTTTGTTTCATAACACTTGTTAATAATAATCACAGTAATCTTGCCATTTGCAGCAACATAGGTGGACTTGGAAGGCATTATGCTAAGTGAAATAAGTTGGAGAAAGACAGATACTGTATGATGTCACTTATATGTGGAATCTGAAAAATAAAACAAACTAGTGAATATAACAAAAACAGATTCACAGATATAGAGAATAAACGAGTGGTTACCAGTGTGGGGAGGGAAATAAGGAGGGGCAAAATAGGGGTAGGGGATTAAGAGGTACAAACTATTATGTATAAAATAAATAACCTACAAAGATATATTGTACAACACAGGTAATATAGCCAATATTTTATAATAACTATAAATGGAATATAACCTTTAAAAAATTGTGAATCACTATTTTGTACACCTGTAACTTATATAATATTGTATATTAATGTATCTCGATTTTAAAAAGTTAAAAAATAATAATCATATTAGTAATAGCTGACATTTATTGATCACCTGCTATGTGCCAGTACATGCTAAGCTTTACATATCATTATTTTACTTGATCCAGTCTTTTTTCTTTAAATATTTTACCACAATAGGTTTTTACAGTACATGCTGTTTTATAAGTTATTTTTTAATTCTTAATAATATATTATGGATGTCATTCTGTGTTTACTTTATGTGTATTATTTTAAGAGTTACATAGTATTCCACTGTTATTACTTTACTATAATTTATTTTTCTAATCTTACATTATCGGACATTCAGTCATTTCCAATTTCGTGACTTCATATTTTGATGATATAGCTAACCCTTTTCTCACAAAGATAAGAAAAAATTAGAGTACATTTATAAAAGTATAATGTTGAGTCACAGGAAATGTACTTTATAAGGCTGTTGGTATGTTCTAACTGACTTCCACTTAACTGATTTATTGAGTCAACTGTTGCTCTACATTTCCTCTGTAAACCATTCTGACTCACGCCCACAACACATTTGCAGCTTGTAGTCTCTGAGGTCTGCATACTGACACTCCCAGTTAAGCTGAATGCTTACCAAGGGTCAGTTACAATGCCAGTTGTGTTGTTTTTGAAATTATGTTAATTAAATATATTAAACCAATGAAATATGAGTGTGAAAGGCAGAGTGACTATGTCTTTGAAAACTAAGTTGATTGCTTCATAGAGACTTGATAAAGAAGAGTTGTTTTTTTTGTGTCTGCGCCACGCAGCATGCAGGATCTTTGCTCCCTGACCAGGGATTGAACCTGTGGAGTCCTAACCACTGGACTGCCAGGGAATTCCTAAGAAGAGTTTTTTTAAAACCTTCTATTTTAGTATGTGTGGACAAGATAAATGTAGTAGAATATTAGGGGAAAGATTTTTTTTAAAAAACCCTGTATAAATTTTTGCTCTTAGATTGCTTTGTAAGTGTGACTGAAGATTTGCCTTGCTTTAAGGAAATTGGAAGTTGTGTACCTTTTGCTTAGAGTATATTACAAGCAAGTGAAGATAAAGCTTCCTTATAGTAATTAGTGGACTGATGAAAAGATTAGTGAATATTAATGTACATTTATATATTTGAGTTAAAATAAAATGTAGGTATTTATGTATCATTTTTTATTATTTCCTACTCTAACTGAATTTTTTGATTAATTGACCTGCTACTGGGCCCTATCCATTGACTAAAAAGACTTTGACCATATTGCTTTTCTACCAGTCTGGCTTGACATTCTCTGCTGATACTGGGTATTCGAATTTTTTAAAGTTTCACCATTTTTAGGGATGGTGTCTCATTGCTATTTTAACTTACATTCCTTTGATTAATAATGAATTGACCACTTTTTCATGTATTTATTGGCCTCTCTTCATGTCATTTGCCCATTTTTCTAAGTGTGAATTTTTTTCTTTATTGATAAGAGCTCTTCTTATAATAAGGGTATTGATCCTTTGCTATATATTTTGCAGGTTTTTTCTAGCTTATTGTTTATCGTTATTTGTTTATCGTGTCTTGACATACAAAATATTTAATTTTCTAGATAATAAAACCTATCAATTTATGGTGACTACCTTTGGGACCTTGCTTGGGGTAGTCCGTGATTTTATATAATTAATATATATATATATATATATATATATGTATATTTACTTGTAATTACACAGCATAATGGGTAAGAGCAGGGACTCTAGAGACGGTGAATTTGAGCCCCTGGATTCGAAGTTTGGTTCTGCCACTTACTAACTGTGTGACCTTTGGCCAGGTACTTAACCTTCCTGTGCTATAGGTTCCTAATCTGTAAAATGGGAGTAAAAATATTTATCTCTTAGGGTTGTTATGAGGATTGAAGCAGTTAGAATTGGGTCTGGAACATGGCAAGCACAATATAAATAGTGTTTGGTAAATAAAATTATAAATATAGTAATCTTTGAATTTTTATGTTTTATTTTTTACATTTCAAACTTTATTTTTGTTATTTGATTTGAAGTAGGGGTCTAACTTAATTTTTTAAAATTTATTCTATGGAAGTTTAGTTGATTTACAATGTTGTGTAACTTAATTCTTTTTGAAATGATTAGCTTGTTACAGCAGTACAAAGTAATCCATCCTTTATCTCAAGGACTTGAATTGTCATCTTTTTTTTTAACCTCTTTATTGGAGTATAATTGCCTTACAATGGTGTGTTAGTTTCTGGTTTATAACAAAGTGAATCAGCTATACATATACATATATCCCCATATCTCTTCCCTCTTGCGTCTCCCTCTCATCCTCCCTAACCCACCCCTCTGTGGTCACGAAGCACTGAGCTGATCTCCCTGTGCTATGCGGCTGCTTCCCACTAGCTATCTATTTTACATTTGGTAGTGTATATATGTCCATGCCACTGTCTCACTTCGTCCCAGCTTACCCTTCCCCCTCCCCGTGTCCTCAAGTCCATTCTCTACGTCTGCGTCTTTATTCCTGTCCTGCGCCTAGGTTCTTCAGAACCACTTTTTTTTTTTTTTAGTTTCCATATATATATGTTAGAATATGGTATTTGTTTTTCTCTTTCTGACTTAACTTCACTCTGTATGACAGACTCTAGGTCCATCCACCTCACTACAAATAACTCAATTCCATTTCTTTTTATGGCTGAGTAATATTCCATTGTATATATGTGCCACATCTTCTTTATCCATTCATCTGTCGATAGACACTTAGGTTGCTTCCATGTCCTGGCTATTGTAAATAGAGCTGCAATGAACATTGTGGTACATGACTCATTTCGAATTATGGTTCTCTCACGGTATATGCCCAGAAGTGGGATTGCTGGGTCATATGGTAGTTTTATTTTTAGTTTTTTAAGGAACCTCCATGCTGTTCTCCATAGTGGCTGTATCAATTTACATTCCCACCAACAGTGCAAGAGGGGTCCCTTTTCTCCACACCCTCTCCAGCATTTATTGTTTGTAGATTTTTTGATGATGGCCATTCTGACTGGTGTGAGGTGATACCTCATTGTAGTTTTGATTTGCATTTCTCTAATGATTAGTGATGTTGAGCATCCTTTCACGTGTTTGTTGGCAATCTGTATATCTTCTTTGGAGAAATGTCTATTTAGGTCTTCTGCCCATTTTTGGATTGGGTTGTTTGTTTTTTTGATACTGAGCTTCGTGATGAGCTGCTTGTAAATTTTGGAGATTAATCCTTTGTCAGTTGCTTCATTTGCAAATATTTTGTCCCATTTTTAGGGTTGTCTTTTCATCTTGTTTATGTTTTCCTTTGCTGTGCAAAAGGTTTTAAGTTTCATTAGGTCCCATGTGTTTATTTTTGTTTTTATTTCCATTTCTCTAGGAGGTGGGTCAGAAAGGATCTTGCTGTGATTTATGTCATACAGTCTTCTGCCTGTGTTTTCCTGTAAGAGTTTGATAGTGTCTGGTCTTACATTTAGGTCTTTAATCCATTTTGAGTTTATTTTTGTGTATGGTGTTAGGGAGTGTTCTAATTTCATTCTTTTCCATGTAGCTGTCCAGTTTTCCCAGCACCACTTATTGAAGAGGCTGTCTTTTCTCCACTGTGTATTCTTGCCTCCTTTACCAAAAATAAGGTGACCATATGTGTGTGGGTTTATCTCTGGACTTTCTATCCTGTTCCATTGATCTATATTTCTGTTTTTGTGCCAGTACCATACTGTCTTGATTACTGTAGCTTTGTAGTATAGTCTGAAGTCAGGGAACCTGATTCCTCCAGCTCCATTTTTCTGTCTCAAGATTGCTTTGGCTATTCGGGGTCTTTTGTGTTTCCATACAAATTGTGAAATTTTTTGTTCTAGTTCTGTGAAAAATGCCACTAAGTTTGATAGGGATTGCAATGAATCTGTACATTGCTTTGGGTAGTATAGTCATTTTCACACTATTGATTCTTCCAATCCAAGAACATGGTATATCTCTCCATCTGTTGGTATCATCTTTAATTTCTTTCATCAGTATCTTATAGTTTTCTGCATACAGGTCTTTTGTCTCCTTAGGTAGGTTTATTCCTAGGTATTTTATTCTTTTTGTTGCAATGGTAAATGGGAGTGTTTCCTTAATTTCTCTTTTCAGATTTTTCATCATTAGTGTATAGGAATGCAAGAGATTTCTGTGCATTAATTTTGTATCCTGCTACTTTACCAAAGTCATTGATTAGCTCTAGTAGTTTTCTAGTAGCATCTTTAGGATTCTCTATGTATAGCATCATGTCATCTGCAAACAGTGACAGCTTTACTTCTTCTTTTCCAATTTGGATTCCTTTTATTTCTTTTTCGTCTCTGATTGCTGTGGCTAAAGCTTCCAAAACTATGTTGAATAATATTGATGAGAGTGGACATCCTTGTCTTGTTCCTGATCTTAGAGGAAATGGTTTCAGTTTTTACCGTTGAGAACGATGTTGGCTGTGGGTTTGTCATATATGGCCTTTATTATGTTGAGGTAAATTCCCTCTATGCCTACTTTTTGGAGGGCTTTTATCATAAATTGGTGTTGAATTTTGTCGAAAGCTTTCTCTGCATCTATTGAGATGATCATATGGTTTTTCTCCTTCAATTTGTTAATATGGTGTATCACGTTGATTGATTTGCGTATATTGAAGAATCCTTGCATTCCTGGAATAAACCCAACTTGATCGTGGTATATGATCCTTTTAATGTGCTGTTGGATTCTGTTTGCTAGTATTTTGTTGAGGATTTTTGCATCTATGTTCATCAGTGATATTGGCCTGTAGTTTTCTTTCTTTGTGACATCTTTGTCTGGTTTTGTTATCAGGGCGATGGTGGCCTCGTAGAATGAGTTTGGGAGTGTTCCTCCCTCTTTTATATTGTGGAAGAGTTTGAGAAGGATAGGTGTTAGCTCTTCTCTAAATGTTTGATGGAATTCACCTGTGAAGCCATCTGGTCCTGGGCTTTTGTTTGTAGGAAGATTTTTAATCACAGTCTCAATTTCAGTGCTTGTGATTGGTCTGTTTATATTTTCTATTTCTTACTGGTTCAGTCTCAGAAGGTCGTGCTTTTCTAAGAATTTGTCCATTTCTTCCAGGTTGTCCATTTTATTGGCATATAGTTGCTTGTAGTAATCTCTCATGATCCTTTGTTTTTCTGCAGTGTCAGTTGTTACTTCTCCTTTTTTCATTTCTAATTGTATAGATTTGAGTCTTCCCCCTTTTTTTCTTGATGAGTCTGGCTAATGGTTTATGAATTTTGTTTATCTTTGCAAAGAACCAGCTTTTAGTTTTATTGATCTTTGCTATTGTTTCCTTCATTTCTTTTTCATTTATTTCTGATCTGATCTTTATGATTTCTTTCCTTCTGCTAACTTTGGGTTTTTTTAATTCTTCTTTCTCTAATTGCTTTAGGTGTAAGGTTAGGCTGTTTATTTGAGATGTTTCTTGTTTCTTGAGGCAGGATTGTATTGCTATAAAATTCTGTCTTAAGAACTGCTTTTGCTGCATCCCATAGGTTTTGGGTCGTCGTGTTTTCATTGTCATTTGTTTCTAGGTATTTTTTGATTTCCTCTTTGATTTCTTCAGTGATCTCTTGGTTATTAAGTAGTGTATTGTTTAGCCTCCACGTGTTTGTATTTTTTACAGATTTTTTCCTGTAATTGATATCTAGTCTCATAGCGTTGTGGTTGGAAAAGATATTTGATATGCTTTCAATTTTTTAAAATTTACCAAGGCTTGATTTGTGACCCAAGATATGATCTATCCTGGAGAGTGTTCCATGAGCACTTGAGAAGAAAGTGTATTCTGTTGTTTTTGGATGAAATGTCCTATAAATATCAATTAAGTCCATCTTGTTTAATGTATCATTTAAAGCTTGTGTTTCCTTATTTATTTTCATTTTGGATGATCTGTCCATTGGTGAAAGTGGGGTGTTAAAGTACCTTCCTATGATTGTGTTACTGTCGATTTCCCCTTTTATGGCTGTTAGCATTTGCCTTATGTATTGAGGTGCTCCTATGTTGGGTGCATAAATATTTACAATTGTTATATCTTCTTCTTGGATTGATCCCTTGATCATTATGTAGTGTCCTTCTTTGTCTCTTTTAATAGTCTTTAAAGTCTATTTTGTCTGGTATGAGTACTGCTACTCCAGCTTTCTTCTGATTTCCATTTGCATGGGCTATCTTTTTCCATCCCCTCACTTTCAGGCTGTATGTGTCCCTAGGTCTGAAGTGGGTCTCTTGTAGACAGCATATATATGGGTCTTGTTTTTGTATCTGTTCAGCCAGTCTATGTCTTTTGGTTGGAGCATTTAATCCATTTACATTTAAGGTAGTTATCGATATGTATGTTCCTATTACCATTTTCTTAATTGTTTTGGGTTTGTTATTGTAGGTCTTTTCCTTCTCTTGTGTTTCCTGCCTAGAGAAGTTCCTTTAGCATTTGTTGTAAAGCTGGCTTGGTGGTGCTGAATTCTCTTAGCCTTTGCTTGTCTGTAAAGGTTTTAATTTCTCCGTCGAATCTGAATGAGATCCTTGCTGGGTAGAGTAATCTTGGTTGTAGGTTTTTCCCTTTCATCACTTTAAATATGTCCTGCCACTCCCTTCTGGCTTGCAGAGTTTCTGCTGAAAGATCAGCTGTTAACCTTATGGGGATTCCCTTGTATGCTATTTGTTGTTTTTCCCTTGCTGCTTTTAATATTTTTTCTTTGTATTTAATTTTTGATAATTTAGTTAATATGTGTCTTGGCATGTTTCTCCTTGGATTTATCCTGTATGGGACTCTCTGCGCTTCCTGGACTTGATTGACTATTTCCTTTCCCATATTAGGGAAGTTTTCAACTGTAATCTCTTCAAATATTTTCTCAGTCTCTTTCTTTTTCTCTTCTTCTTCTGGGACCCCTGTAATTCGAATGTTGGTGCGTTTAATGTTGTCCCAGAGGTCTCTCAGACTGTCCTCAATTCTTTTCATTTTTCTTTATTTTGCTCTGCAGTAGTTTTTTCCACTATTTTATCTTCCACATCACTTATCCGTTCTTCTGCCTCAGTTATTCTGCTATTGATTCCTTTTAGAGAATTTTTTTTTTTTTTTTTTTTTTTTTTACTTATTTTTATTTTTTGGCTGTGTTGGCTCTTTGTTGCTGCTCGTGGGCTTTCTCTAGTTGTGTCAAGTGGGGGCTACTCTTCATTGTGGTGCACTGGCTTCTCATTGTGGTGGTTTCTCATGTTGCGGAGCACGGGCTCTAGGTGTGCGGGCTTCAGTAGTTGTGGCTCGCGGGCTTCAGTAGTTGTGACTCGGGAGCTATAGAGCACAGACTCAGTAGTTGTGGCACACGGACTTAGTAGCTCCATGGCATGTGGGATCTTCCCCGGACCAGGGCTCGAACCGATGTCCCCTGCATTGACAGGCAGATTCTTAACCACTGCACCACCAGGGAAGCCCCCTTCTAGAGAATTTTTTATTTCATTTATTGTGTTGTTCATCATTGCTTTTTGCTCTTTAGTTCTTCTAGGTCCTTGTTAAACATTTCTTGTATTTTCTCCATTCTGTTTCCAAGATTTTGGATCATCTTTACTATCATTACTCTGAATTCTTTTTCAGGTAGACTGCCTATTTTCATTTGTTTGGTCTGGTGTATTTTTACCTTGCTCCTTCATCTGCTGTGTGTTCCTCTGTCTTCTCATTTTGCTTAACTTACTGTGTTTAGGGTCTCCTTTTTGCAGGCTGCATGTTCGTAGTTCCTGTTGTTTTTGGTGTCTGCCCCCAGTGGCTAAGGTTGGTTCAGTGGGTTGTGTAGGCTTCCTGGTGGAGGGGACTGGTGCCTGTGTTCTGGTGGAAGAGGCTAGATCTTGTCTTTCTGGTGGGCAGGACCACATCCGGTGGTATGTTTTGGAGTGCCTGTGACCTTATTCTGATTTTAGGCAGCCTCTCTGCTAATGGGTGGGGTTGTGTTCCTGTCTTGCTAGTTGTTTGGCATAGGGTGTCCAGCACTGTAGCTTGCTGGTCGTTGAGTGGAGCTGGGTCTTAGCATTGAGATGGAGGTCTCTGGGAGAGCTTTCGCCATTTGATATTACGTGGAGCTGGGAGATCTCTGGTTGACCAATGTCCTGAACTCGGCTCTCCCACCTCAGAGGTACAGGCCTGACACCCGGCCGGAGCACCAAGACCCTGTCAGCCACATGGCTCAGAAGAAAAGGAAGGAAAAAAAGAAAGAAAGAAAGAAAAATATAAAATAAAGTTATTAAAATAAAAAAAATTTAAAAGTAATAAAAAAGTGGGGGAAAAAAAAGAAAGAAGAGAGCAAGCAAACCAAAAAACAAATCCACCAATGATAACAAGCACTAAAAACTATATTGAAAAACAAAAAACAAACAAAAACGGACAGACAGAACCCTAGGGCAAATGGTAAAAGCAAAGCTATACAGACAAAATCACACAAAGATGCATACACATACACACTCACAAAAAGAGAAAAAGGAAAAAAAAGTATATATCTTTTGGGAAGTCTGAGGTCTTCTGCCAGCGTTCGATAGGTGTTCTCTAGGAGTTGTTCCATATGTAGATGTATTTCTGATATATTTGTGGGGAGGAAGGTGATCTCCACGTCTTACTCCTCCACCATCTTGAAGGTCTCTGAATTGTCATCTTTATCCAGTATTTAGGAATGCTGCATTGATCTGTCTGTTCTTTTGCTGTGACTAAGGAATAGATCTTTAGCTTTAGGCTCTGACCTAGGTTTGTATCCTGGCTCTGCTCTTTCACCTTGGGGACATTAAACTACCTCTTAAACCTCAGATTTCACACCAATACTTAAAGATTTTTGAGTGGATTATATGAGAGTAGTGTCTGTTACATGTCTGGCACATAATAGCTAGCTATTCAGTAAATGTTAGTTCTCTTTCCTCTTTCTCTTTAATAAAAATCTGGAGGAAGGAGACAACTGGTATGAAGTATAATCTACTTTTCAGTGTTCTATCACTTTGGAAGAATAGATAGTTCAGACTTAATTACTTTTTAGGTCTAGGAACTAGGGCCCCAAAGATATGTAACTGAGATAAATAACACATTATCCCTGTCCTCTCCAGGAAGAGTATGTTAAGTGAGAGGGTACCAAATAATATATCAGAGTTTCTCAACCTTGGCAGTATTGACATTTTAAGCTAGATAATTCTTTTTTGTAGGGGGCTGTTCTATGCACTGTAAGATGTTTAGCTGCATCCCTGGCCTCTAGCCACAAGTTGTCCGTTGGACACTGCCCCCAGTTGTGACAACTAAAAATGTTTACACACATCACCAAATGTCCCCCCAGAAACAAATTGCCCCTGGTTGACAACCATTATGATATATTGTGTTGGCCAAAAAGTTCATTTGGGTTTTGCCATAAGATGTTATAGAAAAATCCAAACGAACTTTTTGGCCAACCCAATATAAACATAGAAGCTGAAGACCACTGGGGAAGGAAGTGGTGAACTCCTTGGGGAGTTGGGAAAACCACTTACCTTTTGAGGAGTGGGTCATTTTTTTAAAAATCATTAATTGTTCCTTTATTCTATTTCTTATTCTCCCTTTCTCTTATTTGAGCTCATTATTAGGTGAGTCACCTATTTATTAATCACCTACTATATTCCAGATACTCTTCTGGGCACTGGGGCTATATAGCAATGGATAGAACTGTGGTATAGAGCCTGTATTCTAGGGTGTGGGTCCAGACAGGATTTGCCAATGACTTGGATATGAGATGTGAGAAAATGAGGAGTTGGGATAATTCCAAAAATTTTGGCCTGAGAATTGGGAAAATTCTGGTGTCATTTACTTGGGGGACAAGTAGTTGCATTGGTAGGGAGCGGGGGAAATAAGAGTTCTGTTTTGGACATGTTAAGTTTCAGGTGTCCACTATAAAGCCAAAGATAGATGCCTAGCAGGCAGTTGGATAGATGGTGCCTGAGTCAGGAAAGAGGTTGGGCTGTATTGCTTTAGGGATTAAACTGATTTCAGAGTGAGTAGGAAAGTGTTTAAATATGTTTTGTTTCTGGGACCCTTGAAAGGGGACACTAGCTGGTCTCATTGATATAGGTCAGATGGCTTTACTTTCTTATCTAGTGTTGATGAGCTCCTTCATCCCTCTTCCCAAACTGTTATTAGGTATTTGTTAAGTAGTTACTATGTACATAGCCTGTGATTTGTGTGAGAAAGTGCTGGACATGGTTCTGACACTTATAAAGCTCATCATGTAGTTGGGGAGCCAGAATAGAGTTGAACTTGACAGTACTGGTAGTCAGATTTAAGACCCAGGATTAGGGTGGTAGCAGTGGTGTTAGAGAAGAAAGATAGATCTGAGAAATATCTCCTACACTGGAATGTGAAAGCAGTATCCACCGATGAGAAGCTAGGAGCAGAATGGGATTATTATGAGGATCAAATGATTCAGTATATTTGAAAATGTTTTATAAATGATAAAACATGATATAAATGTTAATTGTTGTCATAATCCTTAAAATTAAAAGAACTACAATTAAGTTAATGGTCCTTTTATTGAGGAACCAAAATAAAGAAGAAAAAGTCTTAGAAAGTGTTAGAGTTGACCCATATATCCCTTTAGTTTTTGCCAGACCTATTCATTAAGGCTTAATTGGCATAGAAATGTAGAGTGGAAGGTTGAATAATTAAAGGCAAAGTTCCTTTTTTTTTGTTTGTTTTTTGTTTTTGAAAGTTCCTACTTTTTAAAAATAATTTAGGTCATATTGGAATCATAGCTGCTGGGAATATGACTGTGATTATATATCTCAGTCTTACATTTCTGGAATATTTGCAACTGGGTGTTTTTTAATAAAAAGAGGATATTATGTATGCATGTATTGATATATGAAAGAGACTTGGCATTCTGATCATGGCTTATTCATGAAGTGATTCCTAACATTGAAATTGTACAAGTGAATTTGAGAATTTTTCTATTACTTATTCTGAAATACACACACAGACAGTTAAGATTTTACAGAGGGAATGTAAAGTAGTAAATTGGAAGCATCTTTGCTTTTCCTTGAATCCTGGTGCATCTTGGAAGTCTGTCTTTTTGTGTAAGTGGGTTCCTAAGAATTAGGAGTGGTATCTTAATTTTAAAATAAAATAGCAAAAGATAGAAACTATGGAAATGATATGGGAATAAGTAACTTTATAGCTGAAGCAGGAGATTATAGATGACTACAAGAATAGTTTTTTGTTTCGAGAAATAAAGGGTTTTGGCTCCAGCCTTGTTGGGAGATCAGTGATGATAACTCAGCCTTCATATGAAACGCATGTCCTTTGTGTTGGGAAGCATAGGCTTGAAGAAGTCTTAGAGGAGTGTGAAATGAGAGAGGTTTATAACATATTTCAAGGGAAGAAGAGCATTTCGTTATTTGTAACACTGGTTGTTTTGTCGTTTAAACAGATAACATGCCTGGACATTTCCAGTGGAGGAGGCCTTGGTGTGTCTTCTAGTACCGATGGGAGCATGAAGATCTGGCAGGCTTCCAATGGAGAGCTCAGAGTAAAGGCTTTGGGTACACTTTTAGGGTGGTCTGAGAAACCTTAGACTGGGCCATGGAAAGAAGAGTGGCCCATTCTGAAAATGTAGGAACACTGCACTTCAACTGATCTTTGTTCTTCCATTTGTTAATCTGAGAACCATGCTCAAGTTTGGTGATTTGCCAGAACAAATTGGGGCTGGAACAGTGGAAGAGCCAGGCTAGTGAATGTCTGTGAGTGGATGGTATGAACTGCCTTCAGTGACCGATTTCTAAGACAGAGTAGCTAGGCTGTTACACTGACTGTATGGCTGAGCCCCCCAACCTGTACAGAGGATTTTAAGAAAAGACAAGTAAAAGAGCCCTCAAGCCTCCTCAGCTCCTTATTATATGTAGAACTAGACTTAGGGACGGCTATGAGAGCTTTGGAATTCAAATTTACAGCATCTGCAGCCAAAGCCCAGGAAAGGGAGCCAGCAGCTCTAAGAACATTACCTGGTATACAGATGAACTAAAGAGATTCTTTGGACCTCTTTTGTTTTAAAATGCAGCATGTAGATATATCATTTATGGGACTAAGGATATGGGAGGTAAGAGAACATCAAGGGATGGACAAGAGAACTAGCATGGAATTTTCTTTTGTTTTTCCAGAGAGTATTGGAAGGACATGTATTTGATGTGAATTGTTGCAGGTTTTTCCCATCAGGCCTTGTGGTTCTGAGTGGGGGAATGGATGCCCAGCTGAAGATCTGGTCAGCTGAAGATGCTAGCTGTGTGGTGACCTTCAAAGGTCACAAAGGAGGTATGAAGAGTGGTTTTTCCTAAAGGTTTCTCTAATGATCCCCAGAAATGAATCACCAAAAAGATAGAAACAGAATCTAGTTATCCACAAAAACACAAGTAATTCATCCAACTGGCCATTTAAATGAACTGGTATTTCCCCAAGGATTAGAAATTCCTTTCCTACTCAGTCTTATTATTATTGCTATCTAGAGTTAACTAACTTACATAGATCATTGTTTTCCACAATTGATAAGGGAAAAAAAGCCTCCATAGGAGATCATCTACTTGTGTGCTGGGAAAAAAGGAGAGAGAGGTGTGCCCACTATTTCACATTAGTCCTTTGGTTGAGGTGATAGTAAAAGCTGGGTTGCAAACAGCTGCATCACCAGACATCAGATAGGCCTTGGTATTGATGGTCGATTCCTGTGGATTTAAATCACAGTTCAGTTTTTTTAAATGGATTAACCATATAACCTATTGATATCAGATTGTAGAGACAGAGTGAGAACATCTTTCCTCTGTAACTGATTGGTTGGTTTGTTGGGGAAAAAGTTAATTTAGAGATGTTTTATCCTTAATTTGGAATGTTTAAAAAAAAATGATAAATATGTCATTCTTATTTTTACAAGTTTGGTTATTTTTGAAAATGTAATAACATCCCCAAATAATTTCTTACCTTGATCCCTCCTTTGGGACCATAATACACATCATCTACACCACTCATTTGGGAATTTATTATGTATTTGCCCTATACTTATGGTATTTAACCCAGTGTTTTTGCCTTGTGTACCTGACTATATTATAAATAGCTTGTGTGTAGAGGTTGATTTTTTTAAGTTTTAGTATTTCTTTATAATGGTTTGTCAGATTACATACAGATCATCTAGCAAACACACATGTTAACCTTAGCAAATAAATGGGTTTTCTTCTGAAACTTAAGTACATGGGTGCATTGAGAGGGAATAGAAGGGACATATAGAGCCTTCTTCACGTTCAGTCCAAAGAACTGACAGGTCTGAGGAGTCAAAGCAGCCTGCACTGTTGGGGAATCCAGGAGCCAAAGGAATCTAGAAGAACACTGGGGGATTCACCTTAGATCTGGCCACCTTGAAGATGCAAGGCATGGGGGACCTTTCCAGTGGAGCAAGGCATAGCTCTGCATGTTGAACTTAACAAGATGCATATTTAACATCCGTGCACACTTAACTTCAGAATACCTTTGGATTACTACAGTTATTGACTGTGCCCTCCACATGAATCCTAAGTCTCCCAATGTTCTTCAGTTCTCCTTAAGAATCCATGTGTGGGGCTTCCCTGGTGGCACAGTGGTTGAGAATCTGCCTACCAATGCAGGGGACACGGGTTCGAGCCCTGGTCTGGGAAGATCCCACATGCCGCGGGGCAACTAAGCCCGTGAGCCACAATTACTGAGCCTGCGCGTCTGGTGCCTGTGCTCCGCGACAAGAGAGGCCGCAATAGTGAGAGGCCCGCGCATCGCGATGAAGAGTGGCCCCCACTTGCTGCAACTAGAAAAAGCCCTCGCACAGAAATGAAGACCCAACACAGCCATAAATAAATAAATAAATTAATTAATTAATTAATTAATTAATTAAAAAAAAAGAATCCATGTGTGTCGCACTAGCTTAGGGTGAACTGTAGAGTGTTTGTTGATCTGATTTAAGCTTTTATTCATATAGTTGTTCCATTCTTTTGGCCTTGTGAGAAAGTTCTGGGGTGGGGGTAGGCGCTTCTCCAGAGTATAACAACCCTTACTTTTTTTTCCTTGAGAGGGTTTGTTATTTTTTTTTTAATTAGATTGAACAGAAATGATAAGCTTTAGGGGAAATTGCATGAAGTCAGATCCAGGTTCATGTCTGTCAGGTCTTGAATGCTTCTCTCCAGTTAGTTCTATAAAGGAGCCCCGGGTTTGGGGTTGCCATTCTTCAAAAGTATGGAGCCAAAATCAAGATTAATCTCCAATAACAGCGGCATATATGGGTCACTGTCTTTACGTAGTTGACTTCCAAGTTGCTTTGTGTGGTTCCTTTTTTACAATCTCTTTAATTCTGAGATCTTGAAGCATTTTAATAAAAGTCATGAACCACATAAAAAACAGAATAAAGAATTATCATTTGCATTTGTGATCTTTAGTGTTTTCACAAGTGGTGACTAATTAAGAGAAGCAGAAGATAGTGTTGAAGTGAACATGGTCTTTTATTGCCTAGGTAAGTCTTGGCAAGCAAGACATAAATAAAAGGAAGACTGGACTGAACATTACCTGATGCTTATTGCAAAAAATCATTTGGACACTAATACAGCAGCTCTGTATAAAGATCTGTTATAAAGGATAACCTTTCGTTAGCTTAATTAAGTCCCTGGCTTGCTTACTGCTTCTAGTATATGGAAACATGATAGTAAGGGAGCCAGTACAGTAGAGTGGCAAAGCATAGGATTTGGAGACATACAAATCTTGGTTTAAACCATAATTCTTCCATTTAAAGTCTGGGAAGCCTTGGAAAGTTGCTTAACTTTTCTGAGCCTTAATTTCCTCATGTGTAAAATGGGGATAATAGTATTAAATGAAATGGTGCATATGAGAGACTTAGTATAATCCCTGGTATATAATAAGTGTACATTGAATGCTATTATTGTTCATGAAAAATATGACACTATACTTTAAACCCTGCCAGGAAAGTTGAACCTTGTGATGTTTTAACATACTTGTCAAATGTGAAAAGCAGAAATTGTTATTTCTAATACAGTAGACATTTTTGATCTTAGTTGATATGTAATTGGTCTTTTCTAATACTTCTAGATACATATTTTATATTTATTTAAAGGACTAGTGTGTTCTTAACAAGCAGAGGTAAGATTTTTGTAAATCTGTCTAATGAAAAGATAAACTAAAAGTAGTGTTCTATTTGTAATATATGAGTTTACTAAGTAGCTCTAAAGTGTACTTTAATCAGTTTGAAAATTTTTAATTGACCAGGCCATTTAATTAAGGTTGGTGAATTTGGAGATATATATTCATAATCTTAATTCTTTGTAATAAGCACCAGGTCTTTCATAATCTGTGAAAACATTGAGACCAAATGAAACACCATTTCAGTTGATTGGTTGAGGTTTTTTGCTCACCAAGGTAGGAAAGATGCTTACATTTGAGAAACCAGGTTGCATTCTTTTCAAACTCTTATATACTTTCTCTGAAATAGGATATGCTGCCTCCAAGTAATAGGTGCTTCAAGGCTCATTATTTTCTGAGATCTGAATAGAGTAAACTTGTTTAAAAACCTGCCTAGAGGGCTTCCCTGGTGGCGCAGTGGTTGAGAGTCTGCCTGCTAATGCAGGGGACGTGGGTTCGAGCCCTGGTCTGGGAAGATCCCATATGCCGTGGAGCAACTAAGCCCGTGAGCCACAACTACTGAACCTGCGTGTCTGGAGCCTGTGCTCCGCAACAAGAGAGCCCACGATAGTGAGAGGCCCGCGCACCGCGATGAAGAGTGCCCCCACTTGCCGCAACTAGAGAAAGCCCTCGCACAGAAACGAAGACCCAACACAGCCAAAAATAAATAAATAAATAAAATAATTTAAAAAAAAAAAAACCGCAAATGAGTTTAAAAAAAAAAAAATTAAAAAAAAAACAAACCTGCCTAGAAATATGAAATTTGCTCTGTTTCTTACTAATACTTATTTCAGTCATAGTTTAATCTAACATTATTCTTATTTCCCAGACTTCGGCTAGGATGTTTATATGTGAATGAGCTGAATCTTTTCTTGAATGCAGATTTTTTTTCATCTTGGTTTATATGTTGAGGACTTCTGTCTGTTTGGTTTGATATCTAAAGCCTTTGCAGCTCTGCTAGGTCTTAGCTATGGCTACTTCTCTTACAAAGGCATTCCTGCTACTTTCATAGCTTCTTCTTAAGGTAATTCCTCACAGATTCCTGCTCCTGTAAGGCTCCTCTTTCTTTTATTCTTGTCACCTAAGAGTAAAGAGACCCACACTAGATGCCACTATGTTGTAAGTGACATTTTATTAGAGAGGGAGTGATAGTTTTCCACTCTACTTTAATAAAAAAGGAAAACTTCCTAGATGGCAGCTCTTTACTGAGTATTAGTTGAAATTTGTACACAGTTAATACCATTCACAGCTCCCTAGCCACAGCTGTAGCATCCTGCCTTGGATACATATTTTTCAGAACTTTTTTTTTTTTTTTAAGTTTGCATCACTTCCATGGAACTCTGCATTTTTAAATAGTGGTTGGAACTTCCCAATAAAGACATAAACAGATCTTTGATGGCTTAGTAAGAGTTGAAGCCCCTTCCTAATGTTCCTGTTGGTGATTCCTTAAGATTCTTGAAAGATCTAAGATCCTTTTCTAGCTAGAATGCTGAGTGTGTTATGGAGATAGAGTGGAAAGGTGGATTTTCTAAACTCAAGGTATTTTATGATTACAAAATATGTTGTAAATAAGAAACATAAAATAGCAACAAGATATGTTGCCTCCTTAGATCTGCTTCTGAGGGAAAGGCTACTTTTAAAAGCTTATCTAGGCTAACACAACATTGTAAAGCAACCACATTCCAATAAAAATGAATTTAAAAAATCAACATATAACCAAAAATAAATAAATAAATAAAAGCTTATCTATATGGCCTTTATCCATTAGATATATAAGTACAATGATTACATTTTATTTTTCCAACAACTATAACCAGCTATATAAATTGTATTTAGTTTTTATTTAAAATTGGATATATTTGGAAACTTAACCCTGTGAATTAGATCCCACATGCTGTGGAGCAACTAAGCCCGTGTGCCACAACTACTGAGCCTGCTCTCTAGAGCCTGTGAGCCACAGCTACTGAGCCCACGTGCCACAACTAGTGAAGCCCACCCTCCTAGAGTCTGTGCTCCTCAACAAGAGAAGCCACCTAATTCACAGGGGTAAGAAAATCATATTTTATCAAACCTGAGAAAATCATATTTTATCAAACAGGCCCTAAATTGGCTACTTTTAAAATTTGTGGCATTTTTATGAATTCATCTTTTTTCTGAAAAAGGCTTTCAAAGTGAAATTTCCACTGAGAGTTGAGGCATGAGGTTAACTGCATGGCTCATCCATCACTTGTACCTTATATTGAGTTTTTGTAGAGTTTTGTCAAGGTTTGTATATCTGAAGTCATCTCATCTTGAGCGGAATGGAAGCAAGCCAGGGCACTAGTTTACTAAGTAACCTTTGATCAGGTACTCTTATTACTCAGCCTGCAAGTGTTTATTGGGCACCTATAATAGGATAATTAGATGGGTTTTAGTAAAGCAAGTACTAGCCCTGCCTGTATCACCATAGGGCCAGACTCCCTTTCTACTCTACAGTCCTATGTTGTCACATATATGCCCCTGTAACTCTTTATGTCCTTGACTGTCTCTACGTTTTTACGCTGTGTGCTCCTGAGGCCAGGGATCATAGCAAATAGATAAGGGGTGACAAAGGGCTTCAAAAGTTGTAAAATCTGTGGACATTTTGGATATTATAACACTGCATCTTACTTGATCTTTTTTAGCAGGTGGTCCCCTGTCGAAGTATGGTACAGGGGCCCAGGAGGTGTGTATACTCAGCTTCCTGCTGGGCTCCTCTAACACTGCTCTGGCAAAAGTGGAGCACTGCCTCAAGCTACCTGTCTGCAAACAGGTGAGGTAGAAGCTCAGCTTCCCCTTGACCTTGCTGACGCCTTCCTGGTGAAAATGGGGCACCATCTTGCATCACCTCAACTTGCACCACTTCCTTTCCTCCAAGTGGGCTTGTAAGCTCTGTTTCCTGCTGACTGACACCAGGGGATGGGTTGGGGAAAGTGGAGTGCTACTTCCCTGTCCCTCATGTTTTACCTCTTTCCCCCATTGGTGCTGGGCGAGAATAGAGGCCCAGCTCCCCGCTGACAGTACCCTGCCGGGCCTGGTCAGCGTCGCTGGGTTGGGGGAATTGGAGAGCTGTCTCCTGCTTCCATGGGGGTTGAGGTAGAAATCACTCCCTGTTCAGCCCCACTGAATCTTTGGAAGAGGGGAGGTAGCAGTTTTTCTGTTGCTGTTTGAGTAAGATGGATATTGCCAAAAAGGTTTTCTGTACTGTTAGGCCACCCTTTTCTCAGTCTTCTGCCTAGAGGCAACAGACTTTTCTTGGAGTTGTTTTTTGTTTTTAATTTGTGCCTGTTTTTGTTTTTTTAAATTAGTCCTATGTTAGAGGCTTCTGCATTGTCCTGTCTAGGATATATGGGAGGCAGTAAGGAAATCCAGGGAACTCATTGCCCTGTTGTTCTTCAAGTCCTGAGGTCCCTAGGTGGACTGCTTTCTTCTTTACATCTTTCAGCCTTCTTGTGCTTGTTTGTTGTCTTATGTCCACGTTTTTTTAGTTGTAAGGGGAGGACCTGGGAGGAATGGGACTACTCCATCTTGGCCAGAAGAGAAGTCACTCCTTTTTTACGATTAGTTCCCAATGGAAGCAGCAGGATCTTTTAAGACAGTGATTTTCACACTGAACTGTCTAGGATGTCTACTTAATTTTTGTTTAAAAAACAGGTTTTATATGACCCAGCAATCCCACTACTGGGCATGTACCCTGAGAAAACAATAATTCAAAAAGAGTCATGTTGGGCTTCCCTGGTGGCGCAGTGGTTAAGAAACTGCTTGCCAATGCAGGGGACACGGGTTCGAGCCCTGGTCTGGGAAGATCCCACACGCTGCGGAGGAACTAAGCCTGTGCGCCGCAACTACTGAGCCTGCGCTCTAGAGCCTGTGAGCCACAGCTACTGAGCCCATGTGCCACAACTAGTGAAGCCCACCCTCCTAGAGCCTGTGCTCCTCAACAAGAGAAGCCACCATAATGAGAAGCCCGCGTACCACAACGAATAGTAGCCCCTGCTCGCCACAAGTAGAGAGAAGCCCTCATGCAGCAATGAAGACCCAACGCAGCCATAAATTAAAAAAAAAAAAAGAGTCATGTACCACAATGTTCATTGCAGCACTATTTACAATAGCCAGGTCATGGAAACAACCTAAGTGTCCATCGACAGATGAATAGATAAAGAAGATGTGGCACATATATACAATGGAATATTACTCAGCCATAAAAAGAAGCGAAATTGAGTTATTTGTAGTGAGGTGGATGGATGTATAGTCTGTCATACAGAGTGAAGTAAATCAGAAAGAGAAAAACAGATACCGTACGGTAATATATATAGAATCTAAAAAAAAAAATGGTTCTGAAGAACCTAGGGGCAGGACAGGAATAAAGATGCTGATGTGGAGAATGGACTTGAGGACACGGGGAGGGGGAAGGGTAAGCTGGGACAGGGTGAGAGAGTGGCATGGACATATACACACCACCAAATGTAAAATAGATCACTAGTGGAAAGCAGCCACATAGCACAGGGAGATCAGCTTGGTGCTTTGTGACCACCTAGAGGGGTGGGATAAGGAGGATGGGAGGGAGACGCAAGAGGGAGGGGATATGGGGATATATGTATGTATACGTATAGCTGACTCACTTTGTTATACAGCAGAAACTAACACCATTGTAAAGCAATTATACTCCAATAAAAATTTTTTAAAATAAATAAATTAATTAAATGAATTAAAAAAAAACAGGTTCTAAAGCCAAAATAATAACTTGAAAACCACTGCTCTAGAAAACCACATGCCACTAAAAATTAAATCCAAAGCTTCTCTTCCATGTCTGTCTCTTGCAGCTAGTCATTGGGAAACAGGGACTGTGTTCTGTTTATTTCTGCTTTTCTGGCACTTGGATGTGCCCAGCCTGTAGTACATATCCAGTACTTGTTTGTGAAGGAATAGAGTCATTTATGCAGATCCATCTTCTCTGCCCTTGTAGTTCCTTTACTACCTACTCCATCTGAGGGTCTTTTTTTTTTCTCTTGCCAGGTATCCTGGATACAGCCATTGTTGATCGGGGGAGGAATGTGGTATCTGGTTCTCGAGACGGGACAGCACGACTTTGGGACTGTGGGCGCTCAGCCTGCTTGGGAGTCATTGCAGACTGTGGGTCTTCCATCAACGGAGTGGCTGTGGGTACTGCTGACAACTCTTTAAACCTTGGCTCCCCTGAGCAGATGCCCAGTGAGTTGATAACAATATATGAATTTATTTTGTTTCCTTATATTCCTTCAGTGTTTGCCTTAGTTTCTCCTTTTCTTCCTCGTTTTCTCCTGCTCTGTAGCTGGTATTTCCATTTTTACCATAAGATTAATATTTGTTGCATATCTACTATGTTTCTGTTGCTTTGGAATCTACAAAGGAAGTATATGTCATAGTTACCGCATTTGAGTAAGTACAGTTTAATTTAGCGGATGAGACTAATGCCTATAAAACAGAGAACAATAAAATTTTGGCTGAAGTAACTTAGTGATTCACTTAATGCAAATATAATAGTTTTTTGGAAGAAGAGAGTGTTTTAGGTTAGTATAGATGAGAGGTGTCACAAAAGAAATTGCACCTTGAAGGATAGATTCAAGTTGAACAGACAAGAATGGGAAGGATGGGAGAATGGGAACTGGGGCAGGGGTAGAGGTAGGGGCAGTTCACATTAAAATAGTGTGGAGGTAAAATTGACTATTGGGTAGAGATATGCTTCGTTGGGCCAGAAGTTGGCATAAGCATAGTAGGGGGAAATAGGTGAGTAGAGTGATAGCTCTGGTTGAGTCAGAATGATAAAGGTCCTAATAAGGCAGCTTGCATTCTTTTCTTATTTTCCTATGATTATAACATACTTGCTTCTCTGTTTCCATAGGATTATTATTCTGCCATCATCTCTGCTTCTCGCATTTTTTTAAAAAAACAGGCTTTATTTTTTAGAGCAGTTTGGTACACATGAAATTGAGCAGATAGAGAGTTCTTGTATACCCTCTGCCCACACACCCGCACACCCTCCCCTGTTATCAGCATCCCCCACCAGAGTGGTACTTTTGTTAGAATTGATAGACCTAAACTGACACATCATTATCACTCAAAGTTCAAGGTTTAAATTAGGATTCACTCTTGATGTTGTATATTCTGTGGGTTTGGACAAATGTATAATGACATGTATTTATCATTCTAGTATCATGCAGAAGTTTCACTGCCTGAAAAATCCCTTTTGCTGCACCAATTTGTCCTTTCATCCCCTATAACCTTTGGCAACCACTGATACTTTTACTGTCTTCACGGTTTTGCCTTTTCCAGAATGTTGCAGTTGAAATCATAAACTATGTAGCCTTTTCAGATTGGCTTCTTTCACTTAGTAATATGCATTTAAGGTTCCTCCATGTCTTTTCATGCATTGATACCTCATTTCTTTTTTTCCATTTATTTATTTTAAAAATTTTTTCAAGGGGGCTTTCTCTAGTTGTGGTGAGTGGGGGCTACTCTTCGTTGCAGTGCATGGACTTCTCATTGCAGTGGCTTCTCTTGTTGCAGAGCACGGGCTCTAGGCACGCAGGCTTCAGTAGTTGTGGCGTGCGAGCCCAGTAGTTGTGGTGCACGGGCTTAGTTGCTCCGCAGCATGTGGGATCTTCCCGGACCAGGGCTCGAACCCGTGTCCCCTGCATTGGCAGGTGGATTCTTATCCACTGTGCCACCAGGGAAGTCCTTGATACCTCATTTTTTTAAGCATTGAACAATATTCCATTGTCTGAATGTTCCTCAGTTTATCTATTCATTCATCTACTGGAGGACATCTTGGTTGTTTCCAAGTTTGGACAATTATGAATAAAGCTGCTATAAATATCCCTGTGTAGGTTTTTGTGTGGCTATATGTTTTCAGCTCATTTGGGTGAATTTTGCCCCTCACTGTGGACACACTGCAGGTACTCTCCTCACTCTCTTAAACTTCCCATATAGATACACTGTGGTCCAAGAACTAAAATGGTTGTGACTACCACATGTTGCCTGGCCCCTCTTTGGGAATTAATTGATTAATAGGAAGAGTCTATTTCCCAAAGTGTGATACATGTGCAGTGAGTGGTAAACAAGATCATTTCAGGCAGTACACATTTTTAATAGTTACATATTAATGCACACATATCTCACTTCAAACCTAAGATTTCATAGATACTACTTAAAATAAGGTTGAGTTTTTTAAAATTAGTTGGTTTAAAGTAATTTAAGTGAAAATATTCTTGTTTCCTCTATTTCCTCACTTCCCACTTACTCTTCAACCTGCCCTAGGATGGTTTGTGCCCCAGCTACTTAACCAGCAGCAGCTCTTGTCGAGGTCACCAGTGACTCCATGTTGCATAGTCCAGTGTTACTTCTCTGTGCTTATCTTTCCAAATTCTCAACAGGATACAACATAGTAAACTCTTCTCTTTAGGACACTTTTCTTTCTTGGCTTCTGTAATACCACACTACACTGCTTTTCTTTCTATCTCATTGGCTGCTGCTTCTTAGTCTCCTTTTTTAAAAAAACATTTATTTATTTATTTGGCTGCGTTGGGTCTTAGTTGCGGCATGTGGGATCTAGTTCCCTGACCAGGGTTTGAACCCGGGCCCCCTGCATTGGGAGCGTGGAGCCTTAGCCACTGGATCACCAGGGAAATCCCAGTCTCCTTTTACATGTCTCCTTTATTCTACCTTTAAATATTGGAGGGCCCTCAGCTCTACAATTTCTCTCTTAGGTGATCTCATCATTTCCATGACTTTAAATATTGTATTTAAGCTGGTGATTTCCAAAAGTATATCTAAAGCATAGATCTTTCACTTGCATTTCAGACTCTATTTAGATGTCTAATAGACATCTTGAACTTATAACATGGAGTGTTTGATTTCCTCCCACCCCAAATCTGTTTTTCCCGATCTCAGTAAATGGCACCACCATCTTCTTGCTCAAGCCCAAAGCCTGAGATTCATTCAAGATCCACCCCCACCTTTCCTCATGTCCCGCATCAGCAAAGTCTGTCATCTCTACCTTCAGAATGTTGCTCATTTTTCCACCTCACCTTCAGCCTCCAGCTCTCCCTTCTTCTTGCCAGCATCCTCATCCATTCTACCATCATCTGTTGCCTGCACTATTCTATAATCTAGTCTCCTCAGAGGAACCATCGTGGTCATTTAAAAAACATAAATCCAGGGACTTCCTTGGTGGTCCAGTGGGTAAGACTCCATGCTCCCAATGCAGGGGGCCCGGGTTTAATCCCTGGTCGGGGAACTAGATTCCACACGCATGCCACAACTAAGAGTCCGCATGCCACAACTAAGAGTCCATGTGCCGCCACGATGATCCAGTGCAGCCAAAATAAAAAAATTAAAATTAAAAAAAAGTAAATGAATAAAAAACATAAATCAAGTCATATCACTCTCCTTTGTCTCTACTCTCCTCTAGCAGCCTCCTTTTTGTATTTTTTTGTTTGGTTGGTTTTTTTGGCCATGTGGGATCTTAATTCCCCAACCAGAGATTGAACCTGCATCCCCTGCCCTGGAAGCATGGAGTTTTAACCACTGGACCGCCAGGGAAGTCCATAGTGGCCTCCTTTTATACATACGTTTGGCCCTCCATATCCATGGGTTCCTCATTCAGAACACAATCCACAGTTGGTTGAATCTACGGATGTGGAACCTTTGGATATGGAGGGCCAACTCTGGGGACTTGAGCATCTGCGAATCTTGGTGTCTGCGGTGGGTCCTGGAAGCAACCTTCTGTAAATACCGAGGGACAACTGTGTATTAAAATCCTAACCCCTTACCATGGCTTATTACAAATGCTTACACTTTCTAACCCCTGCAGTCCTCTCCAGCCTCAAGTCATACCACCCTCTGCCAGGTCCACTGTGTCCCAGCCATAGGTCTCTGTTCTTTTAGCACAACAGACTGCCAGCCTCCCAGCCTTTGTCTTGTTCTTCCCTTAGCCTGGAATGTACCTCCCAATACTTTTCACGTGGCTGGCTTCTGTTTACCATTCATGTCTCAGTTGAAAAATAACCTCCATGAAACCTTTTTAAAATTGAAGTATAGGGCTTCCCTGGTGGCACAGTGGTTAAGAATCCGCCTGCCAATGCAGGGGACACGGATTCGAGCCCTGGTCCGGGAAGATCCCACATGCCGCAGAGCAACTAAGCCCATGCGCCACAACTACTGAGCCTGCACTCTAGAGCCCACGAGCCACAACTAGTGAGCCCGCGTGCCACAACTACTGAAGCCTGCCCACCTAGAGCCCGTGCTTTGCAACAAGAGAAGCCACGACAATGAGAAGCCCACGTGCCGCAACGAAGAGTAGCCCCCACTCACCACAGCTAGAGAAAGCCCGCGTGCAGCAACGAAGACCCAACGCAGCCAAAAATAAAATAAATTAAATTAATTAATTAAAAAAATTAATTAATTAATAAAATTGAAGTTTAAAGTTACCTTCCCCCACTCATTTTCCCACTATCTACTCCCTTTTGGTTATATTTTCCTATTTTATTTCCTTTGTGGAACTCATCACTGAAGATATCCTACTTGTTTATTTGCTTATTTTACTATCTCCTATTTCTACTAGAATCTAGAATCTAGAATCTACTACTCCTTGAGAGTAAGTACCTTGTCCCTCAGTAAATATTTGTTTAGTGAATGGATAGATCTCATTTCCTCCAGACCATAAGAGCCATGAGGGCAGAGACTATCTACTTTGTTCAGCCTTGTACTCCTGCTCCAAGTATGGTATCTTTCCATATTATAGATGACTTAATAATAATATTTTAAAGTTGGGTTTATTGAGATTTATTTTACATATAGTAAAAGTCATCCTTTTTAATTGCACAGTTCTGTGAGTTTTGACAAATATGTACAGTCATATAAACAATACCACAGTCAAGATATAGAACATAATAAATGTTTCTTTAAGATTAATAAGTGAATCACTAACAGAATAATTCAGTAAACAGCCATCAATAGTTGTGCTTTCTGGGTACTGCCAGCTGATCAGCCTAGCCCATTACTGACATAGCTCATTTGTCATACAGGCGAACGGGAGGTTGGAACAGAGTCGAAAATGCTGCTGTTGGCCCGAGAAGATAAGAAACTTCAGTGCTTGGGACTGCAGAGCAGACAGCCGGCAAGTGGTTCCTCTAAGACCTTTGAACTCTGGGGCAACCTGGGTCACTCTGTTTCTTGGAAAGCTGTTTTGAAAACATTTCTAATTTCTCTCTATGTTCACCTTTTGAAGAAGCTGCTTGAGTGAGAGGCAGTACAGTATAGTGATTAAGAGCATGGGATATGGAATAAGGGCAACATTTAAATCCTGGTTCTTCCTAATGGCTATGACATTGGACAGGTTACTTAACCTCTCTGAGCCTCAGTTTCCTCATCACTGAACTTGTCATAGTAGGATTTACCACATAGGGCAATGTGATGGGATTAAATGTCCTACTGCTTTGTGACCTTTATCAAGTCACTGGGCCTTAGTGTGCTGTATGTAAAATGATAAGGTTCTATAGATTCCCTTCTTCCTCTAAGATAATGTGAAGATTTTCTGAGTAAAGGACTCACGCATTCAGGGCTCTAGATTAATTAATGACCAGAATATCTTTCGTAGAAGAATTGAATTTTCTTCCTTCATTCGCTGAGGTTTTGCCAAGCAGACTATGCTCTTAATTAAACTCTGAGTTTCTTGAGATTTTCTAAATTTCTTTCCAGCTCCTGTCATCATCACCCAGACAACTTGAATGATTTGGTTTGACCACAGGCTTTGTATTTTCATTTCATCTCATGACTTCATTGTGCTGGTGATGTTTCCATTTTCAGAGTTTGTTCTGGGAACATCACTATTTTTGATCATATTGCCTTTATACTCTGAATTTCCATGCTGGCTTTTACTTCCAAAGGGAAATCAAGGGTTTTTGTTTGTTTTGTTTCTTTTTTTAGAACTTTCAGTCTTTACTGTTTGAACTAACACTAAGGAATAAATAAAAGTCTAATAGTTTGGGGTTTATTTTTTTTTCAGGTACATGGGGTGACTTGTGATTCTTTAAATTGCCACTTTGTTTCTTTCCCTTCAAAAGGTTGTCACAAGTGCCTTGAAGCAAAACTTAAATGTGTGAATTGCAAGTGTTTATCAAATGGAGGGTTGTGCTGAAAAGAGGGTAAAGGAGACTTTTTGGTTTCAAGGATCCCATGAGTCAATGTGTTAAGGGGAAATCGTATGAAACCTGCTGCCTCAGACTACGATATTATATAACCTGCTTAAGTCCTCAGCCAGCCTCAGGTTCCTGAAGTCCTGGGAGTGCTTCCCCCTCAGTTGTTGATGAATGCTTAGTTTAGATCAGAAGTGCTTAAATGGGGAAGAAAGCAATTCTGTACTAAAAGTAGTAAAATTCTCCTTTTCTTGGTGCCTGTGTATTCCTGGAAACAAATTAATCTTTAAACAGCATCTTTGTCTCCTACTTGTTCCAGGTGTTCCTCTTTATTGGCTCAGATGCCTTCAACTGCTGTACTTTTCTTTCTGGCTTCTTGCTGTTGGCTGGGACACAGGATGGAAACATTTATCAGCTGGATGTGAGGAGTCCAAGGTGAGTCACCATTTGTTTGCATGATGCAGGTCTTCTGCAGAGTGGAAATTTTTATTGGCTTTCACAGTGATTTAGTCTGGCATACAGATGGCTATTGAATCAAGGGTATGTTTTTCCGTTTATAAAGGTTTTCCAGTGTGAATTGTCTGATTGTTCTTATTATTCCTGGAATCACATTAAAAGGTAATTTGATTCATATTGTCATGATTGTCATGATTGCTTTGGAAATTAAGCTTAAATAATGAACTAACATTTCACTTACAATAATTGTGTAAAACTTTTCATTTTAAGGAGCTTAGTAATTTTCTTCATAGTATTAGATCTGGGTTGGCCTAGGATTAATCATTTTTAGTTCAGGTAAGCCAGCTCTGATTCTTTATTTGGCTGTGATCATAACCTATCTAAAATAGGCTTTATCCTGGTCTTAAAGATATCCAAAGGGAATCCACAACCTATTTGTCCCAGGATTTAACAGTTTCTACAATTCTGTCCCTTCCTCCTTCTGTTTCCTTCTTTTGTTCAACTGATATTTATTGAATGGCTTCTGTAGGCATTGGGCTTTGGGCAGGGCAGTGAAAAACAGGAGTAAAAAATAAAAACTATGCCTTTGAGGCATTTGGAGTCTAATAGTAAAGATGAACAAGTAAAAGACTGTTATGACGCAGTGTGGTCAGTGGTCTGACAGGGCTACACACAAGAATTTGAGGAAACATCTAGAAGGAGAGGGAAGAAGGTGAGACTGCTTCTCCAAGGAAATGAGGCTTTAATTGGATCTGGTCTAGTAGAAAGTTACCAAGTAAAGAAGAGAAGGACCTGGCTTAGGTAGAATAGCATATAGAGACGCATGAAGGCATGTGAAAGTATGGCACTTTAAGGGACCTCTGTGTAGTTTAATATGACAAGTATGTACCCTGCCGATGGAGCAGTGATGAGAAGTGATGCCAGACAGGAAAACAGGAATTTGCTTAGAAAGGACTTACATACCCTCCCAAGGAGTTTGGACTTTATTCCAAGAGCAGTGAAAAAATTTCAGCTGAAGAATGACTAACTTGTACCTTTTCTTCCATAATTTAAGTTACTTTATTTTTGTACTTGTTTTTGCCTCCATGGAGATAGGGAACCTGATTACTGTTATAAAGTCACATATATGTAATTGATTCTCACCTTCCTCTTTCATTTTACAGAGCCCTGACAATTTTAATATTTCACAATTGTCTTAATTCTGTCTATAAATAAAACGATTAACATATTGTTAACATTGTTATCTTAAACCCTTGTCAGGCCTCCCCTAAAAACTGGAAATATCGGAGGTGACTTAGTTCGTTCAGCTCAATAACATGTTTAGATTCACTCCAAGGTGGTTTTGAACGGACTACCTTGATCTACTATTCAAGGATTTTGCCAGGAAAGAAACCATATGAATGTTTAATTTCTGTCCACATTTGTCCTTTGTGCTGTTACGCAGTTAGTGCTGTATGTTGAATATAGTCAAGCATTGCTTTTGAAGGAAAAAAATTGTAAAATTGCCCCATTTATTCTAAATCCTAGGGCTCCAGTACAAGTCATCCACAGATCAGGAGCACCAGTTATGTCCCTGCTGAGTTTCAGAGACGGATTCATTGCTAGTCAAGGTGGGTCCAGGGGCCAACTGAGGGAGGTGATTTTATATAGTTCAACTAAACATAGGTTTAAGTTCCTGGTCTGTGGCAGGGCTAGGCTCATAGTCCTACACGATTCTTTGGCATACTGTACTTTTTACATAGTGTTTAACACCCTACTTGTAATTGTCTCTGCCCCCTCCAATTTGAGCTCCTTGAGAGTAATGACTGTGCCTTATTCATCGTGTTATCCCCAGCATTTAGTTCAGTGCCCACTATGTAGTTGGTGCTCAATAAACATTGTCAGAGTAAACGTACTGACCCTTATTGCAAATCATTGAGAATTCAATAACAAATCAGTTACAGTCTCTGCTCTAAAGGAGCTCACAGTTAGTAAGGCAGACAGACATGTGGACATGTGATTGAATACCATTTGATAAGTACTGCAGCAGAAGACTATATGGGAACATGGGGAACAGCTAACTCGAGTGGTAGGAGTGCTGCAGGGATGTCTTCATGGATTGGGTGATGTGTAATCCAGTAAATATTTTACCAACTGGAGATGTAAAGATGCACATTGAAAGCCAAAGCTATAGTGTGTGCAAAGTCATAAATAAGTGAAGGGGGGCAGAAAGAAGGGATCTATCATTTATTAGGTGCCTAGCGTGCAGTAGGTACTGTGTTTGATGTTTTATGTGCATAGTCTGGGTAAAGTGAGTACCTTGGTGTAGCCAGTGCAAAATATTTGGAATGGAGTTTGGGAGTGGGGTTGGGGAAAATACATGGAAGAAGGTGTCCATTAAGGGACACTGAATCCTCATAGGAATGATGTAGGTGAGGAGGACTGGTCTATAGGCCTGAAGGGACCACCTTATGTGAGTATTTTGGTGTATCAGTTAGGATGTTTTTGGCTGTTAGTAACAGAACACCCAACTGAAAATAGCTTCAGTAATTAGGAAAATGTACTACTTCACTTAACAAGACATTCAGGTTTATGGTGGCTCCACATTAGATTAATTTAGTGATTTGAAAACAAAGTCAACAGAGAGACTAAGAAAAGTTAACTAAGTCAGTTTGGTATCCTGGATTGCATCCAGGACATTAAAGACTGGTGAAATCCAAAAAAATATAAACTAAAACCGGCCGAGGGGCATATGAGAACTTTTTGAACTATCTTTGTAACTTTTCTGTAAATCTAAAATTATTCTAAAAATATTGTTTAAATTTTTTAAATTTAAAAAATGAATAAAAGCTTTAACAAGGAAAAAAGAAATAAAATCAAGAACCCAGCTTTGCTTCATCTTTTGGCACTCTCCTCCCTAGCATGCTGACTTTTGTCCTCAGGTTACAGTGCAGGATAGCTGCAGCAAGTCTCATCTTCATGTAATATAAAAATTGTTACCCTTTTTAAGAATGAGGAGCATTTCCTCAGGAGCAGCCCAGCAGACTTACTCTCCTATGTCATTGGCCAGAATTATATAATATATGATGTGCCCAGAAGACCTAAATAGACATTTCTCCAAAGAAGATATACAGATGGCCAACAGGCACATGAAAAGATGCTCAGCATCACTAATTATCAGAGAGATGCAGATCAAACCCACAATGAGGTATCACCTCACACCAGTCAGAATGGCCATCATCAGAAAGTCTACAAATAATAAATGCTGGAGAGGATGTGGAGAAAAGGGAACCCTCCAACACTGTTGGTGGGAATGTAAATTGGTACAGCCACTATGGAAAACAGTATGGAGGTTCCTTAAAAAACTGAAAATAGAGTTGCTGTATTATCCAGCAATCCCACTCCTGGGCATATATCTAGAAAAGACAGAAACTCTAATTCAAAAAGATGCATGCACCCCAGTGTTCATAGTAGCACTATTTACAATAGCAAAGACGTAGAAACAACCCAAGTGCCCATCAACAGACGATTGGCTTAAGAAGATGTGGTGTGTATATATGTACAATGGAATATTGCTCAGTCATTAAGAAGAATGAAATATTGCCATTTGCAGCAACATGGAGGGACCTAGAGCATATTATACTAAGTGAAGTAAGTCAGAGAAAGACAAATATATGACATCACTCATATGTGAAATCTAAAAAATAATACAAATGAATCTATATACAAAACAGAAACAGACTCACAGACATAGAAAACAACAATAGGCGACCAACAGTATCCAGATTTCCATGGTCATCTCTCTGATACAGGTACCCTTCGTCCCTGTCAAAACTGGTGCCTTATTTCCCTAGCCCTTTGATTTCCAGACCATAGCAAAGAGTAATCAGGAATCTGTAGACTTAATTTTTCTAGCTGTCTGCACTCCCTCTCTCTCAATCTCTTTCTCCCACATGGCTGGGCATCAGATAGTGATGCAGTTGTACTCTATATAAAACCTTAAAAAGAGTACAGCTGGCATCACCTTGTGACAGCTTCCCTTGATGCTGCTGCCAGCACTCACGATCCTATTTTTTTTTATTCCTTTTGCTGCCATACCACACTCTTCCCTTGAAATCTCTGCAGTGTGCCCTCCATCCCTATCCCTCTGTTCAAACTGCCCTCTTGAAGGCCACCAATCATGAGCCTCTTGCTAGATCCAGTGGCCTTTTATGTGTACAGTCCTCTCTTGTCCAGTAGTCCCTAAGCTTCCTTGAGGACAGGTGGCATGTCTTCTTCGTCTCTGTAACCCCAGCTCTTGCACAGGACTGAAGAATCTCAGCAAATGTTTGTTGAATGAGTGAGTACATATGTTTCATCTTTCATGATTCTTAGTGATAATGGATTCTGTTATTTCTTTCTTTAAACTATGAGGTCTTTTGACTTTGGTGATACTAATTAATCTCCTGATCATTCTCTTTCTCCAGTTACTGCTCCTTTCCCTGATTTCCCTGGTATTTTGCCTAGCATGATTCATGCTTTACTGTAGGTTCTCTAATTTTTTGTTGACGTTGAATCCTTTTGCTCTTCCTAGTATTGTTGCCATCCCTAAACCAGAGATATCTCCTGAGTTCAGCCTTTGTCCTTCTACCTTTTCTTCTCCATGCTTCCTCAAGGACCCACTGTACTCATGGTGTTAGCTGTTAATGATTGGAATCCATAGCTCTAGCCCTGATCTCCTACTTAGCCTTTATTTTATTGGGCAGTTGCATGATATAGAAAAAGCATGGATTTTGGATGCAAACTGACAACCTAATCAATGAATTTATATCCTCACTCCATCACTTACTATTAGATTCAGCTCTATGAAATTCCTAATATATGGCCATTTTTGATTTATAAAAATGGCAGTTGTATATCGTTTAATCTAATAGTCCTATGACCTTTGTAAACCACTTCACTTTTCTAAGTCTCAGTTTACTTAGAGATAAAATAGGTACTCGACATAAAGTAGACATTCTGTAAGTAATAGTTTCTTCTTACTCCTATAACTACCCCTTGCCCTATAAGCCCTCCTAAAAAGTGTTTCTTCTCATCATGATCCAGTGAAAAAGCACACACTCACAAAAAGTAGAATTATGCTATAGGGAAAGATATGTGGAAGTATCAAAGGAATAGTAAGTGTTACAAGAGGTTGATGGGAGGAAGGGTTTACTATATGGGGTGGTTAGAAATGGCTTCCTAGAGGGAATGGGAATAGAGCTGGGGCTTATCAAGTAGATTTGTGTATAGAAACTTGAGTGCAGAAGAAGAGCTATGGTAATCAGACTTTCTTATCTCCCCTGTCAATATTTCTATAAATATCTCTAAAATATATAAGAATTCTTTTTTGGAAAAGATTATTTTTAATAATAATAATGCAAGAAAGGATAAATTCCTCCTGTATGCTGCTGGTTGCAGTATAGATTAACAGATAAATTAAAATTGATTAACATGTAATTTGGAAAGCAGTTTTTCAGATTTCCAAAAAGTTTCAAATGGTTAATTAATATCTTTTGATTCTTTTCCAGGGCTCTATACAAAGTCATAATCTTAATATAGAAAAAACCTTATGCATAAAGATATTCTTTTATGCAGTATGCTCTCAACCATGTAAAATAAAAATTTACACAGAAAAGGTTGGAAAAATACATTAAAATGTGAACAGTAATTATATTTAGTGGTAGATATGGGTGATTTTTTGCTTCTGTTTCTTTACTTTTATTTTTAATTTTTTTTCTTTTTGGCTGCACCGTTCAGCATACGGGATCTTAGTTCCCCAAACAGGGATTGAACCTGTGCCCCCTGCATTGAGAGTGCGGAGTCTTAACCACTGGACCACCAGGGATGTCCCTGTTTCTTTATTTTTAAAGTTTTCTTCATTGAGCACGTGCTACGTTTATATTAAATAAAACAGGAACAAAAAAGTCACCCATTCAGCAGTTTATAGATCATTCCAAGTTTCATTTGACCATGCTCTTCTGAGAAAATTAAGTTTAAAAATTAGATATACTTTTATTTTCTTGGTATAACTTTTCTCCTTTGCCTGATTTATGTGGTCAAGTTTATAGATTGAAGAATAATTTGGGAGCATAGTTGTTTTTTTTATGTATATATAAATTTATTTATTTTTGGCTGTGTTGGGTCTTTGTTGCTACGTGCAGGCTTTCTCTAGTTGTGGCGAGCGGAGGCTACTCTTTGTTGCGGTGCACGGGCCTCTCATTGCAGTGGCTTCTCTTGTTGCGGAGCACGGGGTCTAGGCACACAGGCTTCAGTAGTTATGGCACGTGGGCTCAGTAACTGTGGCTTGTGGGCTCTAGAGCGCAGGCTCCGTAGTTGTGGCGCACGGGCTTAGTTGCTCCACAGCGTGTGGATCTTTGCGCACCAGGGCTCAAACCTGTGTCCCTTGCGCTGGCGGGCGGTTTCTTAACCACTGAGCCACCAGGGAAGTCCCGGGAGCATAGTTTTCTTAAAGAAAACATTTACTCAGGCAAATTCCCTGTTAAAAATCATTGTCTAGGATAAGTTTGCAAATATATGTGTAAGCCTACAGTTGCTTGCTCTGTGCCCTTGGCAGTTATTGCTAATCAAAGACAACTCTTCTTCCCACTGAGCTTGCACTTGGCCTTCAGATCCTCTCAAGCCCAGCATTTTAGGCAGTCACTGTAGGTCCTCATATTTGGCCCACATAATGAGTCCTGTCTACCATTCTGTGTCTTAGGACAATCTTCTTTAGGCTAGTGATGTACAGAAATAAACTAAAATGTTGAGGGGTTTGTTTTTTTTTAACTTTGCATGCAGCTATCTCTTCAGTTATCTTAAGTTTTCTTTCTGCCTTTTAGGTGATGGAAGCTGTTTCATTGTCCAGCAAGACTTAGACTATGTCATTGAGCTCACTGGGGCTGACTGTGACCCTGTGTACAAGGTACAGACCTGAGAGGAGACCAGGCCTGGGTGATTCTCACCTGGGACCTAGGGCTTTTGAGGGGACTGAATCCAGCTACTTTGTGGTTATTAGGGGTAATACAATACTACGGGGTGGGATAGGAAGAAATAATTTTGAGTCAGAAGTGACTTCATCACTTACTGGATCTGGAAACTTAAAAAATTACTTTACCTCCTCAGTCTGTCAATTTATCTGTAAAATGAGGATAACAGTGAGATAATGCATATGAAATTTCTTTGTATATTTTAAATATTCTGTAAATATTAGCTATTATTACTATTGTTGTTGTTATTATTATTATTTAAGTTCAAGACTGATTTGGTTAGAGTGAAAAGAGAAAAATGAAAGGGGAAAGAGTATTTGTTGACCAGACATTGTTCTAGATGTTTTTACATATATTATCTTATTTAATAGTTGTTATCATCCCTTGAGATATAATATTATTATTCCTGTTTTTTCTTATAATTTAAAAAAAAATGTATAATTAATGCATACATGTAAAAATTCAAACAATACAGACTTGTACAGACTTAAAAGTCTGCTTTAAGACTTTTTTGGTTCCACTCTTCTTTCCTGAAGTAACTAGCATTAATAGTTTGGCATGTATCTTTTAAGACTGTTTTTGGAGAATTTGCACTTACATCTTTGTGTATTTATGTAAATAATATAGTTTTGTCTTTACTTTGTACATAATTGGGATCATTCTATATGTATTCCTCTATGACTTGGGTTATTTTACATGGCATTTTGGAGCTCTTTCCAGACAAATGAATATATAATAGATACATTTCATTTTTTAAAATTCCTGCATATTCTGTATTGTGAATTAACGTATCATTTTCGTTTTACAAATGAAGAAATGGGCCCAGAGGGGTTGAGAAAGTTGCTCTAGGTCATGCAGCTACATATTAGCAAAGCTGTGATTAAGCTGACTCCAGAAATCGTGCCATTTCCATTAAATTAGTGGTGCTTAGCCTTCTTTGAGTCTCAGACTACTTTGAGAATTTGATGAAATCCTCCTCAGAAAAAAAAAGGCACATTTTGAGAACTTCTTTGCATATAATTTTATGAGGTTCAAGGATACGCAGGCCTTTCTATGGACCTTCTGCTCCCCCAGTACACACTGTCTGCGCTACACCATGCACAATGCTAGTGGGTTTGTTCTCCACTTGGTCACTTAGTTTCTCTGTTCTACAGAAGTAGTCATGAGCCCCCTTGATTCTGGCCAGCTATTTTTTTTAATATATATCATGGATGTAAGTCTTGTCTTTGGAGTCAGTAAAGCTTCTCAGACCCCTTTGTACTAGTTGGGGTCAATGACAAGCCTCTATCTTTTTGAAATGGAAGAATCCTGGGCTTCCTTTGAGCTGTGAACTCTTGTGTTCCAGGTAGCCACATGGGAGAAGCAGATCTACACGTGTTGTCGAGATGGTCTTGTGCGACGCTATCAGCTCTCTGACCTCTGACCCCTTGGGAAGAGGAGTCACAGTTAATGAAAAAGATTGACTCCGATCAGCAGTGAGCAGAAACATCATCAAGGACCATGGAAGGACCATGGGTGCCCTTTATTGTATTGGGTACCCTTTGGAAGCAACAAAAAGTCAGCTGCATTGGCCCATGTGGAGCTATCATTCCATGACAGGACCCACTTTGAAGTGAGTAAGAAGCTCACATGTGCTCGCTGCATTTGTCCCAACTTCTCCCTTAAACTCACCCCAGCAACATAGGACAAGGATATGGATGCTTATAGTTTGATCTCACACCGATTATGTTAAATGTTTACAAGGACCAGAGGACTGAAGCCTGTTCTCTGGAGGAAATAAAGAAAATATGTTTGGAGGAGTCTGAATTTGAGAATCTTTGTTAAATACTCCTGGCTCTAGCAAAAAGTCAGTCACGGTGATGGGATTCCCTTCTCAGGCACTTCCTGTTAGCCTGCCTATAGGGTAGGACTACTTGACAGTAGCAGTAAATATCCCATACGCAACCTGGGAAACACTGTTAGAGAGGTAGGGTAACCAACCTTCCCAGTCTTCCTCGGACTGAGGGGTTTTCTGCTACATGCCTTCTGTCCCAGGCAAACTGATATGATTGGTCACCCTTTATACAGGTGACGAAGTTGAATCATATAATTGTAAAGGCAGCGTCTGTCAAAGCGTGGTCCCTTGAACACCTGTATCAGATCACCCGGGAACTTGTTAGAAATAGAAATTCTTGGAAACCACCACCCCACCGACCCTTTCAGACTTAAATCAGAAATTCTATGGATGGGGCCCACAATCAGTATTTTAACAAGACTCCCAGGTGATTCTGATTCTTGAGACCTAGAGAAAAAAATGGTGAAGGGCAATTTAGTCATAGATGGAACTCAGGGCTCAAGGGATGGCCAGGCTGGTCTATAGGAGATGAGGCTGGAGAGGTTGACAGGGTCCAAATAGTGAACAGCCTTGAATGCCAGGTAAGGAGCTTGAACTTCACTTGATTGGCTATGGGGAACCACAGAAGGGTTTTAAGCAAGGGTACAACATGGTCACCTCTTTTTTTTCCTTAAACATAAAAATGGAATCATAATGTATGTATTCCATGGTTTATTTTCACTTAGTATCTCTGAGTTCTTTCCGTCTTCGTACATTTAGACGTTCCTCATTCTTTTTTTTTTTTTAATAAATTTATTTATTTTTTATTTATTTTTGGCTGCGCTGAGTCCTTGCCACTGTGCACGGGCTCTCTCTAGTTGTGGCGAGCGGGGGCTACTCTTCGTTGCGGTGTGCGTGCTTCTCATTGCAGTGGCTTCTTTTGTTGCGGAGCACGGGCTAGTGGCACATGGGCTTCGGTAGTTGTGGCACACGGGCTCTAGAGCATAGGCTCCGTAGTTGTGGCACATGGGCTTAGTTGCCCCGTGGCATGTGGGATCTTCCCGGACCAGGGCTCGAACCCGTGTCCCCATCATTGGCAGGCGGATTCTTGACCACTGCACCACGAGGGAAGTCCAGACCTTCCTCATTCTTTTTTTTTTGAATTTTTGAATTTTATTTGTTTTTGTATACAGCAGGTTCTTATTAGTCATCAATTTTATACACATCAGTGTATACATGTCAATCCCAATCTCCCAATTCATCACACCAACACCGCCACCCACCCCCGCCGCTTTCCTCCCTTGGTGTCTATACGTTTGTTCTCTACATCTCAATTTCTGCCCTGCAAACTGGTTCATCTGTGCCATTTTTCTAGGTTCCACATATATGCATTAATATATGATATTTGTTTTTTCTCTTTCTGACTTACTTCACTCTGTATGACAGTCTCTAGATCCATCCACATCTCAACAAATGACCCAATTTCGTTCCTTTTTATGGCTGAGTAATATTCCATTGTATATATGTACCACATCTTCTTTATCCATTCGTCTGTCATTGGGCATGTAGGTTGCTTCCATGACCTGGCTATTGTAAATAGTGCTGCAATGAACACTGGGGTGCATGTGTCTTTTTGAATTATGGTTTTCTCTGGGTATATGCCCAGTAGTGGGATTGCTGGATCATATGGTAATTCTATTTTTAGTTTTTTAAGGAACCTCCATACTGTTCTCCATAGTGGCTGTATCAATTTACATTCCCACCAACAGTGCAAGACGGTTCCCTTTTCTCCACACCCTCTCCAGCATTTGTTGTTTGTAGATTTTCTGATGATGCCCATTCAAACTAGTGTGAGGTGATACCTCATTGTAATTTTGATTTGCATTTCTCTGATAATTAGTGATGTTGAGCAGCTTTTCATGTGCTTCTTGGCCATCTGTATTTCTTCTTTGGAGAAATGTCTATTTAGGGCTTCTGCCCATTTTTGGATTAGGTTGTTTGTTTTTTTAATATTGAGCTGCATGAGCTGTTTATATAGCTTGGAGATTAATCCTTTGTCCATTGATTCATTTGCAAATATTTTCTCCGATTCTGAGGGTTGTCTTTTCATCTTGTTTATGGTTTCCTTTGCTGTACAAAAGCTTTGAAATTTCATTAAGTGCCATTTGTTTATTTTTGTTTTTATTTCCATTACTCTAGGAGGTGGATCAAAAAAGATCTTGCTGTGATTTATGTCAAAGAGTGTTCTTCCTATGTTTTCCTCTAAGAGTTTTATAGTGTCCAGTCTTACATTTAGGTCTCTAATCCATTTTGAGTTTATTTTTGTGTATGGTGTTAGGGAGTATTCTAATTTCATTCTTTTACATGTAGCTGTCCAGTTTTCCCAGCACCACTTATTGAAGAGACTGTCTTTTCTCCATTGTATATCCTTGCCTCCTTTGTCATAGATTAGTTGACCATAGGTGCATGGGTTTATCTCTGGGCTTTCTATCCTGTTCCACTGATCTATATTTCTGTTTTTGTGCCAGTACCATATTGTCTTGATGACTGTAGCTTTGTAGTATAGTCTGAAGTCAGGGAGTCTGATTCCTCCAGCTCTGCTTTTTTCCCTCAAGACTGCTTTGGCTATTCGGGGTCTTTTGTGTCTCCATACAAATTTTAAGATTTTTTGTTCTAGTTCTGTAAAAAATGCCATTGGTAATTTGATAGGGATTGCACTGAATCTGTAGATTGCTTTGGGTAGTATAGTCATTTTCACAATGTTGATTCTTCCAATCCAAGAACATGGTATATCTCTCCATCTGTTGGTATCATCTTTAATTTCTTTCATCAGTGTCTTATAGTTTTCTGCATACAGGTCTTTTGTCTCCCTAGGTTGGTTTATTCCTAGGTATTTTATTCTTTTTTGTTGCAGTGGTAAATGGGAGTGTTTCCTTAATTTCTCTTTCAGATTTTTCATCATTAGTATATAGGTATGCAAGAGATTTCTGTGCATTAATTTTGTATCCTGCAACTTTACCAAATTTGTTGATTAGCTCTAGTAGTTTTCTAGTAGCATCTTTAGGATTCTCTATGTATAGCATCATGTCATCTGCAAACAGTGACAGTTTTACTTCTTCTTTTCCAATTTGTATTCCTTTTATTTCTTTTTCTTCTCTGATTGCTGTAGCTAGGACTTCCAAAACTATGTTGAATAATAGTGGTGAGAGTGGACATCCTTGTCTTGTTCCTGATCTTAGAGGAAATGCTTTCAGTTTTTCACCATTGAGAATGATGTTTGCTGTGGGTTTGTCATATATGGCCTTTATTATGTTGAGGTAGGTTCCCTCTATGCCCACTTTCTGGAGAGTTTTTACCATAAATGGGTGTTGAATTTTGTCAAAAGCTTTTTCTGCATCTGTTGAGATGATCATATGGTTTTTATTCTTCAATTTGTTAATATGGTGTATCACGTTGATTGATTTGCGTATATTGAAGAATCCTTGCATCCCTGGGATAAATCCCACTTGATCATGGTATATGATCCTTTTAATGTGTTGTTGGATTCTGTTTGCTCATATTTTGTTGAGGATTTTTGCATCTATATTTATCAGTGATATTGGTCTGTAATTTTCTTTTTTTCTAATATCTTTGTCTGGTTTTGGTATCAGGGTGATGGTGGCCTTATAGAATGAGTTTGGGAGTGTTCCTTCCTCTGCAGTTTTTTGGAAGAGTTTGAGAAGGATGGGTGTTAGCTCTTCTCTTAATGTTTGATAGAATTCACCTGTGAAGCCATCTGGTCCTGGACTTTTGTTTGTTGGAAGATTTTTTTTTTTTTTAATTTTTAAATTTATTTATTTATTTACTTTTGGCTGTGTTGGGTCTTCGTTTCTGTGCGAGGGCTTTCTCTAGTTGCGGCAGGCAGGGGCCACTCTTCATCGCGGTGCGCGGGCCTCTCACTCTCGCAGCCTCTCATTGCGGAGCACAGGCTCCAGACGCGCAGGCTCAGTAGTTGTGGCTCATGGGCCTAGCTGCTCCGCGGCATGTGGGATCCTCCCAGACCAGGGCTCGAACTCATGTCCCCTGCATCGGCAGGCAGACTCTCAACCACTGCGCCACCAGGGAAGCCCTGTTGGAAGATTTTTAATCACAGTTTCAGTTTCATTACTTGTGATTGGTCTGTTCATATTTTCTGTTTCTTCCTGGTTCAGTCTTGGAAGGTTATACCTTTCTAAGAATTTGTCCATTTCTTCCAGGTTGTCCATTTTATTGGCATAGAGTTCCTTGTAGTAGTCTCTTAGGATGCTTTGTATTTCTCAGGTGTATGTTGTAACTTCTCCTTTTTCATTTCTGATTTTATTGATTTGAGTCCTCTCCCTCTTTTTCTTGATGAGTCTGGCTAATGGTTTATCAATTTTGTTTATCTTCTCAAAGAACCAGCTTTTAGTTTTATTGATCTTTGCAATTGTTTTCTTTGTTTCTATTGCATTTATTTCTGCTCTGATCTTTATGATTTCTTTCCTTCTGCTAACTTTGGGTTTTGTTTGTTCTTCTTTCTCTAGTTCCTTTAGGTGTAAGGTTAGATTGTTTATTTGAGATTTTTCTTGTTTCTTGAGGTAGGCTTGTATAGCTATAAACTTCCCTCTTAGAATTACTTTTGCTGCATCCCCACAGGTTTTGGATTGTCGTGTTTTCATTGTCATTTGTCTCTAGGTATTTTTTGATTTCCTCTTTGATTTCTTCAGTGATCTCTTGGTTATTTAGTAACATATTGTTTAGCCTCCATGTGTTTGTGTTTTTTACATTTTTTTCCCTGTAATTGATTTCTAATCTCATAGTGTTGTGGTCAGAAAAGATGCTTGATATGATTTCAATGTTCTTAAATTTACTGAGGCTTGATTTGTGACCCAGGATGTGATCTATCCTGGAGAATGTTCCATGCGCACTTGAGAAGAAAGTGTAATCTGCTGTTTTTGGATGGAATGTCCTATAAATATCAATTAAATCTATCTGGTCTATTGTGTCATTTAAAGCTTCTGTTTCCTTATTTATTTTCTTTTTGGATGATCTGTCCATTGGTGTAAGTGAGGTGTTAAAGTCCCCCACTATGATTGTGTTACTGTCGATTTCCTCTTTTATAGCTGTTAGCAGTTGCCTTATGTATTGAGGTGCTCCTATGTTGGGTGCGTATATATTTATAATTGTTATATCTTCTTCTTGGATTGATCCCTTGATCATTATGTAATGTCCTTCTTTGTCTCTTGTAACATTCTTTATTTTAAAGTCTATTTCATCTGATATGAGTATAGCTACTCCAGCTTTCTTTTGATTTCCATTTGCATGGAATATCTTTTTCCATCCCCTCACTTTCAGTCTGTATGTGTCCCTAGGTCTAAAGTGGGTCTCTTGTAGACAGCATATATATGGGTCTTGTTTTTGTATCCCTTCAGCAAGCCTGTGTCTTTTGGTTGGAGCATTTAATCCATTCACGTTTAAGGTAATTATCGATATGTATGTTCCTATGACCATTTTCTTAATTGTTTTGGGTTTGTTTTTGTAGGTGCTTTTCTTCTTTTGTGTTTCCCACTTAGAGAAGTTCCTGTAGCATTTGCTGTAGAGCTGGTTTGGTGGTGCTGAATTCTCTTAGCTTTTGCTTGTCTGTAAAGCTTTTGATTTCTCCATCGAATCTGAATGAGATCCTTGCTGGGTAGAGTCATCTTGGTTGTAGGTTCTTCCCTTTCATCACTTTAAATATGTCATGCCACTCCCTTCTGGCTTGTAGAGTTTCTGCTGAGAAATCAGCTGTTAACCTTATGGGAGTTGCCTTGTATGTTATTTGTCGTTTTTCCCTTGCTGCTTTCAATAATTTTTCTTTGTCTTTAATTTTTGCCAGTTTGATTACTATGTGTCTCAGCATGTTTCTCCTTGGGTTTATCCTGTATGGGACTCTGCACTTCCTGGACTTGGGTGGCTATTTCCTTTCCCATGTTAGGGAAGTTTTCAACTATAATCTCTTCAGATATTTTCTCTGGTCCTTTCTCTCTCTTCTTCTGAGACCCCTATAATGTGAATGTTGTTGCGTTTTTTAAATTATTATTATTTATTTATTTAATTTATTTATGTTTGGCTGCATTGGGTCTTCGTTGCTGTGTGCAGGCTTTCTCTAGTTGCGGCGAGCAGGGGCTACTCTTCGTTGCGGTGCATGGGCTTCTCATTGCAGTGGCTTCTCTTGTTGCGGAGCACGGGCTGTAGGTGCGCAGGCTTCAGTAGTTGTGGCCCGCGGGCTCTAGAGCGCAGGCTCAGTAGTTGTGGCTCACGGGCTTAGTTGCTCCGTGGTATGTGGGATCTTCCCGGACCAGGGCTTGAACCCGTGTCCCCTGCATTGGCAGGCGGATTCTTAACCACTGCACCACCAGGGAAGCCCGCTGTTGGCATTTAATGTTGTCCCAGAGGTCTCTTAGGCTGTCTTCATTTCTTTTCATTCTTTTTTGTTTATTCTGTTCCACAGCAGTGAATTCCACCATTCTGTCTTCCAGGTCACTTATCCGTTCTTCTGCCTCAGTTATTCTGCTGTTGATTCCTTCTAGTGTAGTTTTCATTTCAGTTATTGTATTGTTCATCTGTGTTTGTTCTTTAATTCTTCTAAGTCTTTGTTAAACATTTCTTGCATCTTCTCGATCTTTGCCTCCATCCTTTTTCCGAGGTCCTGGATCATCTTCACTATCATTATTCTGAATTCTTTTTCTGGAAGGTTGCCTATCTCCACTTCATTTAGTTGTTTTTCTGGGGTTTATCTTGTTCCTTCATCTGGTACATAGCCCTCTGCCTTTTCATCTTGTCTATCTTTCTGTGAATGTGATTTTTGTTCCACAGGCTGCAGGATTGTAGTTCTTCTTGCTTCTGCTGTCTGCCCTCTGGTGGATGAGGCTATCTAAGAGGCTTGTGCCAGTTTCCTGGTGGGAGGGACTGGTGGTGGGTAGAGCTGACTGTTGCTCTGGTGGGCAGAGCTCAGTCCCTCATTCTTTTTAATAATTTCCAAAGTTTGGTCTTCCCTCGCGGTCCAGTGGTCTAGACTCCACGCTTCCACTGCAGGGGGCATGGGTTCAATCCCTGGTCGGGGAACTAAGATCCCGCATGCTGTGCGGCGTGGTCATTTATTTCCAGAGTATGAATACCATATCAATTACATTATTAGAGAAAAGCAACCCTTGCGCTGGGCCATGTAGGCTAAGATCAGGGTTTATTTTAAAAAAGAAGGTAATTCCTAGCTGGCGTAATATTATGGTTTACAGAGTTCTTAAAGGCTGGTGGTAGGGAGTTCCCTGGTGGCCTAGTGTTGGGATTCCGGGCCTTTGGTGCTGTGACCCAGGTTCAGTCCCTGGTCAGGGACCTGAGATCCTCTAAGCCACACAGTGCAGCCAAAAAAAAAAAAAAGGCTAGTGGTGAGACTCAACGAGATCTAGTGATTTGCCAAGGGTCATAGAGAGTAGGAACTTGAACACAGTTTATCTTAACTTTAAATCCCATATTTTCCTTCTGGTTGCTTTTGCCTAAACCAAATCGAAAATAAAATACTATAATTCATTGAGTATCTACTGGGTATCTACTCTGTTCTAGGTACTGTATGTAAATATTTAATCCTCATAACGCTCTTAAAAAGAAAATAGTATTATTCCTGTCTAAAGGATAAAGAGGGACTTCCCTGGTTGCACAGTGGTTAAGAATCCACCTGCCAACGCAGGGGACACAGGTTCGAGCCCTGGTCTGGGAAGATCCCACATGCTGCGGAGCAACTAAGCCTGTGCACCACAACTACTGAGCCTGCGCTCTAGAGCCCGCGGGCCATACTGCTGAGGCTGTGCGCCACAACTACTGAAGCCTGCGTGCCTAGAGCCCATGCTCCACAACAAGAGAAGCCACCACAATGAGAAGCCTGCGCGCTGCAATGAAGAGTAGCCCCCGCTTGCCACAACTAGAGAAAGCCCTCATGCAGCAACGAAGACCCAATGCAGCCAAAAATAAATTAAAAAAAGAAACTGAGGCTCAAGGAATTAAGTACCAGAGCCTTGATTTGGACCTTGTTCAGTCTGTCTCCAAGGCCCATGCTCCTTCCACTGTACCATGTGGTCACAAGACCTCTGGGACTAGAGCAGTTTCATTCAAGGAGTGATTTGTGATAGGGTCAGGTAGACCCAAAAGGGCATATTCCAGAGCTCAGAAACATTGAATCCTAGAAGGTCCAGGGGGAACCTCTAAGAAGTCAGACTAACAAAAAAAGATGAGGAAGAATATAGCTGAGTTCACACAAGTATGACTCTGAGTTCCATTCCAGGACTCATTCTTCTCCATTGCCATCATATTTACAAGCCCCTTTTCACAGGTCTCCAGAGTTGATATCCTGATTGTGATAGATGCAGTAACCCTTGACAGCTGTCCTGAAGTCCAGACCCATACAGAAGGAGCAGAGGCTAGCTCTCAGGTACCCCAAAGCCTTATCTACTGTGAATGTAATAATCCCCAGTTTGTATCAGGCAAAGCTTTTTTTTCCTTTTGGGTTGAGGAATGCATTCTGGGTAAGGAAAGGTTGACAACCCCCATCTGCAGCACTGCAGGCCCAGGGAAGCTCTGTGTTAGACCTTGTTTCTTGGCTTTCAGATGCCCCCTTGTGGCTTCTTGTGAGAAGTGCCTCTATTTCTCAGTCCTCTCAGAAAAGTTGGCAGTGGCAGCAGCTATTGAGCATATACTGTGTGCCAGGCACAGTCCTCACAATAACGTTGTAAAGCAAAGGTTTATTTTTCTTGAACAAGTCTCTTTGTGGATATATTTTATATATTTTTCTAATTTACTTTTTATTTTGAAATAATTTCAAACTTGCAGAAAAGCTGTAAGAATAGTTCAGAGGATTCCAGTATATCCCCACCCAGATCTCCCAGTTGTTAACTTCTTATGTTTGCTTTATCATCTGCTCTCTCCCTCTCTCTTTATATATATACAGATATATTTTTTATACAGGTTATATATGCTGTATATATTTTTTCTGAATCACTTGTGAGTAATACACAAATTTTATGTCCTCTTACCTTTAAATACTTCAGTATGCATTTGCTGAAATCAAGGACACTCCTGCATAACCACAGCACATCTGTCAAAACAAGGAAACCCGCATTGATACTATACTATCATCCAGTTTGCCAGCCCCATTCAAATTTTGCTGGTTGTCCCAACAATGTCCTTTATAATCACTCTTTCCTTTGTGGTCCAGGGTCTAATCCAGGATCATACGTTGCATTTATTTGCCTTCTGTCTGGAGTGCTTCCTCAGTTTTTCCTTTTATAACCCTGATATTTTTGAAATGTAGGCCACTTTGGGTTTGTCTGATGTTGCCTCATGATTAGCTTTAGGTTATATATTTGGGCAAGAATACTCCCGATGCGATTCTCCATCCTAAGAGCATGGTATTGGGAGCCACACAATGTCGACTTGTCTCATTAGTGGTGATGTTAACCTTTTGTTTTGTTTTGTTTTGTTTTTTGAGATATAATTCACAAACTATAAAATTCACCCTTTTAAAGTATACAATTTGGTGGTTTTTAGTATATTCACAAGGTAGTGCAGCCATCACCACCAATGCCAGAACATTTCATCACCCCAGAAAGAAACCCCATATATTTCAACAGTCACTCCCCGTACCCCAGCCCTCTCAACCACTAATCAGCTGACTCTCTGTCTCTGTGGATTTGCCTATTCTGGATGTTTTATATAAATGGAATCATATTATATGTGGCCTTTTGTGTCTGGCTTCTTTCACTTAGCGTAAAGTTTTCAAGGTTCATCCATGTTGTAGCATGCATCAGTACGTCATTCTTTTTTGTTGCCAAGTAATAGCCCACTTGTGACGGTTAATTTTATTTGTCAGCGTGACTGAGCCATGTTTCCCAGATTTTTGGTCAAGCATTCTGGATGTTTCTGTGTTTTTTGGATGACACTGACATTTAAATCAGTGGACTTTGAGTAAAGCAGATTACCTTCCATAATGTAAGGCCTCATCCAATCAGTTGAAGGCCTTAATAGAGGAAGACTGACCTCCCCCCAAGCAAGCAGGAATTCTACCAAAGGATTGCCTTTGGACTCAAACTGCAACTGTTCCCTGGGTCCCCTGCTGTACCACAGGCCTACACTGAAGAGTTTGGACCCTTCAAGTCTCCATAATTGCATGAGCCAATTCCTTAAAATAAATATCTCTCTACACACACACACACACACACACACATTGTCTCTTTCCCTAGAGAACCCTAATACACCACTGTATGGATATACTACAGTTTTTTAATCCATTCATCAGATTATAGACATTTGGATTGTTTTCACTTTTTAGCTATTATGGATAATGCTGCTGTGAACATTCGTGTACAAGTTTTTTTGTGAACATATATTTTTAGTTCTATCGGGTATATACTTAACTGTGGAACTGCTTGGTCATATGGTAACTCTATGTTTAATGTTTTAAGAGACTGCCAGCTATTTTCCAAAGTGGCTGCACCATTTTACATTCCCACCAGCAATGTGTAAGTGTTCTGATTTCTCCATGTCCTTGCCAATGCTTGTTTTTGTCCATCCTTTTTATTTTAGTCAGGCAGTGTTAACTCAGTTAAAATGGTATCTACCAGGTTTCTCCACAGCCAAGTTAATAAGTATTTTGTGGGGAGCTACTTTGAGAGTATAAATATCCTATTCCTCATCAATCTTGTATGAACTAGTTTTAGCATTCTTTAATGATTTCTGTCTGAATCAGTTATTCCTATGATAATTGCCAAATGGTGATTTTCTAATTCCATTATTCTTTTTACATTTATAATCAGCATTCTACTGTAAGGAAGAACTCTCCCTTCTCCCTCATTTATACATTCATTCACTCATTCATTCATCAGATATATTATTATAGATTACTCATGGATTCATCTTTTATTCTATGGATTATAATCCGTTATTACTATTATTTATTTTGCTATTTAGAGTGTCCCATTGGGGCCAATGGGGGCTCCTTCAAGCTGGATCCTGTGTCCTTTTGACATGTTTCCATCATTCTTTGAGCACTTCCATATTCTCTGATACCACAAGATATTCAAACCTCAACTTATACTTTCCCATCCCAGCCCTGGAATCAGTTGTTTGTCTAAATAGCCCTGGTTCCTTTTAGTGGAGAAGAGTATTTTTTTAAAATTTATTTATTTATTTAATTTATTTATTTTTGGCTGCGTTGGCTCTTCCTTGCTGTGTGCGTGCTTTCTCCAGTTGCGGCGAGCGGGGGCTACTCTTAGTTGCAGTGCGTGGGCTTCTCATTGCGGTGGCTTCTCTTGTTACGGAGCACGGGCTCTAGGCACGCGGGCATCCGTAGTTGTGGCTCACGGGCTCTAGAGCGCAGGCTCAGTAGTTGTGGCGCACGGGCTCCGCAGCGTGTGGGAACTTCCCGGACCAGGGCTTGAACCCTTGTCCCCTGCATTGGCAGGTGGATTCTTAACCACTGTGCCACCAGGGAAGCCCGAGAATAGTATTCAGAAACCAAAATCTGGGCAATAATATACTCTTTACTAGTGGGGTATTATTGCTTCTTGGCCCTATCAGTAGATAGTACATATACACATCTCTCTTTCTACATCCATCATTCTGTATATATATTAAAAATCATGCATTCACACTGTCACCAGTTCCAATCCAGCTCCACCTTTTACATATTTACCTCCTTTCTCCAACAATGAGAAGCTTCACTCTCATAATTCTTAGTATATTCACTTATTTGCTCAATACCGCTGTGAGTAACCAATCTTCCAACCACACAGGCCACCCAGGCCATCTCCTCCCCTTTTACTATGGCCCTTGCACACCTGGTGTCCCTCAGAGTCGCCTCCTTCCTCTCCATTCACCTCAGCCAGTCCCAGACTAAGCAAGGCCTTCCCCCAACCTTCTGAGTTTGATTTTTATTTATTTATTTATTTATTTATTTATTTATTTATTTATTTATTTATTTATAGCTGTGTTGGGTCTTCGTTTCTGTGCGAGGGCTTTCTCTAGTTGCGGCAAGCGTGGGCCACTCTTCATCGCGGTGTGCAGGCCTCTCACTATCGCGGCCTCTCTTGTTGCAGAGCACAGGCTCCAGACACGCAGGCTCAGTAATTGTGGCACATGGGTCCAGTTGCTCCGCGACATGTGGGATCTTCCCAGACCAGGGCTCGAACCCGTGTCCCCTGCATTGGCAGGCAGATTCTCAACCACTGCGCCACCAGGGAAGCCCTGAGTTTGATTTTTAACAACACTTTTTTCTGGCAATAAGAGTAAAACAGGTAATTCTCTGGCAGTCCAGTGGTTAGAATTCAGCACTTTCACCACGAGGGACCCGGGTTTGATCCCTGGTTGGGGAACTAAGATCCTGCAAGCTGTGTGGCTAAAAAAAAAAAAAGAGAGAGAGTAAAACAAATGGCCAATACACAAGAAAAAATGTTCAATTTAAGTAATTAAATAAAAATGCAAATTAAATACATAAGAAAGCTCAGAAATGCAAAAAAATATAAAGAGTAATTCCATATTTTCATTTTATAACTAGGCAATTGTAGCTAAGAAATAACTGTTTTAAGGGCATAAAACTAGTAGCTAACAGATAGGATTTGGCTCTGAGTCTACTGCCTCAATGCTGAGGGAGCATCTTCTATGTGATGCGTGCTTTTGTATAGTTTTATTTAATACTTTCACACCAACCCTGTGGTGGAGTTCATGTTAATAACCCCATTTATTCAAGGAAACTTAGACTTGGGACCATGAAGTAAACTTGCTTCAGGTCACACAAATGGCATGTGACTACAGCAACATCAAGATATGGTCACTCTGGAATGGATAAAGAAGATGTGGTACATATATACAATGGAATATTACTCAGCCATAAAAAGGAACGAAATTGGGTCATTTGCAGAGACATGGATGGATCGAGAGACTGTCATACAGAGTGAAGTAAGTCAGAAAGAGAAAAACAAATATCGTATATTAACGCATATATGTGTAACCTAGAAAAATGGTACAGATGAACCAGTTTGCAGGGCAGAAATAGAGACACAGATGTAGAGACCAAACGTAGGGACACCAAAGGGGGAAAGTGGCGGGGCAGTGGTGGTGATGGTGTGATGAATTGGGAGATTGGGATTGACATGTATACACTGATGTGTATAAAATGGATAACTAATAACCTGATGTATAAAAAAATAAAAGAAAAAAAAAAAAGAAAAAAAATGGTAGGGTCAATCTGACCAGTCAACTCACCCAAAACCTACACTTTACTTCTTAGCTTTTTAATTGATTTCTCTGTCCTTTGGCCCAACTCCAAAAGTGTGTTTTACCACTTCCAGATATACCTAAATATACCTAAAATAGATCTTTTGCCTCAAATAATATGAAAGATCTACTTTAAGGCAGGCCCTCCTCTGTAATAGTGTGGCTTCAGAGGACCCAGGAAAGTTCTTAAATATCTCAGTCATTAGTATCTGAAGTGCCATCAGGGAACTATCAAGATTTTCCATCCACAATTAGAGATGAGGTTTAAAATGTAGCACCCCTCTTTTCCCTGTATGACTGATATTTGATCCTTTCTTAAGAATACGTTTCCATTTGAGAGGAGTAAGAAGCTAAGTACTTAGAGAAGATACTCCTGAGGAAGGAGGAGGAGAGGAAGGGCTGTAGTGTGGCACTGGCCCAGGGATCGACCAGTGGAACAATAGTCCAGATACAAACCCATGCATATATGTAACATTTGTATATAACACAGCAGTCATACAGATTTGTGGGGAAACAATGGACTGTTGAGTAAATGGTTCTGGGATAGTGGGATGTCTAAAAGAAAAAAACAATACCTACCTGGCACCATATACAGAAAAATAAGTTCTAGGTGGATTAAAGATTTTAAAGTAAAATGGACTTTTGGAAGAATATGTAGGTGAAGATCTTTATGGCCTTGTATAGGGAATATTTCTTAAACTAGACACAAAAAGACAACCAAAAAGGAACAGATTGATAAATTTGACCCCATTTAAAAAAATGGTAAAAAGACAAGCTCCAAGGTGGAAGGGGTTTGTATTTTATATTAGCAACAAAGAAACATGAAGAGTCATGAATGAATTTGTAAAAAAAGAATAGCCCAATAGAAAAATGGACAAAAGATGTAAATAGGCATTTCACAACGAGGAAAAATAATTGCAAATAAAAATGAAAAGACCTCCACCAAGAAACGCAAATTAAAATCCACAAAGAGATGCTATTTCACACCTATATTGGCAACCATTTAAAAATTTGACACCAAGAATTGGTGAGAATGTGGAGCAAAAAGGAACTCTCACACACTGCTATTTTGCCATTGTAAATTAGAATCACCACATCAGAAAACTGTCTGATATTACCTTGCAGAGTTGACACACATGCCCAAATGTTCAGGATCAGCAGAGAATGCGATACAACCTCAGTGAAGACAAGTCACACACACACACACACACGCACAAACACATACCGTTTGCATAAATGATACCATTTATATAAAGTTTAAAAATATGAAAAGGTAAATATGTTGTTTGGGATACATGCAGTGGTATGTGGAGCTGGCTGTGCCAACTTGGGAGAAATTGGCAAATGCTACAAATCAGAGCTATTTTTTTCCTTCTGGTGAGCCTGTTAAACATTTAGCAGTACACCATCAGATACATGCGTAGTAGTAAAATGATAAAGAAATCCAAGAGAATAATAAACAGGTAGGGAGGGGCACACAGGGGCAGCAGTCCTTCAATAACAAATGTTCTAATGCTGCTCTTTCTTGCATGTAAACTATTTCATAAGAAACAAAAGAATGAGTAGGAGTCAGCTGGGCCAAGCGAGGGTTGGTGGTGGGTTTGGTGGGGAGGGTCTGGGTAGAGGTGGCAGCATAGGTGAATGGGAGAGAATGGTTAGCTGGGCATTTGCAAGTGTTGTAGTGAATTCTGCCGAGCGGGTGGAGTGTGAGAAGTAAGAGCAGACAGGAGGGAGCAGATCCCTGAGCACCTGTGTGCCAGGATGAACGGCTTGCATTAACTCTGGGCAGTGTTACGGAGCCCAAGCTCGCTCTGCTCGCCACACGACAGGCCAATAAATGGGGAGACCAGTTGTTGGGGCAGGAATAACGACTTTAATTGCAAAGCCAGCAGACCAAGAAGATGGCAGACTAGTGTCTCAAAAAACCATCTTCCTCAGTACAAATTTGGGCTCCTTTTACACAGAGGAAGGGGAGAGTGGGGACCCACTGCGATGCCTACCAATGGTTGAGCGGGACTGCTATTGGTTGCGCCTGCCCTGCCCTTATTACAAGTGGAGCGAGGTCTCGGCAGGGTAGAGACAAGGTGGCAGGACAGTGAGGAAGTCGTGGTGACCTTGCTGAAAGATGAAAGCCAAAGCAAGGCCATGGCTAGGAGGAGGATGAGCAGAGGAGGAGCTCGAGAGACGTCTAGGAGGCAAAATGGTCTGAGCTTGGTGACTGGGTGTAGGATGTGGGTGGAAAACTACGCTGCTGCCCTCAAGGAGATGGAGCGGAACTCCCCACTCTTTAAGGGTGGACTGTGAAATGACTTCCTTCGAAAGAGTACAATCCAGAAATGGGGAAATTAAAGTAACTTTATAGGGGAGAAATCTGACAAACACTACCTCAGCAGGTGATCAAGGTCAACCTTGACAGTGATAAGTCATGGTGATGGTACCCTTGACCTGATGGCATGAGGATGGCACTTTACCTCTGTGGTCTTCCTTCCAAAGCACCCCAACCCCAATCTAAATCATAAGAAAAACATCAAACAAATCCCAATTGAGAGACAGTCTACAAAATACCTGACCAGTACTCCTTAAACTGTCAAAGTCATCAAAAACATGGAGAGTTTGAGAAACAGCTGTAGCCAAGAGGAGCCTCAGGAGACATGACAACTAAGTTTATTTTTATTTATTTATTTATTTTTTTTGGCGGCGCCATGTGGCATGTGGGGTCTTAGTTCCCTGACCAGGGATCGAACCCGCACCCCCTGCATTGGGAGTGTGGAGTCTTAACCACTGGACTGCCAGGGAAATCCCCACAACTAAGTTTAATGGGATATCCTGGATTGGATCCTGGAACAGGAAAAAACAAAACAACACAAAACAAAAAACGGCATTAGGGGCTTCCCTGGTGGCGCGGTGGTTAAGAATCCACCTGCCAATGCACGGGACACGGGCTTGCAGGGGACACGGGTTCGAGCCCTGGTCTGGGATGATCCCACATGCCGCAGAGCATCTAAGCCCATGCGCCACTACTACTGAGCCTGCGTGCCATAACAATTGAAGCCCGCACACCTAGAGCCCATGCTGCACAACAAGAGGAGCCACCGCAATGAGAAGCCCACGCACCGCAGCGAAGGATAGCTCCCCCTTGCTCACTACAACTAGAGAAAGCCCACGCGCAGCAGCAAAGACCCAACACAGCCAAAAATAAATAAATAAATTCATTTAAAAAAACAAAACAAACAAAAGGCATTAGGGTAAAAACTAGGAAATCTGAATAAAGGATGGAGTTATGTTATAAATGATGTACCGATATTGGTTATTATTTGTGATAAAAGTACCATACTCATGTAACGTGTTAATGATAGGGGAAACCTTGTGGGGCATATGAGAGCTCTACTATCTTCACACCTTTTCTGAAAATCTAAAAGCATTCTAAAATAAAGATTTATTTATTTGTCTGAAAACTTTTAATTAAAACCAATTGCTACTCTCCTTAAAAACTGTTTTCTTTTTAATTATTATTTTTTCTGAATTTTATTTTTTTTATACAGCAGTTTCTTATTAGTTATCTATTTTATGCATATTAGTGTGTGTATGTCAATCCTCATCTCCCAGTTCATCCCACCACCACCCCCCCGCCACTTTCCCCCCTTGGTGTCCATACGAAAAACTCTGTTTTCTGAGTTGAGTGATCCTTAGGCTCGCAGAATCAGTCGCAGTTTTCTCAATCCCTCTTCTACGGGCACAGCTGAGAAGGCAGTTTGCTTAGGCAGGAAGGATTACAACTCCCAGAGTGCCCCTGTGCGGTTGTCAGGAGCAACCACTGAATGCAGACTAACAGATCCGCTGGAGTCAGGACTATCCACCGACTGACAACCAGCCAGCCATGGGCCAGGATTATTACTCTGTGCTCCAGATCACTCGCAATTCAGAAGATACCCAGATCAAGAATGCGTGAGTGGGGGCAGGAGCGAGGCTTTTGGGTTGTACTGGGACAGGCCCACCCTCATCTCTTCCAAACTGAGCTTTCCTGCACAGCTTAGGGCAGGCAAGGTAGACCTTGTTCCTTTTCTTGCTTCTTGCACACCTACTTCCTGGCTTTGGGCTGGGTCAGGGTTCCCAATCCATCATCCTTTACTCTCTATGCCCTGTCTGCTCTCCTGGGTACCCTGGTTTTCCTAGCAATAAAATGGGAACAATGGAGACTTTATGCTTAATATTATGGAGACCCAAAGTATTGTGAGCTGGAGAGTGACCTGACCAGATGGATGTATTACATATTTTATTCTGGCTGTCCATGTGGGGTTTTGGCATTGAATAAATTACATCTCTGAATAGTTCCATCAAGTCTTGGGGACTTTGTGGTGTGTCTAAGACAGGAATCAGCACATTTTTCTGAAAAAATATTTTTTGACGAATATTTACTGAGCGCCTACTTATATGGGTTCGGTGCAGTCTCAGCAGCTAGAGATATCGTGAATCAGATGTGCAGCTTAACTTTGTTGGTGGATACAGATGTTGAATAAGTCACAGCAAGCTTGATGAATGTTACAAAAGGGGACATACAGGGCATGTGGAAGCTATCTTGGAAGGAGAGAGACCCCTTCAGAAGCTGTCATGATAATCAAGGCAAAAGATGAGGCTTGAAGCAGGGCAGTGGGCTGGAGAGAGAAGAGAGAATGGACTTAGCTATAAGTTGGGTCATTGCAGGGTAAAGAAAAAAGGGAGGAATCTAGGACAATTTAATTAATTAAGGTTGTATGATAACAGCTACACTTACTGAATTGTGCAGATGCTGTTCTGAGAACCTTCCATCATTATTTCACTTAATCCTCACAACAGCCCTGAGAGGTTGGTACCATTATTATCCCCAGGCTATGTGCCTAGTAACCGGCAGAGCCGGTATTCAGACACCTTGCCTGCTCTAATTGCCTACCACAGGCCAAGTCCCATAGGGGATCTCAGTGGGGTAAGTAGAGAGAGTCTATAGTGTGGCTGGCGAAACAAGACACAAACTCGTTAATCAATTAGAGGACAATTCGGGACAGTGTGTGATGTCACTCACTGTTCATAGCATTTCATTGGCCAGTGAGACCTGTCTAGGGAAAGGTCACAAGAAGGGAGGGCAGTTGGAATGCAGAAAGATAAGCCCAACTTAAGCACTGGAAAGAGCCAGGTCTGAACCTAGGTTCTCCTATCTGCTAGATGTGTGACCTGGGCAAATTGCTTAACCTTTCTGAGCCTCAGTTTTCCCATCTCTTAAAAAAAATAAAATGAAAAATAAGAATTGTTGTGGTATTGAAATAGAATTATATGAGATAATGAGCATGAAAATGCCCAGCAATCATTTGCATCTGAAACCATGTCTTATAAAGAGTGATTAAAAGAACCATATATGTTCCAAACAACAGTCCTTAACCTTTCTCCCCTGAAACAACTCTTTTTAAAAAATTTTAATTAATTAATTAATTTATTTTTGGCTGCGTTGGGTCTTCATTGCTACACGCGAGTTTTCTCTAGTTGCGGCGAGCGGGGTCTACTCTTCGTTGCGGTGCGCAGGCTTCTCACTACGGTGGCTTCTCTTGTTGCAGAGTACGGGCTCTAGGCACGTGGACTTCAGTAGTTGTGGTATGCAGACTCAGTAGTTTGGCTCCCAGGTTCTAGAGCGCAGGCTCAGTAGTTGTGGCACATGGGCTTAGTTGCTCCACGGCATGTGGAATCTTCCTGGACCAGGGCTCAAACCCATGTCCCCTGAGTTGGCAGGCGGATTCTTAACCACTGCGCCACCAGGGAAGTCCCCCTGAAACAACTCTTAAGGCATGAGTCACATGTTTGACACACTCTCCCATGGGAGTACCTAGATTTTGACCCCTCCCCCCAAAAAAGGCTAAACTTATGTAATGAAGACAAGCACCACGATGATTCATAATCGCCCAGCTATTAACTTCTCACTCATTCATCCTAGGCTGCCACATCTGGGCTGTGACTTCACCCCTTTCTCTCCCACTCAGGAAAGCAGGTGAATGAGAGTGATGTTACTGCAGAGCTTAAAACCACTCAAGTTTATATGGAAAACTGAACTCTTCTCAAACCTCGTTACTTTTACTCACTGTTAGAGTTTTCTTGCAATTCTCACACCTGACTACAACCTTTGTAATTGAGAAGGGCTGGTTTAGAAGTCTCAGGGAGGGTGTGAAAATTGCCTTCAAGTCTGTCAAGGTAGACAGAGCAGATTCTGTCTGTAAGGCCCCCCAGGGCAGAGCCAGGACCAGGACCCTCGTGGATGGAGGCAGAGTCACAGGACAGCAGACCCAACTCAGTAAGAGAAAGCTTTGCCTAAAAGTCAGGCTGGCCCCATAGTGAAATGGGCTGCCTTGTGGGACAGTGATTTCACAACGTTTACTCACTGCACTTGGTGCTAGGCACTGAGGACACAGAGAACTGGACACAGCAACTGGAGAGACTCACTCACAGGCTGGTGGGAGAGACAGATCCATCAAACAACTGAAACACCACGTGCTAAGTACGAGGATCAAAGGCACTTGGGGATGTGGGAAAGAGTATCTAATCTAGACTGGAAACTGCAGTCAGGGAAGACATCCTGGAGGAGTTGACCCCTGAGTTGAATGTGGAAAGATGAATAAATATTTGCCAGGAGGAGATGAAAGGGGCTGGAGAGGGGTGAGCATTCCAGGTAAAGGGAGGAGAATGTCAAAGCCATGAGCAGTGCAGAGTGCGGAGTTTGGAGCCTGGAGAGAAGGACAGGAGAGGTCGTGGGAGCAGGGAGGGAGAGCTGTGAGTGAGAAGGGCAGAGAGAGAAGTGGAAGTTGAATCTCAGAGACATTTGAATTTTATGCTGAAGACAAAGGGGGAACCAGTAAAGGGTTCAGGCAAGAGAGTGACTTGGTCAGGGAGCATTTTAAAAACATCAAATTAACAAAACAGAGAGAGAGAGATCAAACTGGTGGCAGCACACAGAATAGACTGGAGAGGGGGAAACTGGAAACAGGAAGACATGGTTCTGCAATGGTTGTAGGGATGAAGAAGCAGCAAGAAAACATTTAGAAGGAAAAGCTGATGTGCCTTGGTGACTGATGGGATGGGGGTGGAGGGGACGAAGGAGAACTTGGAGTGGAAGATACTCAGCTTTTCCGCTTCAGGGTCTGGACAAATGGGGAAAAGTTTAGGGAATGAAAATGTGTGCACATTTGGGGTCATTGAGGTTGTGGGGCCCGTGAGACACTGGAGAGGAGATACCGAGTAGGCAGCTAGGTACAGAGGTCTGGAGCCTAGGGAGTGCAGTAGTTTGAGATAGAGATTTGGGAATCACCAGCGTGTAGCTGGTGCTCAAAGCCGTTGGCTAGCTGAGCTTGTCCACGGAGTGTGTGGAGTGGAGTAAGGAGCACGGCAGAGCTCTGGGGTCACCGGCATGGAAGGTGTGAGCAGGGCTGAGGAGACGCCCCATGACCGGCGGACCGTGTGTGGGACCACATGTGTACTGAGTGACTGAGGAGGCTGTGCGGATGCCCTCCTTTTGCTCCTGCAGAACCCCGCCCCACCTTTCTGCACCCTGCTCTCTGCTCTGGGAGACTGGCCCTTATGAACCGCATCAGTAGACCTCCTGGCCCTCAGGCTTCCAGATGCATCCTGCAAAACGAGCACAAGGCAGGAGATTGGGAGGGAGGAGGGTGGGGCAGGGGTATTTATTCCCAGCTCCCTTCTTATGGGATCTGTTCAGGTTGGCTATGGCCCTGAATCAAAGATCACAGCTTTTACCAAGGCCCTGTCCACACACTCTCTCCTGCGGGATTTCAGTAACCTCTCCCTCCCCTCACTGCTACAGGCTCATGGGTAGTCAGGGCACCTCAGGACTCGTAACCTTAAGGGATTGTGCTGTCTTAAACTCTCCACAAATCACCAGCTCGTGCCATGTCTTTCCTCCTGGGATGTAATGATACAGATCCCCAGATGCTGCAGGTGTGGCATCACTGTGTAGTGGGATTGGGCAGACACATAAATGGGGGAAAGAGGGACTTCCATGGTGGTCCAGTGGTTAAGAATCCACCTTCCAATGCAGGGGACGCGGGTTTGATCCCTGGTCGGGGAACTAAGATCCCACATTGCTGCGAGGCAATTAAGCCCACATGCTGCAACTACTGAGCCCACGCACTCTGGAGCCTGCACGCCACAACTAGAGAGAAGCCCGAGCGCCGCAACAAAAGATCCTGCATGCCGCAGCGAAGATCCCACATGCCACAACTAAGACCTGCCTGACACAGGCAAATAAATAAACAAACAAATAAATAAATAAAAAAGAAATAGGGGAAAGAATGAGCACAGAGGGGGGGAGACAGCGAGACGACCTGATCTGTGCTGAGTGCATCTCTGTACCAGGCCCTCTGACACCTTATTTTATCTAATCTTCCCAAGAAGCCTGTGTGTCAGTTCAGACACCAAGACAGAATTAGATGTGCAAGAAGTGTTTGAGGGAAACAACTGTGAGGATGAAGCGGGACTAGGAATGTGCCGGGGAGCCTTCAGACCATAGTGCAGGTCTGATGCTTGTGAAAGGAGAGAGGGAAGGAAGGGCTGGGTAAGGAGGGCTGTGGCGTCGTCCAGAGAAAATCTCAGCCAGGCTGATGGGGAGGCCTCAAGCAGAGGTTGGGCATTGGAGGAGACCTGGGTCCTGTAGGGCTGGTGCAGCACTGATACCCCAACAAGCATAGGCATAGGTTGGGAGCAGCTTGGGGCCAATGCAGCCTCAGCACAAATGGCCAGTGGGGCAGCTACTGGGACTGTCAGTCAACCATGCTCCCGACACTGGGTTCTCTTCCAGGGGATCTGAGTGATGTGCCTCCCTGGCCACCACAGCCCTGATTTATAGCTGGAACATCAAAGCTCCGAGAGACCACCAGGCAGCAGACAGCAGAGCCAGCTCTGAACCTTGGTCTGTGCCTCAGGATATTAACCCTCCTCGCTCTAGGTACCGGAAACTTGCCCTTAAGAACCACCCGTTGAGGTCCACTGAGACATCCGCAGCGGAGGCATTCAGGCAAATAGCGGAGGCCTACGATGTGCTGAGCGACCGTGAGTGATTGGGACTGAGCATGGAGGGCGGCTCCTCCGCCCCGCGTCTCTGTTAACATCATCCTCACGTCTCTGAGCGTTGGGCTTTCTGAGGGGGCCCAACAGAGAGTAAGCATTCCTCTTCCCTGCCCAGAAACTAAACAAATTGAGAAAGAAAACATAATGAACTGCCTTTCTCAGTAGACACAAACTAAGGTGGAGGACGTGGTGTGGAGAGCCCCCAGATTAGGCTGATGTGCTCCCCTAGTCTCAGCAGTGCAGGACCTGGGGCAGGGCCCCCCCACATGCCCCATGCCCCACCCGTCCCCTGCAGAACTGCCGAGTGAGATGCTTGCTGCCCAGGGAAGAAGGCTAAGGCTGAGGCAGACACGCCTGGTTATTCCCTGATTACCAAGAAGCTACATCTCCATCTCCCCGAGGACAGCATATGTACGAAGGGACAGAGAGGGGTCTGTGACTAGGAAATCTCTCTCCTATGGAAAACTGAAGCCTAGGGAAAGAGATCCCCCGCCCCTGCCTGAGACAGTGCCCACATGGGTTCCCTAAGGGCTTGTTCTGTAGACTGTAATCATGGATACTGTGCAGAAGAATGGCCAGAAGATCACTAATGTTTCTCCAGCCCCAAGTTTTCAGGACTTCAGACTCTAAGATTTCAAAGCTCTAGAATTTGGAAGCTCTAGAATTCTTACATCCTACAATCTCAAGGCTCTAGGATTCTATTTACCCCACAAAAGACAGTAGCTGTGATGACTGAGTTAAGCCAAACCCCAGGATGATAGCCCGACCCTCAGTCTCTCACTGTCTTCTCCGATCCCCATCCCTCCCCCAGCAAGTTTCAGTCTTTGTCATCTCTCCTCTGGGCTAGGGGATCATACCTAGGTCCACCCAAGATGAAATGAAATCCCTAACTTCTAGAGTCTCCCTCCAAAGACTGCCAGACAGCAGGCACCTTAGAAATAAGGCTGTTTTCGCCCCGCCCCTTCCTCTCTGCCCCATATCCTTCTGCTTCCCAGCCCTCCAGCTCTCTTAGCCCCTATGCTGGATCCCTCCTCAAGGTGACACATATCCACAGCTGTGAAAAGAGGCATCTATGACAAGTTCGGAGAGGAAGGCCTGAAGGGTGGAATTCCTCTGGAGTTTGGATCGCAGACCCCGTGGACAACTGGTTATGTCTTCCACGGCAACCCAGAAAAGGTTTTCCATGAGTTCTTCGGGGGAGATAACCCCTTTAATGGTAAGAGGTCCTGCCTGCCCCTTTGCCTTACTGGGAAGGACATAGCTATAGAAGATGCTTTTCTCTGAGTAGTTTTGTTTACTTTAAGAAATATATAGTCCATGGTAAAAAAAAAAAAAATTATTGAAAAAGAAATTCCAGTCCTCCATTCCTTCCCCAGAAGCAGCCACTCACTGTTAACAGTGTTTGTATCCTTCTAGAAATATTCTATGGATTTATGAGCTTATATTTATTTTTACATAGCCTTTTATTTTCTTAAGGACCACATTATATACACTGATTTTTTTTCACTTATATTTTGGAGATTATCTTATTATACATTATATTATAAACAGATCTACTTTATTCATTTTAATGGCTGCATAAGATTTCAACGTACAAGCGTGTGTTAGTGAGATGAATACAGGGATGGATGTGTGAATGATTCCAGGTTCAAGGCAAACTGACAAAGAGTTGATTTCCAAGGCTCCGAATCATCTTGCAAGGACAGTTCACCTTCAGACCTGTCTTCCTTCCTGGCTCCAGTTAAGCAACTCACAGAGTCTAGATTTTCATTGCCTGGCTTCCCCAGCTCCTTCTCCCTGGCTATACTACAGCTTGTCTGCATTTCAAAGGTTTCCTCTTCCTCTTCTCCACATTGATATGTTAAGTGGGCTACAGCCTGCTCAGAAGCCCCTCCTACTGTGCATTGCCTTCACCTGTCTGCCAGAGGAAGCTGAGTTTATAAACTCCAGGTGAAACTGGAAAAGCAAGGGACTTGGAGTCAGAGGGCCTGTTTCACATCAATGCACCACCACTTGTGAGCCATGTGATTCTGGACAAATCTCTTCACCTCTCTGAAACCTCAGCTTCCTCATTGTTAAACAGCCAGTTCCTCACAGGTCATTATCAAATGAGATGATCTTTATGAAAATGGGCTTTGGAGTCAGAAAAATGCCATACAATGGGCCTATCTCTCCCAGGGACAGGTGCATGGAGAAGCTGTTCAGAGGAGCCAAACCAGAGCTTACAGGGGCATTGCTCATTAGGGAAGGTCAGATTCATGGTATGGGGGTCCCTCAGGCAGTGCCCAGGAGTTATACTGCTATAGTGCTTCACCCTAGGGGTTCTTGTGTCCCATCTCCCTGCAGAATTGAGGGGCTTGGCTTCCTGTGACCTGGCTTTTGGGGTGTCTGAGACCTGGCACACCATAGGTGCTGGGAGAACAAATGAATTCAACCATGCAAGAGGGGACCCGGTAATTCACAGGCCTCTCGATGACCCATCACATTTTTTTTTTTTGAATTTTTGAATTTTATTTTATTTATTTTTTATACAGCAGGTTCTTATTAGTTATCTATTTTATACATATTAGTGTATATATGTCAATCCCAATCTCCCAGTTCATCACACCACCACCACCCACCACTTTCCCCCCTTGGTGTCCATACGTTTGTTCTCTACATCTGTGTCGATGACTCATCACATCTTAAGGGGACAGAGTGTGACACCACCTTGCCCTCCCTAGCCTAAGGTCATTCTAGCCTGCAAAGTTCTTTTTGTGACACTAACCAGGAGGGGCAGAGTACAGAAAAATCTTAATTATGATAGTGACCCCTGCAGTTTACAAAGGGCTTCATTAAGCATAGTGGTTAAGGGCACAGGTTCTGTAGTCAAATCCTCCTGGGTTCACATCCCAACTCTACCACCACTAGCTGTGGGACTGTGGGCATTTTGTTTGACCTCTCTGGGCCAATAAGATAATATCGCAAAGATTTGAGAACAGCACCTGACACGTAGTAAGCTCTCAGAGAGTTTTGTTTTTAGTTATTTTTTTAAAGATTTTTTTTTTGGATGTGGACCATTTTTAAAGTCTTTATTGAATTTGTTACAATATTGCTTCTGTTTTATGTTTTGTTTTTTTTGGCTGCGAAGCACGTGGGATCTTAGCTCCCCGACCAGGGATCGAATTGGCACCCCCTGCATTGCAAGGCAAAGTCTTAGCCACTGAACCACCAAGGAGGTCCCTCTGAGCTAGTTTTAGCTCATCATCATCTTGTTATCTGATCCTAATGGTGGAAGGCAGGTCAAGCATGTTACCCCATCCCACAGACTGAGAAACTGAAGCCCGGACTATTGCAGTGCACCTCAAGGGCAGGGGCTCTTTGCACTAGGATGGAAGGTGGGGCAGCAAGAGGGGTTATGGGTGTAGAGCTGGGAAGGGCTAGAAGACGTTGAGGAAAGAGGAGTTTGGTAACATGTTGGTGACACCTCTTAATTTGTTAGGGATTAACCCTGTCTCTCCCCATCTCAGCTGCTGACTTCATAGAAATTTGAGTCTGGGGTCTCTAGTGGTCTCGGGCTGGGCTGAACAGGGAGGAGGAATGGAGCCTGGGGAAGGGTAGGGAGGACTGGCATGCTGTGACCCTCCTCCACAAAAGCTAACAGCACATCATTTCTGGCACTACCAGCCACTGCCAACAGAGGACACTCCTCTCCTGAGGCAGCCAGAGTTGAGGAGCACTTCCCCAGAGGTAGGGGTGGGGTGGGGGAGGGAGGTAGGGAAGTGTGGGTGAAGGGAGTCCAAAGTGGGGGATGAAGCAGTAGAGGGCATCAAGAGATGGTAATCCTTGGATCTACAGTTGAGGATGTTACTGAGTCCAAGCTTCTACTGCTTGCTGCAGGACAGGCCAATAAATTGAGAGATGAGTTGTTGGGGGCAAGGAATAGCGACTATATTTGAAAAGCCAGCAAACCAAGAAGATGGTGGACTTATGTCCCAAAGAACCATCTTGCCTGAGTTAGAATTCAGGCTTCCTTTATACTAAAAGGGGAGGCAGTAAAGTCACATTTCCTAGCTCCGGTCAGCCTCAGGAGGGGAGGTGTTAATTTCTTCCTTCCTGCAGTCATTCACAGGTGAGCCTGGTCAGGATGTTTCCTGTGAGCTAAACAAGGGTATTTTAGCTTAATGCTTATTACCTGGGAGGTAGGGTTCCCAGAGATGGGCCATTACATATAATTTAAGCTTATAGGTAACATCCATTTAGTGATTAGCTTGTAATAGAGTACAAAGGTTCTTCCCTATTACAAGGACAGCTCGTTGGCCCGGCCAAACAGTCTGAGTCTGCGAGGTGGGAATGGGAGTCTGGGTATTACACTTGGGGACTGAAGAGATGGAGGGGTTGTCTATGAATCCGAGTTCCTGGACACAATTTCTCCTACTCCTTGCCTCTCCCCACCTCCTGCAGAGTTTTTTGATGCAGAAGGAAATGAGGTGGACTTGAACTTTGGGGGACTCCGGGGCCGAGGGGTCAAGAAACAGGACCCCCCAATCGAACGAGACCTCTACCTGTCCCTGGAGGACTTATTCTTTGGCTGCACCAAGAAAATTAAGATCTCCCGAAGGGTGAGTACTTGGGAGCCACCTTCTGTCCCCTCCAACCCTACTGGTCACCTCCTCCCTGACCCTAACTGGAGACCTCAGGTATGGTCTCTTACAGAATCATGGAATCTTGGATTTGGAGATGGTAGAATTCTAAAATCTGAAGTTTGGAAGGGACAATTGAGGGTATTAGCCTGGTTCTTCCCTAGTGCGGGAATCCCCTCTGTGTGCTAACTGGGACGAGCTCTTTCCGTTCTTCTCAGTTCAGCCCCATCCCTGAGGGAAGAGGGAGGGCTCTGGGTGGGAGGAGTCTCCTGTGAATTCTGCTCTCTGGGCATTACCAGACCATACCCTCTGGGTTTCATCTGGGTGTCCGCCTCATGAGTAAGAAGGAGCTGTGTGGGCATGGAGGGGTGGGCTGGGGGACAGTTCCCAAGGGGACTGGTTGAAGAAGACCCTCAGTGCCCCAGGGTCCAGACCCTGCATTGGCCCTGTCCCATGGTCCAGCCCTGTGCTAGGCACATGAGCAAGGCCACCTCACACCTTTGCCCAACAGAGGAGATGCCAGCTGTAGCCATGCTTTCCACAGATGGCACCCATCTGGGTACGTGATTGGAGAATAGATGGATGACATAACAGAGGAATGCTTTGGGTGAGGCTGAGATATGTTGCCCTCTGTGGTCTTTCTCCCTTCGGGATTAAGAGACCTGCCAGAGGCTCAGGGCCAAAGCCTCTGGGGTGGGAGAGGAAGTGAGTGCGTGTTCACCATGTGTCTGTTAGAAGCCAGGGCCACGTAATTTCTAGGGCTGGAGTTGTAGCCTTGATCGACTCATGGTGACTGCTTGGCACCTCAGGCCCTAACCCCATGACACGCCCTGCCATCCTGGAATCATAAGCTCTTGGTTCCAGTGGAATAGGGTGGGAGTGGGGATGGCTCAGGGCAAGTTCTCCCCATTGCTAGAGAACTGAGCTGAGCACAGATCCCATGGAGCATCTCTCATGTGTGTAAAGGCCAGCTGGGAAATCCTGAGCAAATCTCCCTCCCCTGTCATCTCGCTACAGGTGCTGAACGAGGATGGGTACTCCTCTACCATCAAGGACAAGATCCTCACGATTGACGTGAAGCCTGGTTGGAGGCAGGGCACACGTATCACCTTCGAGAAGGAAGGGGACCAGGTGAGCAGGGAAGCTGCCTAGGGACAGTCACATGGGTTCATGTGGTGGGAAGACTGAGGGAGAAGGAGGCAATGCTTTTTCTTGCCCCTGTGAGCCCTGGTCTGGAAGGGAGACCGGTCTGCAGCGTGGGTGAGCTGATCCCTAATGTCCCTTCCGAGGGACAGAGCCTCACACAATGCCTCGGGGAGTGGGTAGCCCAGGGCTTCTCCCCATTTTGCAGAGTGAGAAACTGAGGCCTAGAGAGGGAAGGGACTTTCCCTGGGCAAGGGCACCAGAGCTGAAAGGAGAATCCAGTCCTAACATCAGTGTTCTTCCTGATTTTCTTTAGTGTTTCTCTGAGTAAAGCCCAACTATAGGAGCTACGCAGAAACCATTTATTTATAATAATTTTAAATTAAATACTTACTTAAATAAAAATATAAAATTATTGTCCAAGGCATGCTGAATCCTCAAGTCCTGAGAAGAGGCAGGATGATGGTGTCTTTGGAGCCAGAATGATGAATTCCTCTGCCTGTACTTCTTGCCCCCTTTCTCACTTATGAAACACCTACTTCCGAAAAACCCACTTCAAGACCCAGCTCCAATGCTCTGGGCATCCTTCCCTGACCTCCCCCCCTGGATCAGCGCCTCTCTGAGCTCCCGCCTCTGGGTTCCCTTTATCACTTTCTTGAGCCTGCTGAGGATTCACTGTGTGCCTGTTTCCTCCACTAGACTGGAAGCCCTTGGGGGTGGTGGCCAGTCTGATCCCTCTGTCACTAGGGCCCAGAAGAGACCCAGCAGAGTTCTGGAACTTAATGAAGCTTGGCAGAATAGACTTGCAGGCAGTTCTCTGTCCCCAGTACAGTGTTCTGCCCTCCAGCTGCGTGCATCTACTTGGGCTGCTCAGTAGAGGACAGTAATCGGGGTAGAGCAGGATTCTTTGGGGTAGGCTTCTCAGAGGAGGGGCTATGAAGCCAGACTGGAAAGGCCCTTCCAGAAAACCTGGTCTAATCTCCTCATTGTTCAGAGGATGACGTGGGGACAATAGAGGCAGAAACTTGGCCAAAGTCACACAGCCAATTAGGCCTTGTCATCCCTTGGCTCCCCCTGCCCAGGGTCCCAACATCATCCCAGCCGACGTCATCTTCATCGTAAAGGAGAAGCTACATCCTCGCTTCCGCAGGGAGAACGACAACCTCTTTTTTGTGAACTCCATCCCCTTGGGCAAGGTGAGTGGGCAAAGTGGAGGAACAAGGGGTGGGCAGATCAGAGTGAGGCCCCCCACCTCATGGGAGGCTCTGAGGCAAGCAGGCCTCACTCCCCACTCCCCCCGGTGCATGGCGCAGGCCTTCAGAACGTGATAAGTGCCACACAAAACCTTTGTGGCTGTCTTCACTCCTGAGTGTGAGTGGCCCCTCTGCGCCCTCACAACACAAGCAAAAAATTGGGCACCAGCCTAGACTTTGCCACACCTCCCCAACCCCACCTGCGGTCAGGCACTAAGTCCTGTTAATTCCACCTCCAAATCTCTTTCCACTTGGTCCACTTCTGTTCAGCCCCACTGTCCAGGTCTGTGCATCTGGGTGTGTGCAGCAGCCTTCTCAGTGGCCTTCCTGCCTTTCTTCTCATCTCCTTCAGGCACTTCCCCACCAGGGTCTTTCCACAAAGTTATCTGACCCTGCCACACTCCTGTCTAAACATCTTTGCATGGCATTCAAGGCCCTCTGCTGTCTGGCCCCTGCTGATCTCATCCCCTGCACTGCAGCCACTGCCACTTAGAGCTCCTGCCCATTGGGTGCATTCTTTTTCACACCCTCGTTCTCTTGCTTATGCTGGGCCCTCTGCCTGGAGTGCTGTCTGCCCACCTTGTCTAACTGGCAGGCTCCTCCTCACCCTTTAAGGCCCTCATCAACTGCTACCACCACTATGGAGCCCTCAGAATAGTTCGGTGGACCCGCCACCTTGGCTCCCACCGACCCCTTTACTTCCCTCTGTCATAACATGTATCAATATCATTCTTATCTCCCAGACTGTGAACTCCTTGAGGGCAGGTAATAGCCTGGCTCACTCACCTATTAGTCCTTGAACATCCTTCTGTCTCCAGTGCGTAGGGCCTGGCACTGAATAGTCTCATAAAGTGCCTTCTAAACAGAATGGACATGGGGACCTCCCCCACTCCCACCTTTGGCCTTAATGTCCCCTAGGCTCTGACCTGCTGCACCGTGGAGGTGAAGACCCTAGATGACCGTCTGCTCAACATCCCCATCAATGACATCGTCCAGTGAGTCCATCTGCTTGGGCCCCAGTACGCAGAAGGGCTGCCTGGTCTTTAGAGGGTGTGTCGGACAGGCTGGCCTGGTATAGTTGTTCAGGTTGTACCCAGCACAAAGGGGTGAGAGAGACTGAAATCCAGCCCCCTCTCTGGCCAAGCTGCGGGCCGCCATTGTGGAGGCCAGAGGCCCCCTGTGTTGGGAAATCCTTGTTGCCTTCATCCTCTAGAAGTTCTAGAATTCTGAGTTGCATCCCCTAACCCCTTTTCCAAGCAAGGCCCTCTGCATGGGAAGCTCAGCAGCCCAGCACTCCCCCAACCCAACCCAGGGTGTGCTCCTTGTCCTGTTTCCCATCTAAACTGGGATTCCTGGAATCCACCATCAGAGCCTCAGTGTAAACGGTTTTCAGGGAGCAAGTTGTCTGGAACAAGCCAGTCTCCTCTCCCCTCCCACTAGTTCTAGAAGCTGCTGACCGCCCCACGCCTGAGGTTTTCTGGGCAGGGGCGGTTGTGCTGCTCTGGGGTGCCCTCTGAGCCCCCTTCTTTCGTCCTCCCTCTCAGCCCCAAGTACTTCAAGAAGGTGCCAGGTGAGGGGATGCCGTTGCCAGAGGACCCCACCAAGAAGGGGGACCTCTTCATTTTCTTTGACATCCAGTTCCCCACCCGCCTCACACCCCAGAAGAAGCAGATGCTGCGCCAGGCGTTGCTGACATAACTCTGGTGGGCTGCAGACTGGAGCAGGGGTAAGAGAAGGCTAGCTGGGCCTGACCCCACCCCTACCCCCAGCACGGGGTGTGCACGGGAGCCAGCCCACTGCAGGCATGACGTGAGGACCAGATGGCCTGGGATTTTAAACTGATACAATAAAGTTTTATTTCCTATCCTCCAGCTACACCCAAGAGAGTGTGTGTTGGAGGGAGAAGAGCTTCATACAGCCCTTCTTGTGGAGCAGAGGGAAGGGCAGGGCTCAAGAAGCTGAGGACCTGGGACCCTGGCCTGGCTGTGTGAGCCTGGCCAGGTCCCTGAGGGTTCAGAGCCTCTGTGCTCCCACCTTGATAGCTTGGGGCAATGCTGCATCGTCTCTGAGGGTCCCCAGCTCTATTTCTCATGACACATGACCTTTGGAAGGGCAGTCTCTAGTGTGATATAGTCACATTGTACTCAGGAAAGCAAAGCACAAAGAGAACAAAACACTCGTCTCAGGTCACACAGAGCTCAGTGGCAAAGCTGTCATCAGAACCTTGAAGGCCACTTCCCACAGCCTCACTCTGCTTAGATTAGAGGCAGCACGAAGGACACAAGTGCTGGAAATGGCTTTGGTTTCTGCCTTGCCTGGGCTGCCTCTAGGCAGGGTCTTATTATTTTTTTTTTTAAAGGGAACTTTATTGTTAATTAATTAATTAATTAATTAATTAATTTATGGCTGTGTTGGGTCTTTGTTGCTACACGGGCTTTCTTTAGTTGCAGCAAGCGGGGGCTACTCTTCATTGCAGTGCGTGGGTTCCTCATTGCAGTGGCTTCTCTCGTTGCAGAGCACAGGCTCTAGGTACACGGGCTTCAGTAGTTGTGGCACGAGGGCTCAGTAGTTGTGGTTTGCAGGCTCAAGAGCGCAGTCTCAGTAGTTGTGGCACATGGGCTTAGTTGCTCCGTGGCATGTGGGATCTTCCCGGACGAGGGCTCGAACCCATGTCCCCTGCATTGGCAGGTGGATTCTTAACCACTGCGCCACCAGGGAAGCCCTAGGCAGGGTCTTAGAACTGGGCTCTGCTCCCAATCCTGCCACTGACCCTTTGGATGTTATTATCCGTCGTGTTAGTAAAGCAGAACCCATAACCCTCCTCAGGCAGCTCATTGGTGTGAAAGTGCTTAGTGAACTCACTGCTTAGATTATCAGGGTTACAGCATGGCTACCAATGTGGCCTGCGGGAGTGCCAGCCTCCAAGCCCAGCTGGGCCTTTGCAGACCACGCCTGCTTCCCCAGCCTGCCTTCCGTCGACAGTGCAGCACGCACCTCTTCTGTGCCGGGGAGGTGCCCTTCACTTGAGTCTGGACTTGGGCTAGGAGAGATCCAAGCTTATGACAGAGAGGGTGGCCACTTTTGTGAAGTGACTTAAGAGGTGCCAGAGGGAATTCCCTGGTGGTCCACTGGTTAGGATTCCGCGCTTTCACTGCTGAGGGCCCGGGTTCAATTTCCAGTCACAGAACTAAGATCCTGCAAGCCACGCAGAGCGGCACCCGCCCCCAAAAGAAAAAAAAAAGAGGTGCCGGAAAAGGGCCCCATAATATCCATATTGCTTGGATTCCACCATTCAAAGCATCATATTAGCTTAAGGTTTTTTTCTTAAATGGGGGCTCAGTACCACCAGTCAGCCATTTTTAAACCGTCAGGGAGAAAGCAGCAGACCTTGAGACAGAGTCTTGACCCAGGGTTCACTAAAGAATGGGGGCTTTGGAGTTAGATGCACCTCAGGTGTTCTACTTAACCAGCTGTGTACCCTTGGGCAAATCGCTTCACCTCTGAGGCTATTTACAATCCCTATCTTGCAGGGCTGTGGAAACCAGAGGAGTGAAGCCGACTCTGCCCTGAGGCAGGACCCAGGTGGCGAGGTGGTGGTAGGTGCCCTGTTCTGAGAGCTAGCAAGTGGGTGAGGGCCTGCCTTGTGAAACTCTGGTGCTCCAGCTCTCCTCTAGGGCAGCAGCAAGGCCTGCTCTTAACCTCTTCCTCATGGTGAGACTCTCAGGCCTGTGAGAGCCATTTATGAGATTGTTGTTATTACCTCAGTGTGGTCTTCAGTGCTACCTTGTGAGTCAGGTATTTTATAGGCATTACGGGTTGAGGAGTTACTGAGGCCTCCTGGTATGCTGTCCAGTGGTTCCTACCACCTTGCCCAGCCCCTCATTGTTTCAGGGTCATGCCTAAAACCATGATGAAGTCTGGCGGCCTCATGTCCATGCCAGTGTCTGAAACACAAGGCTGGTGAATGAGCCAGCTGACAATGCCTAAGGCAACAAATTGCCCCTCAGTTTCCTCTGGTGCAAAACAAATCCTGCCTCAGAGGATTAATGTGAGAATTAAGGTGCATTAAGCACGCTGACCGGGTCCTCCACTTATGCTGACTCCCTGCCACTTTCACCCTGGCTTGACTCATGGCCCCCAACCCTGTCCCTCTTGGGGACCATGAGACCTCAGCTCAAAAGTAAGGTGAGGTTGTAAATCAACTATACTTCAATAAAAATAAAAAGTAAGGTGAGGAATCCTGGGCCCTCTTTACTTCTCTACAGCCCTAATATCCTGGACCCCTTGCCCAAGCACTGAAGGGCCCAGCCTCCAGCTCTGACCGGTGAGGAAGGCACAGTAGCACCATCTGACTTAAACAGTAAGGTCATGTTCTCTGGGCTTGGCTCCACAGCTGCCCAACAGGCTTCCTGAAGGACCCCAGCCCCTAGGGGAAAAGTGCACAGGGGGAGGGAGGAGTCTGAGTCCCAGTCCCAGTTCAGCTGCTGATTTCCTGTGTGTCCTTGCCTGCATGACCTGTCTCAGCCTTTAGTTTCTTCACACATCTATAAAATGGGCCTGGATGGCTTAATTCTAAGGGCCCAGCCCTTCACGAGATGCCTTAGGATTCTGGCACCTCACAGAGTCCCCTAACCCTTGAAACAGAAGTAGCCCTGCCCACCTACTTTCCTGACTGGAGACAGATGGTAGGAAGAGGGACAGGGAGGCTGACAGCCCTGGTTTGTCACCACCTCCCTGGGATCTCTAGCCTGGGGTGAGGGTGAGACTCTAAATGGAAAGACTCCTGCTGAGGCTGGATGTCTGCTCTACAGCCTGTCCCACCCAATGCAGTTATACCGCCTCCTAAGGGTATGACTGTGGAGGATGGGAAGCAACCTGACTTGTCCTCACTAAGCCCGGGACTTGGGGGAGGTGGATCTCCCATTTGTAAAATGGAATAAAATAAGCCTACAGCATCTAAGGTTCCTAAGTTCCTCTAAATCTTCCAAGCAGCACAGGAGAAGCAGGGCAAACAGGAACACTCATTTTGCAGATTAACAGGCCCAGGGCCAGCTGGGGGGTTGGAAAGGCAGGTACTGGAGTACCAGACACTGGTGAGTGAAAGCCGAGTGGTCTGGCGAGAGAGCAAGGCCACTGCTGACTCCAGGCCGCTCCTTTACTTGCCACCTCAGCCCTGGCCTGGTCTGGAAAGAGAAGCAGACCGGATGACCTCCACCCAGATTGCTGGAGGAAGATGGGTCACACCCCCCTTTCCAAGTCAGGTGGCTCCTCCCCTGCCTACCAGGTGCCAAAAGGGCCCATTAGACCAAGACCTCTGGTAAAAGAGAGAGGGAGGAGACGCCAAGGTTGAGCTTGTTTTATGGGTGACCTGCTAGTCGGGCTCAGGGGCAGGAGGCAGGACGAAGAGTCAGGCTGAACTTCTCAAGGGACTGAGGGCTTGAGATGCTGGCTGGTGCCAGGCTTCCCACGGTGTCAGCTGGGGTCAACTCCATTGGGACTGTGAGAGGCAACGGGGAGCTGAGGGGTGAAAATGTGGGGAGAGGGAAGGGAGGTGGTGGGAAAGGGAGCAGAAGGAAGGGGTGGGGAGAGAGGGAAGGGAATGAGGGGAGGAGGAAAAGGGAAGCAGGGCCAGGCTGCAGCCAAAGCCAGAGGTGATCAGCAGGGGAGGCTCAAAAGGGAGCATCCTGGGAAGCGCAGGCAGCCACGAGGGCCCGTTTTAGCTGCTCGTAGGTGACGAACATCACCACGTTCCAGGAACCCAGTCGGAGAAAGGAGGGCATGAACCTAGAGGGGAGAAAACACAGGTCATCTCTTTCACCCTGCTGGGCCCTGGCATCCAATCCAACCCAGATGCTCTGTCCCAAGGAAGTTGGGAGGGCCCAGGTAATGGAGCTGTGGCCTGTGAGCAAGAGTCCCCTGTGAGTCTCCATTTTAACACCCACAAAGTAGGCATGATAGCAATTCTGAAAGGAAGGAGTTAAGAGCATGAGAATGCCAGGACCGGGATCAGAAATAGTTTGACACGTGGTTGCCACGGCAACCGCTCAGTTCTGGGTGGTTCTCTCTAACCTGTGTGATAGGTACAGGTGGCCAAGAGGCCTAGAATTGGGTGGGGTGGATCAGAGGCTCACCCTTTGTAGAAGGCTTGGGGACCCTCCTTCTGGAGCATGGTGAGGGCGCAGTGGCCAGCACTGCGGTACTGGCATAGGGCAGAGTTCATGTATCTCGTCTTGACCACGTCGACAGGGGAGGCGATGATGGTGGTGCAGAAGCCCGCCCCGAAAGCGGAAGTGAAGTGGCAAGGGAGGTCATCTGCCAAGGAGGAGGAGCAGGGGAAGCAGTCAGGACTCCTCACCCCATAATTCCAGAAGGAAAGAGATGATTTAAGTAGCTAAGGTCTCGTGGTTTTAGAGACACAGAGACTGCAGCTGGTACCTCTCCCAGTGTCTCTGAGAGTCACTTTGCCAATCTAGCCTCAGCACCTCAACGTGCAAAGTGGAAACTTCACCCCAGTTGGCTTCAATTCAGTGAAAGAGAAACTCACTCCATAAGCAAAGGGGAAATGGGATGAAAAGATATGGTCTCCAGGCAGACCCACACTGGCTCCTGGTTTGGGGGAAGGTGAGACCCAGCATCATCTACCCTAATTCACCTGTCATTAGGTTGGCCTTCAGGAGAGTGTCCTTGATGAGGTCATAGGTCACCAGCTCAGCACAGTTGACAATAGCATTACGAGCGACATTGGGAGAGGTCCCTGCAGAAAGAAAGGGTGCCTATGTGAGACCAAGGAATAGGGGAAGAGGAAGATGGGGAAGGGAAAACACCTGGTACACACCTTTCCAGAGTCCCCGAAACCCTTCCTCTCGGGCAATGGTCTTGTAGGCCTCAATGGTGCTTTGGTACCTCCGGCCACCTCCAGCCCGGGCCTGCGCTTGGAATCGGACCTTTACCACATCTGTTGGCTGGGCCACGGCCACAGCCAAGGCACCTGTGGTGCTGCCTGCCAGGAGGCGGCTCCCGATGCCGGCATCTGTGGGAGAACCATGGGGGTCAGTGGCCAGCTGGGTTTACACTCATTTTCCACCTCTCCTCACCAAAACCACGTCACTGTCATTTCCTGTCTTCACTGTAACCTTTCGGTAATAAGACCCAGACTAGCTCTGCTCTAAGAACTTTTTGCATCATACAGTGTATCACTGGGAGTGTCTACTACGTGCTGGGCACTGGGACAGAGCGAGGAGCAGGACAAAATGAGACTTAATGCTTTCTTTCATAAAGCATTTTCATTCACTTCATTTTACCTACTCAACAGCCCCGAGAAATCAGAATCATTTTTTTTTTTTTGGCAGCGCTGCGTGGCTTCTGGGATCTTAGTTCCCGACCAGGGATCAAACCTGGGCCCTGGCAGTGAAATTTGACAAATATGAAAGGCTCCGAGAGAAGCGGCTTTTCTCAAGGACTGGGATTCATAGGACTTGGGTTCTCATCCCTGATCTACTTCTCCTTGCCGTGTGATCTTGGGAAAAGTCAACCTTTTGATCTGCGTTCTCATTTTTCTCACGTGTAAAATGGAGGGTGGGCATGGCATGCTGAGAAGGTGAAATGGAAGAGTGCCGGCCTTGGAGGCACAAGTCATGAGTGTGTTTTCTTTCTGGCTCCCCATTAATGTGCCCTTGGCCAAGTCCCTCCCACCCCAGCAAGCCTCAGCCTCTTCATCTGTAACATGGGGATGAAACCACCTGCTCCCGAGGCGGCTGTGAGGACTGTCATGAGATGATGCCCTACTCGGAGCCTGGCACAGCCCAGGTGTTCAGGAATCATTAGAAGAATCAGGGACCCTTCTAGTTCTCAGTTCCTCTGATCTGAAATTCCTCCTAGAGGTCTTGGGGCCTAAAGGAACTGTGCAGCTAAAAGAACTAGGATCAACCATCACTGAGAAGAGGCCAAGAGGCCTATGGCCCAGCTCCACACTCACGCTCAGAGCCCTTGGTGTAGAACTGTTTGACAGAGTCGTAGAGGCCGATGCGGATGGAGGCGAAGCTCATCTGGCGCTGCAGGCCGGCGACCAGCCCTTTGTAGAGGCTGCGGGGGCCCTCGGTGCGCACCATGGTCATGATGGTGCCCAGCACCCCGCGGTACTGGGCACTGGCCGCAGCCTGCACTGGCCCCTGCCTTTCTCCTTGGATCTGCAAGGCCAAGGCAGGTGGTTGCCCACCCCATCTCCTTCCATCCCTATGCTCTAAAATTTACAGCCCCCAAAAACCCCACTGGCCCTTGAGGAGTCTGTGTCTTGGGGAGGGAGCAGACTAGCCACCATCAGAACCCCAGGCTTCATCTCCTCACCTGTAGCCGGACTTTAGCAGTATCCAGGGGAAAGGTGATGAGATCTGCAATGCAGGCAGCTGTGCCAGCCCCCAGGAACTTCACAGTGGCAGTAGGGGGCACATCTGTGGCCTTGAACCCAACCATAATGCCAATTCCTGCTACCTCCCAGGAGATGAAGAAAAAAGAAGGGGGCACCTTCAGTCAGCAACAAGACGAGACAGAGGAACTCTGCTGGAATCTAAGCCAAGGAGAGAGAAGGTCCATCACAAGCCGAAGCTCCAGACCCCCCCTTCTCACTACCCCACCCCACTTCCCCTGATAGCACCACCTCCCTAAGCAAGGACCCAGAGCTGCCCCTGGAGGGCAAACAGGAGTGAGCTCCACAGGCACCCAAACAGGGGCTGGAGAAGCAATTCATTCCTGAGAAGTCCTCCCTTTCACCACAGGGAGTGTCTGGATCACAGCTATCCTAGTACTACCTCACAGGCACTGGCCCAGCCCTTTGTCTGCTGGGTGCAGAAATTTCACTGATGCCCACATTCCTGATTCTGCAGATCTGTTTAGAGGGCAGACAGAAGTGGGGAAAAGGTTTCAGCCAGACCAAGGCCTGACAGGCACAAACCCACAGGCTTATGCCCTGGATGTCTTAAGAAGGAGAGGTTCCTATGGGTCTTGAACTAGTCTAGAAGAAAAGGAGTGAACAAGACCTATTCAGCTCCTTCAATTCAGTCTAATTCTCTTCCCCACCAGCCCGCACACAGCTTGGGCTCTCTAGAGTCACTCTTTCAAGGAGTCTGCTTTGCTGGGCACTGGCTCACTGAGGCGCAGGAGATAATATCTACCCTAGAGGGGGGCTTATTGTCTGGCACGGGGGATGGACAGGTGATTCAAGCTGCATTTGGGCTTGCAGAACATAGTCTCAAAGTGCAAAGGAGGGAACATCCAACTCCACTGGGAAAGAAAGGGTGGGTAATCAGAAAAGACTTAGAAAAGGTAGCATTTAGCTGGGCCTTGAAGGATACTGAGCAATTCTCAGGGCTGAGAGTAAGTGCATAGGTGCTGTACCCACCCCCACCCTGGGCCTACTGTGTAATGCAGGGAAAACTATTCCCTCTCTGGCCAGTTTCCTCTCCTCCTATAATATAGAGGGATCCACATCTTCATGAGAGGTGGGGATGGGGAAGTGCAGGTCAGAGCTATAGTGACAAAGGAAACCAAAACCTCCATTTTGTTCTCAGAATTGGAACAACACCTTCCTCCCCCGCCTTAGGAGGAAGTGAGCCCAGCACCCCAGTGGAGGAGGGTGACCTGCTTCTCTCCCCTGAGTTTCTTTCTTTCACTATGTAGGAGTGGCTGCTCTGAGCCTCACCTAATTGGCTGCCCCCATTGCTGGGGCCGGGAGGAAAGAGCTGGCCAGCAGAGGAATGATGTGGTGGCAGTCAGTTGTGAACACACAGACGCATAGAAACAAAATGCTCACCAGGCTTCTTCCTCCTGGGCTTCTCATCCCAGGTGGCTGGGCAGACAGGGAAGTCTAAACGCTACTCACCACTCAGTTCCTGGCCTTATTCATGCTTCCCTGGAGCCTGGCCCACATGAGGCTCAGTGAAGGCTGGCACTCAAGCAGCAGAAGGGGTTGATGAAGGTGTTCCAGAACCCCCAGCGTCCCTGCCCTGACATCCTCGTTCCCCAGGAAGTGCTCCACACCTTTCCTCCCCGCTCTGCCTGGCACATTCTATTAGCTCACTTACTTGTCAGTGCAGCCCTGTGAGGTGGCTGCCCTTACTTCCATGTTTCAGAACAGGGAACTTAGTAAGCGTCCTGTCTGCAGGCTCCAAAGCTTATGCTATTTGCTTTGCACTGTGCCCAGCTCATTTCTTTCCTGCTGTTTTCTCAGCCCCAGGCCTTTCACAAGGAGGTCCAACACCCAAGTTCTCTCATGACAATGTGACAGTTCTGAGAAGGTTCAGGCAAACGGCATCCCTTCTCTGGGCATCAGAGACATGATGACATGAGTCAGTCATGTCCTGACCTTGATCTGGGTTGCAACGTGTTGTGAGGGCCAGAGAAGAATAAGGCTCAGCCCCTGCCCACCTCAGAGACAAGTGCAAAGGCTAAGTTGCCATTTTGAATGTTGCCTTGGGTTTGCCATAAGTCAGGTCCTTCAGAGGCATGGGTATGAAGGCAAAGGTCTCTGTGCTAAAGACCATACCAAGAAGATTAAACTCAGGCCTAACGAGAAATAGTTAATAATATATTACAATCCCCAGCAAATAACCACTTTCACCTGATTACTAACTGCAATCTTAAGGATAGTCAAAAGCTTGAGTCAACAATATGTAGTTAGAACAATAGGTTCCTGTCCTAACTCTGCTGCTGACTCCTAGGGTGACCTGGGGCTAATCACTGTCCCACCTGGGCCTCAATATCCTCCTTTGTAAAATGGGGATTACCATCCTTGGATTGTCAGTTCAGCTTAAGGGCCAGAACGAGACCAGGGATATATGAAAGTGCTTTGTGAACGCTAAGAGTGACTTTACTGGGATGGTGGTGCTAGTTATTTGTGTTAATGTCCTGCTAAACCTGCCCCCAGACCACAGGGCTGAGGCAGTAGAAGACCCCTCAGAATGGACTCTTACCCGGCTCTGTTAGATTTCACGCTGAGGCCTTCAAGATCAAGCTTCTCTAAAGGCATCCCATTCTTCAAAGCTGCCAGTGGCTATCATGGCCTGATCCCTTTGGTTTTCCATAGAAAATGGCTGGGAGATGAAACACCTAATGGTCATACTATGTGTCCTGCAGGTGAGGGCAGAGGAGGAGAGTTTAGAAAGGGAAATGGACCTTAAAGGACCACACCCCAGCAAGGAAAGGGCCATCTGTCCAAGGCACATAAGCCCACTCAGTCCTTATCGGTGGGTGTGAGGGTAGAGAACAGGGTCCATTTCCCACAGGGCAGCTGGGGACTAATTAAGTGCACACACTGGAGGAGGGGATGAACCCAGGAGTCCTCCCTCCCCCGTCTGCTCTCTTAGTATCACACATTGCTCTGTTGCAGATTTCTCCTTTAGTGGAACTCAGTATTCTGGAGAAGCGTCCCGCAACACAGCAGACTCTGGTGAGTGGGAGTGGGGCGGGGGGTGGGGAGGAGTCATGATGGGTCAGAGACTCGCTGAGTCAACTAGGGACCAGAGCGGGGCTGCGAGGAGGTTAGAGGGGCCTGGAGCGGGCCCTGCTGAGGCCGCATCAAGCAGCTCAAAGCCTCCTGCCAGCAGAAAGAGCCCCAGGAATGGCCTGGGGCCGCCTGGAGTGGGAGAGGTCATTCTGGTCTTCGCTGAAGGTCCCCCACCCCGGCCGAGGAGAGGAAGTGGAAGGGTGAAGGCTTATATTACAGCCATTTGAACGCGAGAAGTAAAGAACAAAAGCAAGACACGAAAAGAGTGAAAGAAGAGAGATAAAGAAAAACAACAAAAGGTAAAATACAAAATAGGGTGGGAAGCTAGGAGTGAAATTAAAGGTGGCGCGCGGGTCCCTTCCGCCGGGGTAGCGGGAGTAGGGCAGGTATAGCGGGCGCAGGGTTGGGGCGGGCCGGGGCCGGGCTCACCGGGCCGCAGGGAGAACAAGCGAGTACTGGCAGATATGTCTGTCGGCGGGCGGAGCGCGCATCCACGGAGAGCAGGCTGTACTCGACCCAAAGGCGCGGCCGGCCGGGCTTGCAGAGAGGTAGGTAGAGAGTGCAGCGCGACTTCGATCTATGGGGCGGGGCCTGCTGGGCGGGGGCGGGACCTGCGGGCTCCGAGGGCTGGGAGGCGGCGCTTTAGCTGCCGCATTTCCGCAGAGACCGCCACGCCCAGCGTTTTCTCCGCGCCTTCCTCCACTTCCATTTCCGGGAGCCGATCCCAGCGTCTGACCCTTCGTCTCCCCATAGGCTTACCCCTCGCCCCGCCAACTTCATTGTGAGGATGGCAAGACTGACTCCCGGAAAGAATCAGAGGCTGCCCAGGGTCATACACGCCTCTGGCCCCTAGCCAGGGCTCTTTTTAACAGCGCCCAGAGGCTCGGGTAGAAGAGCACTCTCTCCTTTCAGGGACGCAGTCCGCTGGCCCCAACTCAGCCACCCGTGATTCCGCAAACCACTCGCTCTCCCCAGGTGCCAGCGCAGGCCCCCGCGGGGCGGGGCCTCCCGACCGGCCTCGCTGGCGATTGGTTAAGGGAGCCGTGGGGCCAGAGGAAGGAGCCAATCTGGGTTGCAGCAGCAGGTGGCAGATCACCGCCAACGGCCGTTGGGCGCGGCTGGGTTTCCCCCTGCCTCCGGGTCTTGTCCTGGGTTCTCCGGGGACTAAAGGACTGGGAGGGGGCATGAAGCGTGACGCTCCCGCCCCCACTTACAGAAGAGCCAATGGTCAGGCGCCCCTCGAGTGAGAAGGCCGAACAGGGCGTGGACCTGCTGCGTGTCTGGGCCCCGGCATGAGAAAGGGATGGTAGGAGTTAACCGGGACTGGGTCGCCCTCAGGTGGTTGGTGGTCTTATGGGGGTGACAGACACGTAAACAACCGGTAATTGTGTCCTGTGGCCGGACAAACACGTGCACGTGGAGTGTAGACGCAGATAGTCTATGTTCGCCCTTGGACTCTATGTCCCTACTTTTGTGTACCTTCTGACCCCCTCTACCTCGTTTCAGCCTTGTCGACTGCCTGGGACTGTTGTAAGAATTCGTGGAGGTCGTGGAAGCCATATCGTTGACTACATTGTAAGCTCTTCTAGAACAGGAAGCTATTTCCTATATTTTTAGTATCACAGCCCTCTAAGACCCGCTTTAGATGTGGACAGGGACCGTTGCCTGCCGTTCTAGTAAACAAAGAATGTTGCCCACCATTCCAGTTCTATAAGGATCTGGCCATTAGTCACTGCAGCCTTCCACCCACCGTGAGCCCTGAAAGGAATTAAGGGTGGAGAAAAACAGGAAGTATTCTGTGCTTTGGATTCTGTTGGCCCTAGATAGTTAAGATGCATACCTAAAGAATAATTTAAATGAACCCAGATTCTTGCATCTTCCCATATACAGAAAAGCACTAAAATGATTAATTTGAGATGTCTGTTATTTGTGATTGACAGTAATCTTTTGATGTTCAACTACATTTTTTTTCCAGCAAAAAACTCCTATTTATCCTGACTTCTCACTTACCTCTTCCGAGCATTTCCTCAAAGCTCTCTGAGAGGCCGTCTCCTGGGCTATTGTCTTCAGTAAGATCCCCAAATAAAACTTAAGTCGCTACTTTTAGGTCGTGTGTTTTTCTTCAGACATATAGTAGAGGCTCAGTGCATGCTGTTTGGGCTGCTGTTGAAAGTGCCCTTGGGAAGTGTAATGGGAGGATCTGGGAAGATGAACATTTAGTGAGTGCAGTTACTATGTTCAGGTTCAGTGTGGATACTTCACATAACCCTGTGAGGCTGGTATTAACCTCTGATCTACAGATGCGTGCCAAAGAAGTTAAATCATCTGCCTAATGTCACACGGTTAGGAATGGTGCGCCATGACTTAAGCCCTGGTTAATCAGCTCAGTGTGTGTATTTTTTGTCCACAAGCAGAAGGAGTTGTCAGCCAGGAGACTATAGCTGGAATGGGATTGGATAATTATAGCGGAAAAGAAGAAACACACTGAGCCTATGATCCTGGCAGAAACAAAGTGGAAACTGAGAAATCAAGCCAAAAATTTATTTCTGGCACTGTGGAGTCTCCCATCCACTGCTGGCCTAGCTTTTGCATGTAAGCTTCTGTCTTTGGCTGTGATGAACGGATTCCCAGGATGCTCAGCAAGTTTGTGGTGAGACTGCTGAACTGGTCGGTGATCTTTGAGGAGACATGAAAAATAGAGTAAAACAAAGGCTTGGAAATAAATGTGTTGTCCTGATTGCCAAACAGGGAGGAATCTGGATTTCAAAGACTGTATACCTGTGAGATGTTTGTTCATCCCTAGCAAAATTCAAGGGACTGTTAAAAGGATGATGTGTGGATACTAAAAAGAGAAGTAGATATCACCAGGATTCAACATGGATGTCTTAAGAAGTCCTGTTAAATTCTCTTTTCCTTAGGATGGAGCCAGGCAGATCAGGGTGATGCTACAGACACTGTCCCTCTGGATTTTTAGAGATACAGCTCATCCAAATCATAAGATGTCTTATGGAGAAAGTGAAGAATGTTTGGTGTCAACTGAAAAAAAATGCACAACCTAAAAGTTGAGAATTATGTTTTATTTGGGGCATTACTGAGGCCGTAAGCCCATGAAACAGCCTCTCAGATATCTCTGAAGGACTGTTCTGAAGAGGTAGGGGAGGAGCCAGGGTATATAGGAGTTTCTGCAAAAAAACCAGGTAGCTGAACATCAAAAGATTACTGCTAATTAAAGAAAAACCAGATATCTCAAGTTAATGAATTTAGCACTCTTCTATGTATGGGAAGATGCAAGAGTCTGGGCTTAATGAAATTATATCCTGTTTTTCTCCATCATGAATCCCCTTAGGGTGCACCATTGGGGGTGGCTGCAGTGGCTGATGGCTTGATGGTCTCAACATCCTTTGTTTACTGACACGGCAGGCAGACATTCTTTGTCCACAATGGGTACAGGTAAGTGCATTTTACAAACCTGTTTCACATCTAGCTCACTGAAAAAAAAAAAATATATATATATATATATATATATCTTATAGTTTTGGAACTTTAAAATTTTGAAAACGTTGTTTGAAACACTGAAAATGAAAAAGACACAAGAATGACAGAGAAAACTGAAAACATCAGGTAATGAAAACCAACATGAGAAAAAAATTAAACATTCAAATGTCTCTGGTGTTTTTTTGCTAAAAATATTGAGTAAGTTGGCTGTGTTAATACCCCCCCCCAAAACAAATACAAAATTATCTGATTGCATTTTAAAAAAAGAAATCAAGGAAATTTGATGATCATACATTTTTAAAAAATGATATAAAGCTGAATTTCTTTAAAAACATTTAAGAGGTGAAATTGACCCATACATGTTTTTAAAACGTCCACGTCTTTTTTTTTTTGGTAAATTTATTTATTTTATTTTATTTTTGGCTGCGTTGGGTCTTCGTTGCTGTGCATGGGCTTTCTCTAGTTGCAGCGAGTGGGGGCTACTCTTCGTTGCGGTTCCTGGGCTTCTCATTCGGTGGCTTCTCTTGTTGTGGAGCACAAGCTCTAGGCACGGGGACTTCAGTAGTTGTGGCTTGCGGGCTCTAGAGCCAGGCTCAGTAGTTGTGGCACACGGGCTCAGTAGTTGTGGCACACAGGCTCAGTAGTTGTGGCTCGCGGGCTCTAGAGCGCAGGCTCAGTAGTTGTGGTGCATGGGCTTAGTTGCTCCGCGCCATGTGGGATCTTCCCGGACCAGGGCTTGAACCCGTGTCCCCTGCATTGGCAGGCAGATTCTAAACCACTGTGCCGCCAGGGAAGCTCCCCCCTCCCCCCCCCAACCCCCCCAACCCCCGTCCATGTCTTTTTGTTGTTTGTTCTTCTCTTTCTTGGTTTCTTAAAAAAAAAAAAAAAGAAAGAAAATGTGGGGGAAATGGCCACACAAAATGAGATAGAATTACTTTGAACATTTGCAACAACAAAACTGGATTAAATTCTTTAATGAATCTTTGTTGTCAAGTAAGAAACCCTACATTTTAAATATTAAATTGGGAAAACACTGTTAAGAGTTAAAAGATGCTTCTTTGTGTGAATTAATGTGTGATTGAAATAAAGCTCAGTTCATAAAGCAGAGCATGAACATAGCAGTTGTTCACATTTTGCTCATACCTCTGAAAATGCAAGTTCTCCCCCAGTTTCTTTACAGCATGATAGGCCTTCAGCTGGTGATCAGATGGCTAACGTTTCCATTTTTATATAAGAAACAACTTGATCACATGGTTTTTCAGTGCCTTCCCTAAAATCCATGATTGTTAATAGATTCTATTTTTTCCTCCATTATTTCTCAAAGGAAATATAGCAGCAAATTCATTCACTGCCAACCATTACAAATATTCAGTCCTTTATTAAGGTACATAACATTACAGTAGGCTTAGGGTGCTAATACATGGATAATAAAATAACTATAGCTAGTAAAACAAAGCAAATGAAAAGAAAATTAAAGAGCCTTGATCAAATGAAATACTTACAACTTTCAAATGAAACACTGTAGAAATTATATATTGAAAAGCACTAGGAATATACAATAATTCAGTAACAGTTATTGAGGGAATAAATGAAAGAATCACAGTGATTAGAAATTATTTTCACATTAATATGTATATTAGTGGGGTTCTCCAGAGAAACAGAGCCAACAGGATATGTGTGTATATGTAAAGAGAGATTTTTGGGTGGGGGGGGGCATGCTGCGTGGCTTTCGGGATGTTAGTTCCCCGACCAGGGATTGACCCCAGCCATGGCAGTGAAAGCACCAAGTCCTAACCATTGGATTGCCAGGAAAGTCCCCATAAAGAGAGATTTTTTTAAAAGGAGTTGGCTTGTGCAGTTATGGAGGATTGACAAGCCCAAAATATATAGCATAGACCTGCATATGTAGTTAGAGACCCAAGGAGGAGTTGCAGTTCAAGTCCAAATGCAGTCCTCTGGTAGAATTCCTTCTTGTTTGGGGGAGGTCAGTCTGTTCTGTTCAAACCTTCAACTGATTGGATGAGGCCCACTTAGGTATGGGGGCGGGGGTAACCTGCTTTACTCAAAGTCCACTAATTTAAATGTTAATCTCATCCAAAAAACACCTTCACAGAAACATCCAGAATGTTTGACCAAGTTTCTGGGCACTGTGACCCAGCCAAGTTGACACAAAATTAACCATCACAGTATGTATTAGTTTTCCTTATATAGATAAGCATAGCATATATTTAGTTTCTAGTTCATGTAAGACAAGTTAGAAAACTAAACATTATTACATTTACTCCAAGTACAGCACTGACTGAACCACAGGTAACTTGGTCTAAAATATTTAATCCTATAAATAGGCCATAGTATTGAACACATGGTCGTGTTAACAGTTCAAAGAAAGACGTATATTTCTAGAAGTAAGTTAAATGCACATATAGTTTTATAAAGAACAAAAAACAATCAGTAAAAATATTTAGGTTATAATATTCCCAGAGTCTATTTTCCACATTCTTGTTTGGTTAATTTGGTCACAATTTTAAACTGTAAATAATTACCCTTTAGAGGAACTAAACTATAACATGACATAAACTTCCTAAGGAAGGTAACTTGAAAAATATAAAAAGTGATTCCAATTTTTCTAAGTAACATTTGAGATACTACAAGAGCAAATGAATTAAGAAACCCTTTGAAATTATTCAATTATCTTTAAAATTATACTGGTATAATTTAATATCTAGAATGCCTAAAATAATGTTTTCATAGTAGATTTATCACTAGAGTATTTTGATCTTGAAAGCCTCAGTGCTTCTTTTTTTTTTTTTTTTTGGCTGCATTGGGTCTTCGTTGCTGTGCACGGGCTTTCTCTAGTTGTGGCGAATGGAGGCAACTCTTCGTTGTGGTGCTCGGGCTTCTCATTGTGGTGGCTTCTCTTATTGTGAAGCACGGGCTCTAGGCGTGCGGGCTTTGGTAGTTGCAGCATGTGGGCTCAGTAGTTGTAGCATGCAGGCTCAGTAGTTGCAGCGCACGGGCTCAGTAGTTGTGGCTCGTGGGGTCTAGAGTGCAGGCTCAGTAGTTGTGGTGCATGGTCTTAGTTGCTCCGTGGCATGTGAGATCTTCCTGGACCAGGGATCGAACCTGTGTCCCCTGCATTGGCAGGAGGATTCTTAACCACTGCGCCACCAGGGAAGTACAGCCTCAGTGCTTCTAATGTGTAGCTTTAACCTAAAGTCATAATCCTTGGTTTGCAAACATCAAATTCAATTTTATGTTAGTTGATATAGAAACTAAACAAAAAATTCTTAAATCAAAGTGATAGCATGCAGCAACCATTGCTACCAAAATGGAAAAGTTCTATTTTTCCTTAGAGATTCTATGAAAAGAAAACCCAAAGTGAGTGACAAAGTCTACACATAAACATTGTTTAAAAATAGGATGTTTGCCAAAAATGGAAAATAATTCAAATGTCCACCAATTGTTGAATGGATAAATAAAATGTAGTATACCCAAACAATGGGATAATATTCAACAGTATAAAAAGCAATAAAAAGGAATGAAGTACTGATACATGCTACAATATGGATAAGCCTTGAAAACATTATGCTAAGTGAAAGAAACCAGTCACAAAAGACCACATAGTGTATGTTCCCATTTATATAGGCAAATCTATAGAGACAGAAAGTAGAGCTAGGGAGGATAGGGGGATTTGGGCATGACAGATAACAGGTAAGGGGGTGTGGTTGTTTTGAGGATGAGGAAAATGTTCTAAAATTGATTGTGGTGATAGTTGCACAACTCTGATTTACTAAAAAGCATTGAATTTTACTCTTTAAATGGATGAATTGTGTGATATGTGAATTATATTTCAATAATGCTGCTACCAAAAAAAAAAGAGAGAGAGAAACAAAACAAAATGCAAATCAGACCATGTTAACATCCTTTCAAGGACTGTTCTTGCACTCTGAATAAATTCTAAATGGGTTTAAAAAAAAAAAAAAAAGAATGTTTTCTAAAATTTCTCGTGAAGTGTCAGTGAAACTTTATAGTCTGAATTAAGACCTTATAAAACAAGGTTAAATTATACATAATTTTGCTGATTCGCATAACTTCCACATATAAAACAAGGTTAAATTGTACTGGTTTGCGTACCTTCAACAAGGTTCAGCTGATATACATAATTTATGGGTATCTACAGGAATTCTTTTTTTTTTTTAACTTTATTTTTTTGGCCATGCTGTGCAGCTGCTCGGCTTGTGTGATCTTAGTTCCCCAATCAGGGAGAAGTGAAAGCACGGAGTCCTAAGCCCTGAACTGCCAGGGAATTCCCTCCATAGGAATTCTTAATGTCTCATCATATCTTCTCTCAGTAATTGTTGTTTATTGTTTTATACTCTTTCTATTCTAAATACCAAGAAGTCTTTTCACAGGGAGAGTTAAATCACTTTCCAGTATCCCCAAAAGTGTAGGTAACAAAATATAAAATTAAATAAGATTTGTTAAAGTAACATAAAATCTCCATAACAATATTCAGTGACTGCTTATAAATGTTACCAGTTATCATAAAGCCTATAAAGTTTATCCTTAGATTAATAAAAAGAAATGTAGGGACTTCCCGGGCGGTCCAGTGGTTAAGACTCTGCACTTCTAGTAAACTCAAAATGGATTAAAGACCTAAATGTAAGACTGGACACTATAAAACTCTTAGAGGAAAACATAGGAAGAACACTCTTTGACATAAATCACAGCAAGATCTTTTTTGACCCACCTTCTAGAGCAATGGAAATAAAAACAAAGATAAACAAATGGGACCTAATGAAACTTAAAAGCTTCTGCACAGCAAAGGAAACCATAAACAAGATGAAAAGACAACCCTTAGAATGGGAGAAAATAATTGCAAATGAAGCAACTGACAAAGGATTAACCTCCAAAATATACAAACAGCTTATGCAGCGCAATATCAAAAAAAACAACCCAATCAAAAAATGGGCAGAAGAAGACTTCCCTGGTGGTGCAGTGGTTAAGAATCTGCCTGCCAATGCAGGGGACATGGGTTGCAGCCCTGGTCCAGGAAGATCCCACATGCCGCGGAGCAACTAAGCTGGTGTGCCACAACTACTGAGCCTGCACTCTAGAGCCCGTGAGCCACAACTACTGAGCTCATGTGCCACAACCACTGAAGCCCAAGCGCCTAGAGCCTGTGCTCTGCCACAAGAGAAGCCACCACAATGAGAAGCCCGTGCGCCACAACGAAGAGTAGCCCTCACTCGCCACCACTAGAGAAAGACCGCGCCCAGCAACGAAGACCTGATGCGGCTAAAAATAAATAAATAAATAAATATATGGAAAAAAAAGAAAAAAAGGGCAGAAGACCTAAATAGACATTTCTCCAAAGAAGACATACAGATGGCCAAGAGATGCATGAAAAGATGCTCAACATCACTAATTATTAGAGAAGTGCAAATCAAAAGTACAATGAGGTATCACCTCACACTGGTCAGAATGGACATCATTAAAAAATCTACAAACAATAAATGCTGGAGAGGGTGTGGAGAAAAGGTAACCCTCTTGCACTGTTGGTGGGAATGTAAATTGATACAGCCACTATGGAGAACAGTATGGAGGTTCCTTAAAAACCTAAAAATAGAATTAGCATATGACCTAGCAATTCCACTACTGGGCATATACCCAGAGAAAACCATAACTCAAAAAGACACATGCGGACTTCCCTGGTGGCGAAGTGGTTAAGAATCCACCTGCCAGTGCAGGGGACACAGGTTAAAGTCCTGGTCCGGGAAGATCCCACATGCTGCGGAGCAACTAAGCCCGTGCGCCACAACTACTGAGCCTGCGCTCTAGAGCCCGCGAGCCACAACTACTGAGCCCAAGTGCCACAACTACTGAAGCCCACGTGCCTAGAGCCCATGCTCCACATCAAGAGAAGGCACTGCAATGAGAAACCCATGCACCGCAAGGAAGAGTAGCCCCCACTTGCCACAACTAGAGAAAGCCTGCACGCAGCAATGAAGACCCAACACAGCCAAAGATAAATAATAAATAAAATAAATAAATTAATTAATTAAAGAAAAAAAAGACACATGCATCTCAGTGTTCATTGCAGCACTATTTACAATAGCCAGGTCATGGAAGCAACCTAAATGCCCATCGACAGATGAACGGATAAAGAAGATGTGGTACGTATATATAATGGAATATTACTCAGCCATAGAAAGGAACAAAATTGGGTCATTTGTAGAGACGTGGATGGACCTGGAGACTGTCATACAGAGTGAAGTAAGTCAGAAAGAGAAAAACAAATACCGTATATTAACGCATATATGTGGAATCTAGAAAAATGGTACAGATTAACCGGTTTGCAAGGCAGAAATAGAGACTCAGATGTAGAGAACAAATATATGGACACCAAGGGGGGAAAGGGAGGGTGGGCTGAATTGGGAGATTGGGATTGACATATATACACTAACTAATATGTATGAAATAGGTAACTAATGAGAACCTGCTGTATAGCACAGGAAACTCCATTTTGCTGTACAGTAGAAACTAACACAACATTGTAAAACAATTATACCCCAATTAAAAAAAAAAAAAAGACTCTATGCTTCCACTGCTGGGAGCTTGGGTTCAATCCCTGGTCGGGGAGCTAAGATACCGCATGCTGCTTGCTGTGGCCAAAAAACCCCCAAAAAACAAAAACAAAACAAAAATACCCCAGAAATGTAGATTTGCCTTAAAATAAAAATACAGTGCTGATTACTAAAAAGTTCTTTGTTAAAAAGAAACAAACAACCTAGGGATCAATTAAAAAAAAAAAAAAAAAGGAGCTCTTCGTTGCATTAGGATGTGCTATAATGAGCAAGACTCCAGACAAAATTAAATGTTTGCCAAACTACAATACAACACACTTTTTTTTTAATTAATTAATTTATTTATTTTATTTATTTTATTTTTGGCTGTGTTGGGTCTTTGCTGCTGCGTGCAGGCTTTCTCTAGTTGCGGCGAGCGGGGGCTACTCTTCGTTGCAATGCGCAGGTTTCTCATTGCGGTGGCTTCTCTTGTTGTGGAGCACGGGCTCTAGGTGCGCGGGCTTCAGTAGTTGTGGCACGAGGTCTCAGTAGTTGTGGCTCGCGGGCTCTAGAGCGCAGGCTCAGTAGTTGTGGCACACGGGCTTAGTTGCTCCGCGGCATGTGGTATCTTCCCAGACCAGGGCTCGAACCTGTGTCCCCTGCATTGGCAGGCGGATTCTTAACCACTGTGCCACCAGGGAAGCCCTACAACACACTTTTAACATCATTAAGTGTAAGTTATACTGCACCAGTAGAATAGTTTTTTTGACTGGCACTATAAAGCTAACTTTTAGAAAGAAAAAAAGACACCAAGTGTAAATAACAAATGGTGTAACTAAATTACTGCAAATGAAGATTAGCAGTGAGAAGTGAGGAAGGTGATACTCTAAACCATTCTGATATGATGGCATCTCTAATTTACAAGAAGTAGAACTCCCGTATCAGCATAAGATGGTAAAGTGGACTTGAAAAAGCTGGCCTCAGTGTGAATATCCAGTGTTGAAGCACCTTCCCTGAATGAGTGAACAAAGTTAAGGACATGTAGAGAGTATTTTATGCTGGAATGTCAAGAGTCTTTGAAGGCTTTCTTCTCTGCAAAAGTTGTATGTAGCAGTTTTCCTACAAACTTCTCATTTAATTCAGAGCTAAATGGTGGAATTTCAAAGCACAGCTTAAGAGAAAGCCAGTCACTTTTGTTCTGGCAACATCAGAGTTGTGTTTGTTGTTGAATCCGTTGTTGCTTCCTCAGTGACCATTTCACAGGATTCTTCATTTGCTCTGAGCCAGAAGTTAAATACGGTAAATAAGGTTCTCCTTTCTCATCAGAAGCATCATCAAGTTTTCTGTTTACACGTTGACTAGAAGCTTAGATATGGTGACACATTCACAGAAATCCCTGCAAGCCCACTTTATTCCTTAATATTTTCAATGTTTTATGAACATCCATATTGATACCGCAAACTTTCCTTATAGTTCTGTTTTAATCAAATGAAAAAGGTTTTTCTCATCCCATCATTTAACATCTGAGCTAATCTGAAGTAGGAATTACTTCAGGATTATGACTCCAAAACATTATTAATACTCAGTATTAGCTCTGAAATATATCTGATGGTTTTTGAAGTCTTCTACCTTTGGCCAGTAAAAGAAATAGGGATCTGACTTCTGAGCAGTGGCTTCTGGATAACTGGTCTAATATTCTAAGGAGTACTATTGCTGATGGGCTGTATTCATTAATGAGAAGAGCCATGGAAACAAGCCATGTGTAATTTTGTTTAGAACTCTGCTGCGAGTCACAGGGTCCGAATCAACAAGGCTCTCACACCTTTTAAGAGATTCAGAAGAAAACCATAATTGATTGTTCTGGCTATGTAGCTGTGTGACTATATCATTATTATGATGCAGAGACAGTATGGTGTTTCTCAGAGTGAGTGCCTGATCAAAATATCTCTGCAGTCTGCACTTTTTCTTCATCAGTGTTTTGAACCTTTTCTAGTTCTGTAAGGAAGCTGTCCAGAGACTTATGTGAAAGTCTGCCAACTTTTGGTACGAGATCTCTCATCATTACAAAGGAAAGTGTTGAGTCAAATAGGAAAGCAATATGCTTTGTGAGTCCTGTAGACAGATCCAAATTGCTTATACTGGCTGTGTCAGCTGGATCTTGACTATTTCTATCAGTACCAGAGCTGACAAAACTTCTTTTCAGGACTCCTACTTTCCTTGCCATCTTTTTTTTTTTTTAATTTAATTAATTAATTAATTTTGGTTGCATCGGGTCCTAGTTGTGGCACGTGGGATCTTTGGTGAGGCACGCGGGATCTTCCGTTGCAGTGCACAGGCTTCTCTCTAGTTGTGGCGTGCAGGTTTTCTCTCTCCAGTTGTGGCCCACGGGCTCCAGGGCACGTGGGCTCTGTAGTTTGCGGCATGTGGGCTCTCTCGTTGAAGCGCGTGAGCTCAGTTGTTGTGGTGCGCGGGTTTAGTTGCCCTGCGGCACATGGGATCTTAATTTCCCGACCAGGGATCGAACCCACATCCCCTGCATTGGAAGGTGGATTCTTTACCGCCGGACCACCAGGGGAGTCCCTTTCATTGCCATCTTATATCGAATAAAAAGAGTATCTTTTGTGGATGGAAAGTACTTTTAAATCTTTTTGCAGATGGAATATTGCACCTTGATGAAGGTACTTGCTGCACATTTATTACTTATGTCTCTTCTTAGGAGCAAAGCCCAAACAGCAATACATGGAAACATCCTTAGCCAGTGGTATGTCTATCTCAAGGACATTTGCAAGCTCTGCAACATTAGTATGCTCATCTATTGAAAGAAATATAAAGTTTCAAAGTACTCACCTAGTCATCTTGAACTCAATTCATTACAAAACCTTCAGGAGAATAAAATTCAGATATTGACACGTTCAAATAAATCCTTTGTTGTATAAACTATGTAGCATATTGTAATATAGGGATTCAGAGAGTTGAGTATATTTCTCAGGCAAAATGCACATCTTTATGTCATTTTTGAGATCTGACCAGCCTAGACCACTCACCATGCCTCTTTGGCAGTTTCCACTGGCTTTATTGGTAGAAGATGTGACCATTCCTCAAATTTCAAAAAGAAAAAGTTTGATGATCTACACTGATCCATAATATCAATGTACTGCTATCTTTTTATGCCAAGAAAACTTAGACCGTCAGCCCTAATAAGATTGGGCAATGAAGCATACCTTTTTTTTTTTGGCCACGCCAGGCGACTTGTGGGATTTCAGTTCCCAGACCAGGGACTGAACCTGGGCCACAGCAGTGAAAGCCTGCAATCCTAACCACTAGGCCACCAGGGAACTCCTAAAGCATAACTTTTCTCATTGTTCATAATGTCCTCTGTAATCTCAGTATAATATGATAATGGTGTTATCCTCAGACCCTTTAGCATAATACCCAATGAATGGTAAACGTACAGCGTGAAATAATCTCGACTGTAATAGTTCCTCAAAGTATTTGCATTCAATCTTTCTTGACGTATTTAAGTTATATTTCTGTATCATAACTGACTGTGGGTATATAGAGGACAATCTGCTTTGCGTATTTCCTCTGTGAATTTCCAAGACCCTATCACATGTTGGTGGGCAGCCTGTTCCGTGAGTGGCTGTGCCTGATGTGGAACTTCCTATCCATGGTGCGAGGGCCCTGGGACAGCTGGTGGGGAGCCTGCTGGAGGCCTGGTGCCTTACACTTTAGAATGCCCGGGCTGCCCCATGGTGAGGGCTCCAGACAGCTCAGCACGGCAGAGAACAGTGTCAGGGGTGCATCAGAGGATCTCAGTTTCTTCATTAAATTATACTTTAAGGAAAAAAGAGCTTTTAAAATCATCATTCTTGTAAATAATTATGCAGGTTCACTAATCTACTCTCATATGTGACCGTTCCTCAAATTTCAATGAAAGGATTGGAGAATGCCTTCATTTTGCTTCTCTCCATTTCAAAATTCTTGCCTATGTGACTCTGTTTTATTTCTAGGTTTACCATATCCTTTCCAGAGTGATCCCTTCTGCCTGTACCCATTATTCTATGCTCTTCTGTTTTCTCTAGGACCTTTCCTCCTATCTTCAATCTTTCCTTTCTTCTACTGTGTGTGTGTGTGTGTGTGTGTGTGTGTGTGTGTATGTGTATAAATTAAAAGATACCCTCAGGACTTTCCTACTCTTTTTACAGGGGCTATTTTTTCTCCTTTCTTTCTCTGCCAAACTTTCTGAACAGTTGGCTGTCCTCTGATGTCTCAGCTTCTGGCACAACTCTTACATATCTGATGAATGAATAAATGAATGATCTCACATTCATCTCTTCATTCACTTTACGCCAGCCACACAGGTCTTTCTTCTGTTCTCTGAACATGCCAAGCTCCTTCCCATAGGACCTGTGGACTGCTTGTTCCCTTTTCCTGGAACACTTTCCCTCAGATCTTTACGTGGCTAGCACCTCTCATCATCCCTACAAACACACAGATACAGACACACACACACACACACTTCTTGGAGATCACCAGTAGTCCTTTCTTCAAGTTAAGTGCACTTTTTTTTTTTTTAAATTTTCTTTTATTTATTTGTGGCTGAGTTGTGTCTTTGTTACTGTGCACATGCTTTCTCTAGTTGCAGCGAGCGGGGGCTACTCTTTGTTGCAGAGCACGGGCTCTAAGCGTGCAGGCTTCATTAGTTGTGGCTCGCAGGCTCTAGATCGCAGCCTCAGTAGTTGTGGCGCATGGGCTTAGTTGCTCCACGGCATGTGGGATCTTCCCCGACCAGGGCTCGAACCCGGTCCCCTGCATTGGCAAGTGGATTCTTAACCACTGCGCCACCAGGGAAGCCTTGAGTGCACTTTTAAGTAAAATTTTTATAGAAGTATAACATACTTATTAAACAGTGCACAAATCATAAGTGTACAGCTTGATAAACTTTCATATAGTGAATGCCTCTATATAATTTGCACTCATCAAGAAACATTAACATTATTTGTCAATTATTCTTCAATAAAGCTAAAAAAATTTAAAAAGAAACATTATTAACACCACAGAAACAACCTCTCATGTCCCTTCTCAGTCACTGTTTTCCCAGAGAATAACTACTATACTGATTTTTTAAAACATATTTATTTATTTATTTGGCTGCATCAGATTTTAGTTGTGGCATGCAGGATCTTTTTTTTTTTTTTTTTTTTTTAGGTGCAGCACGTGGGATCTAGTTTCCTGACCGGGGATTGAACCTGGACCCCCTGCATTGGGAGCGTGGAGTCTTAGCCACTGGACCACCAGGGAAGTCCCTATACTGATTTTTAACATCAAATATTTGTTTTGCCTGTTCTTAAACATCATATACATGGAATTGTACTATTTTCTGTCTTTCACTCAACATTAAATTTGTGAGATTCAGCCAAGTTACATGAAGTTGTAGATCTTTAATTATCGTTGCTGTATAGTCTCTACTGTATGAGTATATCCAGCGTATTCACTCTACTGTTGATGGGACATTTCAGGTGTGTCCAATTTTTGTCTATTACAGTAGTACTGCCATGAACTGTCATAACCTTTTGCACTTTTAATAGCCTTATTGAGGTACAACTTAAATACCATACAATTCACTCATTGCTAAGTGTATGATTTAATTAATTCTTAGTAAATTTATACAGTTGTGCAATAATGACCACAATCCAGTCTTAAAACACTTCCGTCACCCCCAAAAGTTGTGTTGTGTCTGTTTGCAGTCATTTCCTTCTCTCACCTCAGCCCTGGATGACCACTGATCTACTTTCTGTCTCTACAGCTTTGCATTTTCTAAAATTTTCATATAAGTGCAATGTAGTCTTTGGTGTCTGGCTTCTTTCACTTAACATAATGTTTTTTGAGGTTCATCCATGTTGATGCATGAATCAGCAGTCTGGTCCTTTTTTATTGCTGAGTAGTATTCCATCACAGTGATATAGAACATTTTGTGTGTATTCACCAGTTGATGGGCATTTGGATTACATATTTCCAGTTTGGGGCTATTATGAATAATGCTGTTATTGACATTCATGTACAAATCTTTGTGTGGACATATGATTTCATTTCTCTTGGGTAAATACCTAAAAGTAGGATGGCTGGATCAGATGGTAAATATATATTTAATATTTTAAAAAATTCAAAAATTTCCAAAGTGGCTCTACCATCTTACATTTCCACCAACAATGCATGAGGAATCCAGTTTGTTTCCTACAAAGTTTACCACTTCTAGTGGACAAAGCTGTGGATTTTTGCTCTCTGTCAAATTATTACCCATGTTTTATAGGTAAATAAACTGGGGCTTAAGGAGACCAAGAATTTGACCCATGTCACATAGCTAATAAGTATCAGAACTGGGATTCTAACTTTGGTTTTTGTTACAAGGTTCATACTCATTCCATTGACATGAATTGAGATGTATATTTGAATACTCAAGAGATCCCCACCCCCTCTGCCAAAATAGATTATTCATTGTTTTTTGCTCTCAAAGGCAAAGCTCTATTTTAGGAAGGGGTTTTCTTTAGCTCTTAAAAATTTATTTATTTTAGAGAGAACTTGGATCCTTACCTAACCTCATACACACAAATTAACTCAAAATGGATCAAACACCTAAATATAAGATCTAGAGAACTATATGGACTTCCCTGGTGGTCCAGTGGTTAAGACTCTGCGCTTCTAATGCAGGGGGCACGGGTTTGATCGCTGGTTGGGGAAATTCCTCGTGCCTCGTGACCAAAAAAAAACCACAAACCCAAAAAACCTATAAAACTCTTAGAAGAAAACACAGGATAAAAAGCTTCATACCATTATATTTGGCAATGATTTCTTAAATGTGATGCCAAAGGCACAGGCAACAAAAGAAAACATAGACAGGGACTTCCCTGGTGGCACGGTGGTTAAGAATCCACCTGCCAATGCAGGGAACACGGGTTCGAGCCCTGGTCCGGGAAGATCCCACATGCCACAGAGCAACTAAGTCCGTGCGCCACAACTACTGAGCCTGTGCTCTAGAGCCCGCGAGCCACAACTACTGAGCCCGCGTGCCGCAACTACTGAAGCCCGTGTGCCTAGAGCCTGTGCTCTGCAACAAGAGAAGCCACCGCAATGAGAAGCCTGTGCACCGAAATGAAGAGTAGCCCCCGCTCGCCACAACTAGAGAAAGGCCGTGCGCAGCAATGAAGACCCAACGCGGCCAAAAATTAATTAATTAATTAATTAAAAAAAAAAGAAAACAGAGACAAATTGGAGCTCATGAAAATTAAAAACTTTTGTGCATCAAAGGATACAATCGACAGAGTAAAAAGACAACCTACAGAATGGCAGAAAATATTTGCAAATCACATATCTCATAAGAGGTTAATATCCAGAATATATAGAGGACTACTAAAACTCAAAAACAACAACAAAAACCCAATTCAAAGTTGGGCAAAGGACTTGAATCGACATTTCTCCAAGGAAGGTATACAGATGGCCAATAAGCAAATGAAAAGATGCTCAATATCACTAATCATCAGGGAAATGCAAATCAAAACCACGAGATACCACTTCACACTCATTAGGATGGTTATTATTTTTTAAAATGGAAAATAAGTGTTGGTGAGGATGTGGAGAAATTGGAACACTGTGCACTCTTGGTGGGAATGTAGAGTGGTACAGCTGCCATGGAAAACAGTATGGCAGTCCCTCAAAAATTGAAAAACAGAATGATCCAGCAATTGATCCAGCAATTCCACTTCTGGGTATACACCCAAAATAATGGAAAGCAGGGTCTTGGAGAGATATTTGTACACCGATGTTCATAGCAGCATTATTCACAATAGCCAAAAGGTAAACACAACCTAAGTATATCCATTGATGGAAGAATGGATAAGCGAAATGTGGCATACAGATATATATATATAAAATGGAATATTTTTCATCCTTTTAAAAGAAGGAAATTCTGACACATGCTATATGATGAACCTTGAGGACATTATGCTAAGTGAAATAAGCCAGTCGCAAAAAGATAAATTCTATATGATTCCACTTATATGAGGTACCTAGAACAGTAAAATTGAGAGACAAAATGTATAATGGTGGTTGCCAGGGGCTTCCTGGGAGAGGGAAATGGGGAGTTATTGTTTCATGGGTATGGAATTTCGGTTTTGCAAGATGAAACGAGTTCTCGGGTTGGATGATTGCACGACATTATAAATGAACTTAATGTCACTGAACACATAAAAATAGTTAAGATGGTAAATTTTATGTTATGTGACTTTTATTACAATTTTTAAAAATTAAAACATTCATTCATTCACTCATTAAGTTTGCAATATTCCAGGCACTCTACTAAGGGCGAGGGATACAGATGTAAACAATACCCTGTTCATGCCTGCAAGGAACTTATAGGCTAGTGTGACCATCAGACAGGTGGGCACAGTGTGACCAGGGTTGTGGGAGCCTGTCAGAGGGGCACCTTAGTCCCCTATGTATGTCAGACCCAGCATATGTTTAACAAATAACAGAAGTCGGCAAAGCAATAAATGCTACAAGATCTGTGCCTTTGATTCATTATCAGAAAACTCTCTCCTAGGCAGAGCTGGAGATGGTGAGTCTGCTACTACCCAAGTGGTTTGGTTCAGAGGCCAAAAAATGATTTGCTGGGACTATTACTGAGGGTATTTCTAAGTTACTTAGAACATGTGAGCACTGTCCTTTTTTCTCACTACTCCTTCCAGATGGAATCTTCTATTGATTTTATTACTATTCTATTCATTCAACTCCCACTTCCAATACTCTTGTCTGGGTTATGACAACAGCTTCATCTTCCTATGACCAGAGTCCACTCCACTGATTCATTCTCTGCACTGCAGTCAGTCATCCCTATTTAAAACACTTCAGTGGCTCCACATTACCCTCAGAATACTCCAGACTCCTTAATGTGGTGTCTTAGCTCAGGCTGCCATAACAATATATCACAGACCTGGTGGCTTTAGCAACAGGAGTTTATTTCTCATTAAGGTCTGGAAGCTGGGAAGTAAGATCAAGGTGCCCATCCATTAGGTACCCTGGTGGGGGCCTTCTTCCTGACATGCAGACAGCCTTCTCACTGTGTCCTCACACGGTGGAGAGAGAGCACTCTGGTCTTTCTTCCTCTTCTTATAAGGACGCTAATCCCATCATGGGGGTGCTACCCTCATGACCTCATCTAAACCTAATTACCTCTCAAAGGCCCACACTCCAAATACCATCACGTTGGGTGTTGGGGCTTCAACATATGAATTTTGGGGGCACAAATATTCAGTCCATAATATGTGGCTTCTCCAGCCTTTCAGGGCCCCTGTTTTCCTCTTTATCCCCATCTCTCTCACTGCTTCCCTTTAGTCTGCAACCTAGCCATGCTGATAGCTGGCAATACTTGAATGCCCCTTGTTCTTGCTTCTTTCTAGGCCTTTGTACAAGCCATTCCCTCTACCTAGAATGACTTTCCCCTCTTTTGCTAGGATAACTCCTATTTGTCCTTTAGGTGTCCTCTGCAAAGAAGCTTCCTGGGCCCCAAACCAGGTCAGGTGTCCTTCATCTGGGTTTCTGCTCTCGAGTGCCTTGTGCATTTCCGTACAGTGGCTCTCATCACACTATATCGTTGTCTCTCCTGCCCCACCATCCACCACCCCAGTGAACTCCCTGAAGGCAGGACGGGCCTCGTTCACCTCAGCACCTTGTACAATGTGTGGCTAACGATGTATGCACAATGAATGCTTTGGTTTGTATAGCGCTCTGTAGTTTTCAGAGTGTCCCGACACAAATTAACTCATCTATAGAGGTATAATTATATTTCCTTACTTAACATTCATTCCTCCTGAATAAAATATTCCTTTAAAAATATTACTTTTACTAACAAGATTTCTGTGAAGTCAATAATCCACTATGTCACCAATGTGACTGAGTCAGGGGTCAAACTATCTCATTTTTCCTGATATACTAGAAGAGTTTGTGAAAAAGCAGATTTCTTTCTATAACCCAGCGGGACCCTATGGGGCCTTCCTGGGACAGACCCCTCTCCTATAGTCTCTGCTTTAGCTCCTCTGTAAAGTACCTAGATAATCGTATCTGATGCACACTTCCTGAGTAGTTTTACAGTTGTTAAAACTCCCACCAAATGGAAGAAATTAACTACTTGATGATGATGAGCCCATAGTCCCCAGACCTACTGGCGCCTAAGGATTGATAATGTTACCCCTGTGACATCGTCCTGTTACCTCACCATCAACCAATCAGAGAATTGTGCACAAGCTGTTCACAGACCCTGGGATGCCCCTCTCTCACTTTGCCTTTAAAAATGCTTTGCTGGGACTTCCCTGGTGGTCTAGTGGGTAAGACTCTGTGCTTCCACTGCAGGGGGCACTGGTTCAATACCTGGTGGTGGGGGGGGTACTTCCCTAGTGGTCCCTGGTGGTTAAGAGTCCGCCTTCTAATGCAGGGGATGCGGGTTCGATCCTTGGTTGGGGAACTAAGATCCCACATGCCACAGGGAAACTAAGCCCGCGTGCTGCAGCTAGAGAGCCCATGCACTGCAACTACCGAGCCTGTGTGCCACAACTAAAGACAAGCCCGTGCACCACAACTAGAGAGAAGCCTGTGTGCTGCGATGAAAGATCCAGCGTGTCACAACTAAGACTCTACCCAGCCAAAAACAAACAAAACAAAACAAAAACCATTAGGGAGTTCGCATGTTTTGAGTACTAGCTTTCCTGAACTCCTTGCTTGGTGCCCTGCAATAAGTGCTATACTTTCCTTCACCACAACCCAGTGTCAGTAGATCAGCTTTACTGTGTGTGGGCGAGAGGATTCAAGTTTGGTTCAGTAACATTTTGAATGACTTGATGGAGGTAGGTGTCTGTGAGGGTGCAGTGAGGGAATGGGTATTGGCCTCAGCTGGTGATCTGACCTCAGGAGTTTGCATCCCTGGTTTCCTGGTGGCAGAAATTGGGAGGCAGGACTAGGAAGGGAATGCCTGTGGCTTGGAGGAAGCTCTTAGTTCTTAGAATCACAGAACTTTAGTCTTAGGTCATTTGGTTCAACCTCTGCCTTTAAGAAGTGGGGAAAGAGATCTAGTATTTTGCCCAGAAAAACCTCAGAAGACCTCCCACCAATCTTGTTTTCCCTCTCCCAAAAGCCTGAAGTTGGAGGTCACTAGGCTTCTGATCTCAATCAAAATATCTCTCGGAAGCATTTATCCCCTCTCTTTCAGCAGCATCATCTGAATAGTATACTCTGGATAGATGATGGGTTAATATTGCTACATAGAAACTCATGGAAGGCATAGTGCTTGGCCTCTAGGAACTTAAAAATCAAGACCAAGTGTTTAAAAATGATTTGCACATGCCGTCAAGTCAAAAGAAAGAGAAAGTTTTAAATATAGCTTTTATTTGAAAGCCGAACCAGACATTAAATCAAAATAATTTTTATTTTTTTGCTTTTGCTTGGACTTTCCACTTCGTATATGTAGATGCTCTAAAATTATGATTTAGATTTAGGAAAGTGCTGATTTCGGAAAGTGGATGTTCGTTTTTCCCCAGGGTGCAGAGGAGTCAGAGTAGGGAAGGAAGGATGACATCACTGAGCACCTCCTGCAAAGTGAGGATTGTCATTCCCACTTCTCTGTAGGACTCTGAGGTGCAAGGATTCCCCATGGTTAGGTTGCTAATAGTTGTGTGTGTGTGTGTGTGTGGTTTGAACCCAGTTCTGTCATCAGAGCCACACAGGCTGCTAAGAAGCAGAAAGTCTGGCATTCTGGGTCCCAGTTATCAATGTGAGATACGGCCAGTTAAGTTCAGAAGGAGGTTATCTGGTTCAAGCCTGCCTTTTACAGATGGAGGAGCCGAACCCCTAAACGACAGAGCAACCAGCCTGCAGAAGGGCAGAAGGCAGTGTATGTGTGTGGGCCAGGTGTGGCCCAGCGCTGACACAGGAAGCCTGAAGTGAGAAAGGGTGATTCCATCCAAGAAAGAGAAGGCAGAAAAGTGGCTATTCTCATTCCCACACTCAAGGTGTGAATTCCTTTATTGAGTCATAGTAATTTTCCAAAAATTCTGAGTCCTGGTACTTTAGGCTCTCAGCCCAGTATTTATCTCTTTGTCCCAAAACTCCACACCCTTCAAGGTGCCTCACAGTCCAGCAGGGAGTGGGGGGCTCCCGCAGCTGCACATCATTCTCTGTCACCCCTGGCCCCCGAACCCCTGGTTCCTTTGGTCTCACCTCTAGACCACTGTGACTTTCAAAAACTTCTTCCCTGGCACTTCCTCACTGACTGACAAAATCTTTCCCAAGGCGTGGTCCTTATATTTACATTTGTACAGAGCTTTTGCTTTTTTTTTTATTATTATTATTATTATTATTTTTTATTTTTTTATTTTTTTAGCTTTTGCTTTTATAATGTACTTTCCTGCCCAGCTTCTCACTTGATCCTCATAAACACCCCAAGTGAGGTAGGAGGAAAGGGATTATTACTCTCATTTTACAGGAAAGAAGACTGAGGCTGCCCTCTTGATTCTCCAGTGTCATCAGCAAACATTTATGGGTCTAAGCCTCACACTGGCTCAGCAGTGCGCCTTTGACACAGGTTCTAGGTTTTCTCCTTTTCTTCTCACGTTTCCTGGAATCCCAGTGGGTTTTACACAGCAGGCACGCTACAAATATAGCTGATGATCCATGGCTAACCGAAGGCTGCAGTCAAAAGCCTTGTGTTGCTTTGGCGGTGCCCCCTAGACTTCTTAGCTGATTTCCAAGTGAATCGCATGCCACGCCTGTCCCTTTCCTGTTTATAATTCATCGTCTAATCAGATTTTTCAGGGGACGTAAGTTTGCAAACTTCCGTTTTATCCAAATGGATCTGTTTTTCCTTGCCTAAATGTTAGGCATCCAACCTGATGGGTTTCACAAATTAATGTAATTTATTTTCCATTTTGTCAGTGCAAAACAAAGGTATTCTTAAGACAAAGCACTGAAGACCACAGTCCTTCCTCCTCTTCTATTTCTTGAGTCAGCAGCAAGTAAACAGTTCTGTAAACATGTGTGGGTCTACGTCCATGTGTGTGTGGACCCGCTGCTTTATTCCATCCTTAACTGGTTTTGTCCTAGTTAAGTACCAAGTGGCCTTGTCTTAGTCAAAACGGAGATTCCCGTAGCATCTGGACTTTCATCAAGGCCCGTTTCAGTTGCTCGTAGGTGACGAACATCACCACATTCCAGGCTCCCAGACGCAAAAAGGAGGGTGTAAATCTGATGAGAGAAACAACCACATGGTCAGGTGGGTGGACTTGAGTCCCGCATGGATCTATGTGCTCCCCCCTCGGCGCTGGTGCCACAGGACCAGCCTTCTGTTTGTCACGAGCATTTTCTGAGATTGTTCAGTCATTTTCTTCTCTGCTGAAGGAATTTAGGCAGAAGCTGGAGTTGGGAAAGGAAAGAAAACTAACATTTTGAGCCGTGTTACTGTGTCAGGCAGTTAATTCTCACAGTTCTATCAGGTAGCTATGATTGTTGCCAGTTTTTTCTCTTCAGAAACCGAGGTTAAGTAGCTCAGTTAAAACCACCTGACTCCACTCTGCTGCTGGGTGTTTCTGGGCTCATTTACAAGCTGAGTGGCCACCCCTGCGGAGACCCCGGCCTCCAGCTGGAGGCCCCCCAGGGCGAAAACAACGTGACACCAAATTTAGCTACTCTGCGGAGAGCCTGCCAGTGCTGCGGCAGGTAGCGCGGCCGGGCGAGAGCCCCCCCTCGGCTGTGCTTCGCAGACTCGGGGAGCGGCCCGGCCCCCGCTCTTCTTCAGCCTCTCTCTCTGCTAATCCCCTCCTGGTCCTCAGCTCCTGCCAGACGCTTCCTCCCACAGCTTTGCCCATGTTGCTCCTTCTGCTTGGAATATCTCCTTCTCTCCTTGCCGGGCTGTTCGCTCTTGGCTCCGCGGGACTCAGCTTGGGCACCAGAACCTCCCACCAAGGCCTCTCCTGAACCCTCAGCCTGGGCCCCTCACAGGGCGTATAGCATGGGGACAACGAATGTGCACTCTGGCGTTAGACCTGGATTCACATCCTAGCTGGACCAGCTTCTTGAACTTAATCTTTCTCAGCCTCGGCTTACTTACTTGTAACATGAGGACAACACCACCTACCGCAAAGAGTTGTCGAGAGGATTAAATGAGTTAAGGTACAGCACATAGCACCGGGCTCGGTATTAGTAAATCCTCAATAAATGTCCCTTACTGGTTGGCTGCTCTTCAAAGGAAGCACAGCACAGGGCCCAGCACCCGCAAGATGCTCAGTGAATGTTTGCCAAGTGAAAGTACAAACCGAGACAAGTGGCCACAGCTGAAGAGTGAAATGATGGAGGCACTTACAGGCAAAGAACTGTCAGCTGGAACTCAGTTTTGTGACGTCATCCCAGGGTCGAGAACGTGGTTGCTTGTTGGGCCCAATCTAACGCTGGGCGTCAGAAGAGTATCTTCTGAGTGGGGGAGGTAAGAGGGCCAAGCAAAGAGCTTAGCGTGGGACGGACAATGTGGGTGGTATCTGATGGTCAGGGTTTGAGCCGTGGCTCTGCCGTTCAAACTTTGTGAGCTGGGACAAGTTCCATGACCTTTCTGAGTCTCAGTCTCTTCCCCAGTAAATGTGGAAAACACGGCCCAGTTCATGGGGGTGAGATAATATTTGTGAAGTGCTTAGCAAAAGGCCTCATACTTAGGGACTTAGCAGTCATGATGATTGTTGATAACTACACTATAGAGTGCTGCCTTGGTGCTGGGGACTCTGGGATGTGGAAGATGTATACAGTTGACCCTTGAACAACACAGGTTTGAACCGTGAGGGTCCACTTACACACAGATCTTTTTTCAATATTAAATACTACAGTACTGTATGATCTGCAGTTGGTTGGATCCGTGGTTGGTTGAATCTGTGGATGTGGAACCAGGGATATGGAGGAACCATGGCAACGGAAAAACCTCATGTATGGAGGGCCGACTATAAATTGTCCACGTATTTTCAACTGTATGGGGTCCGTGCCCCTAACCCTCTCATTGTTCAAGGGTCAACTGTATAAGCCACAGTCCTTGGCTGCAAGGAGCCTGCACTCTAGCATGGGGGATAATTTAAACTTTCAAATGCTATAATATTGATACAAAGTAGGAAGTGGTAGATCCCATAAAAATGGTGTGGAGGAAGTATCGCTGAAGTTCACAGAGGGGGAAAATTTACACCTGAGAGTGTTAGGGAGGAGGTGGCATTTGAACTAGTCTTGAAGGACAGCTAAGATGTAGAGCATGTGGATGGCGCAGGAAAGGCATTGCATGCAGAGGGAACAGTAAATGCCAAGGCAGAGAAGCAAGAAAACATGAAGCACATTGGGCACTTGGGCTGCTGACTGTGGTGATCCACAGTGATGGCAGTGGGTCAGGGAAAAGTCTCAGGATTACCAACCACCTTTCCCTCCTCCTCCCCTGCCCAGGACGTTTGGGGATGGCACTTTGACCTATGCCTAGACACGTTTTTTTCGGATAAGCCTCCCTGACGCTCCAAATCAGATCTGGTCCACTCTTTCTAAAAATCATTTCCGTAGGTCTTTACACTTGTCCTTTGCGGCATTTACACCTGTGCTGTTCACCAGTGTGTTTCCAGGTGGACCCATGGTAGACACAATCCACATGGGGGGAAGGAAGGGAGGTGGGGAGGGAGGCCTGCTTCTCTAAAAGGGAGTACTGGCAGCAGGAGGGGAGGCTCACCCCTTATAGAAGGCTGTGGGGCCCTCCTGGGTCACCATCTTCAGCATACAGTCGAAGGGGCTGCGGTAGTGGCCTGGGGGTGAGTTCATATACCGGGTCTTCACCACATCCACTGGGGAGGCCACCACTGTGGCACAGAAGCCAGCTCCAAAGGCAGAGATGAAGTGGCAGGGGAAGTTGTCTGTCGCAGGTTAGGGAAGAGCAAACATTGGGCTGTGAGATGAGTGCCCTTGCTTTCTGTTTCATATGTGTCCATTGTTTGTCCCTCATGAAATTGTGAACTCCCTGAGTGTAAGGATAGTGTTTTCCAAATCTCTCACAGTGCCCAGCGCGGACCTCTTGGTAAGGACATGTAAAACAGAACTGGGCTGTCCCAGAGTTGGAAGGTAATCCAGTCCAACCACCTAGTTGGAGGAAACTGTAGTCAGAGAAGGTGACCCTTGCTTAAAGGTGCACGGGGAGAGGTGGCACGGGGCTGGAAGCCAGGTCTCTGGCCTCCTGTCCGGGGTTCTTTCCTACTCCTCATAATGATGTACTGGGCACTTTTTGCTGGGCACTGCACCTCCCTCTACTCTTTCTAAAGCCCAGTTGCCTGTGGGTGGTGCCCACTCTCTGGAGTCCCGGGTTCCCTCTCTGCTATGGGAGGGCCGTCTGCCTGGAGCCCAGGGCCTCACCGGTGAGCAGGTGGTAGTCTAGCAGCTTCTCCTTGATGACGTCGTAGGTCACCATCTCAGCACAGTTGATGATGGCATTCCTCGTGATGTTGGGCAGAGTTCCTGTCAGGGAGGGGGTGGGGCTGATGAGTGGGGAAGAGGAGAAGTGGACCCCCTGGCTGCAAGGCCACAGGCCCCAGGTGGGGGGACAGGCCCCAGGTGGGGGGTGCCCCATTCCAGAGGTCTCAGAGGAGCCCACCTCAGGTGGGCAGATTCCATACTTTCCTTTCTGATGTTTAAAAACTCTCAGGTTATCCGTGTCCATCTTAGAGACAAAAAACAGGCCCCCTTGTGTTTGTTTGGGCCACATTTCAGAGGATAATCTGCAATATCTATCAAAATTAAAATATGCCTTCCTGAGACCTGGCTAGAGCCAGAAAAGGAAGCCTTTCTTTGGGAGAGGGAGGCTGGGCTCTTGGAACAGTGACAGGATGTAGCCCTGGCAGGGCCCTTGGAGAGCATCAAGACCACCTCCTGGTTTCACAGATGAGGGCCAGGCTCCAGGAAGGCACACAGCAAGTGAGGCTGTGACCCAGGTGTCCTGCCTTTAACCTTCACTGGGTCACTGTTTCCTCTGCAAGATTCACGTGAGCCCCGGCCGCACGTGGGAGAGACAACAGCATTTGTCAAGGTGGCCACCACTCAGACACGTAGGGAACCCTAAAGCCTTGTTCCCAAGGAAGCCCCCTCCTCATGGCTGCTTCCCCCAGTGGCCTCTGTTTCTTCTCCATGCCCTGCAGTCACCCTCATAGGCCTTTGCTGGGGAGGCCCTTCCCTCCCTCTCTGCACACCGGGAGCCGGCTGAGCCTTTGAGGCCCAGATTGTGCGTCACCTCCCCCTGCCCCAACCCCTAGCCCACAGGGCCTCTCCTGCCTCCGACCCTGCCCCTCCACGTGAACCCAGCACATCCTGCCCTGTGGAATGGCTGCTCCTTGACATGTCCCCTCTCCTCTGTGTGACTGTGAGAACCACGAGGATGTCTTCTATTCATTTCTCTCTCCCTCACAGTCCTGCGCGTGGTGAAGAGTTGGCAAACTGAACTGAATTTGGGGCAGGGTGGCGGGTCAGCTGGGATGTTGCAATGGTTGGGATGTTCCTTTAGAGTCGCTGGAATACACGTGCTGGGAGCTCCCCCCTTGCCCAGTTCCCTGCTCCAGCCCTAGGGTAGGGAAATCACTGCCCAAGACCCCCTGAACCTGGAGTCCAGACCTACCTTTCCACAGGCCCCGAACCCCTTCCTCCCTGGCGATGGTCCTGTAGGCATCCATTGTCCCGCTGTACTTCCTATTGCTCCCGGGCCCAGCTTGCACGCTGGCCTGAAATCGGATCTTCACCACATCCGTGGGCTGGGCACAGGTCACTGCCATGGCCCCGGTGGTGCAGCCTGCCAAAATCCGGGTAGTGATGCTGGAGTCTGGAGGGGAGGAGAGTGAGTGGGCCAGTGTTCCGCCACCCAGCACCTCTCTGGGCCTGATGCTGATCTCGGGGGGCTTCCCCTGCTCGATGCCTTCCTCTCTTGGGCCAAGGTTCCAGAGCCTCCTTAACGGAGGCTCAGAGTCTCCTCATGGGCATGTTACCAACTTCTCACGCCCCAGCTCTGCCTCTGAGTCTGCACTGCCCTGGTCTTCTGACCCACAGCCTAGATTCTGCTTCCGCCCACCCCCTCGGCACTCACGGTCCGATCCCTTGGGGGTGTAGAACTGCTTGACAGAGTCGTAGAGGCCGATGCGGACGGAGGCGAAGCTCATCTGGCGCTGCAGGCCGGCGACCAGGCCTTTGTAGGGGCTGCGGGGGCCCTCGGTGCGCACCATGGTCAGGATGGTGCCCAGCACCCCGCGGTACTGTGCGCTCCGGGCCGCCTGGTTCTCCCCCTGGATCTGAGGGACACCCCACAGCGGTGTGAGGAGCTGGGTGGGGGGTGGACGGGGCTGTGTGCACGGGGGCCTGCTTGGGGCTGGACCTCGGAACAAGCATGATCACAGCGTCACATCCCAGTAAAAGTGACAGTTTTGCATAGCAGTTTCCAGCCCACAAACTGTTGTACACAGTGTGGTGTTGGATCCTCAGGGAAAACAGAGGGTGGTTTGTTTTTCTTGGTACAAGTTGTCAGTGGCTTGCCCAAGCTCACCCAGTAATTCCTTACTTCTACTTCTCACTTTTTGGCTTACAAAGCAGGGCAAGGCCATGAAGGGCCCTGGCACGTCCTGCCAAGGAATTAAGATCTTTTGGTCTTGGGTGATGGCGATGGGGAGGTGGCGAGGCAGGGTCGTGGGCAGTGGGGTGAGTGGCCTGCTCAGGGTCCGCTGTGAGGAAGAGCGAGTGGGCAGACACTGCAGGTGCCCCGGTGGAGAACTCAGCCCCTCCGCTGATGGGAATAATGACCCTCGGCCAAAGGGCGCCTACCTGCAGGCGGACCTTGGCCGTGTCCAGTGGGAAGGTGAGGAGGTCAGCAAAGCAGGCCGCTGTGCCCGCCCCCAGGAACTTCACAGCCATTGTGGGAGGCACCTCTGAAGGCTTCAGTCCAACCATGGTCCCAGGGGCTCTGCCCGGTCCCTCCAGGGCCCAGCGGAGGTCCAAGGAGAGAGGCTGCTGCACAGCCCTGGGCTTCAGTGCATGGAGGAGGCTGCAGGAGACAGGCCAGAGGAGGGGATAGAGCCCATGCCCTCTGGGCCCGTCCCCAGGCCCCCCTCAGCATCAGGAGGGTGTTTATAAGGGAAAAGCCTGTGCATGGCTGTGCTTAGCTGTGTGGATTTGACTTATACGAACAGGTCACTTTCCTCCCTTATCTCTTGCCATCCTCACCCTGCCCCCTCTCCCCTCCCGGTTGGAGGTGGATCTTCACTGTATAAAGGCTCAGGCAGGGACAGGCAACCCCCCAACCCCATTCTCCTTCCCCAGCCTCAGGCTGCTTCCTGGGAAAGGCCTGCTCCCTGAGGTGTATGGAGAGAGAGCCTGCCAAGTCTCATCACTTTAGGCCCTGCCGTCCCAAATCAACAAAATAAATGTGCCTCGTGGCTCAGTTAAACTGCTAGCCATCTTGGATGCGGGGTTGTAGTTGTTGTTTCCTCCAAGCCTGCCTGAATGTACTCTTCTTTACTTAAAACAAACACAGTCCTTCTCAGCCTGTGATTGCTTCTCTGTCACTAAAGACATTTAGCCTGTGACTAGAGATGTTTCCTCCCGACACTGTAGGACTCCCGGGCTGGTGTTCTGCTGTGGAGGGACGGGGTAGGGGGGGCGGTGACAGACCCTGGGCCCCTCTGCTGCTCGGCCTCCCCAGGGCTCTGAGGGGGACTGTGCCCCCTCCCTGCCCCCAGGTGTGCACTTGTGCCTGCACCCATCTTACTGCTGGTGGACCAGGGGCATGTGTACATGAGGGTCCTGGTTTAGCCTTGGTTACCTTGGGAAGCTGGCACAGGCCTTTGGTACTGATGCCATCTCTTAGCAGTTCATACCCATGGGCACCCCAACTCACACACTCGGCGCCCCCCAGTGTGCTGGGATCCTGGACCCTTCAGCATTGTCACCCCTGGAGCCAGGGCCAGTCCCACAGAGTTAACTGTTAAGTGGGCGGAGTGTGTGCCCCCTTCTCTACAGTAATGGAAAAACTCTCGTCCTGTGGTGAGGAAACCTGAGTTCCTGCCCTGTCTTCATGGCTTACTAATGGGTGAGGGACATTAGATACATTATTTAACCTCTCTTGGGTAAATGGGAATGATATATTACCTATTCACCCGTGGTGAAATGGATTCCAAAAGATAGGGGTGACCACTTGAGGCTTCTTTCAGGACTGTGGTCTACAACTCTGGTTCTCCCTGTCCTGTCTCTTCAACCCACATGGCTCCCTGGACTCTTATGCTTGCTGTCGCCTTTCCCTAGAAAAGTCTGTTCTTAAGAAGGAGCTGATGTTTCTAATTCATGCTAAGGTGTAAGTGACTATCTTAATGATCAGCTATTTCTTGACCACTATGGCAGGTACTAGGGAAGGAAAGATATGGAATGAATCATGTTTGGCCCTTGCCCCCAAGGAGCTTACATTCAGGAACACAGATAGGTGTAGAATTATCCAAAGGGAACGAAGGAGGTGAGATGGAGGATGGGTTGAGATGGGAGCTCACCAGCCACTGCATCCCAGTCTGGAAGCCTGGGTCATAGTGTGGAGGGACAACTTTTGAATACTGCCCCGGGGAAGGGGGTGCTTTTATTTTGATCTCTCCCAGCATGAAATTGCACTTAACATTTTACTTTTATTTTTAAAACTTTTAAAATTGAGATATAGCTTACATATAAGGATTGTATGCATTTTGACGGTTACTGAGTCATAAAGGGAATTGTGCACCAATTCTGGAATGTTAGGCCTGGACAGCAAATGCAGGAGGAGATTTTCTGGATGGGGACCTAACCTAGTGTCCAAGCATAATTCAGATCATGTCACTCCCCTGTTTTAAAGCTCTCCAACCGCCCTCGCCCCGCCTAGTTATTCAGAACAAAGTCCAAAGTCCTTGTCGTGGCCTATGGACCTCCCTAAGACCCAGCTCATGCTAAGTTATGTGCTTGGCGCTCCAGGAAATCTGGAGATGAGTAAAAACAGTCTGTGTGACCTGCCCGTGGGGAGCTCTCAAGGAGTCTTGTGGGGGCATTAGACACACCCACACATAACTGCAGTGCAAGATGGGCTGGATCAATGTTGGAAGGAAGGAACCATCAGGAAGGGACCCAAAGGAGGGAGAAACCCTCTCTCTTGTTTGTGAGGTGGAATTAGGACAGTTTCATGGTGGGGGGTGGGAGGAGGGCCTTGAAAGGTGGGCAGAATTTCAGCAGCTGGAGAAGTGGGAGGGGGGTTCCAGGTGCAGGGAAGGGCGTGCGCTTGTGCGAGAGTCCAGGGCACCGCTTAGGGTAGGAGGAGGGAATGGCTGTGGGGCGTGAGGCTCTTGCAGTGGAGCTTTACACGCAATCTCACTGAATTCTCACAGCTTTCCTGAGAGGTAGCTTCCCCCTCCTCTCCCTGCGTTTGGATGAGCAAATGGAGGCTCAGAGGTGTTGGCTTGCTCAGTGTTACCAGCCACCAGTGTCAGAGCCTGGTTCACTCTGCTCTACTGGGCTTGAAACAGCCCTGGAAAGAGGCCAGGACAGCATTTAAATCCATTTAACAGGTGAGAAAAGAGAGGCTTAAGATGGAAAGAGACTTCCTCAAATTCACAGAACTCCAGCCAGGTTCTTGTGGTGGCAATAAGGCCCCCTTCACCGTTCCTTCCACTCAGGGGCCCCAGTGGATGTGGTAGGGTGGATATCCACCGTCTTGCTTTTTTGTTGAGGGCATTCAAAGCCCTTTAAATTACATGCAAAACCCCTCTCTGGGGAATTAAGTGCTAAGCACATAGAACAAGAGCTTGGCGAGGAGGGCTGGGTGGGTGGGCATCGGTGTCCAGCTTGGCAGAGGGAGAAAATGTGCCCAGAGAGGCTGAGACCGGTGCACGGCATGCAGTCAGGCCTCAGGCTCCCTCTGCAATGCTCCTCCCACAGCCCGTCTGCCTGCCTTTCTGTGCTGCCTCCCTGAGAAGGTCCAAGGAGGATCTGGCCCCTCGGGAGGTTGGCGTGGAGCTGAGCCTGGCTGAGGGGACAGCACTGCAGGTGTGCGGGGGGGACACTGTCCTCCTTCCCCTTGGCCTGCAGAAGCCCAGCAGCTGCCAGGCAGGCTCAGTCCCGGCAGGGAGGCTCTGGCTCCTCTGGGGCTGGAATGAAGGTGCCTGGTTGTGTGTGGGAACAGCTGCCAGTGCCTGCATCCTGTCAGCCTCCCTTCCCTCAAGCCCTGGCCTTTCCCCTCCTCTGACAGGGGCTATGCTGCTGGGCACCTCGGCTTCAGGAATCTGAGGGCCCGACTCTCGGGGCGGGGAGGCCCTTGGGAGTTGTTTTCTCTAGTGTCTCTGGCTGGTTGTACAAGTGTCCCTTTTTCAAAACCTTGGTGGCCACCCAGGCTCTAATAGAAGAGTCCTGCAAGTTAGGTATCTTAATTCCACTTTCAGAGTTAGGAACTGAGGAGCAGAGGTGGGATCCCCCCCAGGGCTGTGTGACTCAGTGCATTCCCTGCCATGGGCCCCTGGCATGGAGTGTTTGCGATGGGCCAGGCCCTGCAGGGAGCACTTCGTGGGCTTTGCCTCATGGGCTGGGTCCGTGTCCCAGGGGGAGCCTGTGTCCTCTGGCCAGAGGGGCTGAACCATCAGGCATGGCTTCCCTTCTGAACCTCCTTTGTCCTCAACTGCCTCTGTCCCACACCTTCTTTAGAATTAGCTCTGTTTTTTTTTTTTTTTTTTTGGCCACGCTGCACGGCATGCGGGATTTTAGTTGCCCAACCAGGGATCGAACCTGTGCCGCCTGCAGTGGAAGCGTGGAGTCTTAACCACTGGACTGCCAGGGAAGTCCCTAGAATTAACTCATTAACTGCAATGGTTTCCTGCCTAGATGGGGGGTGGGGGGGGCGTCCCAAAGCAGGGACTGGGGCTACTTATTTTGGTTCTCTGTGCAGCCTGGTACAGGGATGGCCCAGGGCCAGAGGGGTCCAGGGAGGACCAGGTGACCAAGGGACCCCACTTGCTGAGGTGGGGAAATGGGCAACAAGATCTGAGATGCCCACAGTGTTCTTTGGTGGAGGGCCTCAAATGCCACAGCTGTACTTAATCTAGCGAGAACAGGGACTGGTTGGTGTCTTCAAGTTGAGAAATGACACCATGAGACCTGTGTTTGGATCGGGCTGGTGCAGGTGTCAAGGATGGACTGGAAGGGAGCAACTGGAGGCTCAGAGACAAGTGAGGTTGAAGGGATGGTGCAGCAAGAGGTGTTGGAGCCTGAACTTGGTCAAGAGCAGCGGCCAAGGGTGAAGCTGGAGCCTATTCCAGAGGCTGTCCTGAGCCCGCCACGGGAGGTGGAGTGGATGGGCGTGGACTCAGGTGGGGAGGGCTCTAGACTGTCACTGATCAAGTGCGGGCAGGGCAGGGGGGAGGCCACGATGCTGGGCACAGGCAGGGGCCCTGAGGCCAGTGCTCCTTAACCTCCTTCCCCCTTTACTGCAGCCTCCTGAATTGGTACCCAGGGAGCCCTAGCAGCCAGAAGAACTTTCCCACTGGCAAAGGTGAAGCGTAGAGCAGACCCTCCTTCCTGTGCTCTGCTGGGGCACGTGAGGGATGGGGTATTTCAGCCTGCACGCCCAGAGTCGTGGTGCCCCATTAACATCTGCTGAGTGCTTCCTGCACCAGGCACCGTGCTGAGGGCTTTACAGGCATTGACTAATTCAACCCCTTTATAAGGCATACAAGGTAGTTGCTATGATTGTCCGCATAAACAAGGGCCCTGGGGCTTTGAGGGCTTCAGCTAATCATAAGGCTAATGGGATGGAGCTGGGATTAGAGCACAGGTCTGTCTAGCACCTGTTCCTGTTCCACCACCCAGAGTCTCAGAGTTCAGGGAGAGCTCAGGATCCCTGAGCTGCTTGTTTACAGAGTGGATTCTTGGCCCTCAGCACCGGAGATTCAGGTCTGAGCTGGGGCCTGGGAATCTGCATTAGAAACAAGTTCTCCGTGGTGGCTCTGAAGCAGGGATCAGAAGCCCCTTTTCTGAGATACGCTGCCTGACTCCACCCTCCTGGCAAAGCCTCTACTGCATCCCCGCTGAGGAAGCTGTCTGAGCAGAGCTGGGGTGCCCCCCCTACTCAGGAGGGGGGCCTCATGGGGAAAGGGCTTTATGCTCTGGGGGAATCCTGGGGACTCTGGGCCAGACTAAGGAGAAAGCCACCTCTTTATCTATGGGGATTTGCAAAATCACAGCAGAGGCAGCCAGCAGGGCAAGGGGGAAGTGAGTCCTGGGTGAGTGACACAGGAGTTGGGGTGGAGTCCCAGCCCCTCCATAGTGCCCTCATCAGGGCTGCCATTCCCTCATCTTGACTCCACCTCTACCGGCTCTGTCCTGCTATGGTTAGCGACCCCTGACAGCTCCTGGCTGCTCTCCGTAGGCTGCCGCGAGGGGAGAACATGGAGGAGGAAGGTGGGGTGGAGAGTGGGGTCTTACCTGTGAGTCCAGCCAAAGTGGGGGAAGCATAGGGTCTCTTTAAGGCTCCTTAGGGCTCCATCCCAGGAGGTGGCAGCAGGGACCTGATCACCCTCTGTCATTTGCTGTCGTCCCTGCAGCCTCTGGCTTGGCACCTGTCTTTATACACTCTGGCTGACCTGAAACCTTATCCTGGAGAAGCTAGTTGACAGCCTGGTCACTTGACCAGAGGCGGCTGGTGAGGGGCAGGGAGGTGAGGGGGAAGGTCGGAGTTCCAGATCTGCTTCAGCTCCCTTGACTTGGGGTTCTTTAAACTAGCCCTTTCCAGCTGATGAAAGAAGAACTCCCTCGGGTGATGAGGGTATATATGGGGTGGGGGGTTTGGACTTGTCACTTTTGAGAGTCCAAAGGTCAAGGCTTCCATGATAGGCTGGGCAGGGCTCTCCTGGGCCTCCTCTTAGTAATAGCAATGATGATAACTCACTTCTTGGTGCCTACCACGTGCTAGAAACTTTACATACATTATTTCTATCTCTTCACAACCCTATGAGGTAGGTACAATTAGGAGTCTAAGGTTTTTTTTTTAAAAAAAAGCTTTATTGAGATATAATTCCCATACCATATAATTTACCTATTTACCTGGTACAAGTCAACGGTTTTTAGTGTATTCACAGTTATGCAACCATCAATCATCACAATCAATTTTAGAATACTTTCATTACCCTCCCCAATATCTCCGTACACATCAACAGTGTCACTTCCTTTCTCCCCTCCCCACAACCCCAGGCAATCACTAATCTACTTTGTCTCTATAGATTTGTTGATTCTGAACATTTTGCATAAATAGAATCACACAATATGTGACCTTTTGTGACTGGCCTCTTTGACTTAGCACAATGTTTTCCAAGTTCATCCATGTTGGAGCGTGTGTCAGCACTTCATTCCTTTCTATGGCTGAGGATCCATGCATTTTGATGCTTAGGTTACAGAGAGGAAAACAGCCTTAGGGCGGGGACAGTGACTCCCCCAGGTCGCAGTA